>NC_080380.1:87788249-88388249 GCF_014773155.1 Arachis stenosperma
CACTTTTACATTCCACTTTTGAGTACTTTCTAAGCTTTGAGTAGCTAACTTCCCTCATGAGAGAAGGAGCTCTGTTGTACTTGAGGATGTAATAGTGAAATTCTTCTTCTCTTCATCTTCTCTTGATTTTCTAGGAGGAATTTCGTGCTTAATGCTTAGTATTCAATCATCTTGGAAAGAGATTGAATGCAATTGGGTTTCATGGGAACCTTGGGAAAGGAAACATGAAACCATACTTGAAATCCCTTCTCACACTTGAGTAGAATATGGGTTTTGGTGATAGGATACGTGACATATAACCCCCCTCTACCTGGATCTACAAGGGTGTGTGGTATAATCAGGGACCAAGTATATCTCTCTTCATGAGCAATTAGACCAAGGAAGTGGCTATTGATCAAGATCTGAGAGATTGAGTCACCAAGGGATTGGGGATCAATCAATCATGATTGCCAAGAGGTCAGTGAGTTGCATGATTGAAGGAAATCTAAGCTAGATTTGATCCAAAGAGGCAGCATCTCCCAATCTCAATGAATTCCCCATTCTCATCTATCCATTTCTTTATAGCTCACTTATTTTTAGCAATTCCCCATTCCCATTTACATTCAAGTCATTTATGAATCAACAATTTACATTCTGCAATTTTTATTCCTGCACTTTAATACTTTTTTTATATTCTAGTCATTATATTTATGCCATTTACAATTCTTCACTTCACACTATCATTGATCTGCTTGACTAATTCACTAATCAATTAAAATGCTTAAGTTTGCCAATCTCTGTGGATACGATCCCCTCCTCTGTTGGTTATTACTTGGTGATAATTTGGTGCGCTTGCCAAAAGAACTCGTTCACTAAGTTTTAAAGTAAAAAAAGGGGTAGTGAATCGAGGTCAAAAGTTTTATGGCGCCGTTGCCGGGGATTGGCTTAAATTTGATAGTGATTAACTTGATTGGAGAGCTAGATTAAGCAATTTAATTTCCTTGTTATTTTTTTTATTCCCTTTATTTAGTGTATTTTTTCTTGAAGCTCTATTTCCTTCTTCTTTGATTATCCCTAGTCCCACTCTTCTAACTGTTTGATCATTGCACCACTCACGTAACAACCACTCTAACAAAGTGATTCATTCACCCACTTCCTCTCTTGCTTTTGACTTGATTATTTGTATGATAGGTAGGAGAAGCGGAGCTTCTGCCTTTGATTCTGAACCAGAGAGAACCCTCTTTAGATTAAGAAGAGAAGCAAGAGGGAAGAGAGTTGTTGGTGCTGAGGAAGAGGAAGAGTATTTTGAAATGAACATGAAGGAGAACATGGAGAATCATCATGAGGAAGAAGTTCATAACCATGCCAGGGGAGGCCCAGTCAATCATGATGGGCAAGAAAGGAGCGTCTTAGGCTCTTACATCAACCAAATCCAGGGAATTGTGGCAGCAGCATCCTAAAGCCAACAATTCATGCCAATAATTTGAGCTGAAGCCTCAGGTTATCACACTTGTTCAGAATAATTTCTCATATGGAGTAACTGCCCAAGAAGATCCTAATAACATCTCAGCACATTCTTGAGGATATGTGATACTGTAAAGTCCAACGGGATACACCCTGACATCTACAAACTACTTGTTCCCTTTCTCACTCCGAGATAAGGCAGCAAAGTGGTTAGAATCATTTCCCAAGGACAGCCTAACTACATGGGAGGAGGTCGTAAACAGGTTCCTTGCTAGATTTACCCTCCACAAAGAATCAATAGGCTGAGGGCTGAAGTGCAACTTTCAGACAACAAGATGGAAAAACACTTTATTAGGCCTAGGAGAGATTCAAGGATCTAACAAGAAGATGCCCACCGGAAATATTCAATGAGTGGGTACAACTACACATCTTTATGAGGGACTATCCTATGAAGCAAAGAAAGCAGTAGACCATTCTTCAGGAGGCTCGCTCAACAAAAGAAAACCATTGAAGATGCCATAGATGTCATAAAACTGTAGCCGAAAATGAGTACTTCTATGCCTCAGAAAGGACTCAGAAGAAGGGGGTGCTAGAACTCAATTCTGTAGATGCTTTGTTAGCTCAGAATAAGGCAATTGCGGCACAAATAGCAGCATTAACCAATAGGATGGAGGCCAACCAAGTCTCAGTTCAAAACCAAACTCCTCAACAAGAAGGAAATGCATTAGAATCTAAAGGTGACTGGGAACAAGCTATTTGTGCACAATTCATCCAGAACACCTTATGACCCACACTCTAAGATATATAACCCGGTGGAAGAACCCCCCAAACTTTGGGTGGGAAAATCAACAAAACCACAACCAGGACCACAACAAGCCTTATCTATCAAATCAACAAACCCACAACCCCAACCATCAAACAGGAAACCATAGACCTTACCATAACTCACAAAATACATCATACCATAACAACCAACCCATACACAATAACCTCAATCAAGACACCATCCTCAACCATGCAATCATGCGAAATCAAGAGCAACTTTGAGAGGATGGAGGCTGCAATAGCACAACTATCATCCAGATTTCAGGGGCAGTCTCCTCCCTCATGGACAGACAAACACAAACCGACAGAAGGATAGATGCTAATCAAGAGGAATATAGGTCAAATCTAAAAAATCAAGGTGCAGCAATCTCAAAGTTGGAAGCACAAGTAGGGATTCTTTCCAAACAATCCTACTCTCCACTCACACATTTCCTAGTGATACCATGGCTAACCCAAGAAGAGAATGCAAAGCCATAACTTTAAGAAGTGGGAAGGTTGTAGAGGAAGGAGCCCGAGCAAAGATAATCATGAAGAAGTTACATCAAAACATGGAAAAGAGGACGAAGAGGAGATCCCAGCTTCACCCCCTCCAAAATCAGTTTTGAAGCCTTATGTACCAAAGGCACCATACCCTCAACGATTGAGAAAGGATGGGAAGGATGGCCAATTCTCTAAGTTCCTAGAGATCTTCAAGAAGCTTCAAATCAATATACCATTTGCTGAGGCATTAGAGCAAATGTGATGCATGGAAAATCCGTCTAGTAACAAATCTCCCTTCGGCAAGTGTACCGAATTGTCGTCAAGTAAAAACTCACTATAGAGTGGGGTCGAATCCCACAGAGATTGATTTGATCAAGCAACTTTAATTAGAGGAATGTTTTAGTTGAGCGAACCAGAATTTGACTTGAGAATTGCATAACATTAAATTGCAGAAAGGTAAATAGCAGAATAAGTAAATGCTAGAAATAAAGAGCTGAATGTAAATGGCAGAAGGTAAATTGCAGAATCTTAAATGGGAATGAGGGATATGCTCTTAAAAGTAAATGGCAGAAATTAAAGAGAATGGGTAAGATCAGAAATGGGAGTTCATTGGGCTTAGGAGATGTTGCATTCTCCGGATCAAATTCATTTTCATCTCTTCCTCAATCAATGCATTCATTGATCTCCTTGGCAATCTTAAGTGATCGAATTCCAATTCCTTGGTAATCTAATCTCTCAAATCTTGATCAATAGCCAATTCCTTGGTCAATTGCTCATGAGAAGAGATGAAGTATGGTCACTGATTATACCACATGTATTCCCAAATCAAGTATTGGTAGGATTATAGTCACATATCCATCCAAACCCAATTTGATCCAGCATGAGAAAGCATTTCTAGCATGATCTCTTCATTCCTCTTCCAAGGTTCCGAAGAGATCCAAATATGAATAGTTTCTTTTCCAAGATAACTACCCAATTGGATGAAGATTGAAAGCTTTCTAGTAAAATCAAGAGAAAAGATAGAAGAAGAATGAAAACTAATATTGATCCATCAAATTGCAGCAGAGCTCCCAAACCCAATGAAAGGGGTTTAGTTGTTCATAGCTCTGAAAATTGAAAACAAAGATGGAGAATACATCATGAAAGTAAAACTAGAAGTTGCAGAAAAAGTAAATACAGAGAGTAGTTCTATGCCCAAGGCTCCCTAAAGTTCCACCCCCTTCTAATTCAAAGCTACTCCTATATACTACTCTTCTGATCTTCTAGTTGGTTCTTCAAATCTTGGGTGTGGGCCTCTTGGATCTTGAGTTGAAGCAGTTATCCTCTTTATTGGGCTTAGCTTTGCCTGCAAAGAGAAAATGTGAAGTAGGCAGGGACTTTGGCTTAGGACGTTAGTGGTGTCAACGTTAAGTGAAAGTGTGGGTTCGAGAACGTTAGTGACAATCACCTTTTTCACTAACGTTTCTCACCCAAATATGATCACGTTGACTTCAACGTTACTGGCACTAACGTGACCACTAACGTTGCCTCTTGGTCCTTCGCATATGTTATTGGGACTTACCTTTCCCAATAACGTAGTGAGTCACCCCTTCTCCTACGTTAGAGTCCATGTTAACTAGGTTAACGTGGCTTCTAATGTAGTGATGCCAATCCTTCAAGAACGTTAGTGACACTTACCTTTGTCACTAACGTTCCAATGTGCCCCTACTTCCCACGTTAGAGTCCACATTAACTAGGTTAACGTGGCTTCTAACGTAGTAATGCTAGCCATCTCCAACGTTAGTGACAAAGGTGAGTGTCACTAACGTTGGCTCATCATCTCTTTATCCACGTTAGCTTCCACGTTAACAAAGTTAACGTGGGAGTTAACGTTGCTCATGGTGGCTCTTAGGTGTTCATCCCAACGATAGTGACAAAGTTAAGTGTCACTAACGTTGTCGATCAATTGTTCTCTCCACGTTAGCTTCCACGTTAACTAAGTTAACGTGGGAGTTAACGTGGCTTATGGAGGCTTGGCCAACATTAGTGACAAAAGTGAATGTCACTAACGTTGGCTTCTCTTTTGCTTCTTAACGTTAGAGTCCATGTTAACTAAGTTAACGTGGCAACTAACATGGCCAATTATGAGCTTGGTCCAATGTTAGTGACAAAGGAGAGTGTCACTAACGTTGGCCTTGTTGTCTTCTTCCACGTTAGAGTTCACGTTAACTTAGTTAACGTGACTCTTAACGTGGGCTATGATGGCTTCGAGGGCGTTATTGGCGATTACCTTTCTCACTAACTTTGCAATCTAGCTCCCATTCCACGTTAGAGGTCACGTTAGTTAAACTAACGTGGCTGCTAACGTGGTTCTTCTTTGCTTCTTTTGTCCTGAAATCAAGCAACAAAGTGCATCAAAGTTCTAGTACAAGTCATAAGTCATGCATCATCCAATTTGTCATATAATTCATGCAAAATTCTCATGAAATCATGTAAAATGCACAATGTATGCTTGAATCAAGATGTAAGTGAATATCCACCCAAAACTGTCTTATTTCTTAAGGAAATGCATGAAACTACCCTAAAAACAGTAAAGAAAGGTCAGTGAAACTGGCCAAGATGCCCTGGCATCAAAATGCCACTCTATGCCAAGTTTTTGAAGGAGCGCATAACCAAAAAGAGGAACTGGGAAGCAAAAGAAACCATAGTGTTGATTGAGGAGTGCAGTGCCATCATACAACAGAAGTTACCTCAAAGCTGAAAGATCCGGAGAGTTTTCAAATCCTCTGCATCATAGGGGACATCACTATTGAGAAAGCTTTGTGTGATTTGGGAGCTAGTATAAATCTCATGTTCCTAACTATGATGAGAAGGATGAAGATTGAGGAAGTCAAGCCAACAAGAATGGCACTCCAATTGGCTGACAGAACATTCAAGTTTTCACATGGGGTAGTGGAAGATTTACTAGTGAAAGTAGGGGAGTTCATTTTCCCTGCTGATTTTGTTGTGCTAGACATGGAGGAAGAGGCCAACACATCAATTATCCTGGGAAGACCATTTCTAGCTACTGCTGGAGCCATCATTGATGTACAAAAAGGGGAACTAGTCTTGAGACTGCATGAAGAAAAATGGTCTTCAACGTCTTTAAAGCAATGAGCTACCCCAAGGAATCCATAGGAGAATGCATGATGGTAGATATCATGGAACATATAGTTCAAGAAGTTATGGGGGAAGAACAATGTGAAGAAAAAATTGAGCTGGAACAAGCAACCTTGAGGAGCTCAATCATGCCAACTACCACAGACAACAAAAATACAGATGCACCAAAATTATAGCTGAAAGCCTTACCTCCCAGCTTGAAGTACGCATACCTGGGCACTAATCACACTTACCCAGTGATTATAAATTCAAGTCTGAGCAAGGAGCAAGAAGAGGAACTTATCTGAGTGCTGAGATAACACAAGGATGCCATAGGTTGGACACTTTCAGATTTAAAGGGGATCAGCCCTTCGATGTGCATGCATAAAATCTTACTTGAAGAGGATGCCAAACCCTCAAGACAGCAACAAAGGAGGTTGAACCCAACTATGAATGAAGAGTTCAGAAGAAGTTCTGAAATTATGGCAAGCAGGGGTGATCTACCCCATCTCGGACAGCCCTTGGGTAAGCACGGTGCAAGTAGTTCCTAAGAAAGGGGGGATCACTGTTGTGGCAAATGAGAAGAATGAATTGATACCCATAAGAACAGTAACCGGATGGCGTATGTGCATTGACTACCGGAAACTTAATGAAGCCACCTTGAAAGATCACTTTCCCCTGTCCTTCATGGACCAGATGCTTGAAAGATTGGTAGGACATGAGTACTACTATTTTCTAGACGGGTATTCGGGCTACAACCCGATTGTTGTAGACCCCAAGGATCAGGAAAAAACTTCATTTACTTGTCCATATGGTGTTTTTGCTTATAGGAGGATGCCCTTTGGATTGTGCAATGCATCTGCCATATTCCAAAGGTGCATGCTCTCCATTTTTTCAGATATGATTGAGAAGTTCATAGAAGTATTCATGGACGGTTTCTTTGTGTTTGGGGACTCTTATTCTTATTGCCTATACTATCTTTCTTTTATGCTAAAAAGGTGTCAAGAAACCAACCTTGTTCTAAACTGGGAGAAGTACCATTTAAGGTAACTGAAGGAGTGGTTCTTGGTCACAAGATTTCAAAAGATGGCATAGAAGTAGATAGAACAAAAGTGGAAATAATTGAAAGATTACCTTCACCTTGCAATGTCAAAGCAATCAGAAGCTTTTTGGGACATGCTGGGTTCTATAGGAGGTTTATTAAAGACTTTTCAAAGATTGCAAAACCCCTTAGCAACCTACTTGTCTCAAATACTCCTTTTGTTTTTTATAGAGAATGCATGGTAACCTTTGATGAACTTAAAAAGAGACTCTCCTCTGCACCTATTATAGCACCACCAAGTTGGGATCTTCCTTTGAACTAATGTGTGATGCATCTGATTTTGCTGTTGGTGCCGTCCTAGGACAGAGGAGAGACAAGCTAGTACATGTAATCTACTATGCTAGCAAAGTCCTTAATGAGAATCAAAGGAACTATA
Source organism: Arachis stenosperma (assembly GCF_014773155.1). Classification (NCBI taxonomy): domain Eukaryota; kingdom Viridiplantae; phylum Streptophyta; class Magnoliopsida; order Fabales; family Fabaceae; genus Arachis; species Arachis stenosperma. The sequence goes on from NC_080380.1 coordinate 87,795,593, forward strand.
CCACCACAGAGAAAGAACTTTTAGCTATAATTTTTGCTTTTGATAAGTTTAGATCATATCTTATTGGCTTAAAAGTAATTGTGTTCACTGATCATGCAGCACTCAAGTACTTGCTTACCAAACAAGAATCTAAGCCCAGATTGATAAGGTGGATCCTGCTGTTCCAAGAATTCGATATTGAGATTAAAGATAGGAGCGAAGCAGAAAACAAAGTAGCTGACCACCTCTCAAGGATCCCACAAGAAGAAGAAATGTAGCAAGTTGCAGTAAATGAAAGCTTCCCTGATGAACAATTGATGATGATTCAGGTAGCCCCTTGGTTTGTAGACATAGCTAACTTCAAGGCTATAGGGGAGTTACCAACAAACATCAACAGCACATGAGGAGGAAGCTAATCAAGGATGCCAAACACTACATCTGGGATGACCCCTACTTGTTCAAAAAGTGAACTGATGGTGTCCTAAGAAGGTGTATATCCCATGAAGAAGGGCAAGAGATGCTATGGCAATGCCATGGATCAGCATATTGATGAGCGGATATTTTGTACGCTTTTTGGGGGTAATTTCATGTAGATTTTAGCATGTTTCAGTTAGTTTTTAGTAAAATAATATTAGTTTTTAGACAAAAATCATATTTCTGGACTTTACTATGAGTTTGTGTTTTTTTTCTGTGATTTCAGGTATTTTCTGGCTGAAATTGAGGGAGCTGAGCAAAAATCTGACTTAGGCTGAAAAAGGACTGCTGATGCTGTTGGATCCTGACCTCCCTGCACTCGAAATGGATTTTCTGGAGCTACAGGAGTCCAATTGGCGCGCTCTCAACGGCGTTGGAAAGTAGACATCCAGGGCTTTCCAGCAATATATAATAGTCCATACTTTGCGCAAGGATAGACGACGTAACTTGGCGTTGAACGCCAAGTACATGCTGCTGTCTGGAGTTAAACGCCAGAAAAACGTCATGATCCGGAGTTGAACGCCCAAAACACGTCAAAACCTGGAGTTTGACGCCAAGAAAGGCCTCCACACGTGGAAAGCATTAGTCTCAGCCCCAGCACACACCAAGTGGGCCCCAGAAGTGGATTTCTGCACCAATTATCTTAGTTTATTCACTTTTCTGTAAACCTAGGTTACTAGTTTACTATTTAAACAACTTTTACAGACCTATCTGGTAACTCATGACAATTTCAGATCTGAATTACATTCTTTGTGACGGCATGAGTCTCTAAACTCCATTGTTGGGGTGAGGAGCTCTGCAGCGTCTCGATGATTTAATACAATTCCTTTGTTTTCCATTCAAACACGCTTGTTCTTATCTAAGATGTTTATTCGCGCCTAACTGTGGAGAAGGTGATGATCCGTGACACTCATCACCTTCCTCAACCCATGAACGTGTGCCTGACAACCACCTCCGTTCTACATCAGATTGAATAAATATCTCTTAGATTCCCCAACAGAATCTTCGTGGTATAAGCCGGATAGATGGCGGCATTCATGAGAATCCGGAAAGTCTAAACCTTGTCTGTGGTATTCCGAGTAGGATTCCGGGATTGAATGACTGTGACGTGCTTCAAACTTTAACCTGCTGGGCGTTAGTGACAAACGCAAAAGAGGGATTCTATTCCAGTAGGAGCGGGAACCAACCGGTGATTGGCCGTACTGTGACAGAGTGCGTGCATTAGCTTTCACTGCGAGGATGGGAAGTAGCCACTGACAACGGTGACACCCTACAAAGAGCTTGCCATGGAAGGAACCAGGCGTGTGAGAAGAGGACTTCAAGGAAAAGTAGAAATTCAATGGACAAAGCATCTCCAGAACTCCAACATATTCCACAATCCTTTACAAACAAATAACTCTATTGCTCAAGTAACATTATTCCCTCTTTTATCTTTATAATCAAATCTAGTAATTTCACTTTTAATCCAATTAATCCTTGTTGACATCCTAACTAAGATTAATAAAATAAATATTGATTGCTTCAAACCAATAATCTCTGTGGATTCGACCCTTACTCACGTAAGGTATTACTTGGACGACCCAGTACACTTGCTGGTCAGTTGAACGGAGTTGTGAGCTTCCCTAATCAGTTAGCTAAATTAGTTCTCCTTGGCACATGCCAAGGAGCCACTAATCAAGAATCACAATTTCGTCCACCAAGTTTTTGACGCCGTTGCCGGGGATTATTGAGTTTGGACAATTGAAGGCTTATTTTATTTCTTAGATTAGGAATATAGTATTGATGTTACAGAGTCATTAAATTTGAGTCTTTTATTCCCTTTTCAAAAAAAAAAAAAAATTTTTTTCGAAAATATTACTTTTCCTTATTAATTGTTAATTCTTCGTGAGTCTAGTGTCTTGTTCTAAGTTTGGTGTCAATTGCATTTTTTATATTTTTCTTTAAATTTTCGTGTTAGTGTTCTTTATTTTTCCTTAATCTTCAAGTTGTTCTTGTTTATTTTTCTTGTTTGATCTTGAGTTTTTCTTGTTTTGTGTCTTTTTCTTGTTTTTCTTGTGCTTTTTCAAAACATTAACTTTTAAAAATTATACTTTTATCCATAAAAATAACACATCTTTAAAATAGTTACATTTTTAAATCAGTTGGCTAGAGCGTTGGCTTATGTTCTTGGCAATTGGGCATCTTCTTTTTAAAATCTTTTTCAAAAATAATTTTTCTTGTTAAGTTTGGTGTTTTCTTGTTAATTTTAAAATAATTTTCGAAAATTTTATTGAAGTTGTCTAAAAATTTTAAGTTTGGTGTTCTTTCTTGTGTTCTTGGTGTTCTTGTGAATCTTCAAAGTGTTCTTGAGTTTTTCTTGTGTCTTGATCTTAAAATATTTAAGTTTGGTGTTCCTTGGTGTTTTCCCTCCAAAAATTTTCGAAAAATAAGGAGCATTAGATCTAAAAATTTTAAGTCTTGTGTCTTTTGTGTATTTTTCTCTTTCATCATAAAATTCAAAATTCAAAAAAATTTTATTTTCTAACCAATTTTAAAACTACTTTTTCGAAATTTTTTTTAATATAAAATTCAAATTTCAATTTCAAATTTTTTCGAAAAATTTTTCACAAAATATTTTCAAAATATTTTTTTTATATATTCCATTTTTATTTATTCCACTACTAGAAAATAAATAATATCAACATATAAATTATCTCTTGTATTCCAATTCTAAAGTAAGTATGAATGGACAAGACAAGAGGACCCTGGGGTCATATGCTAACCCCACTACTGCTTCATATGGAAGTAGTATCTGTATACCCTCCATTGGAGTTAGTAGCTTTGAGCTGAATCCTCAGCTCATTATCATGGTGCAGCAAAACTGTCAGTACTCTGGTCTTCCACATGAAGAACCTACAGAGTTTCTGGCACAATTTCTGCAAATTGCTGATACAGTACATGATAAGGAAATAGATCAGGATGTCTACAGACTATTACTGTTTCCATTTGCTGTAAAAGATCAAGCTAAGAGGTGGTTAAATAACCAGCCTAAGAACAGCATAAAAACATGGAAACAGCTGTCAGAAAAATTCCTGAATCACTATTTCCCTCCAAAAGGATGACACAGCTAAGGCTAAGCATCCAAGGCTTCAAACAAGGAGATAATGAATCTCTTTATGATGCATGGGAGAGATACAGAGAGTTGCTAAGAAAATGCCCCTCTGAAATGTTTTCGGAATGGGTACAATTAGACATCTTCTACTATGGGCTTACAGAAAAAGCTCAGATTTCTCTAGACCACTCAGCTGGTGGATCTATACATATGAGAAAAACAATTGAAGAGGCTCAAGAGCTTATTGATACAGTTGCCAGAAATCAACATCTGTACTTAAGCAATGAATCTTTCATGAAAGAAGAAACTAAAACAGTAACTGCAGAACTCAGTCCAGTGGATCAGGCTAATGAATTCAATCAGCAATTGGACTTTCTAACTCAACAGCTAGCCGAATTCAAGGAAATATTACAGGAAACAAGAATGGCTAACAGGAACATGGAAGTACAATTAAAGCAGACAGAAAAACAACTGTCAAGACAAATAACAGAAGAATGTCAAGCAGTTCAATTAAGAAGTGGGAAAACATTAAATACCTCACTTCAAAGCAGCAGGAAACCAAGAAATGAACAAGTGGATACTCAGAATCCTCCTAAAGACGGTCCGAGCCCAGAAAGGGACAAAGCTGGCGTTCAACGCCAGTAACAAACAAGGAGGGGCGTCTAACGCCACTCCAGCTCCCACCACTGGCATTCAAATACCAGTGGGGAATCAGTCACATACAAGTGCTGATAACAACCCTTCTAAAAAGGCTTCCCAACCCACTTCTGTAGGTAATAAACCTGCAGCAACTAAGGTTGAGGAATACAAAGCCAAAATGCCTTATCCTCAAAAACTCCGCCAAGCGGAACAGGATAAGCAATTTGCCCGCTTTGCAGACTACCTCAGGACTCTTGAAATAAAGATTCCGTTTGCAGAAGCACTTGAGCAAATACCCTCTTATGCTAAGTTCATGAAAGAGATCTTAAGTCATAAGAAGGATTGGAGGGAAACTGAAAAAGTTTACCTCACTGAAGAATGCAGTGCAGTCATTCTGAAAAGCTTACCTGAGAAGCTTAAAGATCCTGGGAGCTTTATGATACCATGCACATTAGAGGGCACTTGCACCAAGCAAGCTTTATGTGATCTTGGAGCAAGTATCAACCTAATGCCTGCATCTACTATTAGAAAGCTTGGTTTAACTGAAGAAATCAGACCAACCAGGATATGTCTTCAACTTGCTGATGGCTCCATTAAATACCCATCAGGCGTGATTGAGGACATGATAGTCAAGGTTGGGCCATTTGCCTTTCCTACTGACTTTGTGGTGCTGGAAATGGAGGAGCACAAGAATGCAACTCTCATTCTAGGAAGACCTTTCCTAGCAACTGGCCGAACCCTCATTGATGTCCAAAAAGGGGAAGTAACCTTGAGAGTCAATGAGGAAGAGTTCAAGCTGAATGTTGTTAAAGCCATGCAACATCCAGACACCCCAAATGACTGCATGAATGTTGATATAATTGACTCTCTGGTAAGAGAGGTCAATATGGCTGAGAGTCTCGAATCAGAGCTAGAGGAAATTAGACTCAATGCTTTCGAAAATGCAAAGATTTACAAAGAGAAAGCGAAAAGATGGCATGATAAGAAATTGTCATCCAGAGTCTTTGATCCGGGGCAAAAAGTTCTGCTATTCAATTCTAGGCTCAAATTATTCCCTGGGAAATTAAAATCCCGGTGGAGAGGTCCATATGTCATTACAAACGTGTCACCATATGGATACATAGAGCTTCAGGATAATGACTCTAACAAAAGTTCATTGTTAATGGACAAAGAGTCAAACATTATCTTGAAAGCAATTTTGAGCAAGAATGCTCAAAACTGAGACTTGATTAAAACTCAGTCCAGCTAAAAGACATTAAAGAAGCGCTTGCTGGGAGGCAACCCAGCCAATCACAAAATTTAATTTTATTCGTATTGATTTTCTTTACAGGTTTGAGTCCAAGTATCTTCAAAAGGTGAAATAGCAATTGGTTGAAGTCACAGAGTTACAGGGAAATTTGGAAGCTTACTGGCATGAAAAAGCCAGTAAGAAATACTTTGGGCGTTAAACACCCAAAGGAAGCACCCACTGGGCGTTCAACGCCAGTAAGGGTAGCCTTCTGGGCGTTAAACGCCAAGAAGAAGCATCTTCTGGGCGTTAAACGCCAGAAAGATGCACCTTCTGGGCATTTAACGCCAATCTGCTAGCATTCTGGGCGTTTAGAAAAACGCCCAGTAAAGAAGGACCTCCTGGCGTTCAACGCCAGGAAGAAGCATCACATGGGCGTTGAACGCCCAGGAGAAGCAACATGTGGGCGTTAAACGCCCAAACCATGCACCATGTGGGCGTTTAACGCCAGGATGGTGGGAGGAGGTACAATTTCGTTTTTCTTTGCAATTTTTCAAAATTTTTATGTTTCAATTCATGATTTCTTGCATAAACATATTTTAAATTATCACTTTCAATTCCAAAAAGTTTATCCTAATTTCTAAAATCCAATGATTTCAAATTTTTTAGATTTATCTTAACCCAAAAGAACAAATGGCTTTCCAAGTCAATCCATCATCTTTTCAAATTTGTTTCCAACACATCTTTAACTCCTTTTAAAAATCCTTTTCAAAATTAAAATTCAATTCTATCTTTTAAATTTTGATTCATATCTTTTCTTTTTTAAAATTATATCTTTTTCCAATCCAATTCTCTTTCAATATTTTTAATTTCTTCTAATATCTTTTTCAACTCATCTTATCTTTTTATGAAAATACCTCTCCTTCTACTCCTCTCCTTTCCTTTCTTTTGCTTGAGGACAAGCAAACCTCTAAGTTTGGTGTGATTTGCCATGATCACTGAGCTAAAACTCATTAAGATCATGGCACCTAAGAGAACAGGAAGAGCAAGGATGTGAACTTAAGGGAGCTGAAGCATCAGACATTAATTCTTGAAGGCACCCCACAGACTAGAGGAACATCCACTTCCCAAAATACAGGTTGTTAAGTTCTAATTCCAGCTTTAACTCTGTGATAGTATTATTATAGGATTTTACCTTAGAAGTTATATAGTAGTAGTAGTAATTAGTATGTCTATTTTGATTTTATTTCCAATTAAGCTATAATTTATTTTTCTCATCATCATCAGGCATGAATAAAGTAGTATAAATTTTTTTTTAGAATAAAGAAGTAATCTATATTTATGAGTTCTTAGTAATAAAGACTATAATTAATTATATGTGGTGGCAATACTTTTTGTTCTCTGAATGAATGCTTGAACAGTGCATAAATTGTACTTTGAATTTGATGAATATTGGCTCCTGAAAGGATGAGGAACACGAAAAATATCATTGATGATCTGAAAAATCATGAAATTGATTCTTGAAGCAAGAAAAAGCAGTTCAAAAAAAAATAAAAAAAAATAAAAAAAAATAAAAAATAAAAAAATATTTACAATCAAAAGGAATAAAAGCCAAGCAGCCCTTAAAACCAAAAGGCAAGGGTAAAAAGGATCCAAGGCTTTGAGCATCAATGGATAGGAGGGCCCAAGGAAATAAAATCCAGGCCTAAGTGGCTAAACCAAGCTGTCCCTAACCATGTGCTTGTGTCATGAAGGTCCAAGTTACAAGCTTGAGACTGAGTGGTTAAAGTCGTGATCCAAAGCAAAAGAGTGTGCTTAAGAGCTCTGGACACCACTAACTGGGGACTTTAGCAAAGCTAAGTCACAATCTGAAAAGGTTCACCCAGTTATGTGTCTGTGGCATTTATGTATCTGGTGGTAATACTGGAAAACAAAGTGCTTAGGGCCACAGCCAAGACTCATAAAATAACTGTGTTCAAGAATCAACATACTACACTAGGAGAGTCAATGATACTATCTGAATTCTGAGTTCCTAAGGATGCCAATCATTCTGAAATTTAAAAGATACAGGGAGATGCCAAAACTGTTCAGAAACAAAAAGCTACAAGCCCCGCTCATCTAATAAGAATCTAAGCTTCATTTAAAACTCTAAAATATTATTACTTCTTTATTTCTGTTAAAACCTATTTATTTATCTAGTTGCTTGAGGACAAGCAACAGTTTAAGTTTGGTGTTGTGATGAGCGGATATTTTGTACGCTTTTTGGGGGTAATTTCATGTAGATTTTAGCATGTTTCAGTTAGTTTTTAGTAAAATAATATTAGTTTTTAGACAAAAATCATATTTCTGGACTTTACTATGAGTTTGTGTGTTTTTCTGTGATTTCAGGTATTTTCTGGCTGAAATTGAGGGAGCTGAGCAAAAATCTGACTTAGGCTGAAAAAGGACTGCTGATGCTGTTGGATCCTGACCTCCCTGCACTCGAAATGGATTTTCTGGAGCTACAGGAGTCCAATTGGCGCGCTCTCAACGGCGTTGGAAAGTAGACATCCAGGGCTTTCCAGCAATATATAATAGTCCATACTTTGCGCAAGGATAGACGACGTAACTTGGCGTTGAACGCCAAGTACATGCTGCTGTCTGGAGTTAAACGCCAGAAAAACGTCATGATCCGGAGTTGAACGCCCAAAACACGTCAAAACCTGGAGTTTGACGCCAAGAAAGGCCTCCACACGTGGAAAGCATTAGTCTCAGCCCCAGCACACACCAAGTGGGCCCCAGAAGTGGATTTCTGCACCAATTATCTTAGTTTATTCACTTTTCTGTAAACCTAGGTTACTAGTTTACTATTTAAACAACTTTTACAGACCTATCTGGTAACTCATGACAATTTCATATCTGAATTACATTCTTTGTGACGGCATGAGTCTCTAAACTCCATTGTTGGGGGTGAGGAGCTCTGCAGCGTCTCGATGATTTAATACAATTCCTTTGTTTTCCATTCAAACACGCTTGTTCTTATCTAAGATGTTTATTCGCGCCTAACTGTGGAGAAGGTGATGATCCGTGACACTCATCACCTTCCTCAACCCATGAACGTGTGCCTGACAACCACCTCCGTTCTACATCAGATTGAATAAATATCTCTTAGATTCCCCAACAGAATCTTCGTGGTATAAGCCGGATAGATGGCGGCATTCATGAGAATCCGGAAAGTCTAAACCTTGTCTGTGGTATTCCGAGTAGGATTCCGGGATTGAATGACTGTGACGTGCTTCAAACTTTAACCTGCTGGGCGTTAGTGACAAACGCAAAAGAGGGATTCTATTCCAGTAGGAGCGGGAACCAACCGGTGATTGGCCGTACTGTGACAGAGTGCGTGCATTAGCTTTCACTGCGAGGATGGGAAGTAGCCACTGACAACGGTGACACCCTACAAAGAGCTTGCCATGGAAGGAACCAGGCGTGTGAGAAGAGGACTTCAAGGAAAAGTAGAAATTCAATGGACAAAGCATCTCCAGAACTCCAACATATTCCACAATCCTTTACAAACAAATAACTCTATTGCTCAAGTAACATTATTCCCTCTTTTATCTTTATAATCAAATCTAGTAATTTCACTTTTAATCCAATTAATCCTTGTTGACATCCTAACTAAGATTAATAAAATAAATATTGATTGCTTCAAACCAATAATCTCTGTGGATTCGACCCTTACTCACGTAAGGTATTACTTGGACGACCCAGTACACTTGCTGGTCAGTTGAACGGAGTTGTGAGCTTCCCTAATCAGTTAGCTAAATTAGTTCTCCTTGGCACATGCCAAGGAGCCACTAATCAAGAATCACAATTTCGTCCACCACATATGGAGGTCACTTTAGTGGAGAACGGACAGCAGCAAAGGTGTTCCAATCTGGATTTTACTAGCCAACAGTATTTAAGGATGCCAAAGAAATGGTGTCAAGGTGTGATGAATGTCAAAGGGCTGGCAATCTGACCAAGAAAAATGAAATGCCACAGCAATACATATTAGAGCTAGAACTATTTGATGTATGGGGAATAAATTTCATGGGACCCTTCCCAACCTTTTACTCAAATAGCTATATATTAGTGGCTGTTAATTATGTTTCAAGATGGGTAGAGGCCATAGCTACTGCAACAAATGACAACAAGGTTGTGATAAGCTTCTTGAGAAGGAACATCTTCAGCAAATTTGGAGTTCCCAGAGCTCTCATTAGTGATGGGGGGTCACACTTCTGCAACAAACAATTGGAAGCACTCCTTCTCAAATATGGAGTAAAACACAAAGTGGTAACTCCATACCACCCACAGACCAACGGGCAAGCCAAGATCTCCAATAGAGAGCTTAAACGAATACTTGAAAAAACTGTTGGAAGTTCACAAAAAGACTGGTCTTTGAAGCTAGACGATGCTCTATGGGCCTACATGACAGCATTTAAGACCCCCATTGGGATGTCACCATACCAACTAGTATTTGGCAATGCTTGCCACTTACCAGTTGAATTAGAGTACAGAGCTTTCTGGGCTCTAAAATTACTCAATTTTGACGAAAGGGATGCTGGAGAAAAGAGATTAATGCAACTCAATGAACTGGAAGAATTTAGAAATCAAGCATATGAGAATGCAAAAATCTACAAAGAAAACACAAAAAGGTGGCATGACCAAAAGATAGCAAGAAGAGAGTTCATTAAAGGACAAAAGGTGTTACTCTACAACTCAAGACTCAAGTTCTTCCCTGGAAAACTTAAGTCTCGATGGTCAGGACCTTTCACCATACTCAAGGTGTTTCCCTATGGTCATGTGGAACTCATGGAAGACAAGACTCAGAAAACTTTCTCTGTCAATGGCCATAGACTCAAACACTACTTGGGAGGCTATTTGGAGGAGCAGAGAGTGAGCTACAAGTTCAACTAAAGATGGAGGAATGTCAAGCTAATGACAATAAAGAAGCACTAATTGGGAGGCACCCCAACACTTTATCCTTTTTCATTTAATTGCTTTCCTAGAAGTAGTTTAAATTCTGTGATAGTTTCAATTTTTAGGACTAGTTGTTTGATATTTGCTTTGGTAGTAGATCAATTTTCTTTTTTTCTACTCTTTTATTTGGGATTTGTAACTTGATGAATGCATTACTAATGATGAGTGAATGGGCTGAGGACTAGCTGAAATGCTAAGTTTGGTGTGGCCTCTCACCCACTAAATCTAGGCTTACAAACAACTAATAAATTGATTCTGAAGAGTAAGCCCAGATATTAAGTTTGGTGTGGCCACCACCAATGATCACATAGTACCCAATTCACCCAAGTTGAGGGCACTTAATACCTTGGACAAGAATGAACGTGAGTTAATGGATTCAAAGGAGTTGGGATAAAAAAAATGAAAGGATTTATATTATTCCACTCTTATGAACACATTAAATACATAATGATGAAAGCAATTTATTAAGATACCAAGGAATTAAGTTTGGTGTCCCAAGGGACACCCATCAGTTGCAACCCAATTCACTCTTGATGAGAAGAAATGTGAAGGGGTATTTTGTCATTACTAATAGGGTCAGTTTCAATTTCAGGAGAGAAGATGGGACCCACATGGAAGACTAATCACAAAAACAAAGAAGTCAAAGTGTACTTGCATTTTGGAACTCAACACACACAGAAGACACAGTGAGTAAGGAGTTGGCGCCTCTTCCCACGCTAGGCGCCACTTCCCAAAGTGGGAAAACATTTAATTCATTTTATTTCCCACCTCCGAACAATAACCATTCACCCACTATAAAAACTTCACTCCCCACCTTCCCTCCCCACTTCAACAACCCCTACAACACTCACCTTCGCAAATCCTCTCATCTTCTACTATCTCCCTCTTTCTTCATTCTTTTCTTGATTGGGACAATCAAGTCCTAAGTTTGGTGTTGGAGCAAAACCTTGTTTTGCTTTTTCTTTCTTTCGAACCTCCTATTCCCTATTTCTTTTCACAACTCTCCCAACCCAAATGGTACTACCAAAAAGCTCAGCCTCAAAGAAAAGAAGAACCAGGGAACCAACCTCTGGATCCTGAAGCTCTTTCAACACCTACAAGTTTCTCTCTTCATTCAACCAAAATCAGTTTTATGGTTGGGTGAGTGAGAGGGAAATCATCCCAGAAGTTGGATTTCAACTAGGGAGGAATGAACACATAGAGATCAACATTGAGATTGAGCAGAGGGGTTGGTCACTTCTATGCAACCCACCAAGGAAAGTAGTTGAAAGCTTGGTGAGGGAGTTTTATGCCAACGCGGTACCTCAACCAGGGCAACAATATGGCTACATTAGCTATGTGAGGGGAAAATCCATTTATTACAACCCCTCTAGCATGAGAGAATGTTAATGGTAAAGAGGACAAGCTCCACCCGGAGCTATAAAGAGAGAATGAAGCAACAAGACCCTGGGTTTGAGGAGATTTTGAGCGAAATATGTGTGATGAATGTGCAGTGGATCAACAACAAGGATGGGATCCCCAACCAATTGAGGAGAAGAGATTTAAGCCCCCAAGCTAGAGGGTGGCTAGAGTTTATAAGGAGATCCCTAATCCCTACATCCAACACTTCAGAGGTGACCAAGGAGAGAGCTGTGCTCATCTACAGCATCATGAAAGGAGAGAACATCAATGTGGGGAGATGATTGCCAACAACATCAATAAAGTACTGAAAAGCACCAATGACAACACAAGATTGGCATTCTCCAGCATCATACAAAGGCTGTGTGATGAGGCTGGAGTTGAGAAGATTATTGATGAAGTGCTTGTGAAGCATGACAAATCCATCACTGCCAAGAAGATGGCAAAAGTGGTGGCTGTCCACCCACTCAACAGGGCTAGAGAAAGAAGAGCCCATGCTCATGAACCACAATAACAACATAGAGAGGGAGAGGCTGAAGAACACCCTCAATTCCTAGCACTTCAACCACCACCATACTACCAATATCAACAATTCCCAGAAGGTTTCAATTGGGAGCAACTGCAAGGAGATGTACACCAAATGAGGGGAGATATACATGATGAGCGGATAATTTATACGCTTTTTGGCATTGTTTTTATATAGTTTTTAGTAAGTTTGAGCTACTTTTAGGGATGTTTTCCTTAGTTTTTATGTTAAATTCACATTTCTGGACTTTACTATGAGTTTGTGTGTTTTTCTGTGATTTCAGGTAAATTCTGACTGAAATTGAGGGATTTGAGCAAAACTCTGAAAAAGGCTGACAAAAGGACTGCTGATGCTGTTGGAATCTGACCTCCCTGCACTCGAAATGGATTTTCTGGAGCTACAGACCTCCAAATGGCGCGCTCTCAACGGCGTTGGAAAGTAGACATCCAGGGCTTTCCAGAAATATATAATAGTCCATACTTTATTCGAAGAATGACGACGCAACTTGGCGTTGAACGCCAAGTACACGCTCCTTTCTGGAGTTAAACGCCAGAAAAACGTCATGATCCGGAGTTGAACGCCCAAAACACATCATAACTCGAAATTCAACTCCAAGAGAAGCCTTAGCTCGTGTATTGATCAAGCTCAGCCCAAGCACACACCAAGTGGGCCCCGGAAGTGAATTTATGCATCAATTACTTACTCATGTAAACCCTAGTAGCTAGTCTAGTATATATAGGACATCTATCTATTGTATTAGACATCCTGGATTGTATTTTGAATCCTGTGATCACGTTTTAGGGGGCTGGCCATTCGGCCATGCCTGGACCTCTTTCACTTATGTATTTTCAACGGTGGAGTTTCTGCACACCATAGATTAAGGGTGTGGAGCTCTGCTGTACCTCAAAGATTAATGAAGTTCTATTTTCTTTTATTCAAATCTCTATCTTATTCTTATTCCAAGATATTCATTCGTACCCAAGAACATGATGAATGTGATGAGTTAGATAACCCTCATCACTATTCTCACTGATGAACGCGCGTGATTGACAACCACTTCCGTTCTACATGCAACAAGGCTTGAATGTGTATCTCTTAGATTCCCCAACAGAATCTTCGTGGTATAAGCTAGATAGATGGCGGCATTTATGAGGATCCGGAAAGTCTCACCTTGTCTGTGGTATTCCGAGTAGGATCCTGGGAATCCGGAAAGTCCAACCTTGTCTGTGGTGTTCCGAGTAGGATTCCGGTAATGAATGACTGTGACGTGCTTCAAACCTGTAACCTGCTGGGCGTTAGTGACAGACGCAAAAGAGGGATTCTATTCCAATAGGGGAGGGAACCAACCGGTGATTGGCCGTACTGTGACAGAGTGCGTGAGCATTAGCTTTCACTGCAAGGATGGGATGTAGCTATCAACCATGGGTGATGCCTCCAGACTGGTTAGCTGTGCGAGTGACAGCCGCATAGGATATTTCCCCGAGAGGATGAAAGTAGCCACAGCTGATGGTGAACCCCTATACAAAGCTTGCCATGGAAAGGAGTAAGAAGGATTGAGTAGAAGCAGTGGGAGAGCAGGCGTCCGAGAGCTCTATAGCATCTCCATTCCGCTTATCTGAAATTCCTACCAATGAATCTGCATAAGTATTTCTATCCTTTTTATTATTCCTTTTTATTTACAATCCAATAATCACAATTACCTTTTTAATCTGCCTAACTGAGATTTGCAAGGTGACCATAGCTTGCTTCATACCAACAATCTCTGTGGATTCGACCCTTACTCACGTAAGGTTATTACTTGGACGACCCAGTACACTTGCTGGTTAGTTGAGCGAGACTGTGAAGTTAATTTTAGACCATGGTATTGTGTACCAAGTTTTTGGAGCCATTACCGAGGAATATTATTCGAGTTGTGTGAAAGTATAAATCACAATTTCGCCCACCAAGTTTTTGGCGCCGTTGCCGGGGATTGTTCGAGTATGGACAACTGACGGTTCATCTTGTTGCTCAGATTAGGTAATTTTCTTTTCAAAAATCTTTTTCAAAATTTTTCTTTTGATTTTCGTTTTTCTTCACATTATTTTCGAAAATAATTAATAAAAATCCAAAAAAAATTAGAAAATCATAAAAATCAAAAATATTTTGTGTTTCTTGTTTGAGTCTTGAGTTAATTTTTAAGTTTGGTGTCAATTGCATGTTTTAAAAATTTTTGCATTTTTTCGAAAATTCCATGCATTCATAGTGTTCTTCATGATCTTCAAGTTGTTCTTGATAAGTCCTCTTGTTTGATCTTGATGATTTCTTGTTTTGTGTCTTTTCTTATTTTTCATATGCATTCTTGCATTCATATTTTTCAAGCATTAAAAATTTCTAAGTTTGGTGTCCTGCATGTTTCTTTGCATTAAAATTTTTTCAAACTTATTTTCAAAATCTTTTTCTTATCTTTATATATAATTTTCGAAAATTAGCTAACAATTAATGTGATTGGTTCAAAAATTTGAAGTTTGTTACTTTCTTGTTAAGAAAGGTTCAATCTTTAAGTTCTAGAATCTTATCTTGTGGTTTCTTGTTAGTGAAGTAAATAATTTCAAATTTTTTTAAATTAAAATCTTTTTATCTTTTATCTTATCTTTTTCAAAATTTTATCTTTTTCAAAATTTGATTTTAAAATATCTTATCTAACTTCCTATCTTCTTATCTTTTTCAATTTTGATTTTAAATCTTTTTCAATCAACTAACTAACTTGTTGTTTGTTTCTTATCTTTTTCAAAACTACCTAACTACTTTTCCCTCCTCTATTTTCGAAAATATCTCTCCCTTTTTCAAAAATTCTTTTTAATTAATTAATTGTTTCATGTTTCAATTTTAATTACATTTTATTTCTAATTTTCGAAAATTACTAACTCCTTTTCAAACTTATTTTCGAATTCTCTCCTCTCTTTTCTTCTTCTATTTAATTATTTAATTACTAACACTTCTCTTCACCTATCTTCATCCATAAATCCGAACCCTCTTCTTCATTCTTCTACCCCTTTCTTTTTCTACTAACATAAAGGAATCTCTATACTGTGACATAGAGGACCCCTTTTTCTTTTCTTGTTTTCTTCTCTTTCATATGAGCAGGAACAGGGATAAAGGCACTCTTGTTGAAATTGATCCAGAACCTGAAAGGACTCTGAAGAGAAAATTAAGAGAAGCCAAATTACAACAATCCAGAAGCAACCTTTTAGAAAATTTCGAACAAGAGGAAGAGATGGCCGAAAATAATAATAATAATGCAAGGAGAATGCTTGGTGACTTCACAAAGCCAACGTCCAAGTTTGATGGAAGAAGCATCTCCATTCCTGCCATTGGAGCCAATAACTTTGAGCTTAAGCCTCAACTAGTTGCTTTAATGCAACAAAACTGCAAGTTTTATGGACTTCCATCTGAAGATCCTTATCAGTTTTTAACTGAGTTCTTGCAGATCTGTGAGACTGTAAAGACGAATGGAGTTGATCCTGAAGTCTACAGACTCATGCTTTTCCCTTTTGCTATAAGAGACAGAGCTAGAGTATGGTTGGATTCACAACCCAAGGATAGCCTGGACTCATGGGATAAGCTGGTCACTGCCTTCTTGGATAAATTCTTTCCTCCTCAAAAGCTGAGCAAGCTGAGAGTGGATGTTCAAACCTTCAAACAAAAAGATGGTGAATCCCTCTATGAAGCTTGGGAAAGATACAAGCAGCTGACCAAAAGATGTCCATCTGACATGTTTTCAGAATGGACCATATTAGATATATTCTATTATGGTCTCTCTGAATTTTCGAAAATGTCATTGGATCATTCTGCAGGTGGATCTATTCACCTGAAGAAAACGCCTGGAGAGGCTCAAGAACTCATTGACATGGTTGCAAACAACCAGTTCATGTATACTTCTGAGAGGAATTCCGTGAACAATGGGGTGCCTCAGAAGAAAGGAGTTCTTGAAATTGATGCTCTGAATGCCATATTGGCTCAGAACAAAGTGTTGACTCAACAGGTCAACATGATCTCTCAAAATCTGAATAGATTGCAACATGCATCCAACAGTACTAGAGAGGCAGCTTCTGAAGAAGCTTATGATCCTGAGAACCCTGCCATGGCAGAGGTTAATTACTTAGGTGAACCTTATGGAAACACCTATAACTCATCATGGAGAAATCATCCAAATTTCTCCTGGAAGGATCAACAAAAACCTCAACAAGGTTTTAATAATGGTGGACGTACTAGGCTGAACAATAGTAAGCCATATCCATCATCTTCTCAGCAACAGACAGAGAACTCTGAACAAAACAATTCTAATTTAGCTAATATAGTCTCTGATCTGTCAAAGGCTACTTTCAGTTTCATGAATGAAACCAGATCCTCCATTAGAAATCTGGAGGCACAAGTGGGCCAGCTGAGTAAGAAAGTTATTGAAACTCCTCCCAGTACTCTCCCAAGCAATACAGAAGAAAATCCAAAAGGAGAGTGCAAGGCCATTGATTTAATCAAAGTGGCCGAATGCACTAGGGAGGAGAAGGACGAAAATCCTAGTGAGGAAGACCTCCTGGGACATCCCTCAAGCAAGAAGGAGTTTCCTATTAAGGATCCTGAGGAATCTGAATCTCACCTAGAGACCATAGAGATTCCATTAAATCTCCTTCTGCCATTCATGAGCTCTGAAGAATATTCATCCTCTGAAGAGGATGAAGATGTGACTGGAGAGCAAGTTGCTCAATATTTAGGAGCTATCATGAAGCTGAATGCCAAGCTGTTTGGTAATGAGACTTGGGAAAGTGAACCTCCCTTGCTCATTAGTGAACTAGATACTTGGATTCAGAGAACTCTACCTCAAAAGAGACAAGATCCTGGCAAGTTCTTAATACCTTGCACCATTGGCACCATGAGCTTTGAAAAAGCTCTATGTGATCTGGGGTCAGGGATAAATCTGATGCCACTCTCTGTAATGGAGAAGCTGGGGATCATTGAGGTACAACCAGCCTTGTTCTCATTACAATTAGCAGACAAGTCAATGAGACAAGCTTATGGAATAGTAGAGGACGTGCTAGTAAAGGTTGAAGGCCTTTACATCCCTACTGATTTCATAATCCTAGACACTAGGAAGGAAGATGATGAATGCATCATCCTAGGAAGACCTTTCCTAGCCACAGCAGGAGCTGTGATAGATGTCAACAGAGGTGAGTTAGTCCTTCAATTGAATGGGGACTACCTTGTGTTTAAGGCACATGGCCATCCCTCTGTGACAAAAGAGAGTAAGCATGAAGAGCTTCTCTCAGTTCAGAGTCAAAAAGAACTCACACAGTCAAACTCTAAGTTTGGTGTTGTGAGGCCACAACCAAACTCTAAGTTTGGTGTTCAAACCCCATATCCAAACTCTAAGTTTGGTGTTGGGAATACCACACTTAAATTGACCTGATCACCTTGTGGTTCCATGAGAACCACTGTCAAGCTATTGACATTAAAGAAGCGCTTGTTGGGAGGCAACCCAATTTTATTTATCTAATTTTATTTTATTTTGTTTCTTTGTTATTTTTGTGTTTTATTAGGTACATGATCATGAGGAGTCACGAAAAAAATCAAAAAAATTAAAAACAGAGTCAAAAACAGAAGAAAAAATTTTTCACCCTGGAGGCAGCACAGGCTGGCGTTCAACGCCAGTAAGGTGCATCTATCTGGCGTTCAATGCCAGAACAGAGCACCATTCTGGCGCTGAACGCCCAAAACAAGCAACAACCTGGCGTTAAACGCCAGGATGCGCACACAGAGGACAAACTGGCGCTGAACGCCAGAAACAAGCATGAAACTGGCGTTCAACGCCAGAAACATGCATTACATGGGCGTTTAACGCCCAGAACATGCACCAATGGGCGTTTGAACGCCAGGATGATGCATGAAGGCATGTTACATGCCTATATGGTGAAGGAATGGTATTTCTTTTCACCTCAGGATCTGTGGACCCCACAGGATCCCCACCTCAGGATCTGTGGACCCCACAGGATCCCCACCTACCTTTTCTTTTAATCCTAATCACACTCTCCTAATCCAAATCTCATTCTCAATGTCACACTTTCCAAAAACCTTCACCTATCACCTCAATTCCTCTTCCCAATTACCCCATTCACCATTCACATCAACCCCTCTTCCCCATAAACCCCACCTACCTCCATTACATTCAAATTCAATTTCCCACCCTTTCCCACCCAAAATGGCCGAAAACCCAACCCCCCTCTCCCTATATATACCTTTCCTTTCTTCTTCATTTTCACACAACACAAACCCCTTCTTCTCTCATATAGCCGAACCCACTCTTCTCCCTCTCTTTCAATATTCTCTTCTTCTTCTTCTACTCTTCTTTTCTTTTTTGCTCGAGGACGAGCAAATTTTAAGTTTGGTGTGGTAAAAAGCCTAAGCTTTTTATTTTTCATTCACCATCAATGGCACCCAAGACCGGAGTTTCCTCAAGAAAAGGAAAAGGGAAGGCAAAAGCTTCCACCTCCGAGTCATGGGAGATGGAAAGATTCATCTCCAAGAGCCATCAAGACCACTTCTATGATGTTGTGGCAAAGAAGAAGGTGATCCCTGAGGTCCCTTTCAAGTTCAAGAAGAATGAGTATCCGGAAATCCGACATGAAGTTCAAAGAAGAGGTTGGGAAGTCATAACCAACCCCATGCAACAAGTTGGAATATTGATGGTTCAAGAGTTCTATGCTAATGCATGGATCACTAGGAACCATGATCAAAGTATGAACCCAAACCCAAAGAATTATCTCACAATGGTTAGGGGGAAATACTTAGATTTTAGTCCGAAAAATGTGAGGTTGGCGTTTCATTTACCTATGATGCAAGGTAATGAACACCCCTACACTAGAAGGGTCAACTTTGATCAAAGGTTGGACCAAGTCCTGAGGGACATTTGTATGGAAGGCGCCCAATGGAGAATAGACTCCAAAGGCAAGCCAGTCCAACTAAGAAGACTGGACCTCAAACCTGTAGCTAGAGGATGGTTGGAGTTCATCCAAAGATCCATCATCCCTACAAGCAACCGATCTGAAGTTACTGTGGATCGGGCCATCATGATTCATAGCATCATGATTGGAGAGGAAGTAGAGGTTCATGAAGTCATATCCAATGAACTCTACAAAATAGCTGACAAGCCTTCATACATGGCACGGCTAGCCTTCCCCCACCTCATATGCCATCTATGTTATTCAGCTGGAGTTATCATAGATGGAGATGTCTCCATTGAAGAAGACAAGCCCATCACCAAAAAAAGGATGGAGCAAACAAGGGAAGTTCCTCACGGCCCCCAAGGAGAACATGAGGATGTTCATCATCAACAAATGCCTCATGGAATGCACTTTCCTCCCAACAATTATTGGGAGCAACTCAGTACCTCTTTAGAGGATTTGAGCCATAATGTGGAACAACTAAGGGTGGAACACCATGAACACGCCCTCACTCTCCAAGAAATAAGAGAAGATCAAAGAGCAATGAGGGAGGAGCAACAAAGGCAAGGAAGGGGCATAGAAGAGTTGAAGAACATTATTGGTCCTTCAAGAAGAAGACGCCACTAGAGGTGGATTCATTCCTTGTTCTTGATTTTCTGTCTGTTTTCGGTTTTTAATTATTGTGTTTATCTATGTTTTGTGTCTTCATGATCATTAGTATGTAACCATGCCTTAAAGCTATGAATAAAATCCATTAGTCCCTCACCTCTCTTAAAAGAAAAATGTTTTAATTCAAAAGAACAAGAAGTACATAATTTTCGAAATTATTATTGAATTTAGTTTAATTATATTGATGTGGTGACAATGCTTTTGTTTTCTGAATGAATGAATGAACAGTGCATATGTCTTTGGATATTGTTGTTTATGAGTGTTAAAATTGTTGGCTCTTGAAAGAATGATGAACAAAGAGAAATGTTATTGATGATCTGAAAAACATCATGAAATTGATTCTTGAAGCAAGAAAAAGCAGTCAAAAAAAAAATGGCAAAAATTTTAAA
Source organism: Arachis stenosperma (assembly GCF_014773155.1). Lineage (NCBI taxonomy): Eukaryota > Viridiplantae > Streptophyta > Magnoliopsida > Fabales > Fabaceae > Arachis > Arachis stenosperma. Next base: position 87,815,955 of record NC_080380.1, read on the forward strand.
GCAAGGATCCAAGGCTTTGAGCATCACTGGATAGGAGGGCCCAAGGAAATTACATCCAGGCCTAAGCGGCTAAATCAAGCTGTCCCTAACCATGTGCTTGTGTCATGAAGGTCCAAGTGAAAAGCTTGAGACTGAGTGGTTAAAGTCGTGATCTAAAGCTAAAGAGTGTGCTTAAGAGCTCTGGACACCACTAACTGGGGACTCTAGCAAAGCTGAGTCACAATCTGAAAAGGTTCACCCAGTTATGTGTCTGTGGCATTTGTGTATCCGGTGGTAATACTGGAAGTCAAAGTGCTTAGGGCCACAGCCAAGACTCATAAGTAGCTGTGTTCAAGAATCAACATGCTTAACTAGGAAAGTCAATAACACTATCTGAAATTCTAAGTTCCTAAAGATGCCAATCACTCTGAACTTCAAAGGAAAAAGTGAGGTGCCAAAACTGTTCAGAAGCAAAAAGCTACAAGTCCCGCTCATGTAATTAAATTAATATTCATTGATATTTTGGACCTTATAGTATATTCTCTTCTTTTTATCCTATTTGATTTTCAGTTGCTTGGAGACAAGCAACAATTTAAGTTTGGTGTTGTGATGAGCGGATAATTTATACGCTTTTTGGCAATCTTTTTATATAGTTTTTAGTAAGTTTGAGCTACTTTTAGGGATGTTTTCCTTAGTTTTTATGTTAAATTCACATTTCTGGACTTTACTATGAGTTTGTGTGTTTTTCTGTGATTTCAGGTAAATTCTGACTGAAATTGAGGGATTTGAGCAAAACTCTGAAAAAGGCTGACAAAAGGACTGCTGATGCTGTTGGAATCTGACCTCCCTGCACTCGAAATGGATTTTCTGGAGCTACAGACCTCCAAATGGCGCGCTCTCAACGGCGTTGGAAAGTAGACATCCAGGGCTTTCCAGCAATATATAATAGTCCATACTTTATTCGAAGAATGACGACGCAACTTGGCGTTGAACGCCAAGTACACGCTCCTTTCTGGAGTTAAACGCCAGAAAAACGTCATGATCCGGAGTTGAACGCCCAAAACACATCATAACTCGAAATTCAACTCCAAGAGAAGCCTTAGCTCGTGTATTGATCAAGCTCAGCCCAAGCACACACCAAGTGGGCCCCGGAAGTGAATTTATGCATCAATTACTTACTCATGTAAACCCTAGTAGCTAGTCTAGTATATATAGGACATCTATCTATTGTATTAGACATCCTGGATTGTATTTTGAATCCTGTGATCACGTTTTAGGGGGCTGGCCATTCGGCCATGCCTGGACCTCTTTCACTTATGTATTTTCAACGGTGGAGTTTCTGCACACCATAGATTAAGGGTGTGGAGCTCTGCTGTACCTCAAAGATTAATGAAGTTCTATTTTCTTTTATTCAAATCTCTATCTTATTCTTATTCCAAGATATTCATTCGTACCCAAGAACATGATGAATGTGATGAGTTAGATAACCCTCATCACTATTCTCGCTGATGAACGCGCGTGATTGACAACCACTTCCGTTCTACATGCAACAAGGCTTGAATGTGTATCTCTTAGATTCCCCAACAGAATCTTCGTGGTATAAGCTAGATAGATGGCAGCATTTGTGAGGATTCGGAAAGTCTCACCTTGTCTGTGGTATTCCGAGTAGGATCCTGGGAATCCGGAAAGTCCAACCTTGTCTGTGGTGTTCCGAGTAGGATTCCGGTAATGAATGACTGTGACGTGCTTCAAACCTGTAACCTGCTGGGCGTTAGTGACAGACGCAAAAGAGGGATTCTATTCCAGTAGGGGAGGGAACCAACCGGTGATTGGCCGTACTGTGACAGAGTGCGTGAGCATTAGCTTTCACTGCGAGGATGGGATGTAGCTATCAACCATGGGTGATGCCTCCAGACTGGTTAGCTGTGCGAGTGACAGCCGCATAGGATATTTCCCCGAGAGGATGAAAGTAGCCACAGCTGATGGTGAACCCCTATACAAAGCTTGCCATGGAAAGGAGTAAGAAGGATTGAGTAGAAGCAGTGGGAGAGCAGGCGTCCGAGAGCTCTACAGCATCTCCATTCCGCTTATCTGAAATTCCTACCAATGAATCTGCATAAGTATTTCTATCCTTTTTATTATTCCTTTTTATTTACAATCCAATAATCACAATTACCTTTTTAATCTGCCTAACTGAGATTTGCAAGGTGACCATAGCTTGCTTCATACCAACAATCTCTGTGGATTCGACCCTTACTCACGTAAGGTTATTACTTGGACGACCCAGTACACTTGCTGGTTAGTTGAGCGAGACTGTGAAGTTAATTTTAGACCATGGTATTGTGTACCAAGTTTTTGGAGCCATTACCGAGGAATATTATTCGAGTTGTGTGAAAGTATAAATCACAATTTCGCCCACCAATACACCACTTAAGGGAGGATGTCAACCAATTCAAGGAGGCTCATCAACAGCAATGGAGCCAAGTCAACCAAAACATTCAACAACTCCAAGAGAGCTTTGAGAACCTCAAGGAGCAGCAAGACCAGATCAACTGGAAAGAGATGCAAGGTAGCCTAGGAATGATCTTGGAGCAACAATTACAACAAATGGGGAGTCTTGCTGAATTCAGACACCTTTATGAAGCAAGGACTGTAGCCAGAACAGAATATGATTGTTATTTACAGACAAAGTTGAGCTACTTGTGCAATGCAATAGCTAACATGAACCCCAACTACCCCACCTACATGCAGAAATTGGAGGAGCTAAGCTCAAGGCAAAAAGAAATAGCATACCAGTACAAGGAGAATGTGAAGTCATATATGAGGAGGCTAGGATATTGGAAGCCCAAGCCCAAGGATGCCAAGGCTCAAGAAGGTTCCTCCAAGCCAGATGAAGGTGGCTCATTCCCTCCTAAGAAGAAGGACAAGGGAAAAGGGCCAATGAACTGAAGATGAAGCTGCTCAAGGTTGTTGAGTCCCATGGTTGACACTTTCCAAATTCTGCATCCTGTTTAACTTTTGCTTTATTTACTCATTGAATAATCATGCTAGGATAGTTTATGTTTTATGCTTAGTTTTTAATTTCTGTTTGAAGTCTTTATGAGTTTTTTTTTTCAAGAAAGAAAACGCAATGTATTTCAAGTCTTCACTTCAATTAAATAAAAGTAGAACTTGTCTCTATAAGAGTTACTGTGAGTTGTACAAAAACAATAAAAGAGACCAAGGCCAAGAGGGATCATCAAACAAACTAAGAAACAAAAGACTAAGTGTAGAACCTTTGATGAACCAAAAAGAAAATGAGTCATGGAGAGAACTAATCCTAGAAGGTATAACAAAGGGAAGGCTAAGGGGTGTTCCTCGAATATCCATAGAACCAAGAGGTAGTAAGCAATAAAGACCCAAGGCTCTGAGCATCAACTACTAGGATAGAAAAGAAAAAGAAACATGAAAAAGAGGCTCAAAAAGAAATAATAATCCTAGTAGATGCTTGTGGTGAAGATGTGTCAAGAAGAGACCTGGGCAAGTAAGTTCTTAGGGGTGTCTCAATACCTAGTACCCTAAAACCAACTGGTTTGGGAGTGCTAATTGAAAGCCTAATTAAAGGGTTGTCTTGAGACAAAACACTTAGAGTCGTGGTCAAGAAAGCAAAACAACATTTACTACTTCAAGGTGACAATCAATAGAAAGGACCCCTAAGGCCTATACCTGAGTGAGCCCTCAAGGATCCAAGAGCTTTCCATGGCAATTGAAACATTCATACATGTGTTAAACACTTAGTTTCACTCTTAGTTGTATTGAAATCTTTTAAAGCCAACGCCTTAATATATAAAAGTACTCGCATTGATTTGCTTGGGACAAGCAAAACTTAAGTTTGGTGTTGTGATGACTTGCATCATTTACCTTTCTTTCTTGCATAAAAAGACCATAAAAGAGCACAAATATCATTTGATCAGTACAATTCATGCATTATTTGATGAATATTATGGTATACTACATTGAAGATGAGTTGTGCTGAATTTCAAGTGAAAAAAAGTATCAAAATGGGTAGAAGACAAGCAAGAAGCTGGGCGTGTGAAACTGGCGTGTCCCTTGAGGGCAAACGCCACAAAAATGCACTGACGTGGCACGCCAGTACTAAACTCCAAAAGGGAGATCCAAGCATGCATGTGGGCGTGACACGCCAGGGACTGGGAGTGTTACGCTAGTAATAAATTTCAGAGAGCAGAAAGGAGAAACACAAGAAAGACGTGGCACGCCAGGCTGGGCGTGGCACGCCGGATCCATCAACCACTATAGGCGTGCCACTTGAAGTCAAAGGCGTGGCACGCCAGGAGCTAGAGAGTCACTTTGGCGTGCCACTTGAAGATCCAGGCATGGCACGCCAATATTGAAGAATGAACAAATATATGGGCGTGCCACTTGAGCAACATGGCGTGGCACGCTGGTATAATGATCCAGAGAAGGGGCTGAAGGCAAGAGAAGACTGGGCGTGCCACTTGAAGCCGAAGGCGTGGCACGCCAACCTCTCAACCTCACTTTGGCGTGCCACTTGAGCAAACAAGCGTGGCACGCCAGACATCACAAGCAAGATCTGGGCGTGCCACTTAGTGTCAAAGGCGTGGCACGCCAGTCCCAAAAACTCACTTTGGCGTGCCATTTGAAGGTCAAGGCGTGGCACGCCACTTATTGGAACAACACAAGATCATGGGCGTGGCACGCCAACCTTCAGGCGTGGCACGCTGATATAACTTTCCAAAAAGGGTGAAAGAGGCCAATTACATGAGGCGTGCCACTTGAGCTCGAAGGCGTGGCACACCAATATCTATTCGTCACTTAGGCGTGCCACTTGAGCAACAAAGCGTAGCACGCCAATGCCATTCAGAGGCAAGAAAAGCATTGGGGCGTGCCACTTGAGTTCGTGGCGTGGCACACTAAGAAGAGGGGCCATTCATCTAACAAGGGCGTGGCACGCCAGACCTTGGGCGTGCCACGCTAGTGCAACTTTCCAGAGAACTCAGCCAAGCACACAACAAGGGCGTGGCATGCCAACTTTTAGGCGTGGCACGCCAGTTCAAATTTCCAGAAGCAAGGAAAGTGGAGAAATCAAAGGGCGGCGTAAGGTTAAAAGAGGGACGAGCGTGCCACTTGAAGGATTGAGCGTGGCACGCCAAGCCATTTCGCAGGGCACGTGACACGCCTGAGAAGCGCCAACCACACGCCAGTTAAGGGGTCACGTTTATTGAGTGCTTTCTTTCCCTCAAAAAATGTAATTTTCCCTTTTTCACTTTTGTAATTCTTTTATTTTACTAGGAACTACAACATGCAATCTTAACATGCAAGGAATCTTCAAGTGCAAGAAACTAAATCGAAGCAATTAAAGCAAGATATAAGCAATTTCAATCTAGCAAGAGAACAACTAAACTGACTATAACAAGAATTAAGCAATTGGGATTTTTGGGTTTCAAATGTAAATAATAAAAGGAACTCTTGGATAGACATAGGAATTGGGGTCACCATCCTTATCTAATAACCATATATTGACAATTATGAGGAACCAAGCTCATTAAGTCTACTTCTACAAGTGAAGTACGTCAAATGGCTTGATCAATTTCAACTAATAAGTCCCAATCCAACTACTAATTGGCTTAGTAGTAGATTGATGTCAATGGGTATCAATTTGACTACTAAGGGTTCTCAAACCATTAAATCAATTACACCCAATGACTCAAGTTCACCCAATTCCCTTAGCCTAGGCCAAGAGTATAGAAAACTACTCCATAATCAAAGGAAATATTTCATCGAACACATGTTATGCACTAACTAAAGACATATTCAAATTGCAAATTAATTGGAAATTACAAGTACCCGCTATCAATTATCAATAGAAAACAACTTAAATAACACTATCAATCATAGAAAACATCAATACACTATGGGAAATTCAAAATCCACAAAGTTCATAAAATGAGAAGAAAAGGGGAAATGATAAGAAAACACAATTCCAACTCAAGATCTAAACAACAATATAGTAGAGAACTCAAATTAAGTAATTGAAACTAAAATTAACAAGACCCAATTCAGAAATTCAACAAAGGAAGATCAAAACAAACTAAATCTATAGAGAAGTAAGAGTTTCTCTCTCTAGAAAACAAGAACCAAAAACTAGCTAAAATTATGTGTCTTGTGTGTATGATTGAGTCCCCCCTTTCCCCCTTGGTTCCTTGGGTCTTTTCCATGCAGAATTGAGCTCAGATTGGGCCTAGAGCCTCCCAAAAATCACCAGGCACGATTTCATTAATGATGTCATGTGCTAGGCGTCAAGCGTGCACGTTGGTCATGTGTACGTGTCAGTAGGCTTTCGCATCAGCACGCAAATGTGCCAGCTTTTGCGCGCGAGTCCCAGCTGCATGCGTCCACGTGTGCGCGTTGCCACCAATTCTCGAAAGCTTCATTCTTCATGTCCCTTCCACTTGTGCATGCTTCCTTTCTACCTTCTAGGTCATTCTTGCCATATAGATCCTGAATCCACTTAACAAACACATCACGGCATCAAATGGTAATAGAAGAGGATCAAAAATTGGCGTTTTTAGGGTTAAAGAAGCATGTTTTAAACCATAAAGCAAAATTAGGAAGGAAACACAAAACCATGCAATTTATATGGATAAGTGTGAAAAATATTGATAAAACCTTCCAAATTCTACACAAGATAAATCACAAAATTGGGGTTTATCAGCAGTCTCCTACTTACGTTTAGATGTGAGGGCTGATGTTGTATCCCGCTCCCATAACCTTTCTGGCCATAAGAGTGAGTCGGACACTATATCTTAGGATGGAGAGAGTAAGCCGGACACTATATCCCTCCATTGCACATAAAAGCGAGCCAGACACTATATCTCAGGAGTGCATATAGTGAGCCGGGCACTATATCCCAAGAACGTGGCAGAAAGGTGAAAAACCCAAATTTTGTGATTTATCTTGTGTAGAATTTGGGGGGTTTTATCAATATTTTTTGCACTTATTCATATAAATTGCATGGTTTTTGTGTTTCCTTCCTAATTTTACTTCATGGTTTAAAACATGCTTCTTTGACCTTAAATATGCTATATTTTAATCCTCTTCTATTACCATTCGATGTCGTAATGTGTTTGTTAAGTGGATTCATGATCTATAGGGCAAAAATGGTCTAGAAAATGGAAAGGAAGCATGCACAAGTGGAAGCGACATGAAGAATGGAGCTTTGGAGAATTAGTGACGACGCACATGCGTAGACGCATGTGGCTAGGATTGGTGTGCAAAAGCTGACGCATTCGCGTGGTACGGCAAAATCCCACCAACGCGTACATGTGCCTGACGCGTACGTGTGGCTCGCGCAACTCAGATGACGCGCACACGTGACGCCCAGCACGTGACATCATTAATGAAATCGTGGCTGGCAATTTCTGGGAGGCTCCATGCCCAAATCCAACTTGATTCTACATGGAAAAGACCCAGAAATTGATGGAAAATTGGGGGATCCAATCATTCACACGATACACATAATTTGGCTAGTTTTAGGTTCTTTTCTAGAGATAGAAACTCTTACTTCTCTCTAGATTTAGTTTGTTTTTATCTTCCCTTGTTGAAATTCTGAATTGGGTCTTGTTAATTTTAGTTTCAATTACTTAATTTGAGTTCTCTAGTTATAATTTTGTTTAGATCTTGTGTTGAATTTATGTTTTCTTGTTACTTCCCTTTTCTTCTCATTTTATGAACTTTGTGGGTCTTGGATTTCTACTAGTGCATTGATATTTTCTATGATTGATAGTGTTAACTGAGTTATTTTCCATTGATAATTGTTAGTAGGTACTTGTAATTTCCAATTAATTTGCAATTTGAATATGTCTTTTGTTAATGCATACCATGCGTTTGATGAAATATTTTCTTTGATTATGGAGTAGTTCTCTTTACTCTTGGCCAAGGCTAAGGGAATTGGGTGATCTTGAGTCATTGGGTCAAATTGATTTGGTGATTTGAGAATCCTTAGTGGTCAAATTGATACCCATTGACACCAATCTACTACTAAGCCAATTAGTAGATGGATTGGGACTTATGAGTTGAAATTGATCAAGACATTTGACGTACTTCAAGCGTTGAAGTAGACTTTTGACATACTTCAAGTATAGAAGTAGACTTAATGAGCTTGGTTCCTCATAAGTGCCAATATATGGTTATTAGAAAAGGATGGTGATTCCAATTCTTATGCCTAGCCAAGAGTTCCTTTTATTATTCATATTTGAAATCCAAAAATCCTAATTGCTTGATTCTTGTTATAGTTAATTTAGTTGTTTTCTTTGTCCTAGAATAGAGGTAGATTTATATGTTCCCTTAATAGATTGAAATTGTTTACACCTTACCTTAGTGCTTTAATTTAGTTTCTTGCACTTTAAGATTTCTTGCATGCTAAGTTTAGTAGTTTAAATTCTTGTTTGTGACTTCCAACCCCGGAATTCTAACCAATATTGATGCACATGTTTGCCCATTCACTTGAGGATGACCCGAGACCAATACTCTCGGTTACTTTATATTGGGGTTGACTTTGTGACAACCAAATCAAAATTTAACGATAGGGTTATAAGTTGGTCTACGACTATACTATGACATGACTTTCCATTGATGAAAATTCTAGACTGACCATAATTCTACCATCAAAAGGCTACATCAGAAAGGATGTGTCAGGATGGCAACTTTGAACCAACAAGTGATATCACGAGCCAAAATAGGATAGACATTCATCATATGCATTTTCTATCTGTTTTCTTGCTTTGATTACTTGAGTATGCCTAATTGAGTATCATGCCTAATTGCTAATCGATTTACCTGCTATATATGTATATTATTTATGCTTTACTTGCTTGCTTTACTTGTGAGTTCTGCTAGGATTGAGGAGACTTAGTAGGCAGTGGTGATGGGATCGCATGGAAGATAGGTTGGTGAAGGCTGTGGGACAGCAGGGACTAGTATTAGTTTGAAATCACATAAGTTAGATTAACTTGTTTATGGTTTTATTATATATCTCTGTAAGCTTAAATACTGGTATTGATGTGAAGTTCTAGGATTGCCTTTAGCTTTCCGAAACTTTATATCTTATCTATTGGGCACTGTTACCATACTGAGAACTTCTGATTCTTATACCATATGTTGTTATTTTTCAGATGCAGGTCAGTGAGTTTGCGGATGGTGACAGAGTAGAGGATGAACCAGCTTCCTGTTTTGATTTATCTTGTAGCCTCTCACTTTTATATATTTTGTTGCGTCTGAGGCTTGTATTTTGAAAACATTGAGAGATAGGATGTTAACTATTTTAAACATTAAAAACTCTGCTGTATTTCTATTTTGACTAGCCAGTCTAAACTCTGCAGGCTGTGTCTATTTCTCTTTTCCATATTGTATATATATTGTCTACTTTAGTTATTACCTTGTGTATCTTGGATCTATCTACAAGGTTTTATATGTATTATGTTTTATACTTTTCGTGCCAATGCATTTTGTTATCGTGTGTGAACGCTTCGCACTTTGTATCTCTATTCTATGAGTCTTTGATCTTTTACTCCTTTCATTGGTCTTTTAGTTATACTGTTTCTTGATTATATACTATATTATGGGCTTTAGAACTATCGTGACGCGTTATCACCCTTTGCTTTACGGCATGAGGTAAGGCTTAGTGTGATAGGGTGTTACATATATACACTATATGATGCACTACAAAAAAACTTGGTAATTACGGCGGTTTTTTAAGGTTATTACGGCGGTTTGAACCGCCATTTTTACCTTGAACGGCGCTCAAGAAAAACCGCCATAATTTGAAGCGCCATTTGGTTATTACGGTGGTTTTCGAAAAATCGCCACAATTACCTGGTTAAAACGGCGGTTTTTGAGTTGGGTTAAAACGGCGGTTAAAACCGCCGTATTACCTGGTTAAAACGGCGGTTTTTGAGTTGGGTTAAAACAACGGTTCAAACCACCGTTATTTCCAAGATAAAACGGCATTTTTTTTATTGGTTAAAATGGCAGTTCAAACCGCCATTATTTCCAGGGTAAAACGGCATTTTTTGTTGGTTAAAACGGCGTTTATGAACCGCCATTTTTACCTTAGTAGAGTGACATTTTTGGTTGGTTAAAATGGCATTTGAAACCGCCATTTTTACCCTGATAAGGCCTTTTTATTGGTTAAAATGGCATTTAAAACTGTCATTTTTACCAAATTAAAATGACATTTCATGCTGTTTAAATTGGCAGCTACAAACCGCCTTTTTTACCGAATAAAAGTTACAATTTTTATCGTTTAAAAGGCAATTTTTACAGTCATTTTTATCGCATTAAACAAATAATTTTTCGATTAAAATTTCACAATAACAAAAAATCATAATCCATAAACAAAATATTATATAGCTCATGAACAAAGTATTAAACATAATATATGATTTTTTAGTATTGGAAATAAAAAATAATAATTCATATACGAAGTATCAAACATAACATGATTTTTTAACTATAAATATATAAATATACAACTATAACAATTTTTTATATATACACAAGACAACGTTCACTGAAGCCAAGTTTTCATTACGTAAATCCTTGTAAAATCTTGGTTCCAAGTTATCAGTAATCTGCCAAGAAAAAATACCAGAAAAAATTAATAATGACAATTCAATATTAAAAATAACTAAAAAGAATCAGAACCTAAATTAATTCATCAATATTTGTTTATATATAAGATATCCCAAGACTGAAATTAGGTGAAATTGTGCACGAATAAAAAATAATATACGACAAATATTTTTTTTACCTAAATTGATTCATCCACACCCTTTTCTTTTAGCTCCTCAGCTCTCTCAATGAAGCCAGGCACATGCTTCAAGCTGTTGCAAAATGGAAGAAACTCAGATCTCAATATCAAAACTTTATAAAAAAATTTACATAACTCAAGTGCAATACAAATAAATTTTACGTTTTCATCCAATTATATTTTTCTATTTGATTGTTTAATTATGTGAGTCCAAAACTAGTAGCTTTTCTAATTCATGTAGAGGAGAATGCATCCCAACTATATCATCAGATACACTTGATGATTGTTTGGGACTCACTATGCTTGTTACCTCTGACAATATTTTCAGTCTCAGCAGATTGTGACCTAAATACACCAAGAAAAAAACAGAGAGCACAAAATCTTCAATGAAAACAGTACAAGAAAAACTACATATCAATGAACCATAATTGTTCAATGAAAATTTCGTAATATCTTAATCAATGTTAATTTATACTCGTCTTCTAAGTATTGCTTATAACTCTCTGGTCTTGATGGAACTCACCCAAGTGTTCGTATTTTATTTTGTTTATTCATGTAAATATATCAAAACAGATTAAAATAATTTATCAATATTTACGGAAGTTGAGTAGCTTGAAAACTTTAAGATTTACTACATGGGTAATAAAAAATAGAACAAATTTAGTTGTTAAGATATAAAATTCAATAGATGGTATAAAAATGATCAACTGACAATAAGGACAATTAATAACACGTTACTAGTTACTACGAGCTACAAGGATGTGCTCAAGACAACTCTTATACGGATCAAAATTAGGATAATACTATAGTGTATTATATATTTATATCTTTCAATGAAGAATAAAAATGATTTATTTAATAAAATATCACTCAAAATAAATTATGTATAATAAGATTCCATCATGTAACTACGAAGCAACAATATCCCAAATAAGATTTATCCCCAAAGAAAGGACATAGTATTCACATATGAACAGAGTACATTTTCTACCTGATTGGCACATTCAAGAGACATTATTTGGTGCTTTCCCAAATTTTCCTGCAGACAAAAATAATTTATAATATAAACTCCACTTCACAACTCATTTAACATGAAAGATGTTAGTCTAAGATGTGCATATATGCTAAAATACCGATATGTCAGAAACTTGAAGATGTCAAAATAATATGACTAGACCACATCAAACAAAATATTACCTTCTGTAAACACGATTAATTGATTCCCTGACTGATTCTTTCATTTGCCTAAGGTGTTCTATGCTATTGATCTTGTCAATATTATTCCAATAGCTAAAAAATTGCAAATGTAAAACAAAATTAATATATGATGGCCTCAAACTTTCATCACCCAAGAGCATGCATGAGATTTATAGGCTTAGAAGAGGCTTTTGCAATCATGTTAAATGCTGGCAAATCGAAGGTCAAGGTAGAGGTATGGGGAAATTTAAATCACAGGAAATATTTAAATTATTAAGCAAGCTCTACCCAACTGCTAACAAAGAAAATATGGGGCTTTCGAGAAAAGTCAACTAGTAAAGCAATATATTTTCCAATATATATAAAGCCAGAATGTTCAGCATCACTAATAAAAGTTCAGAGGAAACACGAAATATGAACCTGATGCATCAAATGCACAATATATAGAAAAGACAAATGTGAGATGAAAAGAATGTCTTACTTCAAGACTTTCCAATTTCCTGCTCAAATAAAATGGCAAAAATAAGATTGGTTCATATATAATCAAAAAATGAAATAGAAAAAACACAACCTCAACAGAAAGTTTTGACACATTCAACCTTTAAATCTTTCAAAACAATAACCAAATAATTAAGCTCTTTCCCCAGATAGTGGTCAATCCTGTATATGATTCTCCATGATTTTAAGTGGTGAAACTTGTCTGTAAAGTAGTAGATTACATAATCAGTTTAGGTAGAAAACCTGAAAATTTGATCCTCACGAAGATACTGCTTGAGCGATTTTGTTAAAACAACTGAAGATTCTGAACCTCGACCAAAAGGCTTCTCAACAATGTCTCTTGTCCAACCATTACCAGAAGATGCTAATGAACTGGCACATTTTACTGCATCTATGAATATGTTTGGAGGAATTGATAGATAGAACATGCAACTAGAAGCTTTCCCATTCTACAAAAGCAAAAACCAGATGGCTAAATTAAGATCAGAAAGAAAAGCTTAGAAGAGCATACATAGAATGAAAAGAAAAGGATAAGTTCATGCATCCTTCATATGTTAATCTTGAGTTGTTGACACAAATTAAAATGATGCGCCATAATTAAAATTACCTCATGTTCCTTAAGCTTCTTGTCCAGTGCTGCAAAGTTTTCATGAGAGTCATACTGACCAGAATGGTAAAAGCATCTCTTAAGAAATTCATCCATCTTTTCACCGCAGTTCTCTCTGAAAATCAATAGAATAATTTTTCATACATTAAACATGTTTCTTAAGCATGACAAATAAGGAAATCCCAATGGAAAATTTATACTCCATTATGAACTAGTTGACAACTGAAGACGATCATAATCACACTGCAATGGAAAAACATTAGTTGATAACATAAAGTAAACTTTTAAATAACCAAAATAACCTCTTAAGAAGATCATAGTTATCACCTAGATAACTGGAGAATCAGGTTCCAGTTCTGTCATAAAAGCATTGATAAGGGCAGAATTTAGTTGAAGCATTTCATCGAGCAGGTTGTGTGCTAGTAAAATAAAAATGAATTTTAAAGCAAACAAAATTTAAAGCTTTCAACAAAACAATCCACCACATAGTAAGACATAAAGCATGAGCTTTCATATTAAGAATCAATGAAAAATTGAAAATTACAAGCAACATTAGAAGTACCAAATTATATCAAATCAAATGAAATAAAAGAAAAAGAACATAATCATTATCAGAAGTGAATTGTTGAATAGCAAAATTGAACATTTATAATGTAAGAATGGAAACAAATCAATAATCATGGATTCACTTTTTCTTTTCTTTTTTTGGAAGAATTAAAGCAAATTTGATATGGATAGACAAGAATACTCACAGTTAGTGTTGCCATAAATGAACCAAAGAATAACAAATTAAGAAGAAAATTGATGCTTCACTCACCAGGGCTTTCTCCCATAAATTTTCTGCCAACTTCATGAACAAATAGAACAAATCATCAAGAATTTAAAGAATGTACTTTACAATTTACATCTGAAAAGAATTCGATTGTTAACCACCAATTTAGAAGCACAATAGAAGAAGCTGATATACAAAAGTACCAATTTAGATACATTAACCATCACACACACATAAAAATAAACACATGGTGCTCAAAACACAATAAGCTACAATTCTTGTCTCTCAAAACCCTAACAATCATACAATTAAGATGTCATGCTTAACCTTAATTATTAATCAAATTGAACCAGCAACATAAGAACAAATAGTAATTAATTATATTGTTATACCGGAAAAAAAATTAAAGAAGGGACAAGAGAAAGGATGAGAGAGATCTATAGTACTTACAGGAGAACAGAGGAAGCAGGGGAGAGTTGTGCTTGTTCTGTTTGTGATGGCTTGGAAATACAGATCTTCAATAGAGAGATGTCATCAAAGAAGACGCTGAGGGAGGCACTGAGAATTTTGGCAAAGAAGGCGCAAAGCTAGGATGGAAAGGAGAGGAAGCTGGAGGTGACATCATCGGAGGAGATTACCATGGGAAGAGATTTCACCAAAGGAGGTCGTCGCCAGAGGAGATGTCACCGGAGAAGATCCGAGATTTGAAAGAAGATCCGCTATCGTCGTACAATGGGGAAACAAGGTGTGTGGTTTGGAACCTTTGATTTTGTTGAAGAGGAAGCGATGGTGGAGAGTGAAAGTGGCGGTAGCGATGGATTGAGCACGAGGACGAGGGAAAGATAGAAGGGAGATTGAGCGAGCCATTGTATGTATATGCACAGTGTTTCAGTTAGGGATTGCACTTTTTCCTTTAATATATGTGGGATAATGGCGGTTCAAAACCGCCATAATCATCAGAACTGCCATGAAATACACAGTCAATTATGGCAACAACCAAAAACGCAATAATGTTTGGATATTGCGGCGGTTCTTTAAAACCGCCGTAATATAAATGCCATTTTAAACCTTTTTTTGTAGTGATTTTTTGGTAGTGATGGTACATACATGTAACAAAAATAAGATAATTGAGAATGCCAAAGAGATCTCGAAAACCAATAGTTAGATTAACATAAGCAAAAAGAAAGGAACTTTACCAAGGAGGAGCATAATGGATGGTATGAATGATATTCTCATACATTGATATACAATTCTTAATTGCTGGACACTAATGACTGCGCATCATGTTGTGTTTTTCTATGCTTTTTCATACAAGAAACTAATGATTAATGCTTAATTATTGAGTATTTTAGTGCTTAAATAGTATATTGCTTTGATCTTTTGATTTGATAAATTTTGTAGAAAATAAGTAGAAAAAGAAGCAAAATCGCACAAATTAAGCTCAAAAGAAAAAAAGAAGAATTTTTAGCTACACTTTAAAGTTTGAGCACGTTTTTAGAATCTTAGGCCACCCTTTTAAAGCGTGGCCCATAACCCATGAAGCCTTGGCATTAGTAATGTGATACATTAATGCCTTATACATGCATTATCATGAATTAATAATTAAAGCATGCATGCATGAAACATTTATTATTAATGCCAATTGGCAATGAACGAATCAAGCTTTACGTTAATTAAGTAATGCATTGGCGTTACTAATAAATGTAATAAAGCAAATGAAAGCATGCATGCAATAAGGTATTAACGCCACTAATTCATGAAGCATGCGTTAATATAATATGCAAGGCGTTAATATAATATGCAAGGCGTTAATAATATTTATGCATGCAATGAGCCATTTAATTTGCTAGCATGGGGCCATTAATCAAAAGGAAGCTTAGCGTGAATATATAAAGCAAGGAACGCTGCGCTCTTTCAAGAACGCTCTACGTTCATATGAAGAGCGCTACGCTCTTCCTTTAAAGAGCGCTTGCGATGGAAAAAATCAGCTGGCGACGCGTACGTGTGCGTGACCCGTACGCGTCGATGGGCCAAATTGCTGAACTACGCGCACGCATGTGTTATGCATACGCGTGGGTGCACAAGAGCTCCGCTCTTCTCAAGAGCGCTACGTTTTCCTGGAAGCCCACCTTTTGCACAATTGACATCACTCCAAGTCCATTTAAACTGCAAGCAAGCAAGCTCACATTTGCCAACCAATCAAGGCCGCAAGAATCATTTAAAATAGTTAATTTTTATTTGATTGTAATTTGCTTTTAATTTCATTTCAATTTGTAATTTAGGAAAGTCTATATAAAGGCATTAGTTTTATAGAATTAGGAGGTTGGCAGTAGGAGTAGGAGTAGAAAAGAGGCTCAGGATGGAGAATTAGAGACTCCAGAGCTCTCTTGGAGGATTAGAGACTCCAGAGAGTTTAGCATAGTTTAGATACACTTATTTTCTGCAAATTTTAAATGTCAACTTATATTGAATTTAATTTCCTTTATGCAATTTTAATTTCTTGCACTTCTACCTTTCTGCCAATTTACTTTCTGCCACTTTTATATTCCCGTTCATATTGAGCTTGATTTTACTTTCATGCAATTTAAATTTCCTGCACTTGTTTTTAGAGCTATGATCCACTAAACCCCAATTCATTAGGGGGAAGAGCTCTATTATAATTCACATGATTGAGTGAACTTCTTTTTCTCCTCAATTCGTTTGGGTATCAATAGGATATCCTCTGTTTTGATTGAGATTCATTCACTCCAAAAGGGGGTTTGAATCTGTTGAATGCTTGGGTGAGCCTTGTAAGGGAAATCATGGGCATTAGAATTGGGGCTCTATCATTCACAATTCTCTTGACCAACACTATTCGTGAGGAATTGAGGCCTTGAGAACTTGTGTGGCTTATGGATGAGAAACATGCACTTAACCTCTTCTCATGACAATTGGATCAAGCAATTGGCAAGATTGATTGTTATTAGAGAGATTAGATTGCCAAGGAATTGGGATCCAATCAATTTCAATCCGCCATAGATCTACTCATATGATTGAGAAAGGAGTTGAGACCCATTTGATTCATTGAGGATTATGATATCTCTAATCCCTAATGAATCTTGTTCTCTGTTATTTTTCATTCTGATTGCTTTGAGCTTCATTTAATATTCCGCCATTTACTTTTAGCACTTTAAATTCCTTGCAATTTACATTCTGTTAATCAATTTCACTCAATT
Source organism: Arachis stenosperma (assembly GCF_014773155.1). Lineage (NCBI taxonomy): Eukaryota > Viridiplantae > Streptophyta > Magnoliopsida > Fabales > Fabaceae > Arachis > Arachis stenosperma. The sequence goes on from NC_080380.1 coordinate 87,833,051, forward strand.
CACCACTGTTAGCTTGACTAAACTAATCACCTCACTAAAGTTGCATGATCTATCAATCCTCATGGGATCGACCTCGCTCTAAGTGAGTTTTACTACTTGATGCAACCCTGTACACTTGCCGGTTAGTTTTGTGGAAATCGATTTTCCCTCATCAAGTTTTTGGCGCCGTTGTCGGGGATTGATTTAGATCGACAATGATTAAGCAGGTGATAAGTCTAGATTCAGCATTTTCTTTGTTTTTTCCATTTAAAGTTCTTTTAGTTTTCTATTTTCTCTTGACACTAAGGTGTTTGTGTTATTGCCTCACTAAGAATTTCTTTTTTGTGAAATGAAGAATTTCAATCTTCTTTGGTGATTGTGTTCTACAAAACTCAAAATAGAGTTCACCTCATCTTTTGATCAAACAAATTTCATGGGATACTGCCCACCAGCACAAAATGATTCAAGTCATTATCTTAATGGTGGTTGGGAATATCACTAAGAAATGACAGATTATGAGCAATCCACCCAGTGGGAATATGCTCCAGAGCCACAAAATGATCAAGACAATTTCATGGGATATTGCCCAACACCACAAAATGATTCATGTTATTATGCTAATGGTGGATGGGAGTATCAACAAAGAATGATAGAGTATGAACACATCCCAGAGACACCAGATAGCCCAAATTTTGATGACTCTAACAACTACTCATGTTGTGGTTGGAAAGGTCAAAACCAAAGAGATTTTAATGCTCCATATTCTATTCATCAAGAGACATCATCACTTGATTGTGCTCTCAATAAATTCATGCAAGATTGCTCCCCAGGACCACAAAATGATCTATATTGTGATGAACTCGACAATTACTCAAGTTGTGGGTGGGAGGATCAAAATCAAAGAGCATTCAATAGTTCATACTCCACTTATCAAGAGACATCATCACTTGAGCGTATCTTTAATTCATTTATGCAAAATTATCTAACCTCACCTCCCAGTTTCTCAATTGAAAAATTTTCATCACTTGACTATGCCTCAACACAAAGTTTCCTCCACAATCCATACACTTCATTTCACCAACCACAAAACACATCTAATTTCCCACAAAATTCATTCTATATCCCTCAACACAACTTCTCCACAACACCCACAAATCCACAAAATCCACTCCAACCGTCTTCTCTCTTGATACAAGCAAAACAGTGCCTTCAAAATGCCATAGAATCCCAGGAAAGAACTAGAGAATTCTTGGAAAGACAAGAATAATCCTGGAAAGAGCAAGAAATTCTCTTCAAAAAGATGGATGGGCACTTAGAGCAAATAAGGAGAAAGTTAGGATTTCCAAGCATTGAGGATGAAGATCAATATGTGAATGAGGAAGTGGAAGAAGAGGCTCCTGTACCAAGTGAAATTGCAATGAAGAATGAGGTGGTGGAGGTATATGAGCCTAAGGTTCCATATCCACAGAGGATACTTTTGGTGATGGAGGAACATGAAGACTCACTCCCAAAGGACTTAATGGAACATCATGCAGAAGAAAGGGAAGAAGTCAATCATGGAAGTCCACACTCAAGTGAAGCAGAGAGTTGCATAGAGGAAGGGTTCATTGAGCTACCAATTCAAAAGGCTTTTGATGAAGAGAACACTCCAATCATCACACAACACCCAAGTCTTGATATCTAAGAAGTGAAGGCAACCAACAAGAGCACCGAAGAGAGGATTGTGACCAAGCTACAATTGACCATACCAAGGAAGAAGAAAAGGTCAACTACAAGCAATCCAACCCCTAATCCAGCAAGCAAGTTCAATCAAGCAAATAACAAAAGGAAGCTTGCTGGGAAGAGACCAAGACATGGGACACTAACTGGTTCTTCTCTCTCCCTGAGGTCATTCCTCTTAACAAACTGGAAGAAGATGAAGAAAGCTATGAACAGCATGTCAAGCTAATGACATTAAAAGAGCACTTGTTGGGAGGCAACCCAATCATAGGTAACATTTCTTTTCTTTGCTTTGTTTATTTTCAATAATTTGGCATATGATTGCATTCTAAGTTTGGTGTTGCCTTACAACAAATTGATTTTCAATCTTCACTGGGTACTTGCATCATTCTAAAATAAAAGTGTCACAATAAGTTTGGTGTGCCATTTATTTTTTATGCTATGTACCATGCACACCACTTATGAATGCAATCACATTATCTCTATTTTTACTTCTTGTGCCTTTATTGTATCCTTAATTTTTCTTGCTTGAGCACATGCATTACTCATATTTCATTGTTAAAGACACTTATGGCCCATCATAAACCCCATCACCACTGTTTTATTTGTTGCTTGAGGATAAGCAATCATTCTAAGTTTGGTGTTGGGAAGGGGAAGAATAGGAGGAAAATGACAACAACAATGAAGATGAACTACAAGGTGGTAAAGTTCTTTTTTCTCGTATTTATTTCCAGTATTTTAAATTGCATGATTGTTTTTTATTCCTTTCTATGCATGTGTGGCTGCTCCTTGTGAATAAAGCATAGCTTGAATTTTGAATTGTAATATGATGTTGTGATATTATGACCACCATCTTGAATTTTGTGAGTCAAAGTAATCAAGTAATCATGATCATAAACAAACAAGGCATTCAAGAAGATCTTAGCATGGGCATATGAGTACTGGGAGGCTAGCATGATTAATTGTTTTTGCTCAATTGCATTTGAATTTGTTTAATTGAAGTTTTCATGTAGGACATTTTATGAAATCTTTGTGAAATCTTAAAATCCTTGAAGAAGCAAATGCAGATAAGGCAAGAAAAGAAAAAAGGGAAAGAATGATAAAGCTAAAGGCTCTGAGTACCAATGACAAATTCAATTGTCAGGTACTTGTGGTGTTAATGTATCAAGCAAAAAATTTGTAAACAAAACATTTAGAGTCAAGGCTAGGCTTAAGTGCAAAAGCACTCCCTCAAAGCTCAAGGCTCTGAGCATCAATGATTAGAGAGTAAAGAAAAGAAACAAATGGGCTAAAGAATTCCTCTAATTAAATGCTTGTGGTGCTTATGTATCAAGTGGTAATACTTGAAAACAAAGCATTTAGAGTCGTAGCTTTTCAACTCATGGTACAAACCACCTAAAAGGATAAGCTAAGAAGAGAATTAAAAGTTTGTTTCAAGGACGGAACATAAAGAAAAGATTTCATAAAATGAGCTAGATAGAAGCATCAATCATTTGGATTTCTTTTGTGATTGTAGCATCCATAGAAAACTAGCTAACCAAGAAAATTAAGTTGCTATTCTTTTCATCTTGGATTGTCAAACCTTATTACATGATTCTTTTCTTACTTGGGGACAAGCAAGGTTTAAGTTTGGTGTTATGATGACTGCGCATCATGTTGTGTGTTTCTATACTTTTTCATACAAGAAATTAATGATTAATGCTTAAATACTGAGTATTTCAGTGCTTAAATAGTATATTACTTTGATCTTTTGATTTGTTAAATTTTGTAGGAAATAAGTAGAAAAAGAAGCAAAAACGCACAAATTAAGCTCAAAAGAAGAAAAGAAGAATTTTTAGTTACACTTTAAAGTTTGAACACGTTTTTAGAACCTTAGGCCACACTTTTAAAGCGTGGCCCATAACCCATGAAGCCTTGGCATTAGTAATGTGATACATTAATGCCTTATGCATGCACTATCAGGAATTAAAAATTAAAGCATGCATGCATGAAACATTTATTATTAATGCCAATTGGAAATGAATGAATCAAGCTTTACGTTAATTAAGTAATGCATTGGCATTACTAATTAATGTAATAAAGCAAATGAAAGCATGCATGCAATAAGGTATTAACGCCATTAATTCATGAAGAATGCGTTAATATAATATGCAAGGCGTTAATAATATTTATGCATGCAATGAGCCATTTAATTTGCTAGCATGGGGCCATTAATCAAAAGGAAGCTTAGCGTGAATATATAAAGCAAGGAACGCTGCGCTCTTTCAAGAACGCTCTACGTTCATATGAAGAGCGCTACGCTCTTCCTTTAAAGAGCGCTTGCGATGGAAAAAAAATCAGCTGACGACACGTAAGCGTGTGTGACGCGTACGCGTCGATGGACCAAATTGCTAAACTACGCGCACGCGTGTGTTACGCATACGCATGGATGTACGAGCACTCCGCTCTCCTCAAGAGCGCTACGTTTTCCTGGAAGCCCACCTTTTACACAATTGACATCACCCCAAGTCCATTTAAACTGCAAGCAAGCAAGTCCATAATTGTCAACCAATTAAGGCAACAAGAATCATCTAGAATAGTTAATTTTTATTTGATTGTAATTTACTTTTAATTTCATTTCAATTTTAATTTAGAAAAGTCTATATAAAGACATTAGTTTCATAGAATTAGGAGGCTGGCAGTAGGAGTAGGAGTAGAAAAGAGGCTCAGGCTAGAGGATTAGAGACTCCAGAGGGCTTAGCGTAGTTTAGATACACCTTTATTTTCTGCAAATTTTACATTTCAACTTGTATTGAATTTAATTTTCTTTATGCAATTTTAATTTCTTGCACTTCTACCTTTCTGCCAATTTACTTTCTGCCAATTTTACATTCCCATTCATATTGAGCTTGATTTTACTTTCATGCAATTTAAATTTTCTGCATTTGTTTTTAGAGCTATGATCCACTAAACCCCAATCCATTAGGGGGAGGAGCTCTATTATAATTCACATGATTGAGTGAACTTCTTCTTCTCCTCAATTCGTTTGGGTATTTATAGGATATCCTCTATTTTGATTGAGATTCATTCACTCCAGAAGGGGGTTTGAATCTGTTGAATGCTTGTGTGAGCCTTGGAAGGGGAATCATGGGCATTAGAATTGGGGCTCTATCCTTCACAATTCTCTTGACCAACACTATTCGTGAGGAATTGAGGACTTGAGAATTTGTGTGGCTTATGGATGAGAGACATGCACTTAACCTCTTCTCATGACAATTGGATCAAGGAATTGGCAAGATTGATTGTGATACAATCAATTTCAATCCGTCATAGATCTACTCATATGATTGAAAAAGGTGTTAAGACCCATTTGATTCATTGAGGATTATGATATATCCAATCCCTAATGAATCTTGTTCTCTATTATTTCTCATTCTGATTGCTTTGAGCTTCATTTAATATTCCGCCATTTACTTTTAGCACTTTAAATTCCTTGCAATTTACATTATGTTAATCAATTTCACTCAATTCACCATTGTTAGCTTGACTAAACTAATCACCTCACTAAAGTTGCTTGATCCATCAATCATCGTGGGATAGACCTCACTCTAAGTGAGTTTTACTACTTGATGCGACCCGGTACACTTGCCGGTTAGTTTTTGTGGAAATCAATTTTTCCCTCATCAGACACAAAGCTAATGATGAAGGATTTTCTGCTCTCTAGAATAATCGGAATTTTGTTCCACTTCACAAAAAGATCCACCTCAATCCTTATCACTCAAATATACAACAATGAAAAATATGAAATCTTATTAAGATAGTCCAAATCTGGATTAAAAATATGCTATAAAAAATGAACAACTTTCAATGGTGATATGAGAAACAAGGAAAAAAGGGAACACGGCATAGGGGTTACCTGAAATTAAAGATGGCATCAAAAGTTGCTATTTCACTACTTCCCAATATAAGCTCTCTTCAAAATGCTAAAAAATTTTCAACTTTCGAAATTTCAGAGAAGTAAAATACTTCCATGCCATAAATAACTTAGAGTTGAAAGAATCATAACATTATATTCAAGTCAATAGAACTATTTGTGCTGAAAATAGCATCGCATAAATCAAATGTTTTCAGATCAGAACTACAGAGCTTCAATTACTTCCTAAAAAATATAGTTTCCATTGAAACACATATAGCTTCAATTGCTGTAGTAGAGAAACATGTCAAAATACCAGCTAGAAAAAAATGGTCAACTCAATTAATAATGCATTTCAATACACTGCACTATTAATAAAAAAGGCAAAATCACAATCTTTAAACTCGGTTTTAATAGTTTGTATCAATGTATTATATCCCGAAAGCATCTACAAACAGATCAAAGTGTTGTTTGGAGAAAAAACCCTCAGACCCAAAGGTGTAGGCCTGTAGCAAATTAGTTAAGAGTACCACGAAAAAATAGTAGATTCTAGTGTGCTTACTTGTGACATCCCTGGAAGATGTCAGAGATCTAACGGTCCTTATTGCTCCTTTACTGCTCAAGGCTATCAATGTTTCTGCTGTGGAAAAAATGAACCTGGCCTGTTATTAAACGAAGACGAAGAAGAAGAATCTTTTTCTTGTTGTTGTTCCAATTGGTTATGAAGATCCACTAAATCTTGTCGAATCTCACTTACCATTCTCCAAACACATCCTTCAATTGGCCAACGGCTTTGGCACGATCACCGATCTGGAAATTTCATCCAAAATATCATAATCCCAATTATTAGTGCCACTGAGGTCATCACTATCAAGACCATCAAACCAGAGAGCGAATCTGAACAATAGGCACAATACCGACTTGATTGGGCACACAAAGTTAGAGTTCGAAGACATCGAGAGCGAGTTTGAGTAAGAAGGATCGAGTCAAATACTGAGTCGAAATTTCGGAACTACACTCTGATTCTCTCATTCAATTGTGACTTGTGACCTATCAGCTGAGAATTGTGTCTAGAAAGAAACAAACTGAGGGCAACAGAGATATTTACATGATTGATTTGAAATTTAAAATTCCCGCCCGATCAATTTTATATGAACACTTTAATATTAAAGTTGGACACTTGTTAAGCATTGAGTCTGGACACTTGTCATTTTATAAAACTCAACACTTGTTTGCTAATGAACCACCTACTACATTCTTATTTTATATTAATAGATGACTTAATACCTTCAAGTAATTAATGAGATGAGCTTCCAATATTGTCATCTTTTATGGATTTAAACTTTTCACTCATGGCACCAATACATAATATAAAATGAGATAATTTTCTTTAATGGATATACCAAATGACATTTGCTTTTGAGGTGTTGAGTTTGTTTTTAGGATAATTTATTGATTATATTTTTCTCAAACTCAATATCCTCAAAGAACTGTTAACTTCTATCTCCAAAAGTATTTTAATTGTGGCATCACAAAGAAAACAAATACCCTCACAAGGATATAAGATGATGCAAACTTTAAAATTTTATCAAGAATCTAAATTGTAATTTTCAATGTTCCTTTTTAGAATGATATTGGTAATAAAGTACGAGTAGTCACATTTCACTTAAATGAAATAGAACTAAGATATCATCGAATAAAAATAATAATTAAAATACATTTAGAATTATTTCAAAAGAAAAAAACTTGTACGAAAATATATATATTTAAATTTGTAATTAAAACATAATTTACTTGTTTCTAATTGAATAAGAATAACTGAATTTGTTAAAATAGAAATAGGAACCAAATAATATATATATATATATATATAACTAACATAACTCGTTAATAACAATATAATGATAATACAAACTTATTATCTCAACTCGCACTAAATTGCCATTGCCCAGAAGAATATACAACATCAATTAGCATTATACAACTTTATACAATTTTTATAGACAACTTATGTGAATAGAAGAGCCAAAATCTATTCACAAAATATATCTCAACATTGAAACTAAATGAACTTCTTAATCAAAACAAATTAGATATGTGTTCATCTTTATACACTAAATGTAATATTTAACATAATCTTCCTTTTAGTATTTTGAGTACTTGCAAAAAAAATAACCGAATTCTTTATTTATTTGTTATTTCTTTCAAAATATACCATATGCAGTTTCTTTAATCTTATTACTTTTTAAATCCATATATTTAAAGGATACTTACCAAGTAAGTACTTTTAGTCTTTTTTTATTTTGATATTTTTCTATATTACACATAGTGAGAATCTTTTGGCAGTTACATCTTGATAACTAACATTAAATTGACTTAACTGTGCTTCAAGGGAAATAAAAACTAAATACATGAGCATGTCATTAGACACCTATAACTTTAATGTATTTAATTTCGAAACAAGTCAGAACATTTACACATGTATTCACTTATATTATCATATGCCTCATCGAAATCTAGTTTGACAAATGTCATACTTGTTTCAACCTTATTACTTTTAACAAAGTGCTTTGTATTTTTTAAAGAAATTGCTTTGCAATAATAACCCTTATTTTGAATATAGTATCTGCAAGTATTTTGAAATCTCAAACTTTATAATCATAAGACTTATGCAATTTGAACAATCCCACTTCTCAAGGTTTAATTTTGCTATTTGAGACTTTATCCATAGAGAGAATGACTTATTCAATATTTAATGAAAGTCTAAATATATATGTTGGCAAATTTAACTTTAAAATAAAATAATATGTTCACTTAAGTTACATATCATATGAATAAAATTCATATGATGGTATGTCTATCACAAATACCTAGCACAACATTAATATTTAGTCTTTATACAAAAATTTTAATTTGTAAGTAGTATTTTCAATACAATAATCAAACTTTGAAAATAAATCCTATCAAACAATAAGTCTATTTTAGGACAAACTTATTATTCACATAGAACCAGATGAGTATCACATGTTTATTACTACAAATGTGTATGTAATTTGGCTAAGTACAAAATTTATTTTGGTCGATCCATACCCGCATAAATTACTTACAGATAATTTTATTTAGTGCGACTTACCAAATATTCTCAACAAATTCTATCAAACAATGAGTTTATCATTGGATCGACTAATTGTTCACATGAAAATCTTATAATTATATCTATTTCTTACTATATATATTTTCTATCAATTGGCCAAACACCGACCTTACTTTGGGCTGATTAGTGGTTGCATAATTAAATAGAAAATAAACAAAAGGTTTCATATTTATTATTTGGCCAAATAATAAACTCTCTTTTGGCTGATTATTGTTCGCATAAATAATAACCATTGATTTCACTACAAAAAAAGAGGTTTAAAATGGCATTTATATTATGGCGGTTTTAAAAAACTGCCATAATATTAAGATAATATGGCATTTTATGGTGCTGCCATAATTAATGTGCATAAAATGACTTTTTGGTGATTTTGGCGGTTTAAAACCGCCATTATTCGAAACCCATCATTAAAAAAAAAAAGGCCCAAATAAAACCCTCCCCCAACAAAGAAAAACCTTAACGGTGAACCAAAAAAAAGAAAAAGAAAAACCCTAACGCGCCCTGCCACCAAACCCGAAACGAAGATCTGTGCTCCAGGGACTGCTCCGGCGACGATCTGCTCCAGCGACGATCTTCTCAGCGGCGTTATCCTCTGACGAGATTGTGTGCTCTTTCCAACGATGATCTCCTCTGGCAGGTTCTCCTCCGGCGGCGCGTTCTCCTCCTGCTACAATCTTCGTGTGAGAGCAAGGTTGATATTCTTTCTCTCTCAATTTTCTACCGTTGTCGAAAATAACTAAAAGTTTGGAATGGAAAATCAAGTTGTAGAAACTTCATAAAACTATGAGATCTGTTGCACAAGTGTTTCCTCCAACGATCTTCTCCAGCCGCGATCTCCTCCGGCGGTGATCTCCTCTATCAACGCTTCTCTTCCATTGATGAGGTCTGTTGCGCAAGTGTTTCCTGCGGCATCGAGTTGTGTTCTGGGACTTCTCCATCTCCATCGAGCTTCGTTGAGCATCTAGGTTAGTATTCAAATTTGCATTATTTTCTTCTGTTTACTCATGATTTATAAATATGCCATGGTCTATGCTAACGATGACTATGTCTTTTTCTTTAATTCTAGGTTTTTGATTTTCTTCACTGTCAGAAGAAATTGGAGGTCAGGCATTCACTAAATTTTCTTCTACTTTTGTTTGTATGTATGCTAGATGCTTATGGATTATAATGATAGTAATTTTTTCATTAAAAAATAATTTTGCACAGTTTTTTTATAATATGTGTCAAAAACTTCGTCAAATTTAGGGGATGGAAACTCGCACGAAGTGTCAAAAGCACTGAGTAGGTTGGTGCTGCCTGAAGTGGAGGCAAGAGTGTCTGAGAAGAACGTCCTCATTCGGATCCATTGCAAGAAACACAAAGGAGTGTTGATGCACATTCTCAAGCTCATTGACAAACTCCATCTCTCTGTTGTTAACACCACTTTCTTGCCTTTTGGAACCTCCATTGTCGACATAACCATCACTGCCAAGGTACATTAACTAAATTAAACTCATCACGTTTACATTATTGAATAATTTATTATGGTTATTGCATCGCAGCAAAAAATTATGGTATAATTAGTGGATATGATTTGACCCAAAACCTGGTGCTACATGTCCCACCAAAGTTCCTATGCTAGTTTTTTGTGTCTTCTATGTGTTTGTGTTTATGTTTATGAGAGAGAAAAGAAGCAAGTTTTAGGAGGGAAAAAAGAAGGGTGCTATGGAGAGTTCTCTGGAGAGGGATAAGATGGTTATAACTTATAAGTGAATTGAATTGATGACATGGCTTTAATTTCCTTGGAGCGTGTCCAGAGGGTTCTCCAAGGTCAAATAATTAATTTAATTTACATGCGGGTTTTCTTTTTTTTATTTATTTATTTATTTTGAAGTCCAACTTTGGTGGCTTAAAGAATAAGCAGGTTTTTATTCATTAATTATATTTCCAATTTGTGACCAAAATGAGTGAATAATGTGAAATAGGGCTGACTTTCTAGATGAAAGTAATAGAATTTGTGTGTGCTTATCCCCTAACTATTCTGTCTTTCAAATGCAAAAAAAATGTACGGTGTAAAAATTAAAGAAAGACTAAAGGGTAGTTAGGGTAAAATGAGTTGTTGTCATGTGTTTGTACTTGGCATATAATTATTTTTTTTTTATAAATTTTGATTTTTTTTGTTTCTTTAATATTAAAAAGAGTAGAAATTGTGTTACCAGGTTCAATAGACAAATTATGGAGCTCATCTATGCGAGCATCACATCAATAGTTCTAAAATTGGAAGAAATCAGCAACAAGCCTATGCATCAAGTGCAGATCATCATGCAATTGAAAGAAAGGCTTAAATGACAAGCTAAAAATGTTCCTCTAGTAGAAAAGTGAATATTATGGGCACAAGAAGAACAATCACTTGTCTTTGGTGAGCATTGTTCATTGGTCCCTTGCTTCTATTGTTATGTGTTTAGAGCATTCAAATACTTTATTAGATTTGGATGGTTAAACGAGTTGATTCCTCATTTGTATTATTTCCATCATGAGCCCTGCAGATGCATGTAATATTTCTACATTACATATGTTCAATAATTCCTTAAGTTGCTTGCTTTCTCTATGCAGGAGGGATTGCTTAAGTTTGGTTTTGTGACCCAATAATTCCTTGGAAAAAGCCTTCTACATTCTGTTCTAATGTATTTGAGAATGATCATTGAGAAATCAGAAACACACACTACATTTTTATTCGCCAATATAGCATTGGCCGGGCCCCTTTTATATGTAATGATTATCTATTCACCAGAAAAAGATAAAATAAAAAGTCTTAGAAGCATGAGGCATTATTTAACGGTTCCAAAGAAGTTTTGTCCATTTCAATTATTTTCCAATAACATGGGACCTTCTACATGTTATTATTACTGTGACTATCTATTACACCATAAAAAAAATTGAAATGACTAGGCTGCTTTTATTTTTTGATGGAATTGGCTTAATCTTTTTAATATTAGTATAGTTGTTCATCTTTGTAAGTATAATTCTTTCATTTTTTGTAGCACTCTTCCAGTAGTTGAAAGTTAAATACTATCTTATATATATTGTAAGGTCGAAGCCTAAGCACTATTTTCGGTATTTTGATAATGTCCTTTTTGTTTTTGAGTTTTAGATCCAACTAAAACCAATATATCCTCCTTCCAATTTTAAATTGATATATTTGATTTCCTTTTTCTTAAGGAATTAGTCTAATAAATATGAATAAAAATAATATTTTTTTTCTGATCATATTACTTATATACAAAAAAAATATTAGTTGAGTTATTAGATAAAAAAAGTAATCATTGTCAGGATTTATGCATTATTATTTCTTATCTTGGTTGCAGGTTTGATATCAATTTCAATATTGTTGAGGATGAACATGGGTGCAATACAAGGGTCAATAATTTCGGTGTAGAACTGACACTCTTTTTAAGTGAAAAAAGAGTCCAATACAAAAAGATTGGCATCAAGATCACATGTTCTCAAGAAACTAAACCGTTGGGAAGTGCAGGCCCTTTGCTCTTGCTAGGGATAAGCTGATAGATGAATGAATGTGGTGAGTCATTTTTCATTTTCAACAATGATGTTACCAGTGAGTATGCACTTTTAAAGAGATGATCGAATTACACAAATCCCATGTTGAAGAGGCTTCCATAACAGTAACAAAGGTACCACCATGCATCCCCCCAAAAAAATAACAATGAAAGAAAAAGCTAATGCCTTTGATATTACAAGAACTAGATCACAGTGCACTGGAAGTGTGGAACTGAGGGAGTATTCACCATAAAAAATTTTGAGAATCAGAAGATAGCTAGATAGAAGAATCTGATATGTGTATTCTAAATCACTAAAGTGTTCTTAAACATTGAAGTGTGCTTATATACATAGACGAGAAGCGTGTTCATCAAGCTGGTGCAAAGGGTAGAGGAGTCTTTATATACTTTGGACAAGAGAGAAAGAAAGAGAAGTACAATGGCAATGGCGAGCTCTAATTCTGCTAATATCTCTGCTATTCATTGATACCTCACAGTCACAGGTAACTGAAATTCTCTATTACTCAATTTTCTCTGTTTGTCTATTGCTACTGATAATTGAATGCAGGAAGAAGCAGCAGTGAAGGTTTCAAGGCGCGTGTGTCTAACGTGCATGTGTTCGAGTGCAGCTCTGTCTCTAATTGCAGCTGCACCAAATTCTTCACTAGTCACAATTTTTATTCTTTCTCCTCATCAACACAAACATTTTTTAATTTTATGGATATTAACAAGTGTTGTATATTTCAGATTTCTACAACTGGAATATAATCAAGGTTAGATACTGTGATGGTTCATTGTTTACTGGTGACATCGAAGCAGTGGATCCTGTAAGTATTGTAACATTGAAAATTTTGTTCTGAGAGATAAGATTTGTTATTTTGTAATTTCCATTCTGATGAGATTTGCACAACATGATAAATAAATTAGAAAACCAATGCGATCGCTTTAGATCTCTAATTCTAGCAGGAGCCAAAGCCAAATGCATTTCAAATGCTGGTTATTTCATCAATGTGTATGCTTCCTACTTGAACTTTTCTTATTGGCAACAATTCATTTTTCTTTTTATTTATAGATTTTGTCATGCCATCATTGTAGGTATTATTTCTCATTTGTTTCAGGTATCTCCTCCATTCTCTTTATGTTTGATGCTCATTTGTTTCAAGTTTCTAATCTTCCTTAGGTATCTGCATTGTAAAGATCTTATATTAGGCTATTACTTTGTTTTCATTTATATATATAGTTTGGAATATTTTCTGTAAATACTCATCCGATATCATAGCATAGTGATACTCAACTTTTTTTAAATAAACAAAATCTTTGTCCTTCATTTCTTGATAAGCTTTGGTAGTTTGGTTTCAGGCTACAAGGTAAAAGAAACAGCGAAGTTAGGTCTTGCCGGAGAAGCCTATTGAGATATACGAATTTGAAGGGTACTATATATTAGGTAGAGCCATCATAATTCAATAATTCATGATTTTTATGATAGAGATTTGATGTATCTTTAGCTACATGTTATGTATAGAATTAAAAAATCATGTTATATTTGATACTTTATTTGTATAGGAGTTATTACTTTTGATTTTCAATACTAAAATATTATGTATTATGTTTAATACTTTATTTGAGTTATGTAATATTTTGCTTGTAAGTTATGATTTCTTGTTATTGTGAAATTTTAAACAAAAAATTATTTGTTTAACGTAGTAAAAACGACGGTTAAAACTCGTGCAGATAAAAGTGTATGCTAATTTAAAAGATAAAAAATGTTACTTTTATCCGGTAAAAACGACAGCTTGTAACTGTTATTTTAAACAATTAAAACGTCATTTTAACGTGAAAAAAACGGCGGTTTTTAACTACCATTTTTAAACAATAAATTCTGCCGTTTTAAACAACATGAAATGCCATTTTAACCAATAAAAAGATGTTATTTTATTTGGAAATAATGGCGGTTTGAACCGCCATTTTAACCCAACTCAAAAACTGCCATTTTAACCAGGTAATTGTGGCGGTTTGAAACTGCCGTTTTAACCAACAAAAAATGCCATTTTATATGAAAATAACGGCGGTTTGAACCACCATTTTAACACACCTCAGAAACCGCCATTTTACCCTGGAAATAATGGTAGTTTGAACCGCCGTTTTAACAAACAAAAAACCGCCATTTTATCTAGAAATAATGGCGGTTTGAACCGCCGTTTTAACCCAACTCAAAAACCGCCATTTTAACCAGGTAATTGTGGCGGTTTTTTGAAAACCACCGTAATAACCAAATGGCGCTTCAAATTATGGCGGTTTTTCTTGAGCACCGTTCAAGGTAATAATGGCGGTTCAAACCGCCATAATAACCCTAAGAAAACCGCCATAATTACCAAAATTTTTTGTAGTGTTTATTCTTAACTAGCTATCCAACTATATAAATATCATTGATATTTATATGTAACTATGTCAAATATAGACATTCCTTTAGACCGACCAATATTCGCATGAATTACATATCACTGTATTCCTAATATTTCAAAATAAATTTTCACAAAAGATGATACTTTGGTAGCATAATGTTTAACCAATTTATTTTAAATATAAATTTTATAAAATAAATGGGTATTATATTGTTACTAATTTTCTTATATAACAAATCTAAAATGTTTACACTGCACAAAAAATAAAATAATAAGTCACAATATATAATAACTATATAATATTCTGAGTTGTTATTATTAATCAAATGTTAATTTTTTTGTTAAACACAAAATTAAATCAATGAAAAAAAGATTCAAATAACCAAGACACAATAATTCTCAAAATTAACGATAAATTAAAATTCATTCAATTAAAATTTATTCATTTGTTTATCTATTTGAATGGATTAGTAACTAAATCCAAGAAATAAATGTATAATAACAACTTAATAACAAAAAATTTTTCACTGATACCAAGTCAAGCTATTGGGCTCCTTTAGTTATTTATTATAACTTATAACTGAATTGAGTTAATAAAGTTCCAAAAAAAGTCCTTAATCTCCAGTTACATATTCTTGTCACATAATATCTTTTATATTTTTTCATTTAAATAAGAGCAGATAACATGCATATCTTTAATTTTAACCAAAGACTAAAAGAAAAAATATCATACAAATATCATACAAATATAACTACAAGATTGAACTCCGCCTATGTTACACTTGTGGTACATAGCCGGTCCCAAGCTCGGATAAAGGAGGAGGGTTGTGTTAGGTCTTCGGCAACCAACATAAAAATATAGCCGAACCCCCATGACATGAATCAAAGACATTATTGTGCTAAAGCTAGGTTGTTGCCCGGAAGCAACGCGCCGTATGGCTCGAGTACGGTATCAAAGCAAGAGCCGCTGCATCGGTGCCCGGATGTAGTGTTAAATGAGCAAGGGTTCTCGCGTTTTCGTGAACGGACGAGGGTAAATAAGCTAGTTCACAAAGTAAAAGGTAAAGGTCGAAGCGACAGAAGGTTGAGATTTAGGACATGGAACATAGGTACTCTAACAGGAAAGTCCATGGAGGTGGTGGACACCATGACTAGGAGGAAGATTAACATTATGTGCCTACAAGAAACGAAATGGGTTGGTGCAAAGGCTAGGGAGTTGGATACTTCTGGTTTCAAACTTTGGTATACAGGAAAGGTGAAGAATAGGGATGGGGTTGGAATAATTGTGGATAAGTAGTGGAAGAAGGACGTAGTGGATGTCAAGAGGGTGTGAGATCGAATTATCTCTATCAAACTTGTGGTGGAGGGAGGTGCTTTCCATGTGATTAGCGCCTATGCACCACAAGTGGGTTCGGACGAACAACACAAGATAAGGTTTTGGGAGGATCTAGAGAGTTTGGTTCAAGGCATACCTTTGGGAGATAAGATTTTCTTAGGAGGAGATTTAAATGGCCATGTTGGGAGAGAAGTGACTGGATATGGGAGTATTCACGGAGGCCATGGTTTCGGGGTGATCAATGCCGAGGGTAAAACTATTTTGGACTTTTCCTCAATCTTTGATCTTCTCATCGCAAATACATGTTTTAAAAAGAGAGACGAACATCTTATAACCTATAAGAGTGGCATGACAAGCTCTCAAATAGACTTCTTCTTGTTGAGGAGAGTCGACCGGAAATTTTGCATTAACTGTAAAATTATCCCGGGAGAGAGTTTGACAACACAACATAGGGTGCTCGTCATGGATTTTCGCGTTGAGCAAAAGTTGAGGAAAAGACATCATACGAAGAACCCAAGGACGAGGTGGTAGCGGAGGAAAGGTGAGGAACAAAGAAGCTTCCTAAGACAAGTAGGAGAAGAGGCAAAATGGGATGAGAATGGAAGCGCGGAAGAGATGTGGAGGGAGATGGC
This sequence comes from Arachis stenosperma, assembly GCF_014773155.1. Taxonomy (NCBI): domain Eukaryota; kingdom Viridiplantae; phylum Streptophyta; class Magnoliopsida; order Fabales; family Fabaceae; genus Arachis; species Arachis stenosperma. The sequence goes on from NC_080380.1 coordinate 87,849,698, forward strand.
AGAAGTTATTAGAAGAACAGCAAAAGAAAGTTTTGGTGAATCTAAAGGAATAGGACCAAGAGACAAGGAGTCCTGGTGGTGGAATGCGAGTATACAAGAAAAGATAAAGATAAAAAGGGAATGCTTTAAAGAGTAGTCTTTATGCCGCAATTCAGATAACTGGGAAAAATATAGGGCGGCTAAGAAAGAGACAAAAGTGGCTGTAAGTGAAGCAAAAACAAGAGCATATAAGGGTCTCTACCAGTCTTTGGGCACGAAAGAAGGAGAAAAAGGTATATATAGAATCGCAAAGAGCCAGGAAAGAAGAACGAGAGATTTGGATCAGGTTAAGTGCATAAAGGATAAGGATGGAGAGTGTTGGCTCAAGAGGAGAAGATTAATGAAAGGTGGAAGAGCTACTTCTACGAGTTATTTAATGAGGGACAGAAGACTCTTTCCAGCCTTGGTCGATTATGCACAAGGGAAGAAGATCAAAACTTTGACTACTATCGAAGGATTCGAGACTTCGAGGTAAAAGAGGCTTTAAAGCAGATGAAAAATGGCAGGGCAGTAGGACCTGATAATATCCCGATTGAGGTTTGGAAGGGTCTTGGAGAAAAAGGCATCAACTGGTTAACCAAGCTTTTTAATGAGATTTTAAGGTCAAAGAAGATGCCTGATGAGTGGAGAAAGAGCACCTTGGTACCTATCTACAAGAATAAAGGGGATATACAAAGTTGCGGAAACTATAGAGGGATTAAGCTTATGAGTCATACTATGAAGTTATGGGAAAGAGTGATAGAACGGAGGTTGAGAAAAGAGACACAAGTAACAGAGAACCAATTTGGATTTATGCCAGGAAGATCTACCACTGAAGCGATATACCTATTAAGAAGGATGATGGAGAGGTATCGTAGTAATAAAAGGGATCTACATATGGTATTTATTGATTTGGAAAAAGCGTATGATAGGGTACCAAGGGAGGTCTTATGGAAGGTTTTAGAAAAGAGGAGAGTAAGGATCGCATATATTCGAGCAATTAAAGACATGTATGATGGGGCCACAACTAGTGTGAAGACTCAAGGTGGTGTGACGGAGGAATTTCTTATTGGTATAGGATTACACCAGGGATCATCCTTAAGTCCATACCTTTTCACATTAGTCTTGGAAGTACTCACAGAGCACATCCAAGAGTCTGTACCATGGTGCATGCTTTTTGCCGATGATATCGTCCTTATGGGAGAGTCAAGGGAAGACCTAAGTAAAAAGTTGGAGTTATGGAGAGAAGCTTTAGAAGTGTATGGTCTGCGCATAAGCCGTAGCAAGACAGAATATATGGAATGTCAGTTCAGTCTGAGAAGGGAAAACCCCAATATAGAGGTGAAGATTGGAGAAAACATCCTAAGAAAAGTTAAAAGTTTTAAGTATCTTGGGTGCATCATACAGGATAATGGAGAGATTGAACAGGATGTAAATCATAGGATCCAAGCAGGTTGGTCAAAATGGCGGAGTGCATCTGGTTTTATATGCGATAAAAAAGTGCCTTTAAAACTTAAAGGTAAATTCTATCGCACCGCTATAAGACCGGCTATGCTGTATGGTACGGAGTGTTGGGCGATGATGAGCGGATAATTTATACGCTTTTTGGCATTGTTTTTAGGTAGTTTTTAGTAAGTTCAAGCTACTTTTAGGGATGTTTTCACTAGTTTTTATATTAAAATCACATTTCTGGATTTTACTATGAGTTTGTGTGTTTTTCTGTGATTTCAGGTAATTTCTGGCTGAAATTGAGGGACTTGAGCAAAACTCTGAAAAAGGCTGACAAAAGGACTGCTAATGCTGTTGGAATCTGACCTTCCTGTACTCAAAATGGATTTTCTGGAGCTACAGAACTCCAATTGGCACGCTCTCAACGGCGTTGGAAAGTAGACATCCAGGGCTTTCCAGCAATATATAATAGTCTATACTTTATTCGGAAATTGCCGACGTAACTTGGCGTTGAACGCCAAGTTCATGCTGCTGTCTGGAGTTAAACGCCAGAAAAATGTCATGATCCGGAGTTGAACGCCCAAAACACGTCATAACTCGGAGTTCAACTCCAAGAGAAGCCTCAACTCGTGGATTGATCAAGCTCAGCCCAAGCATACACCAAGTGGGCCCCGGAAGTGGATTTATGCATCAATTACTTACTCATGTAAACCCTAGGAGCTAGTTTATTATAAATAGAACATTTAACTAATGTATTTGACATCTTGGGACGATCAGTTCTCAGATCATGAGGGCTGGCCATTCGGCCATGCCTGAACCTTTTACTTATGTATTTTCAACGGTGGAGTTTCTGCACACCATAGATTAAGGGTGTGGAGCTCTGTTGTACCTCAAGTATTAATGCAATTCTATTTTCTTTTATTCAAATCTCTCTTATTCTTATTCCAAGATATTCATTCGCACCCAAGAACATGATGAATGTGATGATTATGTGACGCTCATTATCATTCTCACTTATGAACGCGCGTGATTGACAACCACCTCCGTTCTACATGCAACCGAGCTTGAACGTGTATCTCTTCGATTCCCCAACAGAATCTTCGTGGTATAAGCTAGATAGATGGCGGCATTTATGAGGATCCGGAAAGTCTCACCTTGTCTGTGGTATTCCGAGTAGGATCCTGGGAATCCAGAAAGTCTAACCTTGTCTGTGGTATTCCGAGTAGGATTCCGGTAATGAATGACTGTAACGTGCTTCAGACTCGCAATTGCTGGGCGTTAGTGACAGACGCAAAAGAATCAAGGGATTCTATTCCAGTAGGAGCGGGAACCAACCAGTGATTAGCCGTGCTGTGACAGAGCGCGTGAGCGTAGTTTTCACTGCGAGGATGGGATGTAGCCTTCGGCCAGTGTGATGCCTCCAGACGATTAGCCATGCGAGTGACGGTCGCAGAGGACCATTTTCCTGAGAGGATTCAAAGTAGCCATCGTCGAACGGTGAACCCCTATACACAGCTTGCCATGAAAAGGAGTAAGAAAGATTGAGTTGAAGCAGTAGGAAAGTAGGCGTTCTTGAGCCATACAGTCTCTCCATTCGCTTATCTGAAATTCCCACCAATGAATCTGCATAAGTATTCTATCCCTTTTATTATTTCTTCTTTTTATATAATTTTCGAAACCATAAACAATTTTAATCTGCCTAACTGAGATTTACAAGGTGACCATAGCTTGCTTCATACCAACAATCTCTGTGGGATCGACCCTTACTCGCGTAAGGTTTATTACTTGGACGACCCAGTACACTTGCTGGTTAGTTGAACGGAGTTGTGAAAACAACCGATGCCATAATAATGATTTCATACAAATACAAAGAACATGGATCACAATTTCGTCCACCAAGTTTTTGGCGCCGTTGCCGGGGATTGTTCGAGTTTGGACAACTGACGGTTCATCTTGTTGCTCAGATTAGGTAATTTTCTTTTCAAAAATCTTTTTCAAAATTTTTCTTTTATTTTTCGTTTTTCCTAACATTATTTTCGAAAAAAAAATTAATAAAAATACAAAAAATTAGAAAATTATAAAAACTAAAAATATTTTGAGTTTCTTGTTTGAGTCTTGAGTCAATTTTTAAGTTTGGTGTCAATTGCATGCTTTAAAAAATTTTTCTTGCATTTTTCGAAAATTCCATGCATTTATAGTGTTCTTCATGATCTTCAAGTTGTTCTTGATAAGTCCTCTTGTTTGATCTTGATGTTTTCTTGTTTTGTGTTGTTTGTTGTTTTTCATATGCATTTTTTGTTTGTTAGAGTCCATGCATTAAAAATTTCTAGGTTTGGTGTCTTGCATGTTTCTTTGCATCAAAAATTTTTCAAAATTATGTTCTTGATGTTCATCATGATCTTCAAAGTGTTCTTGGTGTTCATCTTAACATTCATAGCATTCTTGCATGCATTCATTGTTTTGATCTAAAAATTTCATGCATTAAGTATTTTTGTTGTTTTTCTCTCTCATAATTAAAAATTTAAAAATCAAAAAAATATCTTTTCCTTATTTCCCTCCAAAATTTCGAAATTTTGGGATTGACTTGGTCAAAAATTTTTAAAATTAGTTGTTTCTTACAAGTCAAGTCAAAATTTCAATTTTAAAAATCTTATCTTTTCAAAATCTTTTTCAAAAATCATATCTTTTTCATTTTTTTATTATTGTCGAAAATTTAAAAAAAATTATTTTTCAAAAATCTTTTTCTTATCTTTACATCATATTTTCGAAAATTCACTAATAATTAATGTGATTGGTTCAAAAATTTGAAGTTTGTTACTTTCTTGTTAAGAAAGGTTCAATCTTTAAGTTCTAGAATCTTATCTTATAGTTTCTTGTTAGTGAAGTAAATAATTTTAAAATTTTTGAATTAAATCTTTTTATCTTTTATTTTATCTTTTTCAAAAATTTTATCTTTTTCAAAATTTGATTTCAAAATATCTTATCTAATTTGCTATCTTCTTATCTTTTTTAATTTTGATTTCAAATCTTTTTCAATCAACTAACTAACTTTTGTTTGTTTCTTATCTTTTTCAAAACCACCTAACTACTCCTCCCTCTTCTATTTTCGAAAAATATCTCTCTCTTTTCAAAATTTCTTTTTAATTAATTAATTGTTTCAAATTTTAATTTCAATTACATTTATCTCTAATTTTCGAAAATCACTAACCCCTTTTTAAAATTATTTTTGAAATTCTTTTTCTCTTTTCTTCTTCTATTTAATTATTTAATTACTAACACTTCTCTTCACCTCCCTTCATCTAAAAATCCGAATTCTTCTTCATTCTTCTACCCCTCCTTTTTCTACTAACATAAAGGAATCTCTATACTGTGACATAGAGGATTCCTCTTCTTTTCTTGTTTTCTTCTCTTTCATATGAGCAGGAACAAGGATAAAGGCACTCTTGTTGAAATTGATCCAGAACCTGAAAGGACCCTGAAGAGAAAACTAAGAGAAGCTAAATTACTACAATCCAGAAACAACCTTTCAGAAATTTTCGAACAAGAGAAGGAGATGGCAGCCGAAAATAATAATAATGCAAGGAGAATGCTAGGTGACTTCACAAAGCCAACGTCCAAGTTTGATGGAAGAAGCATCTCCATTCCTGCCATTGGAGCCAATAACTTTGAGCTTAAGCCTCAACTAGTTGCTTTAATGCAACAAAACTGCAAGTTTTATGGACTTCCATCTGAAGATCCTTCTCAGTTTTTAACTGAGTTCTTGCAGATCTGTGAGACTGTAAAGACAAATGGAGTTGATCCTGAAGTCTACAGACTCATGCTTTTCCCTTTTGCTGTAAGAGACAGAGCTAGAATATGGTTGGACTCACTGATGGTGTTTTTGTGGAAAACGAATTTTCCAAACACATAGATCTAACCGGCAAGTGTACCGGGTCGCATCAAGTAGTAATAACTCACTTAGAGTGAGGTCGATCCCACAGGGATTGATGGATCAAGCAATTTTAGTGGGTGATTAGTTTAGTCAAGCTAACATTTAAGTGAATTTGGATGAAGTGTAACCAACAGAAATTAAATAGCAAGGAAAATTAAAGTGCAGAAAGTAAAATTGCAGGAAACTTAAAGAACAAGAAAGTAAAATTGCAAGAATCTTAAATGACAAGAAATGTAAATTGCATTAAATGTAAAGGGGAGTGGGTGCTAGAAATTAAAGAAGTTAAACAAGAGAAAGTAAATTGCAACAAACAGAAGAACTAAAGATGAATTGAATTGCAGTAGATATTAAGCGAAAGAGTAAAATGCCTTGAAGAATTTAAAACAGAAAAGCAATGCTTAAGTTGCGGCAAATTAAAATTGATTGAAGATCTCAGGATTGGAGGAGACTAGATAACAAGTCTAGATCTCAAATCCTTCCTTGATCCAACAAGAACAATTGCAGAAGAAGTAAAGGAAAGCAAAGTGCAGAAATCAGAAAAAGAAGAAATGAGCAGAAAATAGAATTCAATTATGCAGAAAATTAAAGAAGAGATCTTAAGGTGAGATTGAAACAGAAGTTCTTCAATTCTTCACCCAAGATCCAAAGCAAGAAAAGTGAAGAGTGCTCAAGCAAGAACTAGGAAGAAGAGAGATCAATTCTCCTTCCTAATTCTCTAAGAAATCCCAAAGTTTAAAATGCAAGTAGAAAGGAAAATTCAAAAATAAAGTCTTCCGCCCCCAATTACATAAAACTAGCTCCTATTTATACACTTTCTATTCTTGGATTTTGGGATTTGGATGGGCTTTTGATTTGGTGAAGAAATGAATTAAATTGGGTTTTTAATTCAATTTCAGCCCATGAAGGAAAATTGCTTCTAGGAGGCTGCCCTGCCCTTGTGGAGGGCAGGGCAGAAAATTGATGCTTGGCGCGAGACTTGGTGCGGCCTTGGGCAAGCTTGGTGCGGCAAAGATGCTTGGGACGCTTGTTGGTGCGCAAAGATGCTGCCCTGCCCGTGCCAAGGGCAGGGCAGGAAAGGTTTGGTGCGCCAGGATCGGCCACGGTGCGCGCGTTGGTGCTGCCAAGGAAAGAATTGTGCGCCAGAATCAAAATTGGTGCGCGCATGATGCTGCCACACACAAGATGCTGCCCTGCCCGCGCCAAGGGCAGGGCAGAGTTTCCAAAAGATGAAGTTCCAAGTTCGAAACTTGGTGGATGCACACGCTACTCCTTTTCCTTGGTTTATTTTTGCTTATTTTTGACCCTTAAAGATGCCTTTCGTTCCTGCCTCAATTGGACGCCAAATATGGATTTCTATATATCGTTGGAAAGCTCTGAATGTCAGCTTTCCAACGCAACTGGAAGCACATCAATCGGACGTCTGTAGCTCAAGTTATAGCCCTTTGAAGTAGGCATGGTCATGCTATGAGCGCCCAGATTTTAACTTAGCCAAAATTTGCTTCATCCTCACTTCGCTTCATCATGATTCTGCCCTTGTGAGCCCGACATTGCCCTTGAGGAGGGCAGGGCAGAATTGCTTCTCAAGCTTGTTTCCTTATGTTGCCCTCCTAGAGGGCAGTGTGCCCTTGTGGAGGGCAATGTTTGCTTCCTCCCTTCCATGCGGCACACTTCTCATTCCTTTAACCACGCTTCCTTCTCCTTGAGTCACGCTTTCTTTAGGCCACGTTTTCTTCTTTTTTTTTTCTTTTCTTCACCTACAATAAACCAAAACAACCACTCAAAGTATCACTAAATTCAAGAGGCTTATAAATCAATTAAAATTCAATTAAAATTAGCTTAAACCTCATAGATTAACATTAATTTCATGGTGGTTGCTTGATTTAAAGAACTCATGCATTTTCATTCCAAATCACTTACTTAGGATGCAAGAAAGTGTATAAAAACTAACAAAACAAGTGAAATTAGCTTGAAAAATGGGTATATGATGACTTGTCATCACTCACAACCTAAGGATAGCCTGGACTCTTGGGATAAGCTGGTCACTGCCTTCTTGGATAAATTCTTTCCTCCTCAAAAGCTGAGCAAGCTGAGAGTGGATGTTCAAACCTTCAAACAAAAAGATGGTGAATCCCTCTATGAAGCTTGGGAAAGATACAAGCAGCTGACCAAAAGATGTCCATCTGACATGTTCTCAGAATGGACCATATTAGATATATTCTATTATGGTCTCTCTGAATTTTCGAAAATGTCATTGGACCATTCCGCAGGTGGATCTATTCACCTGAAGAAAATGCCTGAAGAGGCTCAAGAACTCATTGATATGGTTGCAAACAACCAGTTCATGTACACTTCTGAGAGGAATTCTGTGAACAATGGGATACCTCAGAAGAAAGGAGTTCTTGAAATTGATACTCTGAATGCCATATTGGCTCAGAACAAAGTGTTGACTCAACAGGTCAACATGATCTCTCAAAATCTGAATGGATGGCAACATGCATCCAACAGTACTAGAGAGGCAGCTTCTGAAGAAGCTTATGATCCTGAGAACTCTGCCATGGCAGAGGTTAATTACATGGGTGAACCTTATGGAAACACCTATAACTCATCATGGAGAAATCATCCAAATTTCTCATGGAAGGATCAACAAAAACCTCAACAAGGTTTTAACAATGGTGGACGCAACAGGCTGGGCAATAGCAAGCCATATCCATCATCTTCTCAGCAACAGACAGAGAATTCTGAACAAAACACTTCTAATTTAGCCAATATAGTCTCTGATCTGTCAAAGGCCACTTTCAGTTTCATGAGTGAAACAAGATCCTCCATTAGAAATCTGGAGGCACAAGTGAGCCAGCTGAGTAAGAAAGTCATTGAAACTCCTCCCAGTACTCTCCCAAGCAATACAGAAGAGAATCCAAAAGGAGAGTGCAAAGCCATTGACATAGTCAATATGGCCGAATGCACAAGGGAGGAGGAGGACAAAAATCCTAGTGAGGAAGACCTCCTGGGACGTTCCTCAAGCAAGAAGGAGTTTCCTATTAAGGATCCAAAGGAGTCTGAGGCTCATACAGAGACCATAGAGATTCCATTGAATCTCCTTCTGCCATTCATGAGCTCTGAAGACTATTCATCCTCTGAAGAGGATGAAGACGTGACTGGAGAGCAAGTTGCTCAATATTTAGGAGCTATCATGAAGCTGAATGCCAAGTTATTTGGTAATGGGACTTGGGAAAGTGAACCTCCCTTGCTCATTAATGAACTGGATACTTGGATTCAGAAAATTCTACCTCAAAAGAAACAAGATCCTGGCAAGTTCTTAATACCTTGTACCATAGGCACCATGACCTTTGCAAAAGCTCTGTGTGATCTGGGATCAGGGATAAATCTTATGCCACTCTCTGTAATGGAGAAGCTGGGGATCATTGAGGTACAACCTGCCTTGTTCTCATTACAACTGGCAGACAAGTCATTGAGACAAGCTTATGGAATAGTAGAGGACGTGTTAGTAAAGGTTGAAGGCCTTTACATCCCTGCTGATTTCATAATCTTAGACACTAGGAAGGAAGAGGATGATTGCATCATCCTTGGAAGACCTTTCCTAGCCACAGCAGGAGCTGTGATAGATGTCAACAGAGGTGAGTTAGTCCTTCAATTGAATGGGGACTACCTCGTGTTTAAGTCACATGGCCATTCCTCTGTGACAAAAGAGAGTAAGCATGAAGAGCTTCTCTCAGTTCAAAGTCAAGAAGAGCCCCCACAGTTAAACTCTAAGTTTGGTGTTGTGAGGCCACAACCAAACTCTAAGTTTGGTGTTAAGATCCCATATCCAAACTCTAAGTTTGGTGTGGACAATTATACAACATTGACCTGATCACCTTGTGGCTTCATGAGAGCCACTGTCAAGCTCTTGACATTAAAGAAGCGCTTGTTGGGAGGCAACCCAATTTTATTTATCTAATTTTATTTTATTCTATTTTATTGTTATTTTGTGTTTTATTAGGCACATGATCATGAGGAGTCACGAAAAAATCCTAAAAATTAAAAACAGAATCAAAAACAGCAGAAGAAAAAATTTTCACCCTGGAGGACGCACGGGCTGGCGTTCAACGCCAGTAAGATGCATCTGGCTGGCGTTCAACACCAGAACAGAGCACCATTCTGGCGCTGAACACCAGAAACAAGCAACATCCTGGCGCTGAACGCCAGGAATGTGCCCAGAGAGGAAAAACTGGCGCTGAACGCCAGTAACAAGCATGAAACTGGCGTTCAACGCCAGAAACATGCTTTACATGGGCGTTGAACGCCCAGAATGTGCACCAATGGGCGTTTAAACGCCAGAATAATGCACAAAGGCATTTTACATGCCTATTTGGTGCAGGGATGGAATTCCTTGACACCTCAGGATCTGTGGACCCCACAGGATCACCTCAGGATCTGTGGACCCCACAGAATCCCCACCTACCATATTCCCACCTTACCTTTTAATCCTAATCACACTCTCCTAATCCTATTTCACTCCTCCCCATGTCACACTTCCCAACACCTTTCACCAATCACCTCAATTCCACTTCCCAATTACCCCATTCACCACTCACATCCATCCACTCTTCCCCAAAAACCCCACCTACCTTCAAAATTTAAAACCAATTTCCCACCCATTCCCACCCAATATGGCCGAACATACCTCCTCCCTCCCCCTATAAATACCCTTCCTATCTACTTCATTTTCACACAACACAACCCCTTCTTCTCCCACATAGCCGAACCTACTTCTTTCCCTCTCCTCCATATTTTCTTCTTCTTCTCCTTCTCTTCTTTCTTTTATTGCTCGAGGGCGAGCAATATTTTAAGTTTGGTGTGGTAAAAGCATAAGCTTTTTTTTGTTTTTCCATTACCAATGGCACCTAAGGCCGGAGTATCCTCTAGAAAAGGAAAAGGGAAGACAAAAGCTTCCACCTCCGAGTCATGGGAGATGGAAAGATTCATCTCCAAGAGCCATCAAGACCACTTCTATGATGTTGTGGCAAAGAAGAAGGTGATCCCTGAGGTCCCTTTCAAGCTCAAGAAAAATGAGTATCCGGAGATCCGACATGAAGTCCGAAGAAGAGGTTGGGAAGTCCTAACCAACCCCATGCAACAAGTCGGAATCTTAATGGTTCAAGAGTTCTATGCCAATGCATGGATCACTAGGAACCATGATCAAGGTATGAACCCGAGTCCAAAGAACTATCTCACAATGGTTCGGGGGAAATACTTGGATTTTAGTCCGGAAAATATGAGGTTGGCGTTTCACTTGCCCATGATGCAAGGAGATGAACGCCCCTACACTAGAAGGGTCAACTTTGATCAAAGGTTGGACCAAGTCCTTATGGACATTTGTGTGGAAGGAGCTCAATGGAAGAGAGACTCCAAAGGCAAGCCAGTCCAACTCAGAAGACTGGACCTCAAGCCTATAGCTAGAGGATGGTTGGAGTTCATTCAACGCTCCATCATTCCTACTAGCAACCGATCTGAAGTTACTGTGGATCGGGCCATCATGATTCATGGCATCATGATTGGAGAGGAAGTAGAAGTTCATGAGGTCATCTCCAATGAAATCTACAAAATAGCCGACAAGCCTTCACCCATGGCACGGTTAGCTTTTCCTCACCTTATTTGCCATCTATGTTACTCAGCTGGAGTTATCATAGAAGGAGACATATCCATTGAAGAGGACAAGCCCATCACCAAGAAGAGGATGGAGCAAGCAAGAGAAGCCCCTCACGGTTCTCAAGAGGTGCATGAGGAAGCTCATCATCAAGAAATCCCTGAGATGCCTCAAGGGATGCACTTTCCTCCCAACAGCTATTGGGAGCAACTCAACACCTCCTTAGAAGATTTAAGCCACAATGTGGAACAATTAAGGGTGGAACATCATGAGCACTCCATCATTCTCCAAGAAATAAGAGAAGATCAAAGAGCAATGAGGGAGGAGCAACAAAGGCAAGGAAAGGACATAGAAGAGCTAAAGAACATCATTGGTCCTTCAAGAAGAAGACGCCACTAGAGGTGGATTCATTCCTTGTTCTTTATGTTTTTTTTTCGGTTTTTAATATTGTGTTTATCTATGTTTTGTGTCTTTATTTCATGATCATTAGTATGTAGTAACCATGTCTTAAAGCTATGAATAAAATCCATTAATCCTTCACCTCTCTTAAATGAAAAATGTTTTAATTCAAAAGAACAAGAAGTACATGAATTTCGAATTTATCCTTGAATTTAATTTAATTATATTGATGTGGTGACAATACTTTTTCTGAATGAATGCTTGAACAGTGCATATTTTTGATCTTGTTGAATGTTAAAATTGTTGGCTCTTGAAAGAATGATGAACAAAGAGAAATGTTATTGATGATCTGAAAAATCATGAAATTGATTCTTGAAGCAAGAAAAAGCAGTGAAAATTAAAAAGTTGTCGAAAAAAAAAAGGAGCAATAGAAAAAGCCACGAGCCCTTAAAACCAAAAGGCAAGGGTAAAAAGGATCCAAGGCTTTGAGCATCAATGGATAGGAGGGCCCAAGGAAATAAAATCCAGGCTTAAGCGGCTAAATCAAGCTGTCCCTAACCATGTGCTTGTTTCATGAAGGTCCAAGTGAAAAAGCTTGAGACTGAGTGGTTAAAGTCGTGATCCAAAGCAAAAGAGTGTGCTTAAGAGCTCTGGACACCTCTAACTGGGGACTCTAGCAAAGCTGAGTCACAATCTGAAAAGGTTCACCCAGTTATGTGTCTGTGGCATTTATGTATCCGGTGGTAATACTGGAAAACAAAGTGCTTAGGGCCACGGCCAAGACTCATAAGAAGCTGTGTTCAAGAATCAACATACTTAACTAGGAGAATCAATAACACCATCCGAAATTCTAAGTTCCTAGAGAAGCCAATCATTCTAAACTTCAAAGGAAAAAGTGAGATGCCAAAACTGTTCAGAAGCAAAAAGCTACAAGTCCCGCTCATCTAATTAGAATTAATATTCATTGATATTCTGGGATTTATAGTATATTCTCTTCTTTTTATCCTAATTGATTTTCAGTTGCTTGGGGACAAGCAACAATTTAAGTTTGGTGTTGTGATGAGCGGATAATTTATACGCTTTTTGGCATTGTTTTTAGGTAGTTTTTAGTAAGTTCAAGCTACTTTTAGGGATGTTTTCACTAGTTTTTATGTTAAATTCACATTTCTGGATTTTACTATGAGTTTGTGTGTTTTTCTGTGATTTCAGGTAATTTCTGGCTGAAATTGAGGGACTTGAGCAAAACTCTGAAAAAGGCTGACAAAATGACTGCTAATGCTGTTGGAATCTGACCTCCCTGTACTCAAAATGGCTTTTCTGGAGCTACAGAACTCCAATTGGCACGCTCTCAACGGCGTTGGAAAGTAGACATCCAGGGCTTTCCAGCAATATATAATAGTCTATACTTTATTCGGAAATGGACGACGTAACTTGGCGTTGAACGCCAAGTTCATGCTGCTGTCTGGAGTTAAACGCCAGAAAAACGTCATGATCCGGAGTTGAACGCCCAAAACACGTCATAACTCGGAGTTCAACTCCAAGAGAAGCCTCAGCTCGTGGATTGATCAAGCTCAGCCCAAGCATACACCAAGTGGGCCCCGGAAGTGGATTTATGCATCAGTTCTCAGATCATGAGGGCTGGCCATTCGGCCATGCCTGAACCTTTTACTTATGTATTTTCAACGGTGGAGTTTCTGCACACCATAGATTAAGGGTGTGGAGCTCTGTTGTACCTCAAGTATTAATGCAATTCTATTTTCTTTTATTCAAATCTCTCTTATTCTTATTCCAAGATATTCATTCGCACCCAAGAACATGATGAATGTGATGATTATGTGACGCTCATTATCATTCTCACTTATGAACGCGCGTGATTGACAACCACCTCCGTTCTACATGCAACCGAGCTTGAACGTGTATCTCTTAGATTCCCCAACAGAATCTTCGTGGTATAAGCTAGATAGATGGCGGCATTTATGAGGATCCGGAAAGTCTCACCTTGTCTGTGGTATTCCGAGTAGGATCCTGGGAATCCAGAAAGTCTAACCTTGTCTGTGGTATTCCGAGTAGGATTCCGGTAATGAATGACTGTAACGTGCTTCAGACTCGCAATTGCTGGGCGTTAGTGACAGACGCAAAAGAATCAAGGGATTCTATTCCAGTAGGAGCGGGAACCAACCAGTGATTATCCGTGCTGTGACAGAGCGCGTGAGCGTAGTTTTCACTGCGAGGATGGGATGTAGCCTTCGGCCAGTGTGATGCCTCCAGACGATTAGCCATGCGAGTGACGGTCGCAGAGGACCATTTTCCCGAGAGGATTCAAAGTAGCCATCGTCGAACGGTGAACCCCTATACATAGCTTGCCATGGAAAGGAGTAAGAAAGGTTGAGTTGAAGCAGTAGGAAAGTAGGCGTTCTTGAGCCATACAGTCTCTCCATTCGCTTATCTGAAATTCCCACCAATGAATCTGCATAAGTATTCTATCCCTTTTATTATTTCTTCTTTTTATATAATTTTTGAAACCATAAACAATTTTAATCTGCCTAACTGAGATTTACAAGGTGACCATAGCTTGCTTCATACCAACAATCTCTGTGGGATCGACCCTTACTCGCGTAAGGTTTATTACTTGGACGACCCAGTACACTTGCTGGTTAGTTGAACGGAGTTGTGAAAACAACCGATGCCATAATAATGATTTCATACAAATAGAAAGAACATGGATCACAATTTCGTCCACCAGGCGACTAAAGGGGAGCACGAACATAAACTGAGTGTGGCAGAAATGAAGATGTTGAGATGGATGAGTGGTCATACGCGATTGGATAAAATAAGGAATGAAGATATAAGGGAGAGAGTTGGAGTAGCACCCATTGTAGAAAAGATGGTTGAATCGCGTCTCAGGTGGTTTGGACATGTGAGAAGAAGACCGATAGAACATCCAGTCAGGAGGATGGATGAGATGGAAGATGGACAAAGGGCGAAAGGCAGAGGAAGACCTAAGAAGACCATCCATGAGGTGGTCAAATGAGACCTACATGTAAACGGTCTCTCTGTAGACATGATGCATGACAGAACACAATGGCGTCATTTGATTCATGTAGCCGACCCCACTTAGTGGGACAAGGCTTTGTTGTTGTTGTTTGTTGTTATAACTACAAGATTGCCAATAATAATTTCATATATCATATATTATTAGCAGATTATCATTTCGAATCTTAAGAACAAAGGGTAATTAAAAAAAATAATTCTAAAAATTATATATAAAACTTGAAACAAGAACAAATTTGTGACTAAAACCAATAATAAATTTTGATGGTAGCTTTTTATTTACCAAAAACATATATATATAACCACTGAAAACTAATTTTTGTCCATATATTGAGGAGGAAAAAATTTTATATTGATTTAATTCATTCAAATTTAATGAAGATCTTTTTTTTTAAATTCAAATATGAATAAGAACAAAAAATGGATATATCACTTCAATCAAAAGAATGATTCAATAATAAAATTGATCCTTTTAATGATTCTAACATGAAAATCTTTGATAGCACTTGTTGAAAATTCTTGATTTTCTTAATTCTAAGACCATCCATGTTAAATCATTAAAAAAGTGATACTTGAGAGCGCGAAAGCGTACTTGAATTCATATGTATAATTGAAAGAGTTTGATTCTTTGATCTTCCTCAACCAAATTCTTCTATATTCCTGATAGGGCTGAATCGCAATTTCTCTGATGAAAAAAGAGCTATAGAGACGGCTTTGATATATTGCGGCCAAAATCCTGAAGTCATTATTTATATTTGAGTTTGACACCTATTAAAACATAAAGCCCAAATAAAATACTATCTCTAGTTTTATTCTCATTTAATTTCTAATCAAAAGTAATAATGATTTATTTAATTCAATATTTATGACAATAAATAAGATCACTATTATATAAATCATTTATTGTGAGATAACTTAATTTGTGATTATTATTAATTAATATATATATTACCAATAAATAAATTAAAAAATAATAATTTCTTAATAGTTTTAAGATAGAAAATATAGTAAACTTGTAACCCTAAATATGTCTCACCTAAAGTCTCACACATGATCAGGAGCTACAGTGAACTTTAAGATAAACCACCTATAGTAACTACAAGAAAATCGACAGATAGCGGCAGATATTTAGCAGCAGTTTTGTCCAATTGCTGCTAAATAGAACCTGTAAGCGGTTCTTGTGGCAAATTTGGAGGAGGCTACCAAATGATCTCATTTTGCAGCGGTTTTGCTGTAACCGCTACAAAATGTCGAGTAGGTGAATACTTAGATACTCGTTTTGCAGCGGTTCTTGTGGCAGATTTAGAGGGGGCTACCAAATGATCTCATTTTGCAGCGGTTTTGCTATAACCACTGCAAAATGTTGAGTTGGTAAATACTTAGATACTCGTTTTGCAGCGGTAATATTATTATTAACTTGAATTTCTTTTGTTTAAACATTGCCTTGTTAAAACTATTTCAGTCCTCACTATTTTCTTTACTGAAAAACATGTTTCAAACATTGCAACTTAATGCATTAAATAAATTTTCAATTTTGTGTTACATAAAAAATAATTCATTAATTAAAAAAATATTATAAATCAATAACAAAAAATAAATTTATGAATTAGGTTTTCTCTTGTACTATTAGCGCATTTTAAGTTTGTATTCAAGCATAAATGGTAACAAAAAAATCAAGTGAACATCCGAATTTATAAAGTCAAAACAAAGTTCAATAGAGCATAAAAATCAGAATTACTAAAGTAGACAAACAAGTGTTGAGTCAAAATTTCTCATCAACATTGTATTGACCTGGCCAGAAAAATTCTGTCAAAAATCTACTGCAGTCACATGATAAAGGATCTGATAAGTCATCTCCAAACCATGGCAACTTGTTCAGATCGAAACCACTTTTTGCAGCATGTACGTCATCTTCTCTATGCTGGGTGTTTAAAGTTTCATTGTCTTTTTCTGGAACCTTATCGAGCTCAACATTCCTAGAGATGTCATATCCACCAGAGGAGATAGCATCTAAATCGTCTTCTGAATCAGTGTCTGCTCCATCTAGAATGTCATCAACTACTTCGCCTGAATATTCAACTGACACTGAAAATATGAACATGCAACCAATAACATAAATCTACCTAAAAGAAAATGATAACTTCTAGGTCATTACCTAGTTATTAAGAAAAAAATTGCGGAATTATAAGAAGATGACTTTCAAAATTAACAAATACAAAATTAACTATTACCATCTCCTTCATCGGTAGTTTGGGCAGATTTCTTGGAAAGAAGCTCTCTAATAGCACGTTCTATATACTTTAATTCCTCTTTTGAAGCAATCTCCAACTCAACAACATGCGAGTTATTAAAGCGCGTCTGCATCATAATAAAATGTATAGTTGATGGTCTTTTTTGTAAAGCATATTGTGTCTCTGTGATTCACTTTCTATCCTAGAAATTTATTTCTAACCTTTAATTCAGCAAGTATGTCTTCAGAGGTCCTACTAGCTACAAATGTCACAAAAACATACCAAAATTTTTTCTCGTACATTGATCCTCATTCATGAAGTTCCTTCAAATTTTAGCATGAACGTAACAACTATTATTTCTTAAATGTTGTAAGCATATATCAACTTAAAATACTTATTCTTCAAATAATGTTTAACTCAAGTTTTTTAGAGTATGGCTAATGAACAGACCTGCACAGTAGCTTCGTTTGTCGTTTCCAAGTATTCATTAGAACAATATCGTCCTGATATACCCTCCAACCAAGACCTAACATTCAACTTACGGGACCATATGTCTCTGGCAACCGTGATTGCATGTTCCAATGAAGAGAACAGAGAGGCCATAGCCATTTTGTTAGCAAATGTTGTGCCTGCATAGCATGATGAGAAATCTTCCGTTTTCATCTCTCCTGTTACAACACCATTTTATGTTAACTATATTGGTCAATGATAACAATATTGTAATTCAACGTAATTTACTTGATATCATAATTTTCTTTATTGGAGATTAAGAACAACAACAATGATGATGAAAACAACAAAGCCTTGAAAACTAACTTTTGCTAGTAAAAATCGTTGGAAGAAATGAGGAACTGGTGGTATACATGAAAATCAACATGAAATGAAAACTTAATTCAAATACGAAAACACAGATAGTAATGTAACCAGCAAACTGCGTACATCATAAACACTGTTAAACTTATTAAACACACACAGATACTCTATAAATGATATATATGTTTTCCATATTTTCACTATGCCACATCATCGATGTTATCAAAAACATCTTCTATTAGGCCTTCTATATCACCATCCCTTGTTAACTGTAAATCACTGATGTCACCTGCTGCTAACATGTTCAACCCGTGCTATGGAGAAAAAATAGCTTCAACTTCTTCATTCTCTCCTCCCATGTCATACAAGTCTCGTGGTTTTACATGAACCACTACACTTCATTCTTGATCTACTTCATCACGTATATAGCACACGAGATGAGCTTCTGATGCCAATATGTACGGTTCATCCTCTTCTTAATTACCGGTGTGAATTGGACGAGTGAAATTAACGCTGGTAAGGCCCAGATGGTCTTGTTTGATGCCTCTACTCGTAGTTGTATTAGCCCAAATACATCTAAACAAAATCACTGTGAAATGGCAGCTGTAGTTCAGTTCGATTATGTCCACAATTTTTTCATAATATGGAACACTACCAATAGCCACTCTATTGTCACGCATGCTGGCATAACTTCTTGTATTGGATGAGACATAAAGTCCACTATTTTAGGTTTTCAGCCCGTCTTCCTTTGTGATAGTTCTAAACTTGTACCCATTGACATTGTACGCCCCAAAACATCTTGCTTGAAGCATGGGACCACATTCCAGCAACTTCATTTCTTTCGAATGTACAGTACTGTCTGTTGGAACCTGGCACCATAAATTAGAGTTTGTTCGTATAAAACATTGGAATTCGTAATTTATAATTCTAGGGCACAAATAAGTTGGTCAGGTTAAATTTCTACGAACCTCACGCTTGAACTAGCGAGGAAATTTTGCATGCACAACATGGTCTATCTTAGATTACGACCTTGTTTGATGCTGTAATTTTTGCTTCATTTCTGCCCTAAATGTACTTTATGACATAACAAGAAATTAGTCCAACAACTGAGTGTTTGAAATGGGTTATAATCATGTACAATGATTACATGTGCATACTTACTCAATAAATGGAACGACAGCCTCGCAATTGACTAGCACATAACAATGTGCCTGATTTCTTTCCATTGGGGTCAGTCCCAAATGTGAAATAGCCCCTGAAGCTTTTCTGATTTCTGGGAACATAGTACTTCCTGTATTGTTTGTAATATCAACAGGTTGATCATCAACTCGCCCTGGTCGGTTGATTCTAGTCTCAATATTATCCAAATGTCTGGAGCAGAATGTCAAAATCTCCTCGGATAAATAGCTCTCCGCAATTGGGCCTTCTGCTTGTGCCCTGTTACGCACGTATTGCTTCAATCGTCCTAAGTACCTTTTATATAAATACAACATAATGCTTAGTATATAAGTAACAAAATTGAAAAAAATGTCTTAAATGTGTTTAGTAGCAAACTAACCTTTCTATTGGATATATCCACCGATAATATACCGGGCCACCAAGTTTTAGTTCATCAACAAGATGCACCGTAAGGTGAACCATGACAGTGAAGAAGAATGGAGGAAAAATCATTTTCAGTTGACACAGAGTTTGCACAACATGATTCTGAAGGCCAGCAAAGTGCATAGGGTTTACAGCTTTTCCACAGAATTCTCGGAAAAATGAAGACAAATTCGCAATCACAGTCGACACCGGACTCGGCAATGCATTCCTCACCAAAAGCAAGTTAAATTAAAATAAAAGAGCATATTCATGTTGTATACATAAAACATAAATAGGAAAAAATAAATTATAGTGCCATCAAAATACAACTCGGCCCTAGTGTCCTTAGCATAGTTGTAAAAGCTGAATTGGATCAATTAATTTGATCAGAAAATTGGTGAATTGGACTCCTAATTAATTCGGTTCAATCTCTAGACAATGTAAGAACAAGAACCGGTATGAATCCGTCAAAGTCAGTGTAAATCGGTCAAAACTGATAGGAACCAAACCAACCAAACCACTTAAAAGAAAATTCCAAAATTAATAAAGTTGTAGTTTGAACCTAAGTCCTCCTTGTTAATGCATACTCCCATTGCTAATGAACTATGTTATTTCTTGATATTTTATATGCTAATTATCAATTATATAGTAAAACTGCACAATAACTTTTTAGATAATATTTTAATTTTATACTTATATTTAAATTAATTATATTTTTATTATTCATAATTATTAATAAAATAATTATTAAATATGTATAAATAAAAAATATCAAATAATTTTATTAATTATAATATACTTACTTTTTTATGATATGATTATATGTTATTTATTAATATTATTTTTTAATAAACATATATAGTATATAACAATATAATCAATATAAAAAAATTTTAACATAAAAATAAAATTAAAAACTTTTTATTACGAAAAATATTAGAATTTTATATACTTATTTGATAATAATTGTTCAAGACTCCGGATTTTTTAGAAATTAAATTATAAGTTAATTGAAATTATTGATATTTATTTATGATTTATATTTTCATAAAATTAACATATAAAAGAGTAATCAAAGCTGATTATGAGGTTTTGAGTTTCAAATCAATTAGAATTCATAATTTTCATACTTGATCCGTCACCTTATAACTCGATCTTTATTGTACATTATGAGTTATAACTCGGCCTTAATTATCATTCATTCTGTAACCGACACCCTCATTACCGATTTAATGACCATTATTCTGACTTAATGATCAACGGTCATACCATCAACTCTATACCTATAAAAGGTACCAATTTCTATATACACCATACATTTTAGAGATATGCTAGATATATTCTATATACATTCTATATTCATAGAATTATTATAATTTATAACACACAACACATCTTCTATTTCATGTCTTACATTCTATATTCATAGAATTATTCTTATACCTCTTAAACACTTATTGACTTGAGCGTCGGAGTGTCTTTTGCAGGTACCCACCCCCTTGTTCTCTCCTTACCGATGTATAATTCATCTTGACGAGAAGCTTAAAAACATTCATCGACGGACGAGCTATACGCCAACCAAACTCAGCAAGAACAATTGGCGCCGTCTGTGGGGACGAGTAAAATAATTTCCACTTTCCTTAGGTTCATAAAACTTGATTTACATTCAAATTTTTGAACCAATCTCAACAATCTTGTTTAAGATTTTATTTAATACCTCTTATCAAATTTTAATCTATCATAACTTTTTATAAAGTATGTACTTTATACATTCGAATTGCTTCACTTTTACGTATTACAATATTTCACATCTCATAATTGATCAATGAACCAATTCGAGAATAAACTCGACTTTCAATCAACCCGAGAACAAATTCGATTTTTAATCAATCCGAGCACAAACTCACTTATCAATTTTGATTACTTTTTCAAAGTTCTCTATTACACAAGTAAAATTTTATATTTTATTCAACATACTTTTGCATTTATATTTTGTGTAACTAATATTTACTGATTTATTAGTTATATTCAAACCTCAGTATATGTTCTATACAATAATAACATATAACAACCATGTCAATTGCATTTTTATTTCATTATGTATTATATTCTTATTGTTTAATGATTTAATTTATACAATTAATGACGGTAATGATGAGTTCAAATCTTAAAATTAATTGTATATAACTGTTACATTAGTCACTTTATGCTATTAACTTTTATGTTACTATTTATTTAATACAAAAAGTTAAGCAAAAACACATGCAAACATTCAAAATTTACTATTATTACACGAGAAATTTTCTTCGTCATATTGTAACTGCTAAAAATATTATACTAAATGTATAATTCAATAACTATTATCTTATTGCTTTATTATCAAATTAAAGCATGTCCTACAAAACAAAATTCAGATATTCACATTTGGCATGTATGACATTCATATATGTCGTCTTCTTCTCTACAATTATCAACTTTAAAGGTATATTTTTTTACTTTGAACTATTTTACTTTTACGATATATATTATTCAATATATGTTGCGACTTTACACATATTCATTTTCTCAATTTATCTTATTTATATCATATGACCTTCACTATAAATTGTAAATATTCAATAACAAATTATTTTGAGCGAGAAATTCATCAATAAGCTATTGTGGGCCGAAAAAATTCCCAAAACAATTAACCATTATATCTTCGGATCATACAATCGATTCTGTCAATAGATATCTATCTCTGAACTTTTCAGTTCACATACAATCAAATGCTAAAATTGTTTTTAAACGGAAAAGTATCTCCCACACAACTATCTTGATTGAATGACTCTTATCACTCAATTATTTTTTGAATAAGTGCCAACATAATAACCCGACTAAGCTTGGGGGCTCACCATATCATTATTCACTTATCTTTTAACTGAGTTATAAATCATTTTATTTTCTAAGCTTAGCCTGGATCATATGATCGGCAGACAAAGCTTGGGGGCTATGATCCGTCACCTTATAACTTGATCTTTATTGTGAATTATGAGTTATAACTCGGCCTTAATTATCATTCATTCTATAACCGACATCCTCATTACCGACTTAATGACCATTATTCTGACTTAATGGTCAACGGTCATACCATCAACTCTATACCTATAAAAGATACCAATTTCTATATACACCATACATTTTAGAGATATACTAGATATATTCTATATACATTCTATATTCATAGAATTATTATAATTTATAACACACAACACACCTTCTATTTCATGTCTTAGATTCTATATTCATAGAATTATTCTTATACCTATTAAACACTTATTAACTTGAGCATCAGAGTGTCTTTTGCAGGTACCCACCCCCTTGTTTTCTCCTTACCGACGTATAACTCATTCCGATGAGAAGCTTGAAGACATTTATCGACGGACGAGCTATACACCAACCAAACTCAGCAAGAACAATACTAATGGGGTATTTTTTTATTTATGATTTAAAGTTTTAGTAATTGAAAAATAATAAAAACATACTTTAATTTAAATATTTAGATTATGAGGTTTATTTTATGAATAAAGAAAAAATCTATTTGATTACCTCTAATTTTAAATTAGAGCATTTATTTAAAAACTAATTTTGTAAGTGAAAATAAGTAGTATTCTCAAGAATAATTATATGGAACTATACTTGGTTTTCAATTACTCTATATCCTAATTTGCACTCACTCTAACCCTAACATACCACACACTCACACTCCCTCCCAAAACCGTAGCCGCCACCCCTTCTTCCCCCCAAAACACACACACACACACACCGACAAAACACACACACAATCTAAGATGGAGAAAGAGAGAGGAGAGGGAGGAGAGGAAGAGGATGGAACTGGCAGGGCTGGGAGCCACCATCACCGTCGACGTTGAAGACGAGAGAGAGAGAGCGTCGTTGAAGAAAAGGGGGAGAGTGAGAGCCGCCGCCGTTGCTACCATTCGCCGTTGTTAGGAAGCATCGCCAAGGAGCCTGCACAAGAGAGAATGAGACGTGGAGGGAGGAGCTGCCGTCGCCATTCGTGGAGCTGTCTTCACGAGTCATCGTCACTGTTCGTGCAAGTCGCCATTGTGCCCGTCGCCATTCGAGGAGCGTCGCAGACGCTTAGCGTGATGCCAGGGAACTCGTGAAGAGAGAGAAACATGATGGAGCTCCGGTGCTGCTACCATGTCCGCCACCAAGCTGTCGTCGCCGATCTGCTTTCTGTTGAAGCCTGGCCGCTGTCGCTGTTGAGCTACACTGCTGCAGTTCTGGTCACTACTGTGGCGCTGTTGTCGTTGGAACCACTAGCGGAGCTACCACTGTTCGGTTTAGCCGTTGCTCCTTAGTTACAGTAAGCGATTTCATTCCAGACCTTTGAAAACCAGTTTCTGTTATATATTGCTAAGCTTTTGGATGTGTTATTGCCATAGAGTTGAGTTTTGGTTCAGCGGTTAAAGTTGCTACGGTTGTTGCTAAAGTAGAGTGGAGCTAAGGTTACGGCTGCCGCTGCTACGGGCCAGAAGAAAGAAGGATTTTGACGCGTTTTATAGTTTTAGGGTTTCGAATATCCGAGGTTAGGATCTTTTCTTATCAAGAATTGGTACAAGTCGATATTACCATGAAAAATTTTTTTTTATAATTTCACGAGTATTATGGATTGATTTATTGACTATTGAGAAGGCTGGGTACTCTGGTTTGTTTGTTGGTGTTGTTGAATTGATTTTCTTGATTTATCTGAAATGATTGGTTGCTATAATTGATTTCTTTGTTTTTCATGCGAAATTGCAATTGGTTTGGTAATATGTGTTTGTAAGTTATTTGAGAATGTTTAGTTGGATATTGTTAAAGTGGTCAATTGATGGTTATATTAGTTTCTTGATTGCGTTGGAGTCACTGAGAATTTTTATATACTTGATTGAATTATTGTTTGCTTGAGTTGACGTGCAGTTGTTGATGAAAATTAATTTAGAAAGCTGATTTAAATGTTTATACTGAAAAAAAGTTTTTATTTTGGAAATCCGATTTATATTCTCATATTGAGAAAGGGTTTTGTATTGAAAGTCTGATTTATATGTTTGTATTGAGGAATGGTTTGGTTTTGGAAATGGTTGAGAAAGGTTTGAGAAGTGTTTAGATGGAGCCCTTAAAGGATGGCAAAGTCCGAATTTTAAGAGAGATGCCGCCAAAATATTTATAAATATTTTAGTAAAATCGAATAAATGACTTCTGAGTCTCTTTGGAAAAAACTTATTTTGGTGTGGTTAAAATAAAAAGAACTATGTTTTGGGCCACTTAAGTGAAAAATAAAGTACTGAAAATAGGTATTTAAGTATAATTAATTTTTGAATCTTTGAGAAAAGATTCTAGAGTTTCAAAAAGGAGTTGAGGTTAGTTTTAAGAAGTTTTAGTGAAATTAAAATATTTGAGTTGATTAGTAAAAGGAAATATTTTTTGAGTCTTTTTGGAAAGTTCTTAAATTTGAGAATCAATTTGAAAGTGAGTTCTATTTAATTAAATCTAATTTAAGAGTTATGTTCTTGGGAATTTCAAATGGATTTAAAGGAATGAATTATTGAAGTTAGTTTAACAACTTGGTTAAGAAAAATTGTACTCTTTATGATTTTGTTGATTTGGGAAATTTATTTGTGATTTACGAAGAATTATGGTTCTGAGTCGATTTCGGTTATGATTAAGATTCTGTTTAATTGAAATATGATTATGAAGAAATGTGGTCCTGAATATGGTTGAAATAAGATATGATTTTGAGCACAATCTCTTGAGGACAACAATACAAAATGCTCACTAAGATATTGTGCAAAAGGCTCAGTGGGGATGGAGATGCATAACGCCCACTTAAGACCTAAAGGAGGGTTTCTCATGTGTACAGTGATACATAATGCTTATGAAGGGGACGAACCTCGAAGTGGGGACGGTAATACATAACGCCCACTTGAAACTAAGAGTACAGCTCGGTGGGAATGGCAATACGTAATGCACACGAGAGACTATGAGTACGGTTCAATAAGAATGGTGATACATAACGCTCACTTAAGACCGGAAGGATGATCCCCCATGAGGACGGTGATACGTAACGCTCATGGAAGGGGATGTTTCTGAGATAGGGATGGTGACGTAATGCCTATCTCATGAATGTTGTCAATAGGGGGCAACCAACCAACACGTGAGCTCATGACCTATTTAGGAATAGATATGCATCATCATACGCATTTGTTTGAAATTGCTTGGGTGTGTATATTGTATTTAGTTTACCTATGTGAATATTTCTGTTTAACTGCTAATTGTCATACTTGCTGTAATTGCTCTTGATTGTATTTGAACTTCATTACTTATGATTGTGACTGATTGGTTTGGATTATGGTGGTTTGAGTGGAGATTTGATCATGTTTTGGACCAGAGGCCGATATTTGTTTATGTTTTGAACCTGAGGCCGTGGTTTGATTATATATTGGGACGGAAACCGTGATTTGATAATATGTTGGACTGGAGGCTGTTGTTTGATTTTATTTTGGGCCAGAGACCGTGATTAGTTGGATTATTGGTAAGTCTGGTTAGAAAAGTTCGTTGGTATGTGGTGAAATCTTTTGGATATTATGTTTGATTGGATCTTTATAATTTAAATATGAATTTGGTGTTTTGATAATTAATTGTTGATTTTCAAAATGATTCATAAGACAAACGATGATCGATGTGGTTGAACCCATTCTTTTCTTTACACGTACCCTTTTATGACAATTCTCAGTATTTCGGTTGCGTTGTATCTGTTTCAATGCTTTAGTTATTATTTTTTCTCGCTATTATTATTTTATCTTGTAAAGAGGGATTGGAGTGATAATGAGATATGTATGTATTTATTGGTATGTTATTTGTATGAGGATGTATGTGTGTGCGCGCGCCTGCTAGTAAAAGGAAAAAGAATTTCTAGTTTTTCAAACAAAGTCGATGCATTTTTTAATGATAAAGACTCCTATTGTATAAAGATATGTAAAAGTCGTCGTAATACTCCTCACTATCAGAGTGACGCAGCCGAAAGCATGACATTCTGGTAGTAAGGGTGTTACAAATCGCCTAATCAGATTATAACTTGTTGACTATAATTTGTTGAAACTTAATTGTTTTTAAAATATTAGTGAAGATATATATTTTAATTTTAATTTTAGATTTTTTATTATTTTATATTTTTATTTACAAGGATCGGTTTCACTAGTTCAACTAGTGAGTCATCGGTTGAACCAATAAATCTGTAAATCAGTAGTCTAATCGGTTTCATCACCAGTTCGATTTTGAACAACTATGGTCCTTAGTATTAGAGGTTGGCATTCGGTCACCCAAATTGGATGGGTCTACATGGCCATGAAGTTGAGGCTGAGTGAGAGGCCATTGAGGCTAAGGTGGAGGTGGAGGTGGAGGAGAAGGAGGATGAGGAGGTGGTGGTGGCTAAGGTTGAGTCTTGAGATTAAGTGTGTGAGTGGGAGCCTAGGGTTCGGGTGATGGTCATCAGTGATAACCCCTTGTGAAAGGGCCGCTGTCACTTACCCTGGAATTGAAGAAGTAACTCCAGGGGTAGCAACAATAGCAGTAGAAGTAGTAGTGACCGAGACATGTAATGGTTTGATGAGATCGAGGGCTATACCCGTATTTTTCCTAGACCTGTCCTTAAAAGCACCAACAACCAAACTACACCCCTATCTATTATCTCGTCCCCCGGTTTACCTTTGGCCCTGTATCTTGATGCAAAATTAGTTATGTTAGATAAAAATGACAAATTAATAGACAAATAATTGAAAAGTTTTAAGTTTTACTTAAAGTGTCTCAATTAATTTTTTAACTATATCTCAACTATTTTTTGTAGAAATTTCTACAAAATCTCTCCTAAAATGTGAATAATCTACATTTCTAAATTTTAATTTAGTATCTTAAAAAAAATTGATAAAGTTTCCCTTACAAACAAAATGTTTTACCATCTAAATTTTAGTTGACATAGAAATCTCAACTTTAATTTATGCATTAAATCATATAGTATAAATTAGACAAATATCATACAATTTACATAAATACTTGTATTAATTTTAACCATTCTAACCACGTTATTTCTCACATCAAGAATGGAGCAAACACAAACAATCTCCTCAATAAACAAAAGAAAATGATCTCCAAGTCTTCCACATACATCATTACTCCTCCTTAGTCCTACAACTCTATCCTATTAGTTCGAATTTCTGTCTTAAACATGTAATAATTCACAAATCTTTTTATTTATGAATTAGTTTCATTACAATTAAATTGATTTCATATTTAAATTAAGTCTAATAACAATATTAAAATTAATTCAATTAAAATACATACCTAATGACATAAAAATCTATTGATTCCTTCACAAAGTAGGACAACAACACCAACTCTTCCAGATTCTCCAAAAATATGCAATAAACATGCCAAATTATTAGAATCAAGCACAAAATGATAATGATAGGAGCACTCAAAATTATCAAAAAAAAATTAATTATTCAGAAAACTAATTAAAAGGAATGGCTATTTATCCTAAGCACAATGTTGGTCTCGGAATCTCGAATGGAGCTTCGATGAGAGGGAAAACGCTCCTGGAAGCCTCAGATGGAGAGAGTGAGTGTAGAGAGTGAGTGTAGAGAGATGAGAAATGGTGGAAGGGGGAAGAAGGGAAAGATATTTTAATCTCTACTTTCACCTATAATTACTGACGCAGCAAAATATTGTGTTTCATTAACTTGCCATTATTAAGCCATAAGTAATACAAAAATAGCACAAATTTAAAATTTAAATAATTTAAAATTAGCAGTATCTTATAAATCTTATAATAAATATGAAATAATAAATTAAATTAAATTAGGTTAATTTATCGACTACTTAAACGTTAGTAACCTATTTTCTATTTTGAATCCTAATTTAATTGTAAATCCATATTTAAAAATTAAAATAATTAATTAGGTTAAGTTACTGATACTTTAGTCGTCAGTAATGTATTTTCATAGTTTTTAAATTACAAAATAATTATCAATGGATAAAGTTAGAGATGGTTAAACTGTCAAATAAGTATCACAAATATCTTCGGTACCACTTGGTACTAGCGTTTTTCTACGCCCACCGTTGGCCAAGTCGTTGGCAATAATTAGCCTAAAAAAATATTATTTTTTTTTTCATTTCATTTTTTTATTTAAAATAAATAAATTGTTGATATTCTTGTTGTCGAAGGTTGTTGATGGTGTTAGAAGTGACGAGAGTGAGAGTGATTTGGAGGATTCGGGTTAAAGGGCACTGAATTTGATGGTCCGAGAATGTTTGGAATATTAAATAGTTTTGTAACAAAACATATTTTTAAAATTTTTTGATAACGATTAAATAGTTCTTGTCTAATTTTAATTATAAATTAATCTCTTATATATTATTTAATTATAAATTTATTTTTTATTTTATAAATTATTATTTTATCATTCATCTATCATGTTTATTAATAATAAAAAACTAAAACAATAACAAATTAGATTTTTCATTAATCATAATAAATATTTTGTAATCTTATTGATCTGTTATATACGTATTCGATTGGAAAAATCGTGTTTATTAGAAATTTAATTAATTGAAATTGATACACAATCGATTGAATTTTGCAAGACATGTGGGATTTTTCTTATTCAATCAATTGGTCATATTACCCAATCGATTGAAATCATCAAAGCAATCTGGGTTTAGTTAATTCAATTGATTGGTTCTGTTACCCAATCGATTGACTTTTGCTACTAGAATAATATATAAAAGTTTAATCGATTGGTATGATAATACAATCGATTGAAGTTTGCATGCGACTAATAGTATTTTCCAGTTCAATCGATTGGTATGAGCATTCAATCGATTTAAATGTACGTAAATAAGGTTTTTTTCCTGCATTCAATCGATTAATATGATAATACAATCGATTGAATTTTGATATGCGTTATCTATTAAGCCTGATAACCATTTGTGTTCACCATTCCTCCCCATTTTAAATTTTACAACTCCATTTTTGCATAACCTCTCTTCTTTCTCTAAATTCAGAAAACTTCTCTTCTTCTTCTCCAATCTCATCAACATCCACTCCAAACTACATACCTATTATTAATCATCATCCAAATCCCCTACAAAACTCACCAAACCAATATCCCCAAAATGGCCACAACTAAAAATACAGAAAGAGCTAGGGTTGAGGGTGAAAGTTCTGCATTCACTAATTTATAACCTTAATATTAAAGAAAAGATAAGATTAGAGTTTCTAAATCAAAATAAAAACTTAAAAATTGAAGATAAGATTTCAAAAATAAGATAGATGGATA
This sequence comes from Arachis stenosperma, assembly GCF_014773155.1. NCBI lineage: Eukaryota > Viridiplantae > Streptophyta > Magnoliopsida > Fabales > Fabaceae > Arachis > Arachis stenosperma. The sequence goes on from NC_080380.1 coordinate 87,879,197, forward strand.
ATAAAATAATAATTTATAAATACGAGTAGAAAAATTGAGAACGACATAACATATAACGTAGTGAACAATTCAATCAATTGGATAACACAACCAATCGATTGAATTGTGAAAATCCATATTGCTTTGAAGACTTAAATCGATTGGGTAACACAACGATTGGGTAACACAACCAATCGATTGAATTGTGAGACCTTATATTGCTTTGAAGCAATCGATTGGATAACATGAACAATCGATTAAATTAGAAAAAAAATCCACATTCTAAACATCGTTCAATCGATTGTGTAAAAGTTACAATAGATTGATTTTTGAAAAAAACATACTATCGTCTAACATTCAATCGATTGTTTTGTGGAAACTTGAATTCCAATCGATTGAATTATAGAAAATCTAAAATTCAATCGATTGTTTTATTAATCCAATCGATTGATTTTATAAGAAACACGTTTTCACAACCTTCTACAGATGTAACGGATCAAAGATAAAATTTTAATCGATTAGGATTGCCAAAAAATTATTACGATTAATAAAAGATCTAATTCATTATTGTTTTTGTTTTTAATTATGATAGATGAATGATAAAATAATAATTTATAAAATAAAAAATAAATTTTATAATTAAATAATATATATAAGAGATTAATTTATAATTAAAATTAAATAAAAATTATTTAACAGTTATTAAAAAATTTTAAAAACATGTTTTGTTATAAAAGTATTTAATAGCCTAAACGTCTTAATCAAATCCTTTGCCGGGCTAAAGGTGCTGAGGAAGGATTATAATTAGGACCGGTGGTGAGTTGAGAATAAAAGAAAAATGATTAAGTTGGGGTGCTTAAAGTATTGTTATCCAAAAATTAGAGAAATATATTTTAAAATTAAAATTAACGTTAGAAACGATTTTGAAGCTAATGTAACGTTAGAAATGATTTCGATTTTCAACCAACACTATAAAAAATAAAATAATACTAAACCCTTGTTCAAATCTTCTCAGACTAGACTTGATCATTACTAGATTAGGGTATAGAAATACAATGATTTTGTATGTGATATACATGTATAAAAATCTAAGATCTAGTTCTAAAATATTATCTAATGTACGAACTCCATAAAATTTGCTTCGTAATCTAGTATAATAATACAAAATAATTATATAACAGATATTATATTTAATTAACAATAATTTTAATTCAACAAATTCCAAATCCTAGTTTTGTTTCATATATGACATAGGGTATTAAACTTGTTTTCATTATTTTCTGTTTTTAAAATTTTATAAAAGAAAAATTATAAATAATAATATCAACAAATCCTATTTTAACTAGTATCAAATTTTTGTTATCATAAAAAAAATCGAAAAATAAAAATAAAAAACAAGAAAAATAAAAATAAGAAACACCAATTAAACCCTAAATATTTTACATCTTTTGGTGATTGTCTGAATTAGAAATTGAATCCTCGCTCTCTTAATTCACGCGAATGAATGATATACAAAATTAAGACGAGCAACTAGTAACTAGAAATGGTTTTATAATTTATAGTTTAAGATTTAGAATTTAAAAAATATGCTGAATGTTTTATTTTTTCTAAAGTGCATTAGTTTTCGCCAAAAATTAATAGCTTAATATAAAAATTACTATAATAATTCATAAATGAATAACATTATTAAAAGAATGGCACAGGTAAATAATTTGGGGAAAAAATGACATTTTAATAATGCCAAATAAATTGATGGAAAGCTCCTCAATTGTTTGAATCTTTGATTTATTTGGATGTTAGCCACACAACGAAAAAGTGTCGAAAATTAAACTAAATTGATAAATTTTTATAAATATATTTAGTTGGTATTTAGACATGCCAAATATCATATATATTGGCAGTTAATATTTTATATCGTTAATCGTTGACAGAAATTATTAATGGAGTGACGAAAAGACAAAAATATTTAATTTGTAATATTTAAATAATCAATTTAATTGATAAAATCTTTCAAAAACAAATTGAAGAACAAATTGAAGAACGATTCATCATTCAAGAACTAATTTACCCATTAACCTATTAGGAATACAAGGTCTTTTAACTGATATTCTCACGGTGCAAGACCAAAGAAAGAACAAACCAGCTAAATCAAAATATATGCCACCAAAAATAAAATAAAATAAAATAAAAAAGGGTATAAACTTATCTTTAAAAGGCCTTAGAGCAGTTTTGTGATGTTCTCACTCCTCAATATGGCTTCCATCCACATCATCAATGTAAAAAATTTCAACTGAGTATCCGTTTTTCTTAAATTTTAACCATAAAATATTTGCAATTGTGTGGTATCTCTAGCTGAAATAAATTTATGTCAAAACGCAAAACATTGAGAGAAAAAGTATACACTGATACACCATTATGAGATGACTAACATGTAGCGAATGAATGACAAAAATGTCATTTGCACAGAGGCTGTGTAAAAAGGAAAAAATGAGTTGCATATATGATATGATCATAACACCTCTAACAAAAGTCTTTCTCTTCCTTTTTCAAATATCACTCACAGGTTTCGAGCTTTACAGTTTACATATGCACAATGCAAAAATGGAATGGTAAAAAACGAATGACTTACTCCAACGCGACTACTTGTATTTTTCCATTATCTTTCTAGCTTCTTCCACAGGATCATCCATAGGCGGAGAGGAGCTGGTTCCTCCATTGCCTCTATCTTTAGGTCCTTGATCTTTATTGAATGCGAGGAAAGCGAAGTAAGCAAGTCCCATTGTGGCCTGTCATCCAGCCATTTACTAGTTAGAAAGCAATAAACCTTGGAATGGTAATCATAAGTAAACCGTGTGGAATATATGATTACAGCACAATTATTGTTGCATAGAAAACCTTATAAATAATAGAATTATAAATAATTCCTAGGAATTTTAAGATGGGAATATCATATTCCCATGTTTGGTTCAAAGTTTGAAAAGCTATTCCTAAGCAAGTTTAATTCCCGGGAATCAAAATACCATCATTTCAATTCCCACCTTCTCCTTGGGTATCTTTAATTCCCATGAGAATGGAATCTTTGTAACAAAGTAATACTTGAACCACACACACCCATAAAGGACTCAAAATATGGATTTTTTTCTCTCTTTTTTCTTCTCTTCTTTTATTCCTTTTTCACCCTTTGAGCAATAGTTAAATTGTCTTCATGTGAACTGAAGGTCATGGATTTAAGTCTTGGAATCAACCCCTGATATTTGCATCAGGTTAGTCTAGCTACATCACACAGTTTGAGTGGGGTCTTTCCCAGACCCTGCCTAATATGGGATGCTTTTGCATTGCGCTGTCCTTTTTTATTCTTTTTCACCCAGGATGGAAAGAAAAAGGGAGCCAGGGGGCAACAGCGTGGGGAAATGATATTCTCGTATGTAGGGAGAAAGAATGTTGAGCAGTAAAAACTCCATGGCAATCCTCTTCACTAATTTATAATTTAAAATTAAATTGCTAGGTCATGGAAGTTATCACATACTTTCAATTTTAGTTTTGAAGAGCCGAAAAATTGATTTAGATTTGGCAGAGCTATGTTCTGATATTTTGAGGCTATCTTCCTTGGATTCCAAACCAAGAGACTAAACAATTCAAAACAAAAGCTTCAAAAGAGAGGCAACACAAAAGAACAGTGGTCTACAGGGATCATTACATAAACCAGCATAATAAATTTAGGCATCTCTATGCAACAATATTTTGGTCTTATTTTCATTCAAAATTCTGGAAAGACAATGAAATTGCAACCCAAGATGGACATGTAAACAAATCCTACACATCACGTCACTATTGATTGAACCATGCATGATAATTCTCTATATGTCAATTAAATACAAGACATACAAAACTACTATATATGGCTTCATTTGATTTCAATTCATTCTAAGTTTAACTTTTCCCCCAATAAAATTAGTTCAGCTAGCTGTGTGATGCGAGTAATGATAGAATCTCCACATTAGTGTGAAACAGTATCCCTCTTGATGAATGGAGATAATAATTTGTCCTAAAAGCTAATAGGACGATACTAACTTGATTTTGGCATAGCCGAATTAATGTATTGATCTAGTGAACTGTAACCTAGATTATTATATTTCTAACTCTCATGATATAAATGACTTGTACAAACAATATCAATGGAACTTTAATTTGATGAATGCTTTTATTTTTTAAAGAAGGAAAGCTTACCAAAGCAAAGAACACCGTAGAGAGGACAGACTTGAGCACAAAAAGCAAGAGAGTCAAAGCCACAATTCCAACTGAAATCCTTGCTATTGGTCTTGGTACAGAATTCTATCATCAAGTAACAGAATCAAAGAAAAGTGAGATGTAGAAAACATGGACCAAAATGGATGAGTGGATGACACAAAGTTGAAAGGGCAGTTCTGACTTACGGGAACCAGATTAGCACCTGCCTCAATTCCATCCCTACCGACATTCCATGCAGTCTGCAGAACTACCTTGCAATCAACATGACAGATTATAAAAGAGTAACAATTAGACTTCTTGGACAACCTAAGAATGTGGCAAAAGGATAGTTTATAAATGTTTTCAATACTGAGGGAGAAAATATATATAAATATTGGAAGACACTTGCAGCATGTAAAGACCCTAAATCATAAAGTGTTATTTTTTCTCTCATGAACAAAGGCATCAGAGATTATGGGGGCACCACAAGATTTCTTGAAATGACTTGATTTTTTTAAATTGAAAAAAAAAAAAAAACTAAAGTAGTGGCACAAAAAATGAGTTGGTAATTATGTTGCAAACTTGAAAAACTGATTTGGTCACAAAAATATTTAGAGCATTAATGCAGCAGAGACAGTAATCATTGAGGAACTGATTTAAGGGTTTATTCTTAAAATAACAGAAAAGAAAGAAAATCATCTGAACATCGTGTTTAAGATGCAATTTAACGCAGTCACCTGTGAAAATAAAAAGCGGGTATCATTCACTTCAATTTAACCAACAAATTGGCAAAGTAGATAAAGCATAGAGTAAATATCTTTTCCTCTCTCAACATTTGCACAAAGGACAATATGCCCTCCACAATTCGAAAATCCCTCATCAGTTCTAACCATCCAAGTAATTTATCTAAGCATCCCTAGTAAACGTTGACCTGCTAATGTATCAGGAGTGCTTAGACCAATAACAAGGATCGCTTAGACCAGTCACATGGTTGAGGACTGATTAGTAATTTTCAAAATGTGGAGGAGAGCTTTGTCTTTCGGCAAATAAACTGGAAAGGGAATTTACGCTAAAACATACTATGAAGCAGTATGGATTAGTAACTAGCTAAATTCAACATGACATGTAATATCCTTGTTAATTTACTTTTCATTCATCAATTCAATACTCGCAGTCTCTTCACCTTTATCCGCTAGTCATTACCCATTCGTGACGCAAACTGTTTTCATTAAACTCTCTGTTACCATTAAAACTAGCAATGCTAACAAACATTTGCGAGGTGTTAAATAAGAAAACATTATGTTCAACTTATCTAATCATTAAAAAATTAAATTAAAAAAATCAACACAAATGATGGCAGTACTCAATATAAAACAATACCTGAAAGCAACTGAAAAGTGAAAAATAATTCTAAAAAAAATAGTCAAACTTGGAGACTAACCTCTGAAGAAATTGGACTGTGCTGCAAAAACAACAAAACTGGAGCGAGGTTTCTGGGCCGTAGAAATCTTGAAGTGAGTATTGGAGGGGAAAGATTTCTTATTCAACTTCAAATTGGAATTAGGAGAGTGAAACCGAAGAGGCGTATAAGCCAAGTTTCGATTCTGAGAGCAATTTGGAGAACAGGAAGGAGGCGAACAAAAGTTGTGAATAAAAACCGAAGTAGACATTCTTTTCCTTCTCTCAATTCTGTCTCTCAAATGTATTAAATGGATAGAAAAAGTAAAACACAGGCTAAGCTTTAAGGTTTAGGTTAAGTGCAACGAAAGAGAAGGATAATGGGTTTTGAAGGGTGGTTTTTCAAGTATGGTAGTGATTAGCGAAGAAGATTTGCTTTCCTGGAAGGAAGTGAAGATTTTATTATTGCTTATCCTAGAAGAAGGGATTTTTTTTAAATAAATAAAATAAATATATTAATTATTGAAATATGTATTTTTCATCTTTTTTACCGAAAAACATCACTTCATTTATCTCGTTTACACTGTAAATAAGATAAGATTAAAAATACATGTTTAATTATAATATTTACAGTATAAACGAGATACGTTAAGACAAATTTTTAGCAGCTATAAAAAAATGTGCAACTCTTGGTATCCTCCATAAACATTTCACTACTTCTTTGTTATTTATTCTTCCCGAAAATAAGCCAAAATGTCTAATAGTAGTGGTTTCTTGGTTGTAAGTGTATATCCCAATTGCCGTGTGAGAAATAGTGATAATGGGGTAACATTTGAGTGTGAGAATCTCATTCTGTTGCGTACCCGGCGAGTAAGCTCGTTGGCAGAATTGAAGAGTCTGTTATTGATTAGCGTCAGTGGGAGTGAGAGAAAAGAAATCGGAAGGATGGGGTATAGGTTGCTAGCACCGATAGGAAATGGAGTTTTTCAGTTCCATCTGTTTTGACTCCATGGAGACGAGCATGTGCGGCTGATGTTTGACATCTGTGGGAGAATCATGGCAGAGCAAGTGATTGAGCTTTGTGCAGAGGTTGGCACCACCACCAATTCATGTTGCCAGTCCAGTGGAAGATATTAAGGTCAACGGTGAGGAGTCGGATGAGGAGTATATTGCGGATAGCAATGAGACTAATTCCTCTGAGGATGATGATGACGAAGAGTTTTTACCAGAGTCCTCGATTGAACCAGACTGTAGGTATCTTTTGCCTCCCCGCGTCCAATTTTGGCCTTGTCATCTGTACCCAGTCACTATGGTACATTGGATCTAGATGTGATGCACGAGTAGAACCCATTTTCTAACACGGGTGAGGAGGATTACAACATGGACGATGGCGTGGAGTTTAGGGTTGGCCATAGATTCAAAAGCAGACATGTGCCTCTTCTTCAGACACACAGCGTCGGATTATTCCATCTGAGCATCTCTTAAAGAGATATGGTTCATCCCATAAGTAGAATTTTGCATCATGCATGAGTTTTCGGGCTTGCTGCCTGGTAAAGTCCTTGGGAATGAACCGTATAGCCATGTAGTTTGCAATGTCTGCAAACCAAGGTACTGTCCGGATGGCATAGAGTTGCTCATCTGGAAAGGATTCGAATATGTCAGTGGAGGGAGAAGAAGTCCCTGCTACTGGCTCAATCCGGGACAAGTGATCAGTCACCTGATTTTTTACCCCTTTTCTGTCTCTAATTTCTATATCAAACTCTTGCAGGAGTAATACCCATTAGGTTTAGAATCCTGTTTAGTGAGTAGATACTTTAGAGCATCTTGGTCAGTAAAAATAATGACCTTAGATCCTACTAGGTATCTGAACTTGTCAATGGCATAAACCACTGCAAGAAGCTCCTTTTCTTTAGTAGTGTAGTTTTTTGTGCATCATTTAATACACGACTAGCATAGTAATGACATGTAGAAGCTTGTCATGTCTCTGACCTAGGACTGCGCCAATTGCATGATCACTTGCATCACACATTAGCTCAAATGGCAAGTCCCAGTTGGGTGCAGAGATGATAGGAGCAGTGACAAGCTTGGCTTTTAGAGTTTCGAAGGCATGCATGCATTCTTGGTCAAAGACGAATGGAACATCAGTGGCCAAGAGATTACACAGGGGTTTGGCGATTTTAGAAAAATCTTTTATGAACCGCTGATAAACCCCATTTTTAGTGTTTATCTTGTATTGAATTTAGAGTATTTTGATAACCTTTTCTCGCATTTAGCCTATGAATTGGCATGGTTTTGTAATCTCTCCCGTATTTGTGCTTAAGTGTAAAAACATGCTTTTTAAGCCTTATTTTGATGAACTTTAATTCCTCTTTGATTCCATAAGATGCCTTGATGTGTTTGCTAGTAATTCCAGGATTAAAATAGGCTAGGCATGGATCAAAGGAAGAAAGGAAGGAAGCATACAAGCGGAGAGAAGCATGAAAAGTCAAAGAAGTGAAATCGGCCGAGCACGCGCACGCGCACAAGGCGCCCGCGCGCACATTGCAGAATCGGCCAGGGACGCGCACGCGTACCGTGCGCGCACGCGTCGAAGTTCGCACATGACTTCATTAAAAGCAACACGTGCCTGGCAATTTGGAAGGGTTTCTGAACCCATTTTGGCGCCAATTGCTGATAGAAAGGAATAAAAGAATCAAGGGTTGAGGGGGAAGGCATCATTCTATCATATAGCATAATTAGGATTAGTTTAGAATAGTTTTCTAGAGAGAGAAGCTCTCACTTCTCTCTAGAATTAGGATTAGGTTTAGGTTAATCTCTCTTCTTAGATCTAGGTTTAATTCATGCTTTAATTCATTCTTCCCTTATCAAGTCTTAATCTTCTCATCTTCCTCTTTCTAGTCATATGCTTTAATAATTGTAATTCTCCATTTTGTTTTGGATAGATTGTTGTTCATTTGTTTTCTTTCAATAATGCAATTTGAGGTAATTCAGTGATTGCCTTGATTGTTGTTGTTAAATTCTTTGCAATAATTGTTGTTAGATTTCATTATTGTTGTTGATTTACTATACTTTTCTTTTGTGCCTTCCAAGTGTTTGATAAAATGCTTGGTTGGATTTTAGAGTAGAATTTTATGTTCTTGGCTTGGAAAGGTAACTTAGGAACTCTTGAGTTACTAATGTCCAAGTAATTGATGATTGGGATCCATTGACTCTAGTTCTCACTAATTGAATTAGTAGAGAGTTAGAACTTATGGACTAGGATTGATATAGCTCATTTGACTTTCCTTTACTACTAGTTAGAGGATGATTTAATGAGATTAATCCTTGCCAATTCTCATATTGTGGTTAGTGATTAGGATAGAGAACCTTGACCACCAACCCTTGCCAAGACCTTTTTAGGCCTTAGTTTACTTTCTTGCCATTTATCTTTCATTTTTCTTATTAAAACCCCAAAAATGACTCACAACCAATAACAAGACACTTTATTGTAAATCCTAGGGAGAACGACCCGAGGTTTAAATACTTCGGTTTATAGATTTTAGGGGTTTGTACTTGTGACAAACAAATTTTTGTATGAAAGGATTATTGTTGGTTTAGAGACTATACTTCAACGAGATTTCATTTGTGAAATTCTAAGCCGTCAAAAATCCAATCATCAACCGCCTATAGAATCCTGCATGTCCTAGGAAACTTCTGATTGCCTTGACACTAGTAGGTGGAAGCAAGCGTTCTATCACTTCTACTTTAGCTTGATCCACCTCTATCCCCTTATTTGAGATCCGATGCCCAAGAACAATGCCTTCAGTTACCATGATGTGGCATTTCTCCCAGTTTAAAACTAGGTTTGTTTCTTGGCATCTTTTCAAGACCAGGGTCAGATGATCAAGACAGGAGTCAAACGAGTCTCCGTAGACAGAGAAGTCATCCATGAATACTTCAAGAAATTTTTCTACCATATTAGAGAAGATGGATACCATGCATCTCTGAAAGGTGGCAGGCGCATTGCACAGGCCAAATGGCATTCGTCTATAGGCGAGCACGCCAGATGGACATGTGAATGCTGTCTTCTCTTGATTCTCTGGATCTACTGCTATTTGATTGTACCCAGAATAACCATCCAGGAAATAATGAAAAGCATGACCTGCTAGTCTTTCTAGCATTTGGTCAATGAAGGGTAAAGAAAAGTAATCTTTCCTGGTGGCGTCATTGAGTCTTCTGTAATCAATTCACATACGCCACTCTGTGACTGTCCTTTTTGGGATCAGCTCATTCTTTTCATTGTGAACCACTGTCAGTCCTCCCTTCTTAGGAACAACTTGGATAGGGCTCACCCATAGGCTGTCAGAAATGGGATAAATAATCCCAGCCTCAAAGAGCTTAGTGACTTCCTTCTGCACTACTTCCTTCATAGCTAGATTCAATCGCCTCTATGGTTGTACCACTGGTTTGGCATTATCCTCTAGCAGAATCTTATGCATCCATCGGGCTGGGCTAATGCCCTTAAGGTCACTGATAGTCCACCCAAGGGCAGTCCTATGTGTTTTAAGCACTTGAATTAGTGCCTCCTCTTCCTGTGACTTTAAGGTAGAACTTATGATCACATGATAGGTATCTCCCTCTCCTAGAAATGCATATTTCAGGGAGGGGGTAATGGCTTAAGCTCAAGCTTAGGAGGCTTCTCCTTTTCCTCAGAGGTTTTCAGAGGTTCCTCTGAATAAGACTGAATATCATCAAGGATATCATCTAGCCCTTCCTTGAGGCTTTCGGCCATGTTGACTTCTTCCACCAGGGAATCAATGAAGTCAATCCTCATGCATTCCTCAGGAATGTTTGGATGCTGCATAGCCTTCACAGCATTCAGTACGAACTTTTTCTCATTGACTCTTAGGGTTACTTCCCCTTTTCAACATCAATGAGGGTACGTCCTGTAACTAGGAAGGGTCTTCCTATGATGAGAGATGCATTCTTGTGCCCCTCCATGTCCAATACCACAAAGTCAGTGGGAAAGGCAAAGGGTCCAACCCTAACAATCATGTCCTCTATTACTCTTGATGGTATCTTAATAGACCCATTAGCAAGTTGAAGGCACATGCAGATTGGTTTGACTTCCTCAGTCAAACAAAGCTTCTTTATTAAAGAAGCAGGTATTAGGTTGATACTTGCTCCAAGGTCACATAGAACTGCCCTTGTACAAGCATCACCTAGAGTGCATGGTATCATAAAGCTTCCAAGGTCTTTAAGCTTCTCTGGTAAGCTGTTCTGAATGATTGCATTGCATTCCTCAGTGAGGAGGACTATTTGTGCCTCTCTCCAATCCTTCTTATGACTTAAAATGTCCTTCATGAACTTTGCATAAGAAGGTATCTATTCAATAGCTTCTGCAAAAAAGGGATCTTTATCTCTAATGTTCTGAGATACTCTGCAAAGCGAGCAAACTGTTTATCCCTTTCCTCTTGATAGAGTTTCTGAGAAAATGGCATCTTAGCCTTGTATTCATCAACCTTGGTTGATGAAGGCTGAATGTCATGTGAGTTGGAAGGGGGGTTACTAGCTTGCTTAAGAAGGTTGTTATCAATGAATGACTGACCTCCCTTGCCTGGGCATTTAACGCCTATGCAGCTGCCTCCTTAGGCGTTTGAACTCCCAACCTCTGCCCTTTTTTGGCGTTCAACGCCAAGAGGGATATCTTTTTAGGCATTTGAACGCCCAGTCTCTCCCCTTTCCTGGTGTTCAACGCCAAAAGGGATACCTCTTTGGGCATTTGAACGCTCAGTCTCTGTCCTTTTCTAGCATTCAACGCCAAGAGGGATGTCACTCTGGACGTTTAAACGCCCAGAGTCATTAATGGGCCTTTTGTTTTTATTGTACTGAGGTTGGATGCTTAAGGTTTTTCCACTCTTCAGCTAGATAGCCTGGCATTCATTTGTTATCTGCTTAGATAACTGCTGCCTTGTTTGACTCAACTGGGCTTCTATATTTCTGTTAGAAGTCTGAGTTTCTCGCAGAGCCTCTTGCAGTTCCAGCATTTGCTGGGCAAGGGCTTGCAGTTGCCGAGTCAATGGGCCATCCTGCTCTGAAGGGTTAGGTTCAGCAACTACTACCTTAACCTCTCCTTTTATAGTGGTCTCAGGAGATGAGTACAGATGCTGATTAGTGGCAACTATCTCAACGAACTCTCGAGCCTCTCCAATGTTCTTTCTCATGTGCATGGAACCACCAGCAGAGTAGTCCAAGGACATTCTAGCCATGTCTGAAAGCTCATAGTAGAAGATGTTTAACTGTACCCATTCTGAAAATATTTCAGTAGGACATTTTCTTAGCATCCTCTTATACCTCTCCCAGGCATCATAAAGAGATTCACCATCTCCTTGTTTGAAGCCTTAGATGTCCAATCTCAGCTGGTTCACCTATCTTGGGGGAAAGTATTGGTTTAAAAACTTGTTGATGAGCGGATAATTTATACGCTTTTTGGCATTGTTTTTAGTATGTTTTAGTTAGTTTTTATTATATTTTTATTAGTTTTTAGTTAAAATTCACTTTTCTGGACTTTACTATGAGTTTGTGTGTTTTTCTGTGATTTCAGGTATTTTCTGGCTGAAATTGAGGGACCTGAGCAAAAATCTGATTCAGAGGCTGAAAAGGACTGTAGATGCTATTGAATTCTGACCTCCCTGCACTCGAAGTGAATTTTTTGGAGCTACAGAAACCAATTTGTGCGCTCTCAATTGTGTTGGAAAGTAGACATCTTGGGCTTTGCAGCAATGTATAATAGTCCATACTTTGCCCGAGATTTGATGGCCCAAACAGGCGTTCCAAGTCAGCTCAAGAATTCTGGGGTAAAACGTCGGAACTGGCATAAGAATGGGAGTTAAATGCCCAAACTGGCACAAAAGCTGGCGTTTAACTCCAAGAAAAGTCTCTACACATAGAAGCTTCAATGCTCAGCCCAAGCACACACCAAGTGGGCCCGGAAGTGGATTTTTATGTCATTTACTCATTTTTGTAAACCCTAAGCTACTAGTTCTCTACAAATAGGACCTTTTGCTATTGTATTTTACATCTTTGGATCACTTTAGATCCTTTGAACATCTTTGGATCACTTTAGATCCTTTGATCATCTTTGGACGTCTAGTTCTTAGATTATGGGGGCTGGCCTCTCGGCCATGCCTAGACCTTGTTCTTATGTATTTTCAACGGTGGAGTTTCTACACACCATAGATTAAGGTGTGGAGCTCTGCTGTACCTCGAGTATTAATGCAATTACTATTGTTCTTCTATTCAATTCAGCCTATTCTTGTTCTAAGATATTCATTTGCACCGAAGAACATGATGAATGTGATGATTATGTGACGCTCATCATCATTCTCACTTATGAACGCATGCCTGACAACCACTTCCGTTCTACAAGCAAACAAGGCTTGAATGTTTATCTCTTGGATTCCTTAATCAGAATCTTCGTGGTATACGCTAGAATTGATGGCGGCATTCAAGAGAATCCGGAAGGTCTAAACCTTGTCTGTGGTATTCTGAGTAGGATTCAAGGATTGAATGACTGTGACGAGCTTCAAACTCCTGAAGGCTGGGCGTTAGTGACAGACGCAAAAGAATCACTGGATTCTATTCCAACCTGATTGAGAACCGACAGATGATTAGCCGTGCTGTGACAGAGCGCGTTGAACATTTTCACTAAAAGGACGGGACTGTAGCCATTGACAACGGTGATGCCCAACATACAGCTTGCCATGGAAAGGAGTAAGAAGGATTGGATGAAGACAGTAGGAAAGCAGAGAGACGGAAGGGACAAAGCATCTCCATACGCTTATCTGAAATTCTCACCAATGAATTACATAAGTATCTCTATCCTTATTTTATGTTTTATTTATCTTTTAATCATTAATCCTCCATAACCATTTGAATCCGCCTGACTGAGATTTACAAGATGACCATAGCTTGCTTCATACCAACAATCTCCGTGGGATCGACCCTTACTCGCGTAAGGTTTATTACTTGGACGACCCAGTGCACTTGCTGGTTAGTTGTGCGAAGTTGTGATAAAGAGTTGAGATTGCAATTGAGCGTACCATGTTGATGGCGCCATTGATGATCACAATTTCGTGCACCACTTGTCCACTAATTGTTTCCAAGTTTTTAAACTAGCTTTAGGCTGGTTATCCAACCATCTTTTTGCTTGGTCCTTTACTACAAAAGAAAAAAGCAATAATCTGTAGACCTCTTGGTCTACTCTCTCACTGTGTACTATGTCAGCAATCCTTATGAAATCCTTCAGGAATTCTATAGGTTCTTTATGAGGGAAGCCCAGAATACTAGCAGTTTTGCTGCACTAAAGTAATAAGTTGAGGGTTGAGCTGAAAGCTACTAGCTCTGATGTGAGGTATGCTAACACTTCTTTCATAGAAGTCAGCAGTGGAATTTGTGTAACATCCCAGAGTTCTCCTGAACTCCTCATTCCCACTTGGGTTCATGATTAAGAAAGGTAGAAGATGAAGAAGAAAGAAGATAGAAGGAGTAGAAGAAGAGATAAAAGTAGAAAAGATAAATAATAATTAAAAAAATATTTTTTTAAACCAAAAATAAAAAAGAAAGAGATTAAAATTTAATTACTAAATTTCAAAAATAAAAGAGAGAGAAGAAGTTAGTTAGGAAATTTTGAAAAAGAAAAGAAAGAAAGAAGTGATTAATTAAGAAAAGATTTGAATTTTAAAAATAAGATAGATGATAAGATAAGAAAAGATTTGAAAATAAAATTTAAAATTAGAAAAGAGATAAGAAAAGATAAAATAAGAAATTAAAAAGGTTTGAAAAAGATTTAATTTTAAAATTTAAAAAGAAAAGATAAGGTAGAAAAGATAAAAAAGTTAAGAAAAGATAAATTTTAAAATTAAAAAGATTTGAATTTAAAATTTGAAATTAAAAAGATTTGAATTTAAATTTTGAAATTAAAAAGCATGTTTTCACATTTAAGCACAAATCAAGGGAGAATTGCAAAACCATGCTATTTCATTGAATAAATGTGAGAAAAGTTGATAAAATCCCCCAAATTAAGCACAAGATAAACCACAAAATCAGGGTTTATCAAATCTCCCCACACTTAAACCAAGCATGTCCTCATGCTAAGAATAAAGAAGGACAAGAAAAGGGTATGAACATTTATTCAATGCATAGAAACTATATGCACCTATCTATATAAATGCAACTAAATGTAAATTGATTCTATCTACTTGGTCAAAAGCAAATCAATCTCCAAGAGCATGTATGCACATGTAGGGCTAAGTAGTATGATAGCTCATGAATCCTACCAATTCAAATATCAAAATGAAGTTCAAATAGACTTGAAAGAAGAAAAGCTCATGAAAGCCGGAAATAAGGTATTGAGCATCGAACCCTCACCGGAGGTGTATCCGCTCTAATCGCTCAAGTGTATAGGGTTGATCACTCAACTCTCCCCTAATCATGCTTTCCAAGATTTGTTTTTCATCTAACAATCAACAATTATTCAATGCATGCATACATTCATCATGAGGACTTATTCATAGGTTGTAATGGGG
Organism: Arachis stenosperma; assembly: GCF_014773155.1. NCBI lineage: Eukaryota > Viridiplantae > Streptophyta > Magnoliopsida > Fabales > Fabaceae > Arachis > Arachis stenosperma. Next base: position 87,894,367 of record NC_080380.1, read on the forward strand.
TTAGGGTAAAGGTAAGGATACATATGGTCAAGTGAGATTGAAATTTGGATCTTTGATCAACTTAAACTTCCCACCTAACCTATGACCACCTATATAATTTGAGTACTAACCTAACTAGCCATTCTTTACTTTTTCACATACTCATGCATCCTCTTTTGATTCACATTTCACATGCATAAATTCTTTATTGTTTGAGCTTCACTTTGGGGCATTTTGTCCCCTTTTTATTTCTTTTTCTCTTTTTTTCTTTTTCTATATATATATATATTCTTTTATTTATATATATATATATATTATGTTTTTCTTTATCATTTTTTTTCTAAAGTATATACAAATGTATCAATGCATATGGTTTTACGTATAGTGCATGGATATATACTCAATTCCCAAAATTTTGATAAAAATATAAAAACACCCTTTTATCCCATCCCAATGTTTCCAACTCTCCCAAACTTGAATGATAAGCACTCTCACTAGCTTAAGCTAATCAAAGATCCAAACAAGGGACATTTATTTTTTTTCATTTAAGGCTTGTAATGTGCTAAAATTAAGAACAAATGGGTTAAGCATAGGCTCAAAGTTGGCTAACAATGGAAGATAAAAAATAAGGCTATTTGGGTAAGTGAGCTATTTGAAATGATGGCCTCAATCATATAAATGCATATATACATGGAATAATGGACATAAAGAATCAAACAAATCAAAGATTACAATCATAGAAAGAGAATAATGCACACAAGAATGGAAAATAAATGGTTATAAGATGTAACCACACAATTTGGCTCAAGACTCACATGCTTGTGTTCTTAGCTCAAAAATCATGTTCCAAAATAAATTCTTCAAGCAAGTTCAACACAAATTTTTTTTTTTAAAATTGGTAGGGTACCCTAAAAATAGTTTCTTGGAAAAGAAATCATCACCCTAACCAAGTAGTCCTCATATAAAAAGAAATGATAGAATATATACAAATTATAACTAACATGCAACCTATCATGCAATGCAACAACTGACTAGCAAAGGAAATCAAGAATTGGTGTTGAAAGAAAGAAATTGTTACCCATGGAGATCGGTCGGACGACCTCCCCACACTTAAAAAATTGCACCGTCCTCGGTGCATGCAAAGAAGAGCAAAGTGGATGGATTGCTGCGATTGGTGAGCTTCTTCAAAAGGTTGTGCAGATGAACTTGTTTGTTGCCCCATTAGAAGTTTGTCCTTTCCTTCTTTTGGTGGCCAACCTCAAAGGAAAGAAAAAGAAAGAAAATGAAGCCTATAACAAAGATATGAAAGCAATTAGAACATAGGCGGGGGCTAATGCCAAATAAAAGTATGGTTCTCAAATACATGGTAGCTACAATATGTGAGTGAGAAAGCAATTCAAGCAAAGGCATATTAACTAATACTTGATGCAAGAGAAAAGTCAAAGCATAGGTACATGACATGAAGAGCATGTTGCATCAAGCTTAATCAACATTTGACACAAACAAGATTAGTGATAAGCATGAGAGCATTTGGTCCCATCCTAACTCAATGATGATGAGGTACAAAAACAAAGAATAATGAGTTAGGAAGGACTAAAGCACTAATCTTGTGTGTAGAGCGAATATTACAATGAATGCAACAAGTCACAAAGCACCAATACTAATCAAGAAAGTCTCAACAATTGAGTAGGAAAATTCAACACCATTATTAAAATAAGAACATAGAAAAGAAAAGAAGAACAAGCTATAAAAACAAAACTAAAACGCAATGAATGAAAATAAGTAAATGCAACAAAATGAAGAATAGAAAAAAAATGAGAAGTGGAGAATTGAAAAGAGAGAAGAAAGAGAGAAAGAAAAGAAGAGAAGAAGGAAGAAAGAAAACAGGGCAGAACAGGGGAAAAACAGGGTGCAGAGGGCGACGCGTACGGGTCACGCACGCGTGCGCGTCGGTGGGCAGGCGGCAGAAGGGTGCGTATGCACCGTGTGTGCTTACGCGTGGATGTGAAGATGGTGACCGACGCGGATGCGTCATGCACGCTGGCGCGTGGATCACGGACACAGAGTAGGCACAACTTGGGCACAACTCTCTGGTTTTTGTACCAGGAGTGCGATATGCACCACCAGCGCGCGTGCGGATGCCTGTTTTTTTTTCAAAAACAGGGCACTCTCCTAGTTTACAAGCATTATAAAACAATCAAAATTAAATTCAACAACAAATCTTTTTTGGTTTTTGAAAAATTTTCAAATACACTAAAAACAAAACTTATACTATAAGCAAAATGCAATCTAACAACAACTATTCTAATCAAAGCATGAATGCAACAAACAACCTATCAATAAAAGCAAAATGCATAAGAGTATAGAAAATAATAAAAACTACCTATAATGGCAACTCAAATCACTTATTAACTAGATCTAAAAGAGAATGGAAAGAGTTTACCATGGTGGGGTGTCTCCCACCTAGCACTTTTAGTTTAAGTCCTTAATTGGACATTTGGGGAGCTCCTTGTCATGGTGGCTTATGCTTGAACTCATCTTGAAACTTTCACCAATGCTTGGACTTCAAGTAAGCTCTAAAATTCAAGATCAATGGCACCAAGCTTTGATGAAGTTCCACACAAGCTAAGGGCTTCCAAACTTGGTTTTCATATATTTCCGGATCCCAAATCTTGTTTCTACACCCATCTTCAAGTTGATCATCACAATTCCAATTGGGTGAGGAGTTATCCGAATTCTCAAGTAAACACCAAAGTATCTTCCTTGACCCTTTTAGTTGAGAACTATACCAACCATTGCACTTAGATTTTGAGTTTCCAACCATAAGGAACCTTGATTGGCATTTCTACCCACTAATAAATTTCCTTTTGCTCTTAACCCCACAAAGAGCTCTAAGTTGCCCATCATTTTAGATCAAACCATATTCAAGTGGGAAAGTAAAGATTAGAGATAAGAATTTTACCCATTTGAATGTTATGTTAGATGGTGACTTAGGAAGGGGATGCCTCTAATGGTCTTGTAAGTTCCATTCCCTTGTACTCTTCTATGATTACCTCCACCTCTTCACAACTTTCCTCAACTTTAACCTCTTCCTCTTGGTGGCTCTCTTCCAATTCAATCTCTTCTTCATTGCTCACCAAGGGCATGGGAGGTTGTGCATCTTCTTCTTTGATCTTAATTTCAAGCTCAAGAGGAGGGGATTCAATTGTAGATAAGAAATCCTCAATGATTGAATCCATCTCTTGATCAACCTCTTCCAATCTTTCATCACTCATACTATGCCTTGGAGGTTGCGCATTATACTCCTCAACATCAAATTCAAGCCCATTGGAAAAAGGCTCAACAACTTCCATAAAATCTTCAACAACATCACTTGGTGTGGAAGTGTTCTCAAGCTTGAAATCCACCTCTTGTTCAACTTCGCCTAGGTCTTCAACCACTTCTTCTTCATTAACAATCTTTTCCTCCTCCACTTGTTGCAAGACATACCCCATCTTCTTGTCCTCATGTTGAGATTCTAAAATCTCCTTCATGCTCCCTTCTTTGGTTGATTTCTCACATTCATCCGTGAAGATACTTTGCTTGTTGCATGAGTCTCATGAGTCCAAGATAGCGGTAATATTGGCAAACTGAGCCATGATTTTTTCAAATATGGGAGGTGATTCATCTTGTGGTTGAGAGTTCTCATACATTGGAGGTGGTTCATCTTAGTAATAGTATGGAGGTGGTGGTTCTTGAGGGTATTGGTGGTGGAATTGGGGTGGTTCTTCATATGGTTCATATGGTTCACAAGGTGGTTGGTATAGTGGATATGGATTAGGGTCATAATGAGGTGTTTGGTAGTATGGGGCTTGTGAGTAAGGTGGTTCAAAATCATGTTGAGGGGGTGGTTCATAGGCATGTGATGGTGGTTGTTGACAATCACAATAAGGGTCACCACATCCATTAGATTGATATGCATTAGGATAAGAGTTATACCCATAAGGAGTTGGAGGTTTTTGCCAAGAAGGTTGATCAATCCCTTGAGGCTCCTCCCATCTTTAGTTGTACCCAAATCCTTGATGCATATTGTCATGGTAGCTCCCATTTCCTACAACATAATTTGAACCAAACTCATAGCCAAAGTGATGAGAATTCATAGAAGCAAATAAAAACAAAAACTAACAAAAATGAGAGCAAAGTCATAAACCTAACAAAAACTAACAAACAAGCAAAAGACAAACATATTCACATATTCACAATAGCCAATAATGTAACACCATTGCAACTCCTTGGCAACGGCGCCATTTTGATGATCAGATTCTTGACGGTTTAGAATTCATCTAATGGAGTCTCATTGTAAAGTATAGTTTCCAAACCAATCAATAATCCTTTCATGCAAAAATTTTGGTTGTCACAAAGAACAAATCCCAAATAAGAATTAACCGGAGTATTTGGACAAGAAATGTAAATGGCAAAGAAAATAAACTAGCAACTAACAAAACTCTTGGCAAGATATGAAAATTAGACATCCTATCCTAGTTATCCTCCTTAATTATGACCACAAATTATTTATTGCTACCACTTCGTTAACCTCTAACCAAGGAGGAAAGTCAAGTGGATGAATTAACTTGATTCCACAAGTCCTAGCCAACTCCCAAGGGGAAGACTCGCGTTAGTGGTATCCAAATCAATTAGCAACTTCCAATTGTCGATCAATCAAAGGAATTAGATAACTCAAGCGTCACTAATTACTCCACCTAGGCCAAGAGGATCAAAATTTATACTAAAATCCAACCAAGCATTTCAGCAAACACTTGGAAGGAATAAAAGGAAAGCATAGTAAATCAACAACAAGAATTAAATCTAACAACAATCAAATGTAAAGAATTAACACAACAATTAAAAGAAACAAGATCTACATGAATTACTTCAAATTTCATTGAAGGGAAATAGAAGAAGAAAGAGTGCATCAAGAAAAAAATAACAATTGCAAGAATGAAATACAAAATTAGAGAGAGGAAGAGTAAATGAACAAGAAATTGTAAAGAAAAAGTAAATCAAAACATGAATTAAACCTTGGATCCAAGAAGAATTAACTGAAACTACCCTAAAATCTAGAGAGAGGAGAGGCTCTCCTCTCTCTCTCTAGAATTCTAGCCTAAAACATGATGAAAACTCAACTATGACTACTTGGTTCATTCTCCCTTTAATCCTTGGGTTCAATAGCATCAGAAATGAGTTGGATTGGGCCCAAAATGAGCTAGAAATCGCTGGCCACGAGTTGCTCTTTTAGTGAACTACGTGCTCCATCGGTTTGTCCGCGCACATTGCACGTGCGCACTCCTATACGCGAAGCAACATATGACAAAATTTATATCATTTCGAAGCCCCGAATGTTAGCTTTCCAACGCAACTAAAATTGCCTCATTTGGACCTCTGTAGCTTAAGTTATGGTCGATTGAGTGCAAAGAGGTCAGGCTTGACAGCTTTACGGTTCCTTCATTTCTTCATGAGTTCTCCCACTTTGCATGCTTTTCTCCTCACTTCTTCCATTCAATACTTGCCTTATGAACCTGAAACCACTCAACAAACATATCAAGGCATCGAATGGAATTAAAGTGAATTGAATTTAGCTATTTTAAGGCCTAAAACGCATGTTTTCATATTTAAGCACAAATCAAGGGAGAATTGCAAAACCATGCTATTTCATTGAATAAATGTGAGAAAAGTTGATAAAATCCCCCAAATTAAGCACAAGATAAACCACAAAATTGGGGTTTGTCAAGTGTCACGGATCATCACATTCATCATGTTGAAGTGCAGCGAATATCTTAGAATAAGAATAAGCATGAATTGAATAGAAAATAGTAGTAATTGCATTAATACTCGAGGTACAGCAGAGCTCCACACCTTAATCTATGGTGTGTAGAAACTCCACCGTTGAAAATACATAAGTGATGGTCCAGGCATGGCCGAGAGGCCAGCCTCCAAAACATGATCAATAGTCTCCTAAGATGAACAATAGATTAAAACTGAGACCAAAGATGTCTAATACAATAATAAAATGTTCTATTTATACTAGACTAGCTACTAGGGTTTACAGAAATAAGTCTAAGTGCAGAAATCTACTTTCGGGGCCAACTTGGTGTGTGCTTGGGCTGAGCTTGAGCTTTACACATGCAGAGGCTTCTCTTGGAGTTAAACGCCAAGTTGTAACGTGTTTTTGGCGTTTAACTCTGGTTTGTGACGTGTTTCTGGCGTTTTACTCCAGAATGCAGCATGGAACTGGCGTTGAACGCCAGTTTGCATCGTCTAAACTCGAACAAAGTATGGACTATTATATATTGCTGGAAAGCTCTGAATGTCTACTTTCCAAAGCCGTTATGAGCGCACCATTTGAAGTTCTGTAGCTCTAGAAAATCTATTTCGAGTGCAGAGAGGTCAGAATCCAACAACATCAGCAGTCCTTTGTCAGCCTCCTATCAGATTTTTGCTCAGGTCCCTCAATTTCAGCCAGAAAATACCTGAAATCACAGAAAAACACACAAACTCATAGTAAAGTTTAGAAATTTGAATTTTGCGTAAAAACTAATGAAAACATCCCTAAAAGTAGCTAGATCCTACTAAAAACTACCTAAAAACAATGCCAGAAAGCGTATAAATTATCCGCTCATCACAACACCAAACTTAAATTGTTGCTTGTCCCCAAGAAACTAAAAATCAAATAGGATAAAAAGAAGAGAATATACTATAAATCTCAAAATATCAATGAATATTAGTTCTAATTAGATGAGCGGGACTTGCAGCTTTTTGCTTCTGAACAGTTTTGGCATCTCACTTTATCATTCAAAGTTTAGAATGATTGGCATCTATAGGAACTCAGAGTTCAGATAGTGTTATTAATTCTCCTAGTTAAGTATGTTGATTCTTGAACACAGCTACTTTTATGAGTCTTGGCCGTGGCCCTAAGCACTTTGTTTTCCAGTATTACCACCGGATACATAAATGCCACAGACACATGACTGGGTGAACCTTTTCAGATTGTGACTCAGCTTTGCTAAAGTCCCCAGTTAGAGGTGTCCAGAGCTCTTAAGCACACTCTTTTTGCTTTGGATCACGACTTTAACCACTCAGTCTCAAGCTTTTCACTTGGACCTGCATGCCACAAGCACATGGTTAGGGACAGCTTGATTTAGCCGCTTATGCCTGGATTTTATTTCCTTGGGCCCTCCTATCCATTGATGCTCAAAGCCTTGGATCCTTTTTACCCTTGCCTTTTGGTTTTAAGGGCTATTGGTTTTTTCTACTTGCTTTTTTTTCTTTTTCTTTCTCTTTTTTTTTCGCCACTTTTTTTTTTCACTGCTTTTTCTTGCTTCAAGAATTAATTTCATGATTTTTCAGATTATCAATAACATTTCTCTTTTTCATCATTCTTTCAAGAGCAAAAAATTTTAACATTCATAAACAACAAGATAAAAAAATATGCACTGTTCAAGCATTCATTCAAAAAACAAAAAGTATTGTCACCACATCAATATAATTAAACTAATTTCAAGGATGAATTCGAAACTCATGTACTTCTTGTTCTTTTGTATTGGAAACATTTTTCATTTAAGAAAGGTGAAGGATTCATGGAATTATTCATAGCCTTAAGACATAGACACTAGACACTAATGATCATGTAATGAAGACACAAACATAGACAAACATGAAGCTCAAAAACTGAAAAACAGAGAGATAAGAACAAGGAAGTTAAGGAATGAGTCCACCTTAGTGATGGTGGCGCCTTCTCCTTGAATGACCAATGGTGTTCTTGAGCTCCTCTATGTCTCTTCCTTGCCTTTGTTGCTCCTCCCTCATAGCTCTTTGATCTTTTCTAATCTCATTGAGAATGATGGAGTGCTCTTGGTGTTCCACCCTTAATTGGTTCATGTCATGACTCAATCCTTCTAGAAAAGTGTTGAGTTGTTCCCAATAGTTGTTTGGAGGAAAATGCATCCCTTGAGGCATCTCAGGGATTTCTTAATGATGAGCTTCCTCATGCGTCTCTTGAGATCCATGGATAGCCTATCTTTTTTGCTCCATCCTCTTCTTAATGATGGACTTGTCCTCTTCAATGAGGTTGTCTCCTTCTATGACAACTCCAGCTGAGTAGCATAGATGGCAAATGAGATGAGAAAAAGCTAGCCTTGCCAAGGTGGAGGGCTTTTCGGCTACTTTGTAGAGTTCTAGAGAGATGACTTCATGAACTTCTACTTCCTTTCCAATCATGATGCTATGGATCATGATGGCCCGATCCACAGTAACTTCGGATCGGTTGCTAGTGGGGATGGTGGAGCGTTGGATGAACTCCAACCATCCTCTAGCCACAGGCTTAAGATCCAGTCTTCTTAATTGAACCGGCTTGCCTTTTGAGTCTCTTTTCCATTGAGCTCCATCCACACATATGTCCATGAGGACTTGGTCCAACCTTTGATCAAAGTTGACCCTTCTAGTATAGGGGCGTGCGTCTTCTTGTATCATAGGCAAGTTGAATGCCAACCTTACATTTTCCGGACTGAAATCTAAGCATTTCCCCCGAACCATTGTAAGATAATTCTTTGGGTTCGGGTTCATATTTTGATCATGGTTCCTAGTGATCCATGCATTGGCATAGAACTCTTGAACCATTAAGATTCCAACTTGTTGAATGGGGTTGGTAAGAACTTCCCAACCTCTTCTTTGGATCTCATGTCGGATCTCCGGATACTCATTTTTCTTGAGCATGAAAGGGACCTCAGGGATCACCTTCTTCTTGGCCACAACTTCATAGAAGTGGTCTTGATGGACTTTTGAGATGAATCTCTCCATCTCCCATGACTCGGAGGTGGAAGCTTTTGTTTTCCCTTTCCTCTTTCTAGAGATTTTTCCAGCCTTAGGTGCCATCAATGGTTATGGAAAAACAAAAAAAGCTATGCTTTTACCACACCAAACTTAGAATGTTGCTCGTCCTCAAGCAAATGAAGAAAGAATAGATGAAGAAGAAGAAGATATGGAGGAGAGGGAGAGGGTGGAGTATTCGGCCAAGGGGGAGAAGAGAGGGTTGTGTTGTGTAAAAATGAAGAAGGATGGAGGGGTTTATATAGTGGAGGGAGAGGGAATGGGGTTCGATCATTTAGGGTGGGTTTAGGTGGGAAAGAGATTTTGAATTTGAAGGTAGGTGGGGTTTATGGGAAGAGTGGATGGATGTGAGTGGTGAAGAGGTGATGGGGAAGAGAGATTGAGGTGATTGGTGAAGGGTGTTTGGGGAAGAGTGTTATTGGATTGTGTGAAAAAGAGAGAGGGTGAGTTGAGGTAGGTGGGGATCCTGTGGGGTCCATAGATCCTAAGGTGATCCTGTGGGATCCACAGATCCTGAGGTGTCAAAAATTTATCATCCCTGCACCAATTAGGCGTGTAAAATGCCTTTTGCATGCAGTCCTGGCGTTTAACGCCAGACTGAAGCTTATTTCTGGCGTTAAATGCCCCAATGTAGCATGTTTTTGGCGTTTAACGCCAGCCTGATGCTTGTTGCTGGCGTTAAATGCCAGCTTTCCTCAGGGTGCAATCCTGGCGTTTAAACGCCAGTAAGCTCTTCCTCCAGGGTGTGCTGTTTCTTTTGCTATTTTTTATTCTATTTTTAATTTTAGCAATTGTTTTGTGACTCCACATGATCATAAACCTAATAAAACATAAAAGAACGATAGAAATATAGATAAATAAAATTGGATTGCCTCCCAATAAGCGCTTTTTTAATGTCAATAGCTTGACAGTGAGCTCTCATGGAGCTCACAGATCATCAGAGTATTGTTGGGACCTCCCAACACTAAACTTAGAGTTTGAATGTGGGGGTTCAACACCAAACTTAGAGTTTGGTTGTGGCCTCCCAACACCAAACTTAGAGTTTGATTGTGGGGGCTTTGTTTGACTCTGTATTGAGAGAAGCTTTTCATGCTTCCTCTCCATGGTTGCAGAGGAAGGTCCTTGTGCCTTAAACACAAGATAGTCCCCATTCAATTGAAGGACTAGCTCTCCTCTGTCAACATCAATCACAGCTCCTGCTGTGGCTAGAAAGGGTCTTCCAAAGATGATGCATTCATTCTCATCCTTTCCAGTGTCTAAGATTATGAAATCAGCAGGGATGTAAAGGTCTCTAACCTTCACTAACACGTCCCCTACTAATCCATAAGCTTGTCTTATTAACTTATCTGCCATCTCTAATGAGAATGTGACGGCCTGTACCTCAAAGATCCCCAGCTTTTCCATTACAGAGAGTGGCATAAGATTTATACCTGACCCCTGGTCACATAGAGCCTTCTCAAAGGTCATGGTGCCTATGATACTGGATATTAAGAATTTACCAGGATCTTGTTTCTTTTGAGGTAGAGTTTGCTGAACCCATGTATCTAGTTCACTAATGAGCAAGGGAGGTTCACCTTTCCAAGTCTCATTACCAAACAACTTGGCATTCAGCTTCATGATGGCTCCTAGATATTGAGCAACTTGCTCTTCAGTTATATCTTCATCCTCTTCAGAGGAAGAGTAGTTCTCAGAGCTCATGAATGGTAAAAGGAGGTTCAATAGAATCTCTATGGTCTCTAGGTGAGCCTCAGATTCCTTAGGTTCCTCAGTTTGGAACTCCTTTTTGTTTGAAGGACGTCCCATGAGGTCTTCCTCATTGGGATTCACGTCCTCCCCTTCCTCTTTGGATTCGGCCGTATTGATAATATCAATGGACTTGCACTCTCTTTTTGGATTCTCTTCTTTATTGCTTGGGAGAGTACTAGGAGGAGTTTCGGTGATTTTCTTACTCAGCTGGCCCACTTGTGCCTCCAAATTTCTAATGGAGGACCTTGTTTCACTGATAAACCACTATTTGATGATAAATCTTGTGCTTAAATTAAATGATTTCATCAACTCTTCACCTACTTATTCATATGAATTTGCATGGTTTTGCAATTCCTTCCTTATGATATGACATGTGAGAAAACATGTTTCTTATGCTTTAAAATAATCAGATTTAATTATCCTTTATTACCATTCGATGTTGTGACTTGTGTGTTGAGTACTTTCAGGTTTTATAGGTCAGGAATGACTTAAAGGATGGAAAGGAAACATACAAAAATGGAAGAAAGGCACAAATTGGAGTTTTGAAGAAACTGACAGTGACACGTCCGCATGGGCGACGCTAATGTGTGCTTAGCGCAAAAGAGAATCGACGCGAGCGCATGGATGACGCGAACGCGTGACTTGAGAAACACAATTGACGCGGACAAATGACTGATGCGATCGCGTGGAAGAGCAACACTCCAGATGACGCGACCGCTGATGAGCGGATAATTTATACGCTTTTTAGCATTGTTTTTAGGTAGTTTTTAGTAAGTTCAAGCTACTTTTAGGGATGTTTTCATTAGTTTTTATGTTAAATTTACATTTCTGGACTTTACTATGAGTTTGTGTGTTTTTCTGTGATTTCAGGTAATTTCTGGCTGAAATTGAGGGACTTGAGCAAAACTCTGAAAAAGGCTGACAAAAGGACTGCTGATGCTGTTGGAATCTGACCTCCCTGCACTCGAAATGGATTTTCTGGAGCTACAGAACTCCAAATGACTCGCTCTCAACGGCGTTGGAAAGTAGACATCCAGAGCTTTCTAGAAATATATAATAGTTCATACTTTATTCGGAAATTGACGACATAACTTGGTGTTGAACGCCAAGTACATGCTGCTGTCTGGAGTTAAACGCCAGAAAAACGTCATGATCCGGAGTTGAACGCCCAAAACACGTCATAACTCGGAGTTCAACTCCAAGAGAAGCCTCAGCTCGTGGATTGATCAAGCTCAGCCCAAGCATACACCAAGTGGGCCCCGGAAGTGGATTTATGCATCAATTACTTACTCATGTAAACCCTAGGAGCTAGTTTATTATAAATAGAACATTTAACTATTGTATTGGAGATCATCTTTTGACAGTTTAATCTCTTGACTGTTTAGCCTTTGATTATTCGGTCTCTTGATCACTCAGGGGGCTGGCCATTCGGCCATGCCTGAACCTTTTACTTATGTATTTTCAACGGTGGAGTTTCTGCACACCATAGATTAAGGGTGTGGAGCTCTTCTGTACCTCAAGTATTAATGCAATTCTATTTTCTTCCATTCAATTCAACTTGTTCTTATTCCAAGATATTCATTCACACCCAAGAACATGATGAATGTGATGATTATGTGACGCTCATCATCATTCTCACCTATGAACGCGCGTGATTGACAACCACCTCCGTTCTACATGCAACCGAGCTTGAATGTGTATCTCTTAGATTCCCCAACAGAATCTTCGTGGTATAAGCTAGATAGATGGCGGCATTCATGAGGATCCAGAAAGTCTAACCTTGTCTGTGGTATTCCGAGTAGGATCCTGGGAATCCGGAAAGTCTGACCTTGTCTGTGGTATTCCGAGTAGGATTCCGGTAATGAATGACTGTGACGTGCTTCAGACTCGCAAGTGCTGGGCGTTAGTGACAGGCGCAAAAGAATCAAGGGATTCTATTCCAGCAGGAGCGGGAACCAACCAGTGATTAGCCGTGCTGTGACAGAGCGCGTGAGCGTAGTTTTCACTGCGAGGATGGGATGTAGCCTTCGGCCAGTGTGATGCCTCCAAATGATTAGCCATGCGAGTGACAGCGCAGAGGACCATTTTCCAGAGAGGATACAAAGTAGCCATCGTCGAACGGTGAACCCCTATACACAGCTTGCCATGGAAAGGAGTAAGAAGGATTGAGTTGAAGCAGTAGGAAAGCAGGCGTGCTTGAGCCATACAGTATCTCCATTCGCTTATCTGAAATTCCCACCAATAAACCTGCATAAGTATTCTATCCCTTTTATTATTTCTATTTTATTGTTAATTTTCGAAACCATAAACCAATTTAATCTGCCTAACTGAGATTTACAAGGTGACCATAGCTTGCTTCATACCAACAATCTCTGTGGGATCGACCCTTACTCGCGTAAGGTTTATTACTTGGACGACCCAGTACACTTGCTGGTTAGTTGAACGGAGTTGTGAATTCAACCGATGCCATAATAATGATTTCATACAAATACAAAGAATATGGATCACAATTTCGTCCACCAAGTTTTTGGCGCCGTTGCCGGGGATTGTTCGAGTACGGACAACTGACGGTTCATCTTGTTGCTCAGATTAGGTAATTTTCTTTTCAAAAATCTTTTTCAAAATTTTTCTTTTATTTTTCGTTTTTCTAAACTTTATTTTCAAAAAAAAAAAATTAATAAAAATCCAAAAATATTTAGAAAATCATAAAAACCAGAAATATTGTGTTTCTTGTTTGAGTATTAAGTCAATTTTTAAGTTTGGTGTCAATTGCATGTTTTAAAAATTTTTCTTGCAATTTTCGAAAAATCCATGCATTCATAGTGTTCTTCACGATCTTCAAGTTGTTCTTGGTAAGTCTTCTTGTTTGATCTTGATGTTTTCTTGTTTTGTGTCTTTTCTTGTTTTTCATGTGCATCTTTGCATTCATATTTTCCAAGCATTAAAAATTTCTATGTTTGGTGTCTTGCATGTTTTCTTTGCATCAAAATTTTTTTCAAAATTATGTTCTTGATGTTCATCATGATCTTCAAAGTGTTCTTGGTGTTCATCTTGACATTCATAGCATTCTTGCATGCATTCATTGTTTTGATCTAAAAATTTCATGCATTGAGTAAATTTGTTATTTTTCTCTCTCATAATTAAAAATTCAAAAATAAAAAAAATATCTTTTCCTTATTTCCCTCCAAATTTTCGAAATTTTGGGTTGACTTGGTCAAAAATTTTTAAAATTAGTTGTTTCTTACAAATCAAGTCAAAATTTCAATTTTTAAAAAATCTTATTTTTTCAAAATCTTTTTCAAAAATCATATCTTTTTCATTTTTTTATTATTTTCGAAAATTAAAAAAAAAATTTATTTTTCAAAAATCTTTTTCTTAGTTTTTATATCTAATTTTCGAAAATTAGCTAACAATTAATGTGATTGGTTCAAAATTTTGAAGTTTGTTACTTTCTTGTTAAGAAAGGTTCAATCTTTAAATTCTAGAATCTTATCTTGTAGTTTCTTGTTAGTTAAGTCATTTTAAAAAATTAAATCTTTTTCAAAATATTTTTTTCTTAAAACTTTTATCTTATCTTTTTATCTTATCCTTTTTAAAATTTTATATTTTTCAAAATTTGATTTCAAAATATCTTATCTAACTCCTTTTCTTCTTATCTTTTTAAAATTTAATTTCAATATCTTTTTCAATCAACTAACTAATTTTTTATTTGTTTCTTATCTTTTTCAAAACCACCTAACTATTTTTTCCTCTCTAATTTTCGAAAATATCTTACCCCTTTTTCAAAAATTCTTTTTTTTAATTAATTAATTGTTTCAAATTTTAATTTTAATTTTAATTTTATCTTTAATTTTCGAAAATTACTAACCCCTTTTTCAAAATTAATTTCGAAATCTTCCTTCTCTTTTCTTTTTCTATTTAATTATTTATTTACTAACACTTCTCTTCACCTCTATCCATCTAATTATCCGAAGCCCCTCTTCTACATTCTTCTCCCCTTTCTTTTTCTACTAACATAAAGGAATCTCTATACTGTGACATAGAGGATTCCTCTTTCTTTTCTTGTTTTCTTCTCTTTCATATGAGCAGGAACAGGGATAAAGGCACTCCTATTGAAATTGATCCAGAACCTGAAAGGACTTTGAAGAGAAAATTAAGAGAAGCTAAATTACAACAATCCAGAAACAACCTTTCAGAAATTTTCGAACAAGAGAAGGAGATGGCAGCCGAAAATAATAATAATGCAAGGAGAATGCTTGGTGACTTCACAAAGCCAACGTCCAAGTTTGATGGAAGAAGCATCTCCATTCCTGCCATTGGAGCCAATAATTTTGAGCTTAAGCCTCAACTAGTTGCTTTAATGCAACAAAACTGCAAGTTTTATGGACTTCCATCTGAAGATCCTTATCAGTTTTTAACTGAGTTCTTGCAGATCTATGAGACTGTAAAGACGAATAGAGTTGATCCTGAAGTCTACAGACTCATGCTTTTCCCTTTTGCTGTAAGAGACAGAGCTAGAATATGGTTGGATTCACAACCTAAGGATAGCCTGGACTCCTGGGATAAGCTGGTCACTGCCTTCTTGGATAAATTCTTTCCTCCTCAAAAGCTGAGCAAGCTGAGAGTGGATGTTCAAACCTTCAAACAAAAAGATGGTGAATCCCTCTATGAAGCTTGGGAAAGATACAAGCAGCTGACCAAAAGATGTCCATCTGACATGTTTTCAGAATGGACCATATTAGATATATTCTATTATGGTCTCTCTGAATTTTCGAAAATGTCATTGGACCATTCTGCAGGTGGATCTATTCACCTGAAGAAAACGCCTGAAGAGGCTCAAGAACTCATTGACATGGTTGCAAATAACCAGTTCATGTACACTTCTGAGAGGAATTCCGTGAACAATGGGATACCTCAGAAGAAAGGAGTTCTTGAAATTAATACTCTGAATGCCATATTGGCTCAAAACAAATTGTTGACTCAACAGGTCAACATGATCTCTCAAAATCTGAATGGATGGAAACATGCATCCAACAGTACTAGAGAGGCAGCTTCTGAAGAAGCTTATGATCCTGAGAACCCTGCCATGGCAGAGGTTAATTACATGGGTGAACCTTATGGAAACACTTATAACCCATCATGGAGAAATCATCCAAATTTCTCATGGAAGGATCAACAAAAGCCTCAACAAGGCTTTAACAATGGTCGACGTAATAGGCTGGGCAACAGCAAGCCATATCCATCATCTTCTCAGCAACAGACAGAGAATTTTGAACAAAACACCTCTAATTTAGCCAATGTAGTCTCTGATCTGTCAAAGGACACTTTCAGTTTCATGAGTGAAACAAGATCCTCCATCAGAAATCTGGAGGCACAAGTGGGCCAGCTGAGTAAGAAAGTCATTGAAACTCCTCCCAGTATTCTCCCAAGCAATACAGAAGAGAATCCAAAAGGAGAGTGCAAAGCCATTGACATAGTCAATATGGCCGAATGCACAAGGGAGGAGGAGGACGAAAATCCTAGTGAGAAAGACCTCCTGGGACGTCCCTCAAACAAGAAGGAGCTTCCTATTAAGGATCCAAAGGAATCTGAGGCTCATATAGAGACCATAGAGATTCCATTAAATCTCCTTCTGCCATTCATGAGCTCTGAAGACTATTATTCCTCTGAAGAGGATGAAGATGTAACTGGAGAGCAAGTTGCTCAATATTTAGGAGCTATCATGAAGCTGAATGCCAAATTATTTGGTAATGAGACTTGGGAAAGTGAATCTCCCTTGCTCATTAATGAACTGGATACTTGGATTCAGAAAATTCTACCTCAAAAGAAACAAGATCCTGGCAAGTTCTTAATACCTTGTACCATAGGCACCATGACCTTTGCAAAAGCTCTGTGTGATCTGGGGTCAGGGATAAATCTTATGCCACTCTCTGTAATGGAGAAGCTGGGGATCATTGAGGTACAACCTGCCTTGTTCTCACTACAATTGGCAGACAAGTCATTAAGACAAGCCTATGGAATAGTAGAGGACGTGTTAGTAAAGGTTGAAGGCCTTTACATCCCTGCTGATTTCATAATCTTAGACACTAGGAAGGAAGAGGATGATTGCATCATCCTTGGAAGACCTTTCCTAGCCACAACAGGAGCTGTGATAGATGTCAACAGAGGTGAATTAGTCCTTCAATTGAATGGGGACTACCTTGTGTTTAAGGCACATGGCCATCCCTCTGTGACAGAAGAGAGTAAGCATGAAGAGCTTCTCTCAGTTCAGAGTCAAGAAGAGCCCACACAGTCAAACTCTAAGTTTGGTGTTGTGAGGCCACAACCAAACTCTAAGTTTGGTGTTAAGACCCCATATCCAAACTCTAAGTTTGGTGTTGGCAACTATACAACATTGACCTGATCACCTTGTGGCTCCATGGGAGCCACTGTCAAGCTATTGACATTAAAGAAGCGCTTGTTGGGAGGCAACCCAATTTTAATTATCTAATTTTATTTTATTCTATTTTATTGTTATTTTGTGTTTTATTAGGTACATGATCATGAGGAGTCACGAAAAAAATCATAAAAATTAAAAATAGAATAAAAAATAGCAGAAGAAAAAAATTCACACCTTGGAGGACGCACAGGCTGGCGTTCAACGCCAGTAAGATGCATCTGGCTGGCATTCAACACCAGAACAGAGCATCATTCTGGCGCTGAACGCCAGAAACAAGCAACATTCTGGCGCTGAACGCCAGGAATGTGCCCAGAGAAGAAAAGCTGGCGCTGAATGCCAGTAACAAACATGGAACTGGCATTCAACGCCAGAAACATGCTTTACATGGGCGTTGAACGCCTAGAATGTGCACCAATGGGCGTTTAAACGCCAGAATGATGCACGAAGGCATTTTACATGCCTATTTGGTGCAGGGATGGAATTCCTTGACACCTCAGGATCTGTGGACCCCACAGGAACACCTCAGGATCTGTGGACCCCACAGGATCCCCACCTAACATATTCCCACCTTACCTCCTAATTCTATTTTTATGATTTCTCTTCCCCATGTCATACTTCCCAACAACTTCAATCTCTGAATCTCTCTTCCCAATAAACACTCTTTCCCAAAACCCTTCACCAATCACCTCAATTCCTCTTCCCAATCAACCCATTCACCACTCACATCCATCCACTCTTCCCCATAAACCCCACCTACCTTAAAAAATTCAAAAATATTTTCCCACCCATTCCCACCCTACATGGCCGAATACACACTACCCCTCTCCCTATAAATACCCTTCCATTCTACTTCATTTTCACACAACACAAACCCCTCTTCTCTCACTTAGCCGAACCCACCTCTTTCCCTTTCTACCATCTTTTCTTCTTCTTCTTCTTCTCTTCTTTCTTCTCTTGCTCGAGGGCGAGCAATATTTTAAGTTTGGTGTGGTAAAAGCATAAGCTTTTTGTTTTTCCGTTACCATCAATGGCACCTAAGGCCGAAGTATCCTCTAGAAAAGGAAAAGGGAAGACAAAAGCTTCCACCTCCGAGTCATGGGAGATGGAAAGATTCATCTCCAAGAGCCATCAAGACCACTTCTATGATGTTGTGGCAAAGAAGAAGGTGATCCCTGAGGTCCCTTTCAAGCTCAAGAAAAATGAGTATCCGGAGATCCGACATGAAGTCCGAAAAAGAGGTTGGGAAGTCCTAACCAACCCCATGCAACAAGTCAGAATCTTAATGGTTCAAGAGTTCTATGCCAATGCATGGATCACTAGGAACCATGATCAAGGTATGAACCCGAGTCCAAAGAATTATCTCACAATGGTTCGGGGGAAATACTTAGATTTTAGTCCGGAAAATGTGAGGTTGGCATTCCACTTGCCCATGATGCAAGGAGATGAATGCCCCTACACTAGAAGGATCAAATTTGATCAAAGGTTGGACCAAGTCCTTATGGACATTTATGTGGAAGGAGCTCAATGGAAGAGAGACTCCAAAGGCAAGCCAGTCCAACTAAGAAGACTGGACCTCAAGCCTATAGCTAGAGGATGGTTGGAGTTCATTCAACGCTCCATCATTCTTACTAGCAACCGATCTGAAGTTACTGTGGATCGGGCCATCATGATTCATGGCATCATGATTAGAGAAGAAGTAGAAGTTCATGAGGTCATCTCCAATGAAATCTACAAAATAGCCGACAAGCCCTCACCCATGGCACGGCTAGCTTTTCCTCACCTTATTTGCCATCTATGTTACTCAGCTGGAGTTATCATAGAAGGAGACATCCTCATTGAAGAGGATAAGCCCATCACCAAGAAGAGGATGGAGCAAGCAAGAGAGACCCCTCACGGTTCTCAAGAGATGCATGAGGAAGCTCATCATCAAGAAATCCCTGAGATGCCTCAAGGGATGCACTTTCCTCCAAACAACTATTGGGAACAACTCAACACTTCCTTAGAAGATTTGAGCCACAATGTTGAACAATTAAGGGTAGAACATCATGAACACTCCATCATTCTCCAAGAAATAAGAGAAGATCAAAGAGCAATGAGGGAGGAGCAACAAAGGCAAGGAAGGGACATAGAAGAGCTTAAGGACATTGTTGGACCTTCAAGAAGAAGACACCACTAGAGGTGGATTCATTCCTTGTTCTTTATTTCTTTCTGTTTTTCGGTTTTTGATGCTGTGTTTATCTATGTTTTGTGTCTTTATTTCATGATCATTAGTATGTAACCATGCCTTAAAGCTATGAATAAATTCCATTAATCCTTCACCTCTCTTAAATGAAAAATGTTTTAATTCAAAAGAACAAGAAGTACATGAATTTCGAATTTATCCTTGAATTTAATTTAATTATATTGATGTGGTGACAATACTTTTTGTTTTCTGAATGAATGCTTGAACAGTGCATATTTTTGATCTTGTTGTTTATGAATGTTAAAACTGTTGGCTTTTGAAAGAATGATGAACAAAGAGAAATGTTATTGATGATCTGAAAAATCATGAAATTGATTCTTGAAGCAAGAAAAAGCAAGCAGAAAAAGCCAATAGCCCTTAAAACCAAAAGGCAAGGGTAAAAAGGATCCAAGGCTTTGAGCATCAATGGATAGGAGGGCCCAAGGAAATAAAATCCAGGCCTAAGCGGCTAAATCAAGCTGTCCCTAACCATGTGCTTGTGTCATGAAGGTCCAAGTGAAAAAGCTTGAGACTGAGTGGTTAAAGTCGTGATCCAAAGCAAAAGAGTGTGCTTAAGAGCTCTGGACACCTCTAACTGGGGACTCTAGCAAAGCTGAGTCACAATCTGAAAAGGTTCACCCAGTTATGTGTCTGTGGCATTTATGTATCCGATGGTAATACTGGAAAACAAAGTGCTTAGGGCCACGGCCAAGACTCATAAGAAGCTGTGTTCAAGAATCAACATACTTAACTAGGAGAATCAATAACACCATCCGAAATTCTAAGTTTCTAGAGAAGCCAATCATTCTAAACTTCAAAGGAAAAAGTGAGATGCCAAAACTGTTCAGAAGCAAAAAGCTACAAGTCCCGCTCATCTAATTAGAATTAATATTCATTGATATTCTGGAATTTATAGTATATTCTCTTCTTTTTATCCTAATTAATTTTCAGTTGCTTGGGGACAAGCAACAATTTAAGTTTGGTGTTGTGATGAGCGGATAATTTATACGCTTTTTGGCATTGTTTTTAGGTAGTTTTTAGTAAGTTCAAGCTACTTTTAGGGATGTTTTCATTAGTTTTTATGTTAAATTCATATTTCTGGACTTTCCTATGAGTTTGTGTGTTTTTTTGTGATTTCAGGTAATTTCTGGCTGAAATTGAGGGACTTGAGCAAAACTCTGAAAAAGCTGACAAAAGGACTGCTGATGCTGTTGGAATCTGACCTCCATGCACTCGAAATGGATTTTCTGGAGCTACAGAACTCCAAATGGCGCGCTCTCAACGGCTTTGGAAAGTAGACATCCAGAGCTTTCCAGCAATATATAATAGTCCATACTTTATTCGGAAATTGATGACGTAACTTGGCGTTGAACGCCAAGTACATGCTGCTGTCTGGAGTTAAACGCCAGAAAAACGTCATGATCCGGAGTTGAACGCCCAAAACACGTCATAACTCGGAGTTCAACTCCAAGAGAAGCCTTAGCTCGTGGATTGATCAAGCTCAGCCCAAGCATACACCAAGTGGGCCCCGGAAGTGGATTTATGCATCAATTACTTACTCATGTAAACCCTAGGAGCTAGTTTATTATAAATAGAACATTTAACTATTGTATTGGAGATCATCTTTTGACAGTTTAATCTCTTGACTGTTTAGCCTTTGATTATTCGATCTCTTGATCACTCAGGGGGCTGGCCATTCGGCCATGCCTGAACCTTTTACTTATGTATTTTCAACGGTGGAGTTTCTGCACACCATAGATTAAGGATGTGGAGCTCTGCTGTACCTCAAGTATTAATGCAATTCTATTTTCTTCCATTCAATTCAACTTGTTCTTATTCCAAGATATTTATTCGCACCCAAGAACATGATGAATGTGATGATTATGTGACGCTCATCATCATTCTCACCTATGAACGCGCGTGATTGACAACCACCTCCGTTCTACATGCAACCGAGCTTGAATGTGTATCTCTTAGATTCCCCAACAGAATCTTCGTGGTATAAGCTAGATAGATAGCGGCATTCATGAGGATCCGGAAAGTCTCACCTTGTCTGTGGTATTTCGAGTAGGATCCTGGGAATCCGGAAAGTCTGACCTTGTCTGTGGTATTCCAAGTAGGATTCCGGTAATGAATGACTGTGACGTGCTTCAGACTCGCAAGTGCTGGGCGTTAGTGACAGACGCAAAAGAATCAAGGGATTCTATTCCAGCAGGAGCGGGAACCAACCAGTGATTAGCCGTGCTGTGACAGAGCGCGTGAGCGTAGTTTTCACTGCGAGGATGGGATGTAGCCTTCGGCCAGTGTGATGCCTCCAGACGATTAGCCATGCGAGTGACAGCGCAGAGGACCATTTTCCAGAGAGGATACAAAGTAGCCATCGTCGAATGGTGAACTCCTATACACAGCTTGCCATGGAAAGGAGTAAGAAGGATTGAGTTGAAGCAGTAGGAAAGCAGGCGTGCTTGAGCCATACAGTATCTCCATTCGCTTATCTGAAATTTTCACCAATGAACCTGCATAAGTATTCTATCCCTTTTATTATTTCTATTTTATTATTAATTTTCGAAACCATAAACCAATTTAATCTGCCTAACTGAGATTTACAAGGTGACCATAGCTTGCTTCATACCAACAATCTCTGTAGGATCGACCCTTACCCGCGTAAGGTTTATTACTTGGACGACCCAGTACACTTGCTGGTTAGTTGAACGGAGTTGTGAATTCAACCGATGCCATAATAATGATTTCATACAAATACAAAGAATATGGATCACAATTTCGTCCACCAACCGCGTGACCCACGCGGACGCGTGACATGCACGTTCTGCAGAATTTGCAGAAGTTGGCCCCAGCGACTTCTGGCCCTTTTTGGCCTAGATCCAAGCCCAGAGAAGACAGATTAAAGAGTTATAAATGGAGGAATCCATCCATTCATAGGAGATACACTGGATACATCATACATTAGATATTCTTAGATAGTTTTAGATGTAGTTTTAAGAGAGAGAGGTTCTCTCCTCTCTCTTAGGATTAGGAATATTTCTTCTTCATTTCAGGTTTAATGTTCTTCTTATTTGTTTTCTCTTTTATTTGTTTATGAATCATTTATGTTATGATTTTCTTAATTAAATATAATTTGAGGTATTCCAGACTCATGATTGTTTTTCCCTATTTATAATTTAGATTATTTACTATTGGCTTTGGTTGATTAATTGGTGACTCTTGATTTATCAAACTTATCGTGATTGATAATTATTATCTTTGCTGATTAATTTAGATTCCTATAACTCTAGTCTTTCCTTAAGGAGTTGACTAGGACTTTAGGTGTTAATTTAATTTGTCCATTTAACTGATCTTCATAGTTAGATGTTGACTTAGTGGGAGCAAAAGTATAATTCTCAGCACCATTGATAAGGATAACTAGGATAGAACTTCCAGTTTTCATACCTTGCCAAGAGTTTTATTAGTTATTAATTTATTAATTCCCTACAATCCATTTATCTTGTTCAAAACCTTTTCAAAACCCAAAAACACTGTTTTCCATAACCAATAGTAAAACATACTTCCCTGCAATTCCTTGAGAAGACGACTCGAGGTTTGAATACTTCGGTTTATAAATTTTATTGGGTTTATTACTTGTGACAACCAAACATTTGTAAGAAAGGTTGATTGCTTGGTTTAGAAACTATACTTGCAACGAGAATTTATTATAACTTCTAAACCATCAATCTTCAGTTCTTCAAAATGGCGCCGTTGCCGGGGAATTTCAAACGTGTGCCTTATTATTGGTTATTGTAAATATTTTTCTTTTACTTGTTTATTTGTTTTTGTTTTCCCTTCTTATTTCTGATAGCTACTATAAATTTTCACCCCTCTCGCTTTAAGTTTGGTTCTAATTTTGTTGAAAGAAATGGAAGATATAACAGGAATATGCATCAAGGTCAAAACAATCAAAGATGGATGGAGCCAAGAGGATCTAATCAACCCTTTAGGCAGCAACACCCTCCTAAATATCACAGACAAGGACCGTTCTACAATGCATGCCAAACTAATAGATATGGTGGACCTCCTTGTAGTTACCAACAAGTCCCACCTTGTGCTCATAGACCATCCTCTCAACATAGCTTCGAACCACCATACTCACAAGCTTCTTTTCACCATTCGCCACCGTATGATCCTTATCCGCCCCAACGCCAATCCAATTACTCCCAAGAACCACCACTCCCCTGTGCACCATGTCCATATCCATCAAGCCAAGAATCACAGGTTCGCTTCGAAGAATCAGTAGATCAATTTTATGCAACCCTTCATCAACTGGAGCAAGCAACAAATTAATTATCTTCCAGACGTTCGGATACTCAACAAACTCCCATGACTTCATGTGGAGAATCTAATGAAGAACGTAGCATGAAGGAGATACTAGTAACTCCAGTAGACAGTACAGAGCATGACTTCGTACTGGAACAAGTAGAGGAAGCTGTCATTCTAGAAGAAGAAGAGTTGGTTGAAGATTTAGGAGATGCTAAACCTCCACGGGAACCCAGAGTTATGGAAGACTCCGTCAAGGATGTTACAATTGACGCTAAGGAGGATATTGCACAACCTCCAATGCAGGAATCTTATGAAGAACTAGACGGAACAATCCAAGACGCAAGTTTCCTCGAGGATGGAAATCACAAGTCATGTTCTCTTAGTAAGAACTTGCATCCGCAAGTGAATTCTTTGAGATAGAAGAATCTTCCCCAAGTGAATACGAAGATGATGCAGAGGTAGACTTTTCTCAACCTCTTAATTATGACTCAAGTGATGAGGAAGATATCAATGACTTTGATCAAAACATTGTTGAAATGGGAGAAATTTGCAAAGAAGTGGAGGAATTCACTGAAGACCACAAGGGAGTAGAGCTTGCAGAACCACTAGAAACACTTATCCCAAGGCCACTACCACCCAAATCCAACTTCAAGTGGGTAAAATCCTTGACCTTTATCTTTACTTTTTCACTTGAATATGGTTTACTTGAAACAGGTGGCTAGCTTAGAGCTCTCTGCGGCTTTAAGAGCAAAAGGGAATTGACTCACACTCAGTGCTGGTATGCAAGATTTAATCAGGTTTCACACTTCAATTTGAGGTGCAAGGATTGTTGTCAAGCTCAATTGAAAGGATCTCAGAAGCTGTTTGGTCACTGTAGCGAGAATTCAGGTTACTCACCACCCGACTGGAAAAATGCAGATCAAGACAAAGATGGGTGTAAAAGTAGAGTTTGGGATCCTGGAATCTATTCCGACATTCAACACCCCGAGAGCCTGGAAACCTGTTTGAAACTGCTCAAAGGATTTACGTGCCTTGTTTGGGACCCCAGAGGATGCTGGCATTCCAAACACTGGTGGAGATTTCTGGACGAATTCAAGCACAAGCCACCATAGCAGGAAGCTCATCAAATGTCCAACTTAAGGACTTTAACTAAAAGTGCTAGGTGGGAGACAACCCACCATAGTATGATCGTTCCTTCTCTATTTTACTCTATTTTTGAATTTTGTTTGAACCTGGAATTTTTGCATGACATTCATTGCATTTTGCATTCTGCATACTGCATAAAAAAAATCGCACGCGACGCGACAGCGTCGCCGACGCGTCCGCGTCATAGGTGCGTTGTGAAGAAAACAAAATTGAACAGAGAGTCACGCGAAAGTGTGGCTGGAGGCGTGCCTTTGGCACAATTTGACCCACGTGACCGTGTCGCTGACGCGTCTGTGTCATATGGAAAAAATGCCTCCCACGCATCCGCGTCTACCACGCGAATGCGTGCCCTAAAATCGACGTAAAAAGGGTGTATGGCAGCAAGTTGTGATGGAGTGGGGTTGGAACCGTGCTAGAAGCACATGCTCTACCACGCAAACATGTGCCCCACGCGTCCGCGCCGTTTTTCAAAACAAGGCCAACCACGTGATCGCGTCTCCCATGCGACCGCGTCACCCTAAAATTTGGCAATATGAGTTTCAAACAGAGAATTGCGCGACCGCGAGGCTGCCCTCACGCTAATGACACAAATCGATCCACGCGACCACGTGGATGACGCGTCTGCGTCATTTCATAGAAGCGCTATTCGCGCGAACGCGTCACTCACGCGTCCGCGTAACAAGCGGCGCACAGCTTATCCAAATCAGCCAAATATCTTATCTTTTTCTTCCCCATATCTAAATCTTTTCTTTCCTTCTTATTTCTTTCTTCCTCCTTTCTTATTTTCTTTTTCTTTTCCAATGGTGTTAAAATTCTCTTTTTCAACTATTGCATCTTTTCTTGAATTATTCTGGTGCTTCATGACTTGTTTTATTCTGATTGGGTATTATTCTTAAGTCAATGCTAATTTTTATAATACTGATATTCCTCTTGCATTGATATGCACTTACACTTCTTTCATTACCCACACTCTTCCCCATTGTTGCAAATTTTTGCACTCTTGATTTGCCATGTACTTGTACTATTTTCTCACTTGCATGTTGTAGCTACCATGTAATTGAGACCATCATTATTTGGCATTAACACCATATTTTATTTGTTTTCTTTCTTTATTTTTGGGTTACTTTCCTTTTTTTTCTCTTCTTTCTGGATGGCCACCGAGGAAGAGAAAGGGAAAGCTTCTAACTGGGGAGATAGGCAAGTCAATCTGCACAATCTATAGAGAAAGGCATCAGTTGGAGCAGCCCATCCACTTGTACATCTTAGCATGCACCGAGGACGGTGTAATCTTTAAGTGTGGAGAGGTAGATACTGATCTCCGTGGTTAGTCACCTTCTCCTTAACACCAATTGTTGTTTTTCATTGTTGCATTTGCATGTCTGATTGCATGTTTGTCTGATTTTGTGCATATATTACCATTACTTGGTTGAAGTAACATTTTCTTTTTCAAGAAATTCTTATAGTATTTCACTAATTTAAATCAAAACTTTTTTTTGTTAAACTTGTTTGAAGAAATATTATATTGGAACATGGTTTAGAGCTCGAACACACAAAACCAGTGAGATTTTGAGTCTATTTGATTGGTTGCATTTTATCAACCAATATATTTTATTTTTGTGTGTTATTCTCTCTAAAATTGTAATCGTTATCTTGATTAATTCTATATTTCCATTGTTTGATGTATGCATGCACTTATATGATTGAGGCCTTATTTCACTAAGCTTACATACCCATATGGCCTTACCCTTTCGTTATCCTTTGCAAACCAATTTGAGCCTATTTTACCCATTTGTTCTTTACTTTAGCTCATTACTAACTCAAAGCAGAAAAAAATAATATCCTTAATTTGAATCCTTGGTTAGCTTAGACTAGTAAAAGTGCTCATGATTTAAGTATGGGGAAGTTGGGTTTGAAAATATTTGGATTGAGTAATTGGGTGTTGTATATTTTTGTGAAAATGTGCAAAATAATAGTTGAACACATATTATTGCATTCAATATTTTTTCATATGCATTGAGAAAAACAAGAGAAAAGAAAAAATATAATAATAGAAAAAGAAAAAAAAGAAAAGAAAAAAGTGAAAAAGAAAAGAAAAAGAGTAATTAATAAAAGGGACAAAATGTCCCAAAGTAAGTGTTGGTATCAATGCATATGTACTGTACTCAAATTTAGGATGCATGAATATGTGGAAAATACAGTTAATGGGAAGTTAGATTCTGCATTTTAATTAAATGAATTGTCTTAAGTTAGGTGGGAAATCTAGGTTAATTAAGGATTCAGATTTTAGTCCAATTGACCAAATACAATCCTACCTTGACCCTAATCCCATTACAACCCTTAAAAGACCTCTTAATTTGTGTATTGGTGCATTAAATTTTTGTTGATTGTTAGATGAAGAGCAAGCCTTAGAAAGCAAGATTAGTAGAGAATTGAGAGAATCGAACCTTAAACACCTGAGTGATTAGAGTGCATACACTTTCGGTGAGGGTTCGGTGCTCGATTCTTTGTTCCCGGCTTTCATGAGCTATCTTCTTCTTGCAAGTTATTTGTACTTCATTTTTATGATTTGAATTAGGGAAATCTAATTTATGTTTGTCTTGGAGAGTTTATTTACTTTTAACCAAGTAGGTAAAAGTATTTTGCATTTAGCTGCATTCATATAAATAGGTTGCATTTCATACATCCCACCATTCTGCCTTCACTCTTATAGCTTCTCTTGAGCTTAGCATGAGGACATGCTATTGTTTAAGTGTGGGGAGGTTGATAAACCACTATTTGATGATAAATCTTGTGCTTAAATTGAATGATTTTATCAACTCTTCACCTACTTATTCATATGAATTTGCATGGTTTTGCAATTCCTTCCTTATGATATGACATGTGAGAAAACATGTTTCTTATGCTTTAAAATAATCAGATTTAATTATCCTTTATTACCATTCAATGCCGTGACTTGTGTGTTGAGTACTTTCAGGTTTTATAGGGCAGGAATGACTTAAAGGATGGAAAGAAAATATACAAAAATGGATGGAAGGCACAAATTGGAGTTTTGAAGAAATTGACAGTGACGCGTCCGTATGGGCGACGCGAACGCGTGCTTAGTGCAAAAGAGAATCAACGCGAGCGCATGGATGACACGAACGCGTGACTTGCAAAACACAATTGACACGGAATTTAAACAAGAAACTAAAGATATGACTCTAGAATTTAAACATTGAACCTTTCTTAACAAGAAAGGAACAAACTTCAAATTTTTGAATCAATCACATTAAATTGTTAGTAAAGTTTTTGAATTTTTGAAATAAAGATAAGAAAAAGATTTTGAAAATCAAATAAGAAAATTTTAGAAAAATAATAAGAAAAATGAAAAAGATTTGATTTTTGAAAAAGATTTTGAAAAGATAGGATTTTTAAAAATGAAATCTTGACTTGACTAACAAGAAACAACTTATTTTAAAAATTTTTTACTAAGTCAACCCAAGATTTCGAAAATTTATGAGAGAAATAAGGAAAAGATATTTTTTTTTTATTTTTGAATTTTTAATGATGAGAGAGAAAAACACAAATATGACCCAAAACATAAAAATTATGGATCAAAACCAATGATGCATGCAAGAACACTATGAATGTCATGATGAACACCAAGAACACTTTGAAAATCAAGATGAACATCAAGACTTATTTTTGAAAAGTTTTCAAGAAAAGAAAACATGCAAGACACCAAACTTAGAAACTTTTAATGCTTAGACACTATGAATGCAAAAATGCATATGAAAAACAACAAAAAACACAAAACAAGAAAATTTAAAGATCAAACAAGAAGGACTTGTCAAGAACAACTTGAAGATCATGAAGAATACCATGCATGAATTTTCGAAAAATACAAAAGTTTTTAAAACATGCAATTGACACCAAACTTAAAATTGACACTAGACTTAAACAAGAAACACAAAAATATTTTTAGTTTTTATGATTTTATTACTTTTTTTTTGGTTTTTTCGAAAATTAATTTTTTTGAAAAACGAAAACAAAGAAAATTTTTGAAAAATTTTTGAAAACTTTTTGGAAAACAAAATAAGAAGAAAATTACCTAATCTGAGCAACAAGATGAACCGTCAGTTGTCCAAACTCAAACAATCCCCGGCAACAGCGCCAAAAACTTGGTGCGCGTAAATTGTGGTCATCAACAATGTCGCCAATAGACTTGGAGCTCTCAAACATAAATCACACTTTGTCACAACTTCGCACAACTAACCAGCAAGTGCACTGGGTCGTCCAAGTAATACCTTACGTGAGTAAGGGTCGATCCCACGGAGATTGTTGGTATGAAGCAAGCTATGGTCATCTTGTAAATCTCAGTTAGGCGGATTCAAATGGTTATAATGGTTTTCGAAAATAATAATAAATAAAGCATAAAATAAAGATAGAGATACTTATGTAAATCATTGGTGGGAATTTCAGACAAGTGCATAGAGATGCTTTGTTCCTGTTGAATCTCTGCTTTCCTACTACTTTCATCTAATTCTTCATACTCCTTTCTATGGCAAGCTGTATGTAGGGCATCACCGTTGTCAATGGTTACTTCCCATCCTCTCAGTGAAAATGGTTCAAATGCTCTGTCACAGCACGGCTAATCATTTGTCAGTTCTCGATCATGTCGGAATAGAATCCATTGATTCTTTTGCGTCTGTCACTACGCCCAACAATCGCGAGTTTGAAGTTTGTCACAGTCATTCAATCCCTGAATCCTACTCGGAATACCACAGACAAGGTTTAGACTTTCCGGATTCTCAACAATGACCGCCAATAATTCTAGCTTATACCACGAAGATTCTGATTAAGGAATCCAAGAGATATGCGCTCGATCTAAAGTAGAATGGGAGTGGTTGTCGGGCACGCGTTCATAGGTGAGAATGATGATGAGTGTCACGGATTATCACATTCATCATGTTGAAGTGCAGCGAATATCTTAGAATAAGAGTAAGCATGAATTGAATAGAAAATAGTAGTAATTGTATTAATACTCGAGGTACAACAGAGCTCCATACCTTAATCTATGGTGTGTACAAACTCCACCGTTGAAAATACATAAGTGATGGTCCAGGCATGGCTGAAAGGCCAGCCTCCAAAACGTGATCAATAGTCTCCTAAGATAAACAATAGATTAAAACTGAGACCAAAGATGTCTAATACAATAATAAAATGTTCTATTTATACTAGACTAGCTACCAGGGTTTACAGAAATAAGTCTAAGTGTAGAAATCCACTTCTGGGGCCCACTTGGTGTGTGCTTGGGCTGAGCTTGAGCTTTACATGTATAGAGGCTTCTCCTGGAGTTAAACACCAAGTTGTAACGTGTTTTTGGTGTTTAACTCTGGTTTGTGACGTGTTTCTGGCGTTTTACTCCAGAATACAGCATAAAACTGGCGTTGAACACAGTTTGCGTTATCTAAACTCATACAAAGTATGAACTATTATATATTTCTGGAAAGCTCTGGATGTCTACTTTCCAACGCCATTAAGTGCGCGCCATTTGGAGTTCTGTAGCTCCAGAAAATCTATTTCGAGTGTAGGGAGGTCAGAATCCAACAACATTAGCAGTCCTTTGTCAGCCTCCTATCATATTTTTGCTCAGGTCCCTCAATTTCAGCCAGAAAATACCTGAAATCACAAAAAAACACACTAACTCATAGTAAAGTCCAGAAATGTGAATTTTACATAAAAACTAATGAAAACATCCCTAAAAGTAGCTAGATCCTACTAAAAACTACCTAAAAACAATGCCAAAAAGCGTATAAATTATCCGCTCATCATCTATGCACAAGAGTCAAAATCAGCACATGTGCCTACGCACAGAAAAAAAATCAGCAAGTGTGCGTACGCACAAGTCCCAACACGTGACTTCATTAATGCAAATTGCTGGGGGCGATTTCTGGGCCTCCAGAGCAATTTTGGGACTTTTCTGAAGCTGATTATTGCTATATCAAAGGGCCTTCATTCCATGTGAGAGGGGGGGGGGGGGGGGGAAGAAATTAGAGTTAGTTTAGTATCATGTAGGTCGTTTTCGTAGAGAGAGAAGCCCCCCTTCTCTCTAGAACTAAGGTTTCTTAGTTTAATTTCTTTATAATTTCTATTTTCAATTCTTGTTTTCATATAGTTTCTTCTACCTTTCGTTGTTCTATTGTCTTAATTTCCTTAGTTTATCTTGTTAATTTCTTATTTTGGTTACTTTGTATGTTGATGAACACTCTTGTTATTTTGATTTCCATTTAATGCAATTTATGTTTCTTGCTCTTTTATTGTTGAATTGAGTTGCTATTCTTACTTTTCTTGCTTTGTAGTTGTTGAATTTATTATTTCTTGTTATTTTATTGACGCCAGGGCATCTTAGCTAGTTTCACAAGCCGTTTTTAGTATGTTTTAGGATAGTTTATATTTTTTCTTAGACAATAAGCAAGTATTTGGTTGAATATGTATTCATACCTTAATTCAAGCAAACATTGTAAATTCTGAACAATTTCATGAGAATAATGCAAGGGTTGAATGATAGAATGAATGATGCATCATCTCATGATTAAGAGCAAGACATTGATGCACTTTGTTTGATTGATTCCAGATAAGAAGTTAACACCACTAATGTGTTCGAAGGCCAAATAAGCCCACCTTAGTGGCCATGTTAGTGCCACTAACATGGGCACTAACGTGAGGAATGACCAAAGAAGCCCACGTTAGTGCCACTAACATGGGCAGTAACGTGGTTAAGGAGGAGTTTGCAATATTAGTGGTGAAGTTAGCACCACTAACATGTTCGAAGCCAAGGTTTGCCCACGTTAATGCCACTAACGTGGGCCATTAACGTGGAGGAAAGGGTGTTTTGGACGTTAATGGTGAAGTTAACACCATTAACGTGAGCAAGGGTTAGGAAAGGCTACGTTAGTGCCATTAACGGTGGGGTTAACGTGACTCAAAGGGGTTGGGAACGTTAATGACCAAGTTAGTGTCACTAACGTCTTCGAACTAGGAATTTATACTTGATGTTAACCACACTAATGGCTTGACTAACGTGAATGATACCCAACTCAAACTCCTCCAGCAAGCTGAACAAACCCAACTGAGATTGTAACTGTTTCAACTGAGCTCAAAGGCCCACATCCAGAGACTTGCAAACTTAACTGAAGATCAGAGAAGTAGTATATATAGGGGTAGTTTTGAACTAGAAAGAGGATTGGGACCTAGGGAATCCAGGATTGTAAACACTTTGTATTTTACTCTTCTCTATATTCAGTTTTTACTTTCAATGCACTTTACATTTTCAATTTCCATTCCCAGAGCTATGAACAACTAAACCCTACTTCATTGGGTTAGGGAGCTCTGTTGTAATTCAATGGATCAATTATAGTTCTTATTCTTCTTCTTCTTTTCATTCTCTTCGATTTGATTGAAAGCTTTCACTCTTCATCCAATTGAGAAATTGTCTTGGAAGAGAAATTGCTCATACTTGGATTTCCTCTGAACCTTGGAAGAAGAATGAGGAAATCATGCTAGAAATGCTTTCTCATGTTGGACTGGATTGTGGGTTGGATGGATTTAGTGACATATAATCCTTACTAATACTTTGATCTAGAAAAATATGTGGTATAATCAGTGATCGCACTTCATCTCTTCCTATGAACAATTAGATCAAGGAATTGGGATTTAATCACCTAAGATTGCCAAGAGATCAATGAGTTGCATGGATTGATGAAGAGATGACAATAAACTTGATCCCGAGAATATAATATCTCCTGAGCCCAATGAGCTTCCCATTTCTAATTTACCCATTCTCTATATTCTGTTATTTTACATTTATGTTCTTCATCCCCATTTCCATTTAAAGTTTCTGCAATTTACTTTATGCACTTTACATTCTGCCATTTATTTTCCATTATTTACATTCCTTGCTATTTAAGTTTCCCGCTATTTAAATTTCTGCAAAACTCAACACAAATTTGCTCAGTTCAACTAGAATACTCCTCTGATTAAAGTTACTCAACCAATCAATCCCTGTGGGATTTGACCTCACTCTATCGTGAGTTTTTACTTGACGACAATTCGGTATACTTACCGAAGGGAATTTGTAAAGATACAGATTTTTGTGCATCAAGTCTATGGCACCGTTGCCAGAGATTGATTTTGCATTGACAATGATTAAATTGGAGGATAACTAGATTGAACACTTTTCTTTTCTTTTGTTGATTAGTCTTTATTTCAGTTGTTTACTATTATTCGCAGCAATTTAAATTGTTTTTCCTTGTTTACTTATTTTAATCCACTAACTGTTTGATAAATTGCACCAACCACTCTAACAACAATTCTTAACAAGAGTGACTCCCTCACTTGCTTTTTGCTTGTTTGTTTGTTGAGTGTATGACAGGTAGAAGAGGAGAAACTTCAACCTCTTTTGATAGTGAACCTGAGAGG
Organism: Arachis stenosperma; assembly: GCF_014773155.1. Taxonomy (NCBI): domain Eukaryota; kingdom Viridiplantae; phylum Streptophyta; class Magnoliopsida; order Fabales; family Fabaceae; genus Arachis; species Arachis stenosperma. The sequence continues at coordinate 87,927,531 of NC_080380.1, forward strand.
ACATTCCTTAGACTAAGGAGGGAAGCAAGAGGTAAAGGAATAGTTGGTGAGGAAGAGTTGGAAGAAGATCTAGACGTTACTATAGAGGAGGAAGCACACAATCATGTTAGGAAAGGTGCTGGTAACCATGTTGGGCAGGAGAGAAGCGTTCTAGGCTTTTTCACTAACCCAAACCCAGGTAATTGTGGAAGTAGCATCTTAAAACCAACCATTCATGACAACAACTTTGAGTTAAAACCACAACTCATTACCCTTGTTCAAAATAATTGCTCATTTAGAGGAAGTGCCTAAGATGACCCTGATGGTGTTTTTGTGGAAAAAGAAATTTCCAAACACATAGATCTAACCGGCAAGTATACCGGGTCGCATCAAGTAGTAATAACTCACAAGAGTGAGGTCGATCCCACAGAGATTGATGGATCAAGCAACTTTAGTGGGTAATTAGTTTAGTCAAGCTAACATTGAAGTGGAATTGAGTGAAATTGTAGCCAATCAAAAAGTAAATTGACAAGAATTGTAAATGACAGAATGTAAATAGGCAGGAAGCTTAAAGAACAAGCAATGTAAATTGCAGAAACTTAAATGACAAGAAATGTAAATTGCATTAAATGTAAAGGGGATTGGGTGCAGAGAATTTAAAATTCAACAAGAAAATGTAAAGAGCAATCAAGCAGAGAAGTAAAAGATGAAATAAGTGCAGCAGATTTAAACAGAAATGGAAAATTGCTTGAAGAAGCAACACAGAATATAATTAAGCTCAATTGTGAAATTTAAAGAGACAAATGAAGATCTCAGGGAATCAAAGAGACTAGAAAACAAGTCTAGATCTCAAGCCCTTCCTTGATTCAACAGCAGGCAGATTGAAGAAGAAAGAAAGATGAAAGCAGTAAGAGAGTTTTGATTTAAATTGCAATTCACTGAAATTATGCAGCAAGGCAAAACAAAGAGAAATCTCAAAGGGAGAATGAAACAAAATTCCTTCAATTCTCCACCCAAGATTCAAAACAAAGAAAAGAAAACTAAAAGAGAGAGCTCTCTACTACTACTCCTAATACTCCCTAGTGGAGCTAGCCTCTTTCTAATCGAGCTCCTTTTTTTTTCTGAAATGAGAGTGATGCCTTTATATAGGCTTTTTACAAAATGAAAATAAAATGAAATTGAAATTAAAAACAAATTCATAAAATGAAATTCCTAATCTAGCTACTATGTGCCTTTGAGTCATGTTGAGTGGGCTTTTTGATTTGGTGGAGAATTGAATTAAATTGAATTTTGGTTGATTTTGGCCCATATGTTGCTCCCAGGAGGCTACTCTGCTCTTGTGGAGGGTAGAGCAGTGAAGCTTTGTGTGGGGATGCATGTTGTGTGCCAAGTGTGGGAGGGGCATCAGGATGCTGCCCTGCCCTTGTGGAGAGCAAGGCAGTGTTGTCATGGTGCGTGCCTTGCCTCTGGCCGTGCTGTGATGCGCACGCCCAAGCTCCCTTATGTGCGCCAAGGATGCCCGTGTCATGCATGCCCATGTGCGTGCCAAGGGGAGTTCCCAAATTCGAATCTTGGTGAAAGCATTTGGGGGAGCAATTTTCCTTGATTTTTCATGAAGAGAAGCACGACATTGCCCTGCTCTCCAAGAGGGCAGAGCAGAATAATGAGCGCTACTTTGCTTTGGAGTGAGGCTCCAGCTTCGAACCTTGGTGGAAGCACTTTGGTTTATTTTTGCTTATTTTTGGCCCTTAAAGATGCCTTTTACTCATGCCTCAATTGTACGCCAAATATGGATTGCCATATATCGTTGGAAAGCTCTGAATGTCAGCTTTCCAACGCAACTAGAAGCACATCAATCGAACGTCTGTAGCTCAAGTTATAGCCCTTTGAAGGAGGCATGGTCATGCTGTGAGCGCCCAGATTTTAACTTAGCGAAAATTTGCTTCAACCTCGCTTTGCTTCATCACGATATTGCCCTGCCCTTGGCAAGAGCAGGGCAGTGTGCGTGCTGGTTGCTTCCTCCTTTGATTTGGTCATGGGCCACGCTTTTAAAAGCGTGGCCTAAGGCTCCAAAGTGTGCTCCAACTTCAAAGTGTATCCCAAAGCTCTTTTTTTTTTCTCTTTTTTAGCTTATTTTGTGCTTCTTTGCTTCTTTTTCTTCTTATTTCCTACAAGATTTATAAATTTAAAAGATCAAGAAAATATATCATTTAAGCACAAAAGCATTCAATATTTAAGCACAAATCATCAATTTCTTGTATGAAAAAGCATAGAAAAATAGGTATATGATGACATGTCATCACAACACCAAACTTAAACCTTGCTTGTCCCCAAGCAAGAAAAGAATCATGCAATAAAGATTGACCATCCAAGGTAAGAATTTTGAAAAATAGAAGGGAAAGAGAAGTTGAATTGTAAAGGTAGGTGGGGTGTATGGGGAAGAGTGGATAGATGTAGGTGGTGAATGAAAAACAGAAGGGATGACCATGAATGGAAAGAGAGATGGCGAGGTAGGTGGGGATCCTGTGAGGTCCACAGATCCTGAGGTGTCAAGGAATTCCATCCCTGCACCAAATAGGCATGTAAAATGCCTTTGCACACCATTCTGGCGTTTAAACGCCCATTGGTGCACATTCTGGGCGTTCAACGCCCATGTAAAGCATGTTTCTGGCGTTGAACGCTAGTTTCATGCTTGTTACTGGCGTTCAGCGCCACCTTTTCTTCTCTGGGCACATTCCTGGCGTTCAGCGCCAGAATGTTGCTTGTTTCTGGCGTTCAGCGCCAGAATGATGCTCTGTTCTGGCGTTGAACGCCAGCCAGATGCATCTTGCTGGCGTTGAACGCCAGCCTGTGCGTCCTCCAGGGTGTGAATTTTTTCTTCTGCTATTTTTGATTCTGTTTTTAATTTTTATGATTTTTTCGTGACTCCTCATGATCATGTACCTAATAAAACACAAAATAACAATAAAATAGAATAAAATAAAATTAGATAAAATTGGGTTGCCTCCCAACAAGCACTTCTTTAATGTCAATAGCTTGACAGTGGCTCTCATGGAGCCACAAGGTGATCAGGTCAATGTTGTATAGTTGCCAACACCAAACTTAGAGTTTGGATATGGGGTCTTAACACCAAACTTAGAGTTTGGTTGTGGCCTCACAACACCAAACTTAGAGTTTGACTGTGTGGGCTCTTCTTGACTCTGAACTGAGAGAAGCTCTTCATGCTTACTCTCTTCTGTCACAGAGGGATGGCCATGTGCCTTAAACACAAGGTAGTCCCCATTCAATTGAAAGACTAATTCACCTCTGTTGACATCTATCACAGCTTCTGCTGTGGCTAGGAAAGGTCTTCCAAGGATGATGCAATCATCCTCTTCCTTCCTAGTGTCTAAGATTATGAAATCAGCAGGGATGTAAAGGCCTTCAACCTTTACTAGCACGTCCTCTACTATTCCATAAGCTTGTCTTAATGACTTGTTTGCCAATTGTAATGAGAACAAGACAGGTTGTACCTCAATGATCCCCAGCTTCTCCATTACAGAGAGTGGCATAAGATTTATCCCTGACCCCAGATCACACAGAGCTTTTGCAAAAGTCATGGTGCCTATGGTACAAGGTATTAAGAACTTGCCAGGATCTTGTTTCTTTTGAGGTAGAATTTTCTAAATCCAAGTATCAGTTCATTAATGAGCAGGGGAGGTTCACTTTCCCAAATCTCATTACCAAATAACTTGGCATTCAGCTTCATGATAGCTCCTAAATATTGAGCAACTTGCTCTCCAGTTACATCTTCATCCTCTTCTGAGGAAGAATAGTCTTCAGAGCTCATGAATGGCAGAAGGAGATTTAATGGAATCGCTATGGTCTCTATATGAGCCTCTGATTCCTTAGGATCCTTAATAAGAAACTCCTTCTTGCTTGAGGGACGTCCCAGGAGGTCTTTCTCACTAGGATTTTCGTCCTCCTCCTCCCTTGTGCATTCGGCCATATTGACTATGTCAATGGCCTTGCACTCTCCTTTTGGATTTTCTTCTGTATTGCTTGGGAGAATACTGGGAGGAGTTTCAATGACTTTCTTACTCAGCTGGCCCACTTGTGCCTCCAGATTTCTAATGGAGGATCTTGTTTCACTCATGAAACTGAAAGTGGCCTTTGATAGATCAGAGACTACATTGGCTAAATTAGAAGTGTTTTGTTCAGAATTCTCTGTCTGTTGCTGAGAAGATGATGGATATGGCTTGTTATTGCCCAGCCTATTACGTCCACCATTGTTAAAACCTTGTTGAGGTTTTTGTTGATCCTTCCATGAGAAATTTGGATGATTTCTCCATGATGAGTTATAGGTGTTTCCATAAGGTTCACCCATGTAATTAACCTCTGCCATGGCAGGGTTCTCAGGATCATAAGCTTCTTCAGAAGCTGCCTCTCTAGTACTGTTGGATGCATGTTGCCATCCATTCAGATTTTGAGGGATCATGTTGACCTGTTGAGTCAACACTTTGTTCTGAGCCAATATGGCAATCAGAGTATCAATTTCAAGAACTCCTTTCTTCTGAGGTATCCCATTGTTCATGGAATTCCTCTCAGAAGTGTACATGAATTGGTTGTTTGCAACCATGTCAATGAGTTCTTGAGCCTCTTCAGGTGTTTTCTTCAGGTGAATAGATCCACCTGCAGAATGGTCCAATGACATTTTCGAAAATTCAGAGAGACCATAATAGAATATATCTAATATGGTCCATTCTGAAAACATATCAGATGGACATCTTTTGGTCAGCTGCTTGTATCTTTCCCAAGCTTCATAGAGGGATTCACCATCTTTTTGTTTGAAGGTTTGAACATCCACTCTTAGCTTGCTCAGCTTTTGAGGAGGAAAGAATTTATCCAAGAAGGCAGTGACCAGCTTATCCCATGAGTCCAGGCTATCCTTGGGTTGGGAATCCAACCATATTCTAGCTCTGTGTCTTACAGCAAAAGGGAAAAGCATGAGTCTGTAGACTTCAGGATCAACTCTATTCGTCTTTACAGTCTCACAGATCTACAAGAACTCAGTTAAAAACTGATAAGGATCTTCAGATGGAAGTCCATAAAACTTGCAGTTTTGTTGCATTAAGGCAACTAGCTGAGGTTTCAGCTCAAAGTTATTGGCTCCAATGGCAGGAATGGAAATGCTTCTTCCATCAAACTTGGACGTTGGCTTTGTGAAGTCACCAAGCATTCTCCTTGCATTATTATTATTTTCGGCTGCCATCTCCTTCTCTTGTTCGAAAATTTCTGAAAGGTTGTTTCTGGATTGTTGTAATTTAGCTTCTCTTAATTTTCTCTTCAAAGTCCTTTCAGGTTCTGGATCAATTTCAACAAAAGTGCCTTTATCCTTATTCCTGCTCATATGAAAGAGAAGAAAGCAAGAAAAGAAGAGGAATCCTCTATGTCACAGTATAGAGATTCCTTTATGTTAGTAGAAGAATAAAGGGATAGAAGAATGAAGAAGGATGGATTCGGATTTTTGGATGAAGAGAGGTGAAGAGAAGTGTTAGTAATTAAAATAATTAAATAGAAGAAGAAAAGAGAAGGGAAATTTCGAAAATAATTTTAAAAAAGAGGTTAGTAATTTTCGAAAATTCAAGATAAAATATAATTGAAATTAAAATTTAAAACAATTAATTAATTAAAAAAAAAGAATTTTTGAAAAAAAGAGAGAGGTATTTTCAAAAATTGAAGAGGGAAAAGTAGTTAGGTGGTTTTGAAAAAGATAAAAAACGAACAAAAGTTAGTTAGTTGATTGAAAAAAGATTTGAAATCAAAATTGAAAAAGATAAGAAGATAATAAGTTAGATAAGATATTTTGAAATCAAATTTTTGAAAAAGATAAAATTATTGAAAAAGATCAAATAAAAGATAAAAAGATTTAATTCAAAAATTTTGAAATTATTTACTTCACTAACAAGAAACTACAAGATAAGATTCTAGAACTTTAAAGATTGAACCTTTCTTAACAAGAAAGTAACAAACTTCAAATTTTTGAACCAATCACATTAATTATTAGTGAATTTTCGAAAATATGATGTAAAGATAAGGAAAAGATTTTGAAAATAATTTGAAAAAATATTTTTGAAATTTTCGAAAATTATAAAAAAAATGAAAAAGATATGATTTTTAAAAAGATTTTAAAAAGATAAGATTTTTAAAATTTGAAATTTTGACTTGTCTTGTAAGAAACAACTAATTTTAAAAATTTTTGACCAAGTCAACCCAAAATTTCGAAAATTTGGAGGGAAATAAGGAAAATATATTTTTTTGATTTTTGAATTTTTAAAGATGAGAGAGAAAAACAACAAAAATTACTCAATGCATGAAATTTTTAGATCAAAACAATGAATGCATGCAAGAATGCTATGAATGTCAAGATGAACACCAAGAACACCTTGAAGATCATGATGAACATCAAGAACATAATTTTGAAAAATTTTTGATGCAAAGAAAACATGCAAGATACCAAACTTAGAAATTTTTAATGCTTGGAAAATATGAATGCAAAGATGCACATGAAAAACAAGAAAAGACACAAAACAAGAAAACATCAAGATCAAACAAGAATACTTATCAAGAACAACTTGAAGATCATGAAGAACACTATGAATGCATTGAATTTTTGAAAAATGCAAGAAAATTTTTTAAAGCATGCAATTGACACCAAACTTAAAAATTGACTCAAGACTCAAACAAGAACACAAAATATTTTTAATTTTTATGATTTTCTAATTTTTTTTGGATTTTTATTAATTTTTTCGAAAATCGAATTTGGAAAAATGAAAAATAAAAGAAAAATTTTGAAAAAGATTTTTGAAAAGAAAATTACCTGATCTGAGCAACAAGATGAACCGTTAGTTGTCCATACTCGAACAATCCCCGGCAACGGCGCCAAAAACTTGGTGGACGAAATTGTGATCCATATTCTTTGTATTTGTATGAAATCATTATTATGGCATCGGTTGTATTCACAACTCCGTTCAACTAACCAGCAAGGGTACTGGGTCGTCCAAGTAATAAACCTTACGTGAGTAAGGGTCGATCCCACAGAGATTGTTGGTATGAAGCAAGCTATGGTCACCTTGTAAATCTCAGTTAGGCAGATTAAATTGGTTTATGGTTTCGAAAATAGAAATAAGAAAATAGAAATAATAAAAGGGATAGAATACTTATGCAGATTCATTGGTGGGAATTTCAGATAAGCGAATGGAGATACTGTATGGCTCAAGAACGCCTACTTTCCTACTGCGGTATGGTCTCAATCCTTCTTACTCCTTTCCATGGCAAGCTGTGTATAGGGGTTCACCATTCAACGATGGCTACTTTGTATCCTCTCTGGAAAATGGTCCTCTGCGCTGTCACTCGCATGGCTAATCGTCTGGAGGCATCACACTGGCCGAAGGCTACATCCCATCCTCGCAGTGAAAACTATGCTCACGCGCTCTGTCACAGCACGTCTAATCACTGGTTGGTTCCCGCTCCTGCTGGAATAGAATCCCTTGATTCTTTTGCGTCTGTCACTAACGCCCAGCACTTGCGAGTCTGAAGCACGTCACAGTCATTCATTACCGGAATCCTACTCGGAATACCACAGACAAGGTTAGACTTTCCGGATTCCCAGGATCCTACTCGGAATACCACAGACAAGGTGAGACTTTCCGGATCCTCATAAATGCCGCCATCTATCTAGCTTATACCACGAAGATTCTGTTGGGGAATCTAAGAGATACACATTCAAGCTCTGTTGCATGTAGAACGGAAGTGGTTGTCAATCACGCGCGTTCATAGGTGAGAATGATGATGAGCGTCACATAATCATCACATTCATCATGTTCTTGGGTACAAATGAATATCTTGGAATAAGAATAAGAGAGAATTGAATAAAAGAAAATAGAATTGCATTAATACTTGAGGTACAGTAGAGCTCCACACCCTTAATCTATAGTATGCAGAAACTCCACCGTTGAAAATACATAAGTAAAAGGTTCAGGCAAGGCCGAATGGCCAGCCCCCTGAATGTGATCACAAGATTCAAAATACAATCCAGGATGATAATATGATAGTAAAAAGTTCTATTTATAATAAACTAGCTCCTAAGGTTTACATGAGTAAGTAATTGATGCATAAATCCACTTCCGGGGCCCACTTTGTGTATGCTTGGGCTGAGCTTGATCAATCCACGAGCTGAGGCTTCTCTTGGAGTTGAACTCCAAGTTATGACGTGTTTTGGGCGTTCAACTCCGGATCATGACGTTTTTCTGGCGTTTAACTCCAGACAGCAGCATGTACTTGGCGTTCAATGCCAAGTTACGTCGTCAATTTCCGAATAAAGTATGGACTGTTATATATTGCTGAAAAGCTCCAGATGTCTACTTTACAAAGCCGTTGAGAGCGCGCCATTTGGAGTTCTGTAGCTCCAGAAAATCCATTTTGAGTGCAGGGAGGTCAGATTCCAACAGCATCAGCAGTCCTTTTGTCAGCCTTTTTCAGAGTTTTGCTCAAGTCCCTCAATTTCAGCCAAAAATTACCTGAAATCACAGAAAAACACACAAACTCATAGTAAAGTCCAGAAATGTGAATTTAACATAAAAACTAATGAAAACATCCCTAAAAGTAGCTTGAACTTACTAAAAACTACCTAAAAACAATGCCAAAAAGCGTATAAATTATCCGCTCATCAAATAGCAACTCAATGTTCATGGTTAGCTAGTTTTCTATGCATGCTTCAATCACAAAAGAAATGTAAATGATTGATGCTTCTATCTAGCTCATTTTATGAAATCTTTTTCTTATAATTCTTCCTTGAAACAAGCTTTTGATTTTTTTTTATTAGCTTCTCCTTTTGGGTGCTTTGCCCCATGAGTTTATAACAAAGCTACGACTTCTAAATGCTTTGTTTTCAAGTATTACCACTTGATACATAAGCACCACAAGCATTTAATTAGAGGACTTCATTAAGCTCATCATTTTTTTCTTTTCTCGACTCTCTAATAATTGATGCTCAGAACCTTGAGCTTTGAGGGAGTGCTTTTGCACTTGAGCCTAGCCTTGACTTCTAAGTGTTTTGTTTTCAAGCATTTGGCTTGATACATAAACACCACAAGCACTTTAACAAATAAATTGCCATTGGTACTCAGAGCCTTCAGCTTTCTCATTCTTTCCCTTTTTCTTTTCTTGCTTTAATTGTATTTACTTCTTCAAGGTTTTCATGATTTCAAAAGATTTCACAAAATGTACTAGATGAAAAACTTCAATTAAATAAAATCCAATGCAATTGAGCAACAATCAATCATACTAGCTTTCCAATACTTGTATGCACATGCTAAACTCTTCTTTAATGCCTTGTTTGTTTATGATCATGATACTTTACTGCTTTTGAATTCACAAAACTCAAGTTGGTAGTTATAATGCCATAGCAACATGTTACAAATCAAATTTAAGCTATGCTTAGTCATACCACATATGCATACAGAGAATATAAAGACAATCATGCAATATAAAGTGTTGGAAATAAATGAGAGGAAAAGGAACTTTACAACCTTGTAGTCCATCTTCTCTATTGTTGTCATTTTCCTCTTATTCTTCCCTTTCCCTTGCCAAACTCAGAATGCTTGCTCATCCTCAAGCAACAATTAGAACAATGGCTATGGGGCTAAGATGGATCATGAATGTCTTACACAATGATATGTTAGTAGCACATGTGTTTTAAGCAAGCAAAATTAAAGATAACAATCAAGGCACAAGAGACAGAGACATTTTGATTGCATAGATAAGAAGGTGAGCACAATACATTGCATAAAAGATAAGTGGCACACCAAACTTAGTGTGACACTTTCACTTGGAATTAATGCAAGTATCCAGTAAAGATTGAAAACAAATTTTTGTTGCATAGCAACACCAAACTTAGAATGCAATCCTATGTCCATTTTATTTGAAATAAGACTAAATGAAACTGTTGTATGTTAAATATAATCACCAAGCCAAGAATCTTGTCATGAATAAAGCTCTTTTGGTGATGTATTAACAAACACAGTTAACAAAAGAAAGCATTAAAAAACAAGTAAATGAATAAAACAAAAAGGAAACTGAAATGTTAAACCAAAAGAGAACAATAAAATTACAGAGGCATTATGATTATGCAAACAAGTAGTGTTGCTTGAATAAATTGCATAGAAAATAAGTGGCACACCAAACTTAGGATCTTAGTGTGACACTTTCATGTATAATTGATGCAATCATTCAAATGGATTGAAAACAAATTGTTGCAGGGCAACACCAAACTTAGAATGTAACCATATGCCACTTTATTGAATTTAAACAAAGTAAAGAAGAGAAACGTTACCTACTGTTAGCATGTTGTTCTTCACTTTCTTCCTCTTTTTCCAGTTTGTTAAGAGGAATGATCTCAAGGGGGGAGAAGATTCAGCTACTGTCCCTTGTCTTGGCCTTTCCTCAGCAAGCTTCCTTTTGCAAATGGCTTGATTGATCTTGCTTGCTGGATCATGGACAGGATTGGTGCTCTTGTTAGTTGCCTTCACTTCTTTGGATTCCAGACTTGGTTGCTGTGTGATTATTGGAGTTTTGTATTCATCCAGAGCCTTTTAACTTGGTGGTTCCATGAGCTTTTCCTCTATGTACTTCTCTGTTTCAGTTGAGTGTGACTTCTCTTGAGTGTCTTCCTCGCTTTCTTCTTCATGATTTTCCATTAATGCCTTTGGGAGGGAATCTTTATGTTTCATTGTCACCTCAAGTGGCTCTTGTGAATGTAAAACCCTTAGCTCATGTCCCTCATCCTTCATTGCAACTTCACTTGACACAGGGACCTTTTGTTCTTGTTTTTCCACTTCCTCACTCACAAATTGGTCTTCATCCTCACTATTTGATGGTTCTAAGTTCCCCCTTGTTTGCTCTAAGGGCCCATTCATCTTCTTGAAGATGATTTCTTTCCAGGATTGGGATTGTGTGTATCTTTCCACGAGTTTTCTATGTATTTCAATGGCTTGGCATCGGCTTTCTTAGGGTTCTTTGGACCATTGAAGGTAATCCTCGTCTGTTGGTTCAAGAGATGAAGGTTGAGAGTAATTTTGGTGACATGGATGTGTTGTGGTGCGGTTGTGTTGAGGGGTGTGGAATGAGTTGTGTGATTGATGGGATGACTTGTATGGATTTTGGAGAAAACTTTGTGTTGAGGCATAATCAAGTGATGAAGAACTTTCAATTGAGAAACTGGGAAGTGAGGGTGGATGCTCTTTCATTCCTTGGTGATACTTCCATCCACCATGAGGATAATGATATGAATCATTTTGTAGTGGTGGTTGGTATCCCATATGATTTTCTTGCTCATCTTGTGTCTCTGAAGCAAATCTCCATGAATTGGAGTGCTCAGAATGTGTATTCTCTTGGTGATATTCCCAGCCACCAATAGAGATTGGTGATGGTGGGTAATATCCCATAAAATTTGTTTAATCATAAGATGAGTTGAACTCCATTTGAATTTTGTAAAACACAACACCAATGAAAATTGAAATTACTCATATCAGAGATAAAAATTTCTTAGTGAGGCAAAAACACAAACACCTTGGTTTCAACTTAGAACAGAGAACAAAACAAAAAAAAATTCTTGATCTAGACTTCTCACCCACTTAATCATTGTTGATCTAATCAATCCCCGGCAACGGCGCCAAAAACTTGATGGTGTTTTTATGGAAAAAGAAATTTCCAAACGCATAGATCTAACCGGCAAGTATACCGGGTCGCATCAAGTAGTAATAACTCACAAGAGTGAGGTCGATCCCACAGGGATTGATGGATCAAGCAACTTTAGTGGGTGATTAGTTTAGTCAAGCTAACATTGAAGTGGAATTGAGTGAAATTGTAGCCAATCAAAAAGTAAATTGACAAGAATTGTAAATGACAGAATGTAAATAGGCAGGTGATGACAAGTCATCATATACCCATTTTTCAAGCTAATTCCACTTGTTTTATTAGCATTTATGCACTTTCTTGCATCCTAAGTAATTGATTTGGAGTGAAAATGCATAACTTCTTTAAATCAAACAACCACCATGAAATTAATGTTAACTCATGAGGTTTAAGCTAAATTTAATTGATTTTTAATTGATTTATAAGCCTTGTGAATTTAGTGATACTTGGAGTGGTTGTTTTGGTTTATTGTAGGTGAAGAAAAGAAGAAAAGAGAAAAGCGTGGCCTAAGAAAGTGTGGCCCAAGGAGAAGAAAACGTGGTCAAAGGAAGGAGAAGTGTGGCGCATAATGGAGGAAGCAAGCATTGCTCTCCACAAGGGCACACTGTCCTCTAGGAGGGCAACATAAGGGAGCAAGCCAAGAAGAGGCAACTCTGCCCTGCCCACGACAAGGGCAGAGCACAAAATGGTGCCTTGGATCAAAGGAAGGAAAAACCTTGCCCTGCCCTCCACAAGGGCAGTATCGGGCTCTCCAAAGGGAAAATTCAAAGAAAAAGTCCACCATTGCTTGCCACAAGAGTCGAACACGGAACAATGAGGAAGCAAGAAACTAAGTCTCACTTTGGTGCCAAGAATATCAAAGAAAAGAAGTAGCGTGTGCGTCACTCAAGGATCGAACACGGGGCTTCAATTTGGAAACACTGCCCTGCCCTCCGCGAGGGCAGGGCAGCATTTTGTTGTGGCGCACCAAGGCACCATTCTGGCGCACCAAGGAGGCTTCGGCAGCATCAATCTGGCGCACATGCATCAAGAATGGCGCACCAGAAATTTCTGCCCTGCCCTCCGCGAGGGCAGGGCAGCATCCTGCGCACCAAGCTCGCACCACGCGCACGCACCATGGGCCAGCCGCATCAATTTTCTGCCCTGCCCTCCGCGAGGGCAGGGCAGCCTCCTGGAAGCAATTTTTCATGGGCCAAAAATTGAATTAAAAATCCAATTTAATTCAATTCTTCACCAAATCAAAAGCCCATCCAAATCCCAAGATCCAAGAATAGAAAGTAGGAGTTAGTTTGATGTAATTAGGACTTTTACTTTCACTTTGAACTTGACTTTTGAATTTGGCACTTTTGGTTTTAGAGCTTTGAATTTTGCAACTTTTCTTTGAGAGACTTCACGAAGATTTCTGAGAATTGGGGAGGAGAATTGATCTCTCTTCTTCCTCGTTCTTGCTTGGGCATCTCTATTTCTCTTGTTTGAGTCTTAGGTGTTAAGAATTGAGGAAATTCTGTCTCAATCTCCACTCAAGAGCTCTTTAATTTCTCTTCTGCATAATTGAATCCATTTACATTCCCTTTACTGCTTCTTCTTCAATTTCTTGTCAATTGCTTTGAGAACTTGGATCTGGGAAGGCAATTGAGATCTAGGCTTTGCTACCTAGTCTCTGGAGTCCTGAAATCCCAATTTTCTTTTGGTTCTTCTGTGAACCTCTGCTGCAATTAACTTCCTTACTGTTTGAGCTCTAATTGCTTTCAATTTAATCTCTGCTTTATTAATTGTTGCAATTCAGTTCCTCTTTGCTTAGATTCTGAGTTCCCATTCCTCAAATCCCTTTTACATTCAAGCAATTTATATTCCTTGCATTTTAAGTTACTGCAATTTACATTTCTTGCACTTTAAGTTTCAGTCATTTAATTTCTTGTTCTTTAAGATTCTGCAAGTTTACTTTCCTGCTCTTTAATTCACTGCAATTCTCCCCTCTCCCTTTACATTCCAAGCAATTTAGCTTCTGTTAAACACAGACCACTCCACTAAAACTTAATTCGCTTGACTAAATTAACCACTAAACTAAAATTGCTCAATCCTTCAATCCCTGTGGGATCGACCTCACTCATGTGAGTTATTATTACTTGATGCGACCCGGTACACTTGCCGTTGAGTTTTGTGTCGGATCGTTTTCCGCACATCAAGTTTTTGGCGCTGTTGCCGGGGATTGAATTAGATTGACAATGATTAAGTAAGGTGGTGGTCTAGATTAAGCATTTTTTTCTTTTTAACTAAGCACATTAACTGTTTGACACATTGTGTCACCTAACCCTCTAACCACATTCTAGCATTAGAATGTCCATATTTCATTTGGTTTGTTTGTGATTCTTGCAAGTCATGGAGGCTGAGGTGCGTGAAGAGGGAGTGAGCAACAATACCCAGCCTGCAAGAAGGGTGTTGGCCTCTTACACTTTCCCCAATGCAAGAAACTGCGGGAGTAGCATACTCACTCCCAATGTTCATGCAAATAATTTTGAGTTGAAGCCTCAACTTATCACCCTGGTGCAGAACAATTGCTCCTATGGAGGAAGTCCATTTGAAGATCCAAACCAACACTTATCCATCTTCCTCAGGATTTGTGAAACTATCAAAACAAGTGGTGTGCATCCAGACATCTACAAGCTACTGTTGTTTCCATTCTCTCTGAAGGATAAGGCCACTCAATGGCTAGAGACATTTTCCAAAGAAAGCATCAATAATTGGGAAGACTTAGTGAGCAAATTCCTAGCCAAGTTCTATCCCCCCCAAAGGATTATCAAGCTGAAAACAGAGGTACAAACATTCATTCAAATGGATGGAGAGTCGCTGTATGATGCCTGGGAGAGATACAAGGCCTTAATCAGGAAATGTCCCCCAGAAATGTTTAGTGAGTGGGATAGACTCCAAAACTTCTATGAAGGGTTGACCCAGAAAGCTCAAGAAGCATTAGATCATTCAGCAGGAGGCTCATTGCAGCTAATGAAGTCAGCAGAGGAAGCCCAAAACCTCATAGAGATGGTGGCAAACAATTAATATTTCTTTGCTCATCAAAGACAACGCCAACCAGCCCAGAGAAGGGATGTGCTGGAGCTTGAAAGTGTTGACGTTCTCTTGGCACAAAACAAACAGATGCATCAACAGCTTCAGCAACAAATAGAAATGATGGCCAAGAAAATTGATGGACTGCAAGGTGTTGCAGTAAACACACAACACCAATCTCAAACCTCACATGGGTGGAATCTATCTGAAGAAAGTTTTGGGACATTCAATTTTGAGCAACAAAGCCCTGAGCAGGTGCAATGCATGAACAACACTTCAAGTTCATTTCAACACAATTTTCATGGTGATGCACACAAGACACCTTGGAAGGCTCATTCTAATTCAAGGTGGGGTGAGCATCAGAATCAAGGACAAAGGGACTTCAACTCTGGCAGCCTCAGCAACACAAGCAACCATAACCAGTCATCCAATAATACTAACCAATTCAAAAATTCACAAAACACATATCACCAACCCCATAATAACTTACAAAACCACCAGAATAATTTTTCCACAACCACATCCCACCCACAAAGTACACCCACAATTAATTCAGACAACTTCCAACAACAACCATCTCATTTCACACAACCACAACCAAATTCAGACTCTCAAAGAATCTCAAGTCTAGAGAAAATGATGGAGAAACTCATGAAAAATCAAGAAACGGCAAGACAAGATCAGGAAGCTGCAAGGAAAGATCAGACCCTGGCATTCAAAAACCAAGAAACCTCAATCAGAAACCTTGAGAGACACATGGGTCAAATGGCTAAGCAAATTTCAGAAATGGATGAGAAGAGAGCAAATGCGTTCCCCAATGTCACTGAAGAACACCCAAGGGACAAAGGAAAAGCCACAAAATGGGAGGAGTGCAAAGCAATCACAGTGGGAAGTGAGAAGACTATGAAGAAGGAAGCCATCAATCAGGATAAACACAACAGAGAAGTTCCACAAGAAGAGACAGAAGGGAAAAGTAAAGAGGATCTAGAAACCAAAAATGCAAAAATTTCAAAGGGATACAAGAACACCCTTGAATCACAACTACAAGAGAAGAGGGAAGGAGTGAATCCTTGTGTCCCCAAACTTCCATACCCTCAGAGGTTTAAAAAATAAAATGAGGATAAGCAATACTCAAAATTCCTGGACATATTCAAGACACTTAGCATCAATATTCCTTTCTTGGGAGCACTTGAACAGATGCCACTATATGCCAAATTCATGAAGGAAGTGCTAACAAAGAAAAGATCCCTCAAGGAAGGACAGATTGTTGAGATGACAAAGGAATGTAGTGCTATCCTCCAAAGAGAGTTGACAGAGAAGAAAGATGATCCTAGGACTTTTTACATACCTTGCATCATAGGAAACATAACAATTGAGAAGTCATTCTGTGACCTTGGTGCAAGCATAAACTTGATGCCTTTGTCTCTAATGAAGAAACTTCAAATTTCTGAGTTGAAGTCCACACAAATAGTTCTCCAAATGGCTGACAAATCCACTAAGCAAGCACTGGGAGTTGTGGAGAATGTGTTGGTAAAAGTGGGAAAATTCTTTCTCCCTGTTGACTTTGTTATCTCAGATATAGAAGAGGACCCTAACACTCCCATCATCATGGGAAGGCCTTTCCTAGCTACGGGCAGAGCATTGATAGATGTGGAAAAAGGGGAATTGTTGCTGAGAGTACATGATGAGCATCTAGCATTCCATGTTTTTAAAACCTTGCATGAACCCATTCAAGAAGAAGATTTTATGAAGGATAAGGCCAGAGATCAAAGTTTGAAGGAGGCAGTCAATGAGTTAACTCCAAGACTTCTAAATCCATGCTTGAAAGCAGTAGAGATGGTGCAACAAACCAAAGAAGTCAAGGAGGAACTAGATCCAAAACCCCCAGATGAGAAATTCAACATCCCAGACAAAGAACAACCAAGGCAGGGAGTATCTTTTGAGAAAGAAAAGAAAAAAAGGCCAAGAGGGTGGAGAAACAAGAAAATCCCTACTGAAGGCTTTTCACCAGGGGATAAAGTGGTGTTAAACACCCAACCAATGAAGGTGTCTCCACAGTTATCTGAATACTACACTGTGAACAGGGTCCTTTCACTTGAACACCTAGAGATCATCAAAGAGGAGACTGGAAGGAAGTTCACAGTAAGAGGAGAAAAGCTGAGGCACTATGATTTTCAGCCTCCATGAAGTAAAAATGAAAGATGTCAAGCTAGTGACAATAAAAGAGCGCTTGTTGGGAGGCAACCCAACCTGAGGTAGTTTTCTTTTCATAGCTTTTTCAATAAAAATGTTGAATAATTGGTATGCATTGCAAGGAGCTAAGTTTGGTGTTGCACACCAAAACAATTTAAGGGAGAATAAAAGATTCTAAGTTTGGTGTTCCACCAAAAATCTCATTTAAAAACACATTCTCACCTCTTGCATAATGCTAGCTCTAATCAATCAAACAAATTATTCAACTATTTAACTGCTTTCTAGCTTTAATTCTATAACCTTTAGCAATGACACAAGGTTTCACATATGGTTAACTTGTTGCATTAGAGACAGTGGCAAGCAATTAAGTTTGGTGTCCCCAACACCTAAATAAATCCAAGAGCCACACTCAATTTATGCATACTAACCATGTAATTAAGGGATTGAGAAGCAAGCAACTTTGAGAATTATGTAGGACATGAGTCAACAATTGAAGATATTGTGCATCTTAACTCAAAGAAAACACAGCAGAAGGAAAAATCAAAGGGCTGCAACTTCAAAGGTTGTATCTAAACTTAATCCTTGCTGCTGTGAATTGTTTTGAACATGGAAACCATTATATATCCTGCTAAAGTGTTTATCTAGTTGCAAGTGAAGTTGTTTGATTAAGTATGCTAAATCTGCATAATGCTTGTTATCCATCACCTAGCTGAATTTTGTTTTGTTTCCCACATGCTTGAATAAAAGAGACTTGTTTGAATTGGAAAGTAAATATCCAATGTTGCATAAGTAGAATGGAAGTTAATGGTGGTATATGTGTTTGATTAAATGCATAACTCATGAAATAACTGCTGCATAGTATCATTTTCATTGAAGTGTGAGCTAGCTTGCTGTTATAAAGGTTCCTATTAATAAAGAAAAAGCCCTTGAGAACAAAATAAAAACAAAGAGAAAAGGAAGAAGAAAAAGCCAATGTGGCAAGAAAAACAAAGAATAAAGGCTGGACACCAATAGCTTGGACCCTAGGACACATGCCTGTGGTGTTCTTGTACTAGGATATGCTTGGATAAGTAAATTCTAAGGGGTATTTTAAAACCCGGTCACTTAGATCAACTGATTTGGGATGACCAATTGAAAGTCCACAATAAAGAGTAACCTAGATACAGAACATTTAGTTATCCAAAGAGATGCTGGGCATCAATGATCCTAGGAAGAAGTAGTGAGCTATGTGTCTGTGGTGAAAGATGTTGAGTAAAAAATAAAGCCAAAGGCTACTACTACAACATTAGACACCAAGCCTTCAAAGAATAATAAGCTTGATAAGCAACATGAGAAAAGAAAAGTTAGCAAGGGAGCAAAGAAAGAATAAACCTTATAACAGCAAGTTTAGCAAGCCTTTGAGGAAGAATGTACATTATGTAACAGCAACAATAATTGAGTTATCATTACCTGCATAAAAACCCCATGAATCAAATTCTGCTATATGCCTAATAAGGATATGTGTTCTTTTCTTGTTCATTTCGATTTCTCTTAGTTTTGATGCTTGCTTGGGGACAAGCAAGATTTAAGTTTGGTGTTGTGATGACAAGTCATCATATACCCATTTTTCAAGCTAATTTTACTTGTTTTGTTAGTCTTGATGCACTTTCTTGCATCTTAAGTAATTGATTTGGAGTGAAAATGCATAACTTCTTTAAATCAAACAACCACCATGAAATTAATGTTAACTCATGAGGTTTAAGCTAAATTTAATTGATTTTTAATTGATTTATAAGCCTTGTGAATTTAGTGATACTTGGAGTGGTTGTTTTGGTTTATTGTAGGTGAAGAAAAGAAGAAAAGAGAAAAGCGTGGCCTAAGAAAGCGTGGCCCAAGGAGAAGAAAACGTGGTCAAAGGAAGGAGAAGTGTGGCGCATAATGGAGGAAGCAAGCATTGCCCTCCACAAGGGCACACTGCCCTCTAGGAGGGCAACATAAAGGAGCAAGCCAAGAAGAGGCAACTTTGCCCTGCCCACGACAATGGCAGAGCACAAAATGGTGCCTTGGATCAAAGGAAGGAAAAACCTTGCCCTGCCCTCCACAAGGGCAGTATCGGGCTCTCCAAAGGGAAAAATTCAAAGAAAAAGTCCACCATTGCTTGCCACAAGAGTCAAACACGGAACAATGAGGAAGCAAGAAACTAAGTCTCACTTTGGTGCCAAGAATATCAAAGAAAAGAAGTAGCGTGTGCGTCACTTAAGGATCGAACACGGGGCTTCAATTTGGAAACACTGCCCTGCCCTCCGCGAGGGCAGGGCAGCATTTTGTTGTGGCGCACCAAGGCACCATTCTGGCGCACCAAGGAGGCTTCGGCAGCATCAATCTGGCGCACATGCATCAAGAATGGCGCACCAAAAATTTCTGCCCTGCCCTCCGCGAGGGCAGGGCAGCATCCTGCGCACCAAGCTCGCACCACGCGCACGCACCATGGGCCAGCCGCATCAATTTTCTGCCCTGCCCTCCGCAAGGGCAGGGCAGCCTCCTGGAAGCAATTTTTCATGGGCCAAAAATTGAATTAAAAATCCAATTTAATTCAATTCTTCACCAAATCAAAAGCCCATCCAAATCCCAAGATCCAAGAATAGAAAGTAGGAGTTAGTTTGATGTAATTAGGACTTTTACTTTCACCTTGAACTTGACTTTTGAATTTGGCACTTTTGGTTTTAGAGCTTTGAATTTTGCAACTTTTCTTTGAGAGACTTCACAGAGATTTCTGAGAATTGGGGAGGAGAATTGATCTCTCTTCTTCCTCGTTCTTGCTTGGGCATCTCTATTTCTCTTGTTTGAGTCTTGGGTGTTAAGAATTGAGGAAATTCTGTCTCAATCTCCACTCAAGAGCTCTTTAATTTCTCTTCTGCATAATTGAATCCATTTACATTCCCTTTACTGCTTCTTCTTCAATTTCTTGTCAATTGCTTTGAGAACTTGGATCTGGGAAGGCAATTGAGATCTAGGCTTTGCTACCTAGTCTCTGGAGTCCTGAGATCCCAATTTTCTTTTGGTTCTTCTGTGAACCTCTGCTGCAATTAACTTCCTTACTGTTTGAGGTCTAATTGCTTTCAATTTAATTTCTGCTTTATTAATTGTTGCAATTCAGTTCCTCTTTGCTTAGATTCTGAGATCCCATTCCTCAAATCCCTTTTACATTCAAGCAATTTATATTCCTTGCATTTTAAGTTACTGCAATTTACATTTCTTGCACTTTAAGTTTCAGTCATTTAATTTCTTGTTCTTTAAGATTCTGCAAGTTTACTTTCCTGCTCTTTAATTCACTGCAATTCTCCCCTCTCCCTTTACATTCCAAGCAATTTAGCTTCTGTTAAACACAGACCACTCAACTAAAACTTAATTCGCTTGACTAAATCAACCACTAAACTAAAATTGCTCAATCCTTCAATCCCTGTGGGATCGACCTCACTCATGTGAGTTATTATTACTTGATGCGACCCGGTACACTTGCCGGTGAGTTTTGTATCGGATCGTTTTCCGCACATCAGCAGGAAGCTTAAAGAACAAGCAATGTAAATTGCAGAAACTTAAATGACAAGAAATGTAAATTGCATTAAATGTAAAGGGGATTGGGTGCAGAGAATTTAAAATTCAACAAGAAAATGTAAAGAGCAATCAAGTAGAGAAGTAAAAGATGAAATAAGTGCAGCAGATTTAAACAGAAATGGAAAATTGCTTGAAGAAGCAACACAGAATGTAATTAAGCTCAATTGTGAAATTTAAAGAGACAAATGAAGATCTCAGGGAATCAAAGAGACTAGAAAACAAGTCTAGATCTCAAGCCCTTCCTTGATTCAACAGCAGGCAGATTGAAGAAGAAAGAAAGATGAAAGCAGTAAGAGAGTTTTGATTCAAATTGCAATTCCCTGAAATTATGCAGCAAGGCAAAACAAAGAGAAATCTCAAAGGGAGAATGAAACAGAATTCCTTCAATTCTCCACCCAAGATTCAAAACAAAGAAAAGAAAACTAAAAGAGAGAGCTCTCTACTACTACTCCTAATACTCCCTAGTAGAGCTAGCCTCTTTCTAATCGAGCTCCTTTTTTTTCTGAAATGAGAGTGATGCCTTTATATAGGCTTTTTACAAAATGAAAATAAAATGAAATTGAAATTAAAAACAAATTCATAAAATGAAATTCCTAATCTAGCTACTATGTGCCTTTGAGTCATGTTGAGTGGGCTTTTTGATTTGGTGGAGAATTGAATTAAATTGAATTTTGGTTGATTTT
Source organism: Arachis stenosperma (assembly GCF_014773155.1). NCBI lineage: Eukaryota > Viridiplantae > Streptophyta > Magnoliopsida > Fabales > Fabaceae > Arachis > Arachis stenosperma. Next base: position 87,948,773 of record NC_080380.1, read on the forward strand.
GGCCCATATGTTGCTCCCAGGAGGCTGCTCTGCTCTTATGGAGGGCAGAGCAGTGAAGCTTTGTGTGGGGATGCATGTTGTGTGCCAAGTGTGGGAGGGGCATCAGGATGCTGCCCTGCCCTTGTGGAGAGCAGGGCAGTGTTGTCATGGTGCGTGCCTTGCCTCTGGCCGTGCTGTGATGCGCACGCCCAAGCTCCCTTGTGTGCGCCAAGGATGCCCGTGTCATGCATGCCCATGTGCGTGCCAAGGGGAGTTCCCAAATTCGAACCTTGGTGAAAGCATTTGGGGGAGCAATTTTCCTTGATTTTTCATGAAGAGAAGCACGACATTGCCCTGCTCTCCAAGAGGGCAGAGCAGAATAATGAGCGCTACTTTGCTTTGGAGTGAGGCTCCAGCTTCGAACCTTGGTGGAAGCACTTTGGTTTATTTTTGCTTATTTTTTACCCTTAAAGATGCCTTTCACTCATGCCTCAATTGTACGCCAAATATGGATTTCCATATATCGTTGGAAAGCTCTTAATGTCAGCTTTCTAACGCCACTGGAAGCATATCAATCGGATCTCTGTAGCTCAAGATATAGCCCTTTGAAGGAGGCATGGTCATGCTGTGAGCGCCCAGATTTTAACTTAGCGAAAATTTGCTTCAACCTCACTTTGCTTCATCACGATATTGCCCTGCCCTTGGCAAGAGCTGGGCAGTGTGCGTGCTGGATGCTTCCTCCTTTGATTTGGTCATGGGCCACGCTTTTAAAAGCGTGGTCTAAGGCTCCAAAGTGTGCTCCAACTTCAAAGTGTATCCCAAAGCTCTTTTTTTCTCTTTTTTAGCTTATTTTGTGCTTCTTTGCTTCTTTTTCTTCTTATTTCCTACAAGATTTATAAATTTAAAAGATCAAGAAAATATATCATTTAAGCACAAAAGCATTCAATATTTAAGCACAAATCATCAATTTCTTGTATGAAAAAGTATAGAAAAATAGGTATATGATGACATGTCATCAGACCCCAATCAATATCTAACCACATTCTTAAGAATATGTGATACTGTGAAGGCCAATGGTGTTCAATCTGACACCTATAGATTGCTTTTGTTCCCCTTCTCTCTTAGGGACAAAGCATCTAAGTGGCTAGAGTCCTTTCTTAAGAAAAGCCTTACCACCTGGGAGGGTGTTGTCAACATGTTTCTAACAAAGTTTTACCCTCCACAGAGGATAATCAAGTTAAGAACAGAGGTGCAAACCTTCAGGCAGCTGGATGGAGAAATTTTGTATGAAGGAGATGTCCCCTGATATGTTCAATGAATGGGTGCAGCTGCATATTTTCTATGAAGGTCTTTCTAGGGAAGCAAAGAAGGCCCTGGACCACTCTTCAGGAGGCTCTCTCAACACTAAAAAGACCATAGAAGAGGCCAATGATATCATTGAAATAGTGGCTAATAATGAATACTTCTATGCCTCAGATAGGAGCACCAACAGAGGGGTAATGGAGTTGAGTCACATGGATACATTGCTAGCTCAAAACAAGTTGATTACCAAGCAATTGGCAGACCTCACCAAGCAGATAGAGAGGAACCAAGTTGCAGCAGTCAATGCTCAACCACCAGCTCAAGAAGGGGTGAATGCAAAGGAAGAAGGTGATTGGGAACAAGCCAAGTATATTGGAAACTCATCAAGACAACCCTATGATCCACACTCCAAAACCTATAACCCTGGTTGGAAGAACCACCCAAACTTTGGGTGGGGAAACTAGTAAAACCAAAACCAAGATCATAGGCCCCAAAACTCTAACCATTACAACAACTCCACTTACCATCACTCCAACCAAAGACCATACCAACCACTACACAACAACACTTTCCAGCCTCCATATCAAGCACAAAATAGCCATTCTCAACCTCTAAATTCCAACCTACCATAACCATTTGAGGATAGATTATCTCGGATTGAGGCCCTGCTTGGAGAACTTTGCAGGGAGTCTAAGGACATGAGAACTTTCAAGGAGGAGGTAATATCTAATATGAAAAACCAGGGGGCTACCATTAAGAAGCTTGAGGCACAAGTGGGATACTTATCTAAGCAAATTCCAAGCCACAGTTCTCCTAGTGATACCATGGCAAATCCAAGGGAGGAATGTAAGGTCATTACACTAAGGAGTGGGAAGGAATTGAAGGAAGCCTCAAGGGAAACACAAGGGAAGAAAGTGGATGAAAGCTTAAGTGACAAAGAAGAAGCACAAGGAATTGCTTCCAATCCACACCAAAAAAAAGAAGTCCTGAGACCATATGTCCCAAAAGCTCCTTATCCTCAACGATTGAGGAAGACTGAAAAGGACAACCAGTTCTCCAAATTTTTAGAGGTTTTCTGTAAGAACCGCAACTAATCAACCGGTTAATTAAGTGATTAATTGACCAAATTAGATTCCGAAAAGTTAGAGAGATAATTTGAGGATGAAAAGGTGATTTTTGGACTCAGTGGGTTTTTCTGAGTCAGAAAATATGCTTTCTGCAAAAAACCGTGAAAAATTGCAAACTGGCAGTTGCACAAGAAAAAGTTGGAACAGTCGAAAACCTTAGAAAAATATTAGAAGTTGAAAACCGGGCGTTAATTTTAAAGGTTTGGCCCAAAGTTGGGCCGAACGGGCTAAAAATACTAACGGGTTAGGCTGGGCCCATGTTGAGCCAAAGCCCAATATATATAAACATTAAGTGAACCCTTTACTCCTTCAATAAACATACACAGCAGAATTCAGAGAGGGAGAGGAGAAGAGATTGAGCACTATTCACCTCAACCTTCCGAAGCTCATATCTTGAGCTAGAGAGCTCCGATCGCCACACCGTTTGCGGCTACACGTTCCTTGTGAAAAGCTCTGCAAAACCCATCTAATAAACTCTAGAGGTAATCACGAAATTCTCCCAGTTTTTCTCTTCAAAATTTTGGGTTTACTAGGGCTTTGGGTTAAATGAGTTTTGTGATTTTGGATGTTTAGGTTTGCTCTAATCCTTGCTTAGCCTTGGGTTTTGACTTCCAAATCTATTGGAAAAGGTAAGAGCCATTAAACCCTTGTGAATTTATGTTTAATTGAAAATCCTAGGTTGATTTGAGGTGATTTGTATGTATATAGTTTGATTTTTGTGGCTTTGGGAGCTCTTGGAACTTATTTGTGCTTATTGGAGTGGAACTGAAAGCTTGGATTGTGGTTGGAAGCTTGTTTGTGCTAAGATAGAATTCGGGTGCATAAAGGGAATCGGCCAAGTTATGGTTTCGGTTTCCTCTATATAGTATATAATATTCATGGACACATAGGCTAGTGACCAATAGGATTTGTTGAACTAAAATGATGGTTGGTGTGTTAAATGTTGATGAATTGATTAATGTTGGGTTGATTGTGATGAATTATAATAATACGATGATGTTAAATTATTGTATGAATTGGAAGTTGGTTTCTTATGATAATTGTAGGGTTATGATTTATGAAATGATGGATTTGATGGTGATTTGGTCATAAGTGTTATATAGTTGATGTTGGAATTGAGAGTAATGAAATGAGAAGGAGAATGTGGTAAGGTTGGTGTATTATGATACAACTAGTACATTTTGATAAAAAGTGGAGTTTTGGGATGGTTTGATGTGATTTGGTATGGGTATGGTAATAAATGTTGGAAATTGTGAAGTTTGGTAAAATTAGGTTTTTGATGAACTTTGTACGATCATAACTTCCGCCTCATTTTTTTAAACTGAGTGAAATTTGTTTAGAATTAAAGATCTTTGAAAACTCTTTAAATCGGTATAAAGTATGTGAAAATTGCGATTTTGTAGAGGATATTATGATACGGCAAAGGTGGTGTTAAAAATATGAAATTCTGCAAAATTGCAGAATTTCATGTTTTCTGATATGTGCGAGCGCACACCCCTGTGCGGGCGCACACCTTGCGGAAATTTTGACCTGTGCGCACGCACAGGCAGGAAAGTGCATTCTGTTTGCAGCATTAGCACAGCTTGTGCACGCACACGTTGGGAAGGCCAATCTGTTAGGGGTGCTGGCATAGGTTGTGCGAGTGAACAAATTCTGTAAGTTTTACCACCGGTGCGTACGCACGCATTTTGAAATTTCCTGGGCATGCGCACGCACAGACCCCTATGCGGCTGCACACGTCCTGTTTCTCAAATTTACATGTTTTTCAATTATTTTAACTTCCCAACAAGGTTGTAAGCTTCTATAACACCATTTTAAGACTTTTGGGCCTTGTTTTGAGTATTAGAACATGGGATATAACTTAAGGGTTCAAGTACTTAATTTTACAATAAATTAGAGAACGGAGGCCTATGTTTTTGGTGTGCTGAGAAGGGTTTGACGTCAGGTGAAGGATGATTAATATATGAGATGAGGGATGATGAACTGTTGATATTTGGAAACTAAGTTATGAATGGACAGTGGTTGAGAAAAGTCGAGGACTCCGATTTGAGATGATGGATCTATGTATACTGAAAATGCTTTTTGAAAACCACTGAAATAATGTTTTTACTGAGATTATGAGACGCTATGCGCCCGGCAGGGACGGTGGTTAATCCCGCCTGTCGAGGTAGAGGCGGCGGCGTAAGAACGGTGGTTAGTCCCGCTTACGTTAAGATGTAAGGTCTGAGGCAAGAGTATCCCGCTCGCATTCCTTCGGATCTATAGGGCGTGCAAGCGCCGGTACCTCGACAGTGATCCGGGCACTATTTCTCGGGGGTTCCCATATGAGAAATCTGAAGGGCGATGTCTCTATGGAGATGTGTCGGGTTGGCAGTTGAACCGACAATGTGATATCACAGCCAGTAGGGCTGGCATTCATCATGTGCATTTTCTATCTGTTTGTATGCTTAGTTTACTTGTAATGGCTTGCCTAATTGAATAACATGCTAACTTGCTATTTCAATTATTTACCTTATATGCTTTTACTTGTGCCTTACTTGCATTGTATATTACCTGTGCTTTCTAATGAGCGGATATTTTATACGTTTTTTAGTAGTGTTTTCATATAGTTTTAGCATGTTTTATTCACTTTTTGATATGTTTTTATTAATTTTATTCAAAAAATCACATTTCTGGAGTTCACTATGGGTTTGTGTATTTTTCTGTAATTTCAGGTATTTTCTGGCTGAAATTGAGGGACCTGAGCAAAAATCTGATTTAGAGGCTGAGAAAGGACTGCAGATGCTGTTGGATTCTGACCTTCCTGCACTCGAAATGGATTTTCTTGAGCTATAGAAGCCTAATTGGGGAGCTCTCAATTGCGTTAGAAAGTAGAAATCTTGGGCTTTCCAGCAATGTATAATAGTTCATACTTTTTCCGAGATTTGATGGCCCAAACTGGCGTTAAACGCCAGCCAGAAACCCTTTTCTGGCGTAAAATGCTAGAACTGGCACCAAAACTGGAGTTAAACGCTCAAACTGGCACCAAAGCTGACGTTTAACTCCAAGAATGGTCTATGCACGTGAAAGCTTCAAAGCTCAGCCCAAACACTCACCAAGTGGACCTTGGAAGTGGATTTCTGCACTATCTGCACTTAGTTACTCATTTTCTATAAACCTAGGTTACTAGCTTAGGATAAAAACTACTTTTAGAGATTCATTTATGAACTTATGACATTTTTACATTTCATATTGTATCTTTGACGGCATGAGTCTTTAAACCCCATAGGTGGGGTTGAGGAGCTCTGCTGTGTTTCAATGGATTAATGCAATTACTACTATTTTTCATCCAATTACGTTTGCTTCTATTCGAAGATATTCACTCGTACTTCAATGTGATGAATGTGATGATTCGTGAAATTCATCATCATTCTCAAATCCATGAACGCGTGCTTGACAACCACTTCCGTTCTATCTGAGCTCAACGTAGTCATTGGGCGATAGCTTGAGTGCGTATCTCTTGTGCTCCTGATCCACGAGTTTGACTGCTTCTCTTGACAATAGAGCATTCGAATCCGTGAGATCATAACCTTCGTGGTAAAGGCTGGAAACAATTGGCAGCATTCCTAAGATCCGGAAAGTCTAAACCTTGTCTGTGGTATTCCGAGTAGGATCTGGGAAGGGATGACTGTGACGAGCTTCAAACTCTTGAATTTTGGGCGCAGTGACAGTGTGCAAAAGAATAAATTTATCATATTCCGACACAAGTGAGAATCGACAGATGATTAGCCCTACGGGAACCGTAGCTGGACCGTTTTCACTGAGAGGACAGATGGTAGCCATTGACAATGGTGATCCACCAACACATAGCTTGCCATAGAAGGAGCCATGCGTGTTTAGAGAAGAAGACAGTAGGAAAGTAGAAATTCAGAGGGCAGAGCATCTCCGAAACCCCAACCTGTTCTCCATTACTGAATAACAAGTATCATTTATTTCATGTTCTTTTACTTTTTGCAAACAAAACTCTTTTTATTATTAAACTCCTGACTAAGAGTTACCGGATAACCATAGCTTGCTTCAAGCCGGCAATCTCCGTGGGATCGACCCTTACTCACATAAGGTATTACTTGGACGACCCAGTGCACTTGCTAGTTAGTTGTGCGGAGTTGCAAAAGTGTGATTGCAATTTCGTGCACCAAGTTTCTGGTGCCATTGCCGGGGATTGTTCGATTTTGGACAACTGAAGGTTCATCTTGTTGCTTATATTAGGAATAATTTATTTTTGTTGGTTTAGAGTTTTCTGTTTGAGTCTAGTTTCATGCTTTAAGTTTGGTGTCAATTGCATGTTTTTATTTTCCTTCATATTTTCGAATTTTTGTGTTCCTTGTTTGATCTTCAGTTTTTCTTGTTTTGTGTCTTTCTTTGTTTTTCTTGTGCATTTTTGAATTATTAGTGTCCAAAATATAAAATTTTTAAGTTTGGTGTCCCTTGTGTTTTCAATTTCTTAAAAATTTTCAAAATCTGTTCTTGGTGTTCATCTTGATCTTCAAAGTGTTCTTGGTGTTCATCTTGACAGTCAAAGTTTTCTTGTTTGTTTCCTTTGTTTTGATCTAAAAATCCTAAGTTTGGTGTCATTCTATTGTTTTTCTCTTTCCTCATTAAATTCAAAAAAAAATCTTTTCCTTTATTTTACTCATCATTTTCGAAATTCCTTAGGTTGACTTAGTCAAAATTTTAAAATTTGGTAGTTTCTTGTTAGTCAAGTCAAGATTTCAATTTAAAAAATTTATCTTTTTAAATCTTTTCAAAACAAATTCTTTTCCAAATTTCTTTTTTTTTTATTTTTCGAAAATCTTTGATAAAATTTTTCAAAATCCTTTTTCTTTTTTTTCGAATTCCTTGTCCCACTTTCTTAATTTGATTGAAAAATTTTAAGTTTGGTGTTTTCTTGTTAAGAATCTCAATCTTTAAAATTTTAAAATCAATATCTTTTTCAAATTTTTTCTTTTATTTATTATCTTGCAAGTATTAATTTTCAAATATCTTTTTAGGACATATCTTTTTCAAAACTTCCTAACCACTTTCTCTCTCTTCATTTTTCGAACTTATATTCAATTTTCTTTTAATTATTTTATTTTATTTCATTTTCGGTATTAAAAAAAAAGAGAGAAAAAATTGTTTATTCACAATTCACATCATTTTCCTTTCTCCATCATGGACCTAAGTGGGAATGAACACTCCAGAAGGACTATGGGGTCATATGCTAACCCTACTACTACTTTATATGGGAGTAGTATCTATATACCCTCCATCAAAGCCAGTAGTTTTGAGTTAAATCCTCAGCTCATTATCATGGTGCAGCAAAATTGCCAGTATTCCGGTCTTTCACAGGAAGAACCTGCTGAGTTTCTGGCACAGTTCTTACAAATTGCTGACACAGTGCGTGATAAGGAAGTGGATCAGGATGTCTACAGATTATTGCTGTTTCCATTTGCTGTATAAGACCAAGCTAAGAGGTGGTTAAATAACCAACCCAAAGCCAGCATAAGAACATGGAAACAATTAACAGATATATTCCTGAATCAATATTTCCTCCCAAAAAGGATGACACAGCTAAGGTTGGACATCCAAGGCTTTAAATAATAGGATATTGAATCCCTTTATGATGCCTGGGAGAGGTACAGAGAGATGCTAAGGAAATGACCCTCTGAAATGTTTTCAGAGTGGGTGCAGTTAGACATCTTCTACTACGGGCTTACAGAAAAGGCTCAGATATCTCTAGACCACTTAGCTGGTGGATCTATATACATGAGAAAGACAATTGAAGAGGCTCAAGAGCTCATAGATATGGTTGCTAAAAATCAGCATCTGTACTTAAGTAGTGAGTCCTCAATGAAAGAAGAGGCTAAAACAGTATCCACTGAACTTAGTCCCCCAGAACAAGTTGCTGAATTAAGTTAGCAACTATTTTCTATAACAAAATAGTTAGCAGAATTTAAGGAGATGCTACAGGAGACCAAAGATGCTAACCGGAATGTAGAAAAACAATTGAATCAGAAAAAATAGTAGTTATATAAGCAGATAACAGAAGAATGCCAAACTATTCATTTAAGGAGTGGAAAGACATTAAATGCCTCAACTCAAAGCAGTAGAAAGCCAAGAAAGGAACATCTGACAGAGGATAATAAATTCACTGCCCAAAACCCCTCTGAGGATAGTAAGAGCCCAGAGAGGAATGATTCTGGCATTCAAACGCCAGAAAAGGGTAGCAACCTGGAGTTAAACGCCCATTCAGCAGCCAATTTTGGCATTCAAATGCCAGAACAGGGCAGCAACTTGGCGTTAAATGCCCAAAAAGCACCCAGTTCTAGCATTCAAACACCCATGAGAGATCAGACACCTGCAAGTGCTGATAACAAACCCCTTAAGCAGGCTTTTCCAACCACTTCTGTAGGTAATAAACCTGCAGCAACAAAGGTTGAAGAATATAAAGCCAAGATGCCTTATCCTAAGAAACTCTGCCAAGCGGAACAGGATAAACAATTTGCCCGCTTTGCAGACTATCTCAGGACTCTTGAAATAAAGATTCCATTTGCAGAGGCACTTGAGCAAATACCCTCTTATGCTAAGTTCATGAAAGAGATCTTAAGTCATAAAAAGGATTGGAGAAAAATTGAAAAATGCAGTGCAGCCATTTTGAAAAAAGCTTACCAGAGAAGCTTAAGGATCCCGAAAGCTTTATGATACCATGCACATTAGAGGGTGCTTGTACCAAGACGACTCTGTGTGATCTTGGTGCAAGTATCAACCTGATACCTGCATCTACTATCAGAAAGTTGGGTTTGACTGAAGAAGTCAAACCAACCCGAATATGTCTCTAACTTGATGATGGCTCTATTAAAATGTCATCAGGCATAATTGAAGACATGATTGTCAAGGTTGGGCCATTTGCCTTTCCCACTGACTTTGTAGTGCTGGAAATGGAGGAGCACAAGAGTGCAACTCTCATTCTAGGAAGACCTTTCCTAGCAACTGGACGAACCCTCATTGATGTTCAAAAATGGGAGGTGACCCTGAGAGTCAATGAGGATGAGTTTAAGTTGAATGCTGTCAAAGCTGTGCAACGTCTAGACACCCCAAACGACTGTATGAGCGTTGATATTATTGACTCTCTGGTGGAAGAGTTCAATATGACTGAGAGTCTCGAATTAGAGCTAGAGGACATTTTTAAAGATGTTCAGCCTGATATGGAGGAACCAGAGAAAACAAAAGAACCTCTAAAAACTCCTCAGGAAGAGGAGAAACCTCCTAAACCCGAGCTCAAACCACTACCACCAACCCTGAAATATGCATTTCTGGGAGAGGATGACACTTTTCCCGTGATCATAAGCTCTGCTTTAGAGTCACAGGAAGAGAAAGCACTAATTCAAGTGCTAAGGACACACAAGACAGCTCTTGGGTGGTCCATAAGTGATCTTAAGGGCATTAGCCCAGCCAGATGCATGCACAAGATCCTATTGGAGGATGATGGTAAGCCAGTGGTTCAACCACAGAAGCGGCTAAATCCAGCCATGAAGGAGGTGGTGCAGAAAGAGGTCACTAAGTTACTAGAGGCTGGGATTATTTATCCTATTTCTGATAGCCCTTGGGTGAGCTCTATCCAAGTTGTTCCCAAGAAGGGAGGAATGACAGTGGTTTATAATGAAAAGAATGAACTGGTTCCTACAAGAACAGTTACATGGTGGCATATGTGTATTGACTACAGAAGGCTCAATACAGCCACCAGAAAGGATAATTTTCCTTTACCATTCATAGACCAGATGCTAGAGAGACTAGCAGGTCATGAATACTATTGCTTTTTGGATGGTTATTCAAGCTACAACCAAATTACAGTAGATCCCAAGGACCAAGAGAAAATAGCATTCACATGTCCATCTGGAGTATTTGCCTATAGAAGGATGCCATTTGGGCTATGCAATGCATCTGCAACCTTCCAGAGATGCATGCTCTCTATCTTCTCTGATATGGTGGAGAAATTTTTGTAAGTCTTCATGGATGACTTCTCAGTATTTGGAGACTCATTCAGTTCCTGTCTTGACCATCTAGCACTTGTTCTGAAAAGGTGCCAAGAGACTAACCTGGTTTTAAACTGGGAGAAATGTCACTTTATGGTGACAGAAGGAATTGTCCTTGGGCATAAAATTTCGAACAAGGGAATAGAGGTGGATCAAGCTAAGGTAGAGGTAATTGAAAAATTACCACCACTTGCCAATGTTAAGGCAATCAGAAGCTTCCTGGGGCATGCAGGATTCTATAGGAGGTTTATAAAGGATTTTTTGAAAATTGCAAAACCTCTGAGCAATCTGCTAGCTACTGACACACCATTTGTCTTTGACACAGAGTGTCTGCGGGCCTTTGAGACTCTGAAAGCCAAACTGGTTACAACACCAATCATTTTTGCACCATACTGGACTTTACCATTCGAACTAATGTTTAATGCCAGTGACCATGCCATTGGTGCAGTATTAGGACAGAGGCATGACAAGCTTCTGCATGTCATTTATTATGCTAGTCGTGTTTTAAATGACACACAGAAAAATTACACAACCACAGAGAAGGAGTTGCTTGTAGTGGTTTATGCCATTGACAAGTTCAGATCTTATTTAGTAGGATCAAAAGTGATTGTGTACACTGACCAAGCTGCTCTAAAATATCTCCTCACAAAGCAGGATTCAAAACCCAGACTCATAAGATGGGTGTTGCTTCTGCAAGAGTTTGATATAGAAATAAGAGACAGAAAAGGGACAGAGAACCAAATAGCCGATCACTTATCCCAGATAGAACCAGTAGTAGGAGCGTCCCTCCCTCCTACTGAGATCTCTGAAACCTTTCTGGATGAGAAATTGTTTGCCATTCAGGAAGCACCGTGGTTTGCAGACATTGCTAACTATAAAGCTGTGAGATTCATACCCAAAGAGTATAGTAGGCAGCAAGCAAAAAATTGGTTTCTGATGCAAAGTACTACTTGTGGGATGAACCATATCTTTTTAAGAGGTGTGTAGACGGAATGATCCGTAGATGTGTACCTAGAGAAGAGGTGCAGAAGATCCTATGGCACTGCCATAGATCACAATATGGAGAACATTTAGGAGGTGAGCGAACAGCCACAAGGGTTCTCCAATGTGGCTTCTATTGGCCTACTCTCTATAGAGACTCCTGAGAATTTGTACGTAACTGTGACAGTTACCAGAGAGCTGGTAATCTGCCTCACAGTTATGCCATGCCTCAGAAAAGGATCTTAGAGATTGAGTTGTTTGATGTATGGGGTATTGACTTCATGGGACCTTTCCCACCATCATATTCAAACACTTATATTCTAGTGGAAGTAGGCTATGTATCTAAATGGATAGAGGCAATTGCAACACCCACTAATGATACTAAGACAGTGCTAAAATTCCTCCAGAAGCATATCTTCAGCAGGTTTGGTGTCCTTAGAATACTGATCAGAGATGGAGGCACTCATTTCTGCAATAAACAGCTTGACTCTACTTTGATCCGATTTGGAATTAACCACAAAGTGGCAACTCCATATCATCCACAGACAAATAGGCAGGCTGAAGTTTCAAATAGAGAGCTAAAATGAATCCTGGAACGGACTGTAAATACCCGTAGAAAGGATTGGGCAAGAAGTCTGGATGATGCTCTGTGGGCATACAGAACTGAAGAACGAAACTCTCGCGAGGTCTAGAATTTTCACAAATAAATCTCCGTTATAAGTATAGCTTCTAGACCGACAAGAATTCCTTTCTTACAAAAGTTTTGGTTGTCACAAGTAACAAACCCAATAAAATTTATAAACCGAAGTATTCAAACCTCGGGTCGTCTTCTCAAGGAATTGCAGGGAGGTGTGTTTATTATTGGTTATGGAAAATAGTATTTTTGGGTTTTGAAAAGGGTTTGGACAAGAGAATAAATAGATTGCAGGAATTAATAATCAATTACTATAAATCTCTTGGCAAGGTATGGAAATTGGAATTTCTATCCTAGTTATCCTTATCAGGTGTGCTGAGAATTGGGTTTTAATCCCACTTAATTATCCTTATTAAATAAAGGAAAGTCAAGTAGACTAATTAAATTGATCCTCGAGTTTGAATCAACTTTTAGAGCGATCCAAATTAATTAGCAATTGCCAATTTCAACCACTGCTGAGTTTGATAACTCAAGTATTACCAATTAATTAACCAAAGCCAAAAGGGAGAAGAAAACATAAATAGAGCAAAACAATCATGAGTCTGAAATACCTCAAATTATATTAAATAAAGAAAATCATAACATGAATGGTTCATAAGCCAATTTGGCAACATAAGTAATCAACAAATAAGAGAAGTCAAAATAAAGGAATATTGAACCTGATATGAAGATGAGATAATCCTAAAATTAAGAGAAATTCTAAATCATAAATCCTAGGAGAGAGGAGAGAACCTCTCTCTCTAAAAACTACATCTAAACCTAAAACTATGTATTATGATATCCTCATGATGAATGAATGGATTGTCCCAATTTATAGCCTTTAATCTGTGTTCTCTGGGCTTGGATCTGGACAAAAAGGGTCCAAAAGTCACTAGGGCCGACTTCTGCAAATTTTGTAGAGCGCACACATCACGCGTCTGCGTGGGTCACACGGTCACGTCATCTGGAGTGTTGCTCTTCCACGCGGTCGCATCAGTCACGCATCCAAGTCAGTTGTGTTTTGCGAGTCACGCGTTTGCGTCATCCATGAGCTCGCGTCGATGCTCTTTGCGCTTAAGCACGCGTCCGCGTCGTCCACACGTTCGCGTTGCTACCGGTTTCTTCAAAAACTCCAATTTGTGCTTTTCTTCCATTTTTGTATGTTTCCTTTCCATCCTTTAAGTCATTCTTACCCTATAAAACTTGAAAGTACTCAACACACAAATCACGGCATCGAATGGTAATAAAAGATAATTAAATTTAATATTTTTAGAGCATAGGAAACATGTTTTATCATATATCATAAAACAAGGAAGGAATTGTAAAATCATGCAAATTCACATGAATAAGTAGGTGAAGAGTTGATAAAATCATTCAATTAAAGCGCAAGATATATCATAAAATAGTGGTTTATCAACCTCCCCAGACTTAAACAATAGCATGTCCTCATGCTAAATCCAAGGGAAAAGAGTAAAGGTAAAATGGTGGAATCTTATGTAATGCAATCTATGCAACTACCTAAATGAGTCATGCAGTTCTAGTTATTATTCACCTATATATAAAGCTTACATGTAGTTAAATCAATTCATATCTTCAAGGGATCATATATGTACAATTAGGGCTAAATCATATTAAAGCACAGTTACAACTGAGTTGAGTTAAGATAGTTCGCAACTTGCAAGACAATTAATAATTAAACATGGACATATGAGAATGAGCTATTGAACCCTCACTGGATTGTGTGTTTACTCTCTAGTCACTCAGTGTTTGGGGTTAATCACTCTCTTCTTTTCTAGTCATGCTTTCTAAAACTTTGTTTTTCATCTAACCAATCAACAAATATGGAATATAGACATACAAAAATCATGAGGTCTTTTCTCAGGTTGTAATGAGGCTGAGGTAAGGGTGATAATGTATATATAAGGCTAAGTGAGCTAACAAAGTGAATCCTTGAATAGTCTAAGATCTCACCTAACATATACATATTTTATATAATTTCATAATTCTTCACCTAGCTACCCAAACCTTTCCACTTTTTGTGTTACATGCTCATGCATCAAATTTTATTTTTGACTTTTGTTCCATGTGCATTGATTCTTTGTAATTGTATTTGGGGTAATTTTTGTATCCCCTTAATAATTTTTTTTTCAATGCACATGGTAATTTAATTGTTTTGATTTCACATGAGCATGTTTCCCAAATTTTTGAAACATCTTATTTAATACAAATCCCTACTTTGTTTCTGTCATCCCATGTTCCCATAAAATTTCCCATTCTTAAATTTTATACACTATCTATCTTAAGCTAACCAAGGATTCAACTTGGGATTTTTATTTTGTTTATCTGCTTAAGGCTAGTAATGTGGTTATAAAATAGAAGATGATTAAAAAGCTCAAGGGGGCTAACAAGGATGGCATAAAAGGTAGGTCTATTTGGGACAAGTGGGCACAAATGCAAATAATGGCCGCAATCATCTCTTGGTATGCATCTATATTCTATAATTGGACATATAGATTAGAACAAAATAAAGATTGCAAGCATAAAAAAGAAGTGCGAAACACACAGGAATGAAATTTATGGTTTGATGTAACCATACAATGAAGCTCAAAACTCACGGGCTGTGTGTTCTCAAGCTCATAAATCATATATCAGTTATGTATGTCATGCAAGTAGAAATTAAGAGTTTCCATTCAACTCAATGTAAATCTTAAGGTTCCCCTTAAAATCTTAGTGTTTCTCCTTGAAGAAATGTTGTTAACTAACTAACATGTAATGCTATATATACAAGGTGTGTGGATTGTTTTATTCTGTTATGCTAAAGTCTCTAGTTTACTCCTTTTTATTTTCAATTAAACCAAATTATCATATGCTAAAAGGGGTAAACTATACTAATTAATCCACTTAATATATAACTAGTAAACTAAAAGTGCAAATCAAGCTAAAATATCTAAGATATTGTACAGCCCAAAGTGCAAAATGCAAAAATACAGCAAAATCAAAAAAAGAGAAAAATGTGCAAATAAAATACAGAAAATGAACAAAATAAGATTAGAGTCTGTAGTGGTTCACCAAAAAAATGTGCTAGAGATGGCGACCTCCCCACACTTAAACAATAGCATCATCCTTGATGCTCACTCAAACTGGGTGTGAGGAAGTGGCATCTCCGGAAGGAGAGGCTACTGGTGTCTCGGTAGTAGGCTGAGGGTCTGCAGTCTCCATGAGTGTAGGATGGGCGGTCTGCTGAAGCGAAGGCTCTATCTATAGAGGAATTTCCGGAGCAGCGGCCTGTAGCTGGTGGTGCTCCTCATGATGTGGTGTAGTATGCTCAGATGCTGCCTGCTCAGCCTGAGTATGTACCGCTGACATTAGGATTTTTGCCAGTAAAGAATTTCATAAAAATAGTCGCGTTGTAGATATAGATTCTAAACCAATAGAAATCCCTTCATAAAAATGTTTTGGTTGTCACAAGTAACAAACCCCTTTTAAAATTGATAACCAAGTATTTAAACCTCGGGTCGTCTTCTCAAGGAATTGCAGGGAGGTATGTTCTTATTATTGGTTATGAGTTTGTAAATTGGGGTTTTGGAAGTAAGGGGGCAGTATGTTGCACAAAAAATAATAAGAAAAATAAATAAATAACTATAAAATAAACTCTTGGCAAGGTATGGGAACTGGAAGTCCTTTCTTGGTTATCCTTATCAATTGTAATGAGAATTGGATTTTTCTCCCACTTTGTTAACCTCTAACTATGAAGGTAAGTTAAGTGGATGAATTAATTCTAATTCTCAACTAACAATGAGTTTGATAACTCAAGAGTCACCAATTATTTAACCAAGACTAAAAGGAAAGAAAATTGTATCTACTAGAATAACAATATCTTCAGATTGGGGATAATAAAAAGAAAGCAAACACAATTCTGAAATACCTCAATTATATTAAATAAAATATTCAAATCATAACATGGGAAAGTTCATAAATTTAATTGGAAAAATAAATAAAAAGGAACATTGAACCTGAATCGAGAGTCACTCTTAAAAACCAAGAGAAGTCCTAAATCCTAGTTTCTAAAAATCCTAATTTCTAATCCTAATCATAATCCTAAGAGAGAGGAGAGAACCTCTCTCACTAAAAACTACATCTAAAATTGTAAAAAGTGAATTATGAATGCCTCATCTAAATGGATGCAATCCCTCTACTTTATAGCCTCTAATTTGAGTTTTCTGGGCCGAAAACTGGGTTGAAAACAGCCCAGAAATCGCTGGAGAAGAAATCTGCCACGCTGGTTTTTCGTCACTGCGACGCGGCCGCATGGAGCACGCGGTTGCGTCGCCTAGCGTCAGGGCCACTATGGCATATTATATATCAAATCGAAGCCCCGGATGTTAGCTTTCCAACGCAACTGGAACCGCATCATTTGGACCTCTGTAGCTCAAGTTATGGTCGTTTTAGTGCAAGAGGGTCAGGCTGACAGCTTTGCAGTTTCTCCAACTTCTTGTATTCCTTCTACTTTTGCATGCTTCCTTTCCATCCTCCAAGCCATTCCTGCCCTATAATATCTGAAAACACTTAACACATATATCAAGGCATCTAATGGTCATAAGAGAGGATTAGTAATAAGCAAATATAAGATCAAAGAAGCATGTTTTCAATCATAGCACAAAATCAGGAAGGAAAATGTAAAACATGCGAATTGTATGAATAAGTGAGTAAAGAGTTGATAAAAACCACTCAATTGAGCACAAGATAAACCATGAAATATGGGTTTATCAACCGCCTCCTCAAGATCGCTCGCCTCCTCCTCAGATGACTCAGATGGTATATCGATCTCGGAGGGGATGTCGCCACCGGATTGGATCATGAGCTTGAGGTGCTCATAGCGTCGCTTGTGGCGACGCCCAGACCTCTCATAACGGCGCCTGTGGCGGCGGTCCATCTGATCCATGTGGTCAAAGGGGCGGTGCACCAGATGATAGATAGGCTCAAGAGCAGGTGGAGGTGCGGTGGATGGGGCTGGAGCAGGGGATGTTGAAGGAGCGGCTGAAGCGGAAGGGGCAGCTGAAGATGTGGGCGCATTAGCAGAATCAGTGAGGAAAGTTGGCCGGTAACCCAAGGCGAGAAACTTCCTGCTGTGAGGGATAATCTTTTGGCACTCTGCAGCAGGTGGCTTCTCATCATCGAGCACCCAGGGTACGTCAGCTCGGCGGCCAAGCTGAGTAATCAGATATGGGAAAGGGAGGGTGCCTCGGACGTAGACCCTAGCCATGTAGTACCGGATAAAGCGGGGCAGATAAAGGTCCTTACCCTCCATCACACACCAGATGAGGGTAATCATGGCAGCTGGCACCTCCGTCTCATGAGTGCTCGGCATGATGTAGTTACTCAGAATTTGTTGCCAGAGCCGGGCCTCATCATTCAAATACTGGAGCTTGATTCCCTTGGGTGCCAGTGGATTCTTTCCCATGACCCATGGGGTAGTAGGATCAAGGGTGACTTTCTGCTTGACTGCGTCCCAGTCAAATCTCATAAATCTCATATCCTCTTCAGCCCTTTGGTAACCGTCAAGCTGATCTGTCTTAGGTGGGAGCTGGAGGATGTCTTTAATGGCTTCCTCAGTAATCAGAATGTGCTTCCCTCTGAGGTGTACTGCATCTAGGGAAGTTTTGAAGTAGTTACAGTAGAATTCTCTGACCCAGGAAGCATTTACCTCTGTCAAGTTCCTTTCCAGGAAGAACCAGCCTCTTTGTTTAATCTGTTCAGAAGTGTACTGCTGAAGTTCTACCGGAATTTTGAGAGTTCGTTCCAGGTAGAGGTTCCTGGAAGTGGCAAAGACATGAGATTTGAGCTCACAGTATTTGTTACCAAACTTGATGGGGTCTGTTGCAGGGATCAATTGATCAGCCTTTTTCTGTGGGGTAAAGTTCTTCTTCCACCAGGAATCATCATGTAAAATATCGAGGATGGTCATAGAGGCTTCGCCTAGTTTCCTTTTGCCTGTAGTGGGCTTAGCCTTTCCTTTGCCTTTAGGGTCAGACATCCTGAAAAGTAGAAGTACCAGGATATAATTAAAGAAGTAAAGCAAGAAAACAGGTAGGCAAATAGCAATATAAGCACAGAATGGCAATAGAGCAAGAGAAGCATGAATTGAGTCACACATATGTGCACTTTGGATTGTGTTTGAATGAAAAGGTCTGAATATAAAAAGGACAATCCAAAATATATAATGAGTAGAATTCAAGTTAATTAAGAAAAACAATGATCATGCCCGAGTTAAAAAGTTAAAGTAGTCAGGTAAAATGAGAAGTTAGCAAGTTAAGAGGTTAGTAGGTAAAAAGGAGGTTAGAAAGTGAAAGCAGTGAGTTAGCGAAAAGAAAGTTAGAGTAAGTTGGCATGATAATGGTTTTCTAGTTAACAATAAATTTTACAAATTTAAAGAACAAGTGACTCATATTCAAGCAAAGATTTCATTTTAATTGATGATAATTCAAATAGATGCAAATGAAAATAAAATCATCAATAATGCAATTTATGGACCGGGGAATCAAAAGAAATAAGGATGTTGGCCCGTGCAGTCATGAATTTGTGTGGTGGTAGCCAAGTAAGGCAAAGTAGCAAGCGTCCAAACTCAATATAGGAAAACAATTTGCAGAAAATTGGGCAGCATTCCGGCTAAAATTGGATGTTCTCGGGAAATAAACAGTAAGAAAAATAGTTCATATGAGAATAAAAAGTGCTGCAGGGAGTCACAAATATCATGAACATGAATGAATAGTGTAACAACAGCAGCAAACATGAAAGAATAGCATATGAACAGGATGACATTACAGCCAAATTAAAATTGCGGAATAGATAAATAGGTAACAAGAACGGCGCAATTATTAGGCCTAAATCCACTAACCATATCCTAGCTACCTAACCACCTAGAATCCACTACGAACATGCATCTCTAACTATCCTAAATTGAATAAATTCGGAGAAATACGCAACTAACTAGGGATGATAAAGAAATCGGTGTACGGTGGAACCTGGTATGTGTATGAACAAGGGATAGGGCAGAGGGAAGGAGATGGTGATGCGGCGGCGTTGGGAGGGAGCACGGCAGCGCGGCGGTGGAGCAGGGGCGGGCAAGGGTTATCCGAAGGGAGGGAGGGGGGAAAGGGGCTAGTGTTTGGGGCTGTTGTGGGTGGCGGCGCTGGAAAGGGTGCTCGGAGGCGGAGGTGGCGGCGCGGTGGTTGGTGGTCGCTGGTAGGGGCAGTGGTGGAGAAGGTGGTTGAGAGGGAAGGGAGGGGAAGAAGAAGAGAATGGAGCGAGAGGAGGTGGTGCGGTGGTTTGGGCGGCTGGGGGTGGTGGTTGTTGGTGGCTGGAGGAAGAGAGTTGCAGAGGAGGAAGGAGAGGGGGGTGGCTGGGGTTTGGGACGCGATGGGTTAGGGTTCGCGTGATTTGGGGTTAGTGATCACAAATCCACACGAACGCGTGAAGCAGGCGATCGCATGATTAGGGGGAAATATGGGTGACGCGGACGTGTGAAGCACGCGAACGGGTCGCTGGAATTTGTGCTAGACGCACAGTTCCATCGTCATTTTGGCGTAACTCTCTGTTTCTATTTAGGGGGCCATATAATCCACGCGAGCGAACGCGTCGCTTACGTTTTCGCGTGGAATGAGTGTGGTGCAAGTGACGTGTTCACGTCAGGGACGCGAACGCGTGGGCCATTTTGTGCTAAACGCACACCAGCCGCACGATTCCAGCCCAACTTTCTGGGCGTTGGATCTTTACGCCGATTTCCATTCCACGCCCACGCGTGGCCTACGCGCTCACGTGGGGTGATTTTTTCTCGTTTTTTTTCTTTTTTTTTTTGATGTAGTATGCAAAATGAAAAATGCAATGAATGTCATGCAAAAAATTCTAGGTTCAATCTAAATTCAAAAACAGACTAAAATGGAAAAGGAACGATCATACCATGGTGGGTTGTCTCCCACCTAGCACTTTTAGTTAAAGTCCTTAAGTTGGACATCTGAGGAGCCTCTTGTTATGGTGGCTTGTGCTTGAATTCATCCAGAAATATCCACCAATGTTTGGAGTGCCAACAACCTCTGGGGTCCCAAACAAGGCACGTAAAGCCCTTAGGTGAGTTCAAACAGGCTTCAAGGCTCTCGGGGTGTTGAATGTCAGAATAGATTCCAGGATCCCAAACTTTACTTTTACACCCATTTTTGTCTTGATCTGCATTTTTCCAGCCGGGTGATAAGTGATCTGAATTCTCACTATAGTGACCAAACAGCTTTCGAGACCCATACAATTGAGCTTGACACCAATCCTTGCACCTCAAATTGAAGTGCGAAACCTCATTGAATCTTGCATACCAGCTCTGAGTGCGAGTCAATTCCCGTTTACTCTTAAAGCTGCAAAGAGCTCTAAGCTGGCCATCTGTTTCAAGTAAACCATACTCAAGTGGAAAAGTAAAGATAAAAGCTAAGGATTTTACCCACTTGAAGTTTGTATTGGGCGGTAATGGGCTTGGGATAGGTGTGTCCAGTGGTTCTGCAAGCTCTACTCCCTTGTGTTCTTCTGTGAATTCCTCCACTTCTTTGCAAACTTCTTCTATTTCAACCATGTCTTGATCAAAGTCTTCGATATCTTCCTCATCACTTGAGTCATAATTGGGAGGTTGAGAAAAGTCTACCTTTGCATCATCTTCATACTCACTTGGGGAAGATTCTTCTATCTCAAAGAATTCACTTGCGGATGCAAGTTCATTACTAGGAGAATTTGACTTGTGAGTATCATCATCAAGGAAACTTGCGTCTTGGGTTATTCTGTCCAGTTCTTCATAAGATACCTGCTTCGGGGGTTGTGTACTATCCTCCTTAGCATCAACTGTAACGTTTTTGACGGAATTCTCCACAACTCTGGATTCCCGTGGAGATTCAGCATCTCCTAAATCTTCAACCAACTCTTCTTCATCTATAATGACAGCTTCCTCTACTTGTTCTAGTACGAAGTCATGCTCTATACTGTCCACTGGAGTTTCTAGTGTCTCCTTCATGCTACGTTCTTCATTAGATTCTCCACACGAAGCTATGTGAGTTCCTTGAGTGTCCGAACGTCTGGAAGATAATTGATTTATTGCTTGCTCCAGTTGATGAAGGATTGCATAAAATTGATCTACTGATTCTTCGAAGCGAGCCTGTGATTCTTGGCTTGATGGATGTGGACATGGTACATAGGGAAATGGTGGTCCTTGGGAGTAATTGGATTGGCATTGGGGTTAATAAGGATCATACGGTGGCGAATGGTGAAAGGAAGCTTGTGAGTGTGGTGGTTCGAATCTATGTTGAGAGGATGATCTATGAGCACAGGGTGGGGCTTGTTGGTAAATACAAGGGGGTCCACCATATCTATCATCTTGGTATGCATTGTGGAATGGTCTTTGTCCATGATATCTTGGAAGGTGTTGTTGCCTAAAGGGTTGATCAGATCCTCTTGGCTCCATCCATCTCTGATTGTTTAGACCTTGATGCATATTCCTGTTATAACTTCCATTCCTTTCAACAAAATTAGAGCCAAACTCAAAGCGAGAGGGGTGAGAACTCATAGTAGCTAATAGAAATAAGGGGGTGAATAAAAGAAACAATTAAACAAGTAAAAGAAAAATATTTACAATAACCAATAATAAGGCACATGTTTGCAATTCCCCGGCAACGGCGCCATTTTGAAGAACAAAACTCTCGCGCGGTCTAGAATTTTCACAAATAAATCTCCGTTGTAAGTATAGCTTCTAGACCGACAAGAATTCCTTTCTTACAAAAGTTTTGGTTGTCACAAGTAACAAAACGAATAAAATTTATAAACCGAAGTATTCAAACCTCGGGTCGTTTTCTCAAGAAATTGAAGGGAGGTGTGTGGTGGACGAAATTGTGATCATCAACAATGGCTCCAAAGACTTGGTGCTCTCAAACGTGAATCACACTTAGTCACAACTCCGCACAACTAACCAGCAAGTGTACTGGGTCGTCCAAGTAATACCTTACATGAGTAAGGGTCGATCCCACAGAGATTGTTGGTATGAAGCAAGCTATGGTCATCTTGTAAATACCAGTCAGGCGGATTTAACTAATTTAAGAGATTATTGGTTTTTCGAATAATAATAATAAATTAAATAGAAAATAAAGATAAAGTTACTCATGTAATCCAATGGTGGGAATTTCAGATAGGTGTATGGAGGTCTTGTGTTCCTTCTGAATCTCTGCTTTTCTACTGTCTTTATCCAATCTTTGTCACTCCTTTCTATGGCAAGCTGTGTGTAGGGCATCACCGTTGTCAATGGCTACATCCCATCCTCTCAGTGAAAATGGTCCAAATGCTCTGTCACAGCACGGCTAATCATCTGTTGGTTCTCGATCATGTTGGAATAGAATCCTTTAATTCTTTTGCGTTTGTCATCACGCCCAGCAATCGCGAGTTTAAAGCTCGTCACAGTCATTCAATCCCGGAATCCTACTCGGAATACCACAGACAAGGTTAGACTTTCCGGATTCCCATGAATGCCGCCATCAATTCTAGCTTATACCATGAAGATTCTGATTAAGGAATCTAAGAGATATGCGCCCGGTCTAAGGTAGAACGGAAGTGGTTGTCAGTCACGCGCGTTCATAGGTGAGAATGATGATGAGTGTCACGGATCATCACATTCATCAAGTTGATGTGCAACGAATATTTTAGAATAGGAATAAGTCAAATTGAATAGAAAATAGTAGTAATTGCATTAAAACTCGAGGTACAGCAGAGCTCCACACCCTTAATCTGTGGTGTGTAGAAACTCCACCATTGAAAGTACATAAGTGATGAAGGTCCAGGCATGGCCGAATGGCCAGCCCCCAAACGTGATCAATAGTCTCCTAAGATGAATAATAAAATAAAACTGAGACCAAAGATGTAACGTGGTCAAAAGACAACTAGTACAATAGTAAAATATCTTATTTATACTAAACTAGCTACTAGGGTTTACAGAAGTAAGTAATTGATGCATAAATCCACTTCCGGGCCCCACTTGGTGTGTGCTTGGGCTGAGCTTGATCTATCCACGAGCTGAGGCTTCTCTTGGAGTTGAACGCCAAGTTGTAACGTGTTTTGGGCGTTCAACTCTGGTTCGTGACGTGTTTCTGGCGTTTGACTCCAGAATACAGCATGGAACTGGCATTGAGCGCCAGTTTACGTCATCTAATCACGAATGAGAGCGCGCCATTTGGAGTTCTATAGCTCCAGCAAATTCATTTTGAGTGCAGGGAGGTCAGATTCCAACAGCATCAGCAGTCCTTTGTCAGCCTCCTATCAGAGTTTTGCTCAGGTCCCTCAATTTCATCCAGAAAATACCTGAAATCACAGAAAAACACACAAACTCATAGTAAAGTCAAGAAATGTGCATTTAGCATAAAAACTAATGAAAACATCCCTAGAAGTAACTAGATCATATTAAAAACTACCTAAAAACAATGCCGAAAAGCGTATAAATTATCCGCTCATCACAACACCAAACTTAAATTGTTGCTTGTCCCCAAGTAACTAAAAATTAATTAGGATAAAAAGAAGAGAATATACTATAAATTCCAAAATATCAATGAATATTAATTCTAATTAGATGAGTGGGACTTGTAACTTTTGCTTCTGAACAGTTTTGGCATCTCACTTTTTTCTTTGAAGTTTAGAATGATTGGCTTCTCTAGGAACTTAGAATTTTGGATAGTGTTATTGATTCTCCTAGTTAAGTATGTTGATTCTTGAACACAGCTACTTTTATGAGTCTTGGCCGTGGCCCTAAGCACTTTGTTTCCCAGTATTACCACCGGATACATAAATGCCACAAACACATGACTGGGTGAACCTTTTCAAATTGTGACTCAGCTTTGCTAGAGTCCCTAGTTAGAGGTGTCCAGAGCTCTTAAGCACACTCTTTTTGCTTTGGATCATGACTTTAACCACTCAGTCTCAAGCTTTTCACTTGGACCTGCATGCCACAAGCACATGGTTAGGGACAGCTTGATTTAGCCGCTTAGGCCTGGATTTTATTTCCTTGGGCCCTCCTACCCATTGATGCTCAAAGCCTTGGATCCTTTTTACCCTTGCCTTTTGGTTTTAAGGGCTATTGGCTTTTTCTGCTTGCTTTTTCTTTTTCTTTCTATTTTTTTCGACATTTTTTTTTCCGCAAGCTTTTGTTTTTCACTGCTTTTTCTTGCTTCAAGAATCAATTTTACAATTTTTCAGATCATCAATAACATTTCTCTTTGTTCATCATTCTTTTAAGAGCCAACAATTTTAACATTCATAAACAACAAGATCAAAAATATATGCACTGTTTAAGCATTCATTCAGAAAACAAAAAGTATTGTCACCACATCAATATAATTTAACTAAATTCAAGGACAATTTTCGAATTTTATGTACTTTTTGTTCTATTGAATTAAAAACATTTTTCATTTAAGAGAAGTGAAGGATTTATGGAATTTATTCATAGCTTTAAGACATAGTTACTACATGCTAATGATCATGAAGTAGAGACACAAAACATAGATAAAAACGAAAAAATAAGAACAAGGAATGAATCCACCTTAGTGGCATCTTCTTCTTGAAGGACCAATGATGTCCTTAAGCTCTTCTATGTCCCGTCCTTGCCTTTGTTGCTCCTCCCTCATTGCTCTTTGATCTTCTCTAATTTCATGGAGAATGATGGAGTGCTCTTGATGTTCCACCCTTAATTGATCCACATTGTAACTCAAATCTTCTAAGGAAGTGTTGAGTTGTTCCCAATAGTTGTTGGGAGGAAAGTGTATCCCTTGAGGCATCTCCAGGATTTCTTGGTGATGAGCTTCCTCATGCGTCTCTTGGGTTCCATGAGTGGGCTCTCTTGTTTATTCCATCCTTTTCTTGTTTGTTCCAGTCTACTTAGTTAAACCGGCTTGCCTTTGGAATCTCTTTTCCATTGACCTCCTTCCACACATATGTCCATAAGGACTTGGTCCAACCTTTGATTAAAGTTGACCCTTCTAGTGTAGGGGCGTGCATCTCCTTGCATCATGGGCAAGTTGAACGCCAACCTCACATTTTCCGGACTAAAATCTAAGTATTTCCCCCGAACCATTGTAAGATAATTCTTTGGGTTCAGGTTCTTACTTTGATCATGGTTCCTAGTGATCCATGCATTGGCATAGAACTCTTGAGCCATTAAGATTCCGACTTGTTGGATGGGGTTGGTGAACTTTCCAACCTCTTCTTTGGATCTCATGTCGGATCTCTGGATACTCATTTTTCTTGAGCATGAAAGGGACCTCGGGGATCACCTTCTTCTTGGCCACAACATCATAGAAGTGGTCTTGATGGGCTTTGGAGATGAATCTTTCCATCTCCCATGACTCGGAGGTGGAAGCTTTTATCTTCCCTTTCCCTTTTCTAGAGGATTCTCCGGCCTTAGGTGCCATCAATGGTAATGGAAAAACAAAAAGCTTATGCTTTTACCACACCAAACTTAAAATATTTCTCGCCCTCGAGCAAGAGAAGAAAGAAAAGAAGAAGAAGAAGAGAAAATATGGAGGAGAGTGAGGGAGAGGTGTATTCGGCCAAGGTGTAGAAGAGGGGGTTGTGTTGTGTGAAAATTAAGGAGAATGGAGGGGTTTATATAGGGAGAGGAGAGGGGGTACGTTCGGCTATTTAGGGTGGATTTGGGTGGGAAAGAAATTTGAATTTTGAAGGTAGGTGGGGTTTATGGGGAAGAGTGGATGGATGTGAGTGGTGAAGGGCGTAATTGGGAAGAGAGATTGAGGTGATTAGTGAAGGGTTTTGGGGAAGAGTGTTTATTGGAAAGAGAGAATGAATGTTGAGAAGAGGGGAGAATATGGTAGGTGGGGATCCTGTGGGGTCCACAGATCCTGAGATGATCCTGTGGGGTCCACAGATCCTGAGGTGTCAAGGATTTACATCCCTGCACCAATTAGGCATGTAAAATGCCTTTCCATGCAATTCTGGCGTTTAAACGCCGAAGTGATGCATGTTCTGGGCGTTCAACGCCCATGTGTAGCATGTTTCTGGCATTAAACGCCAGTTTCATGCTTGTTTCTGGCGTTCAGTGCCAGCTCTCCTCAGGGTGCATTCCTGGCGTTCAACGCCAGATCCATGCTCTGTTTTGGCGTTGAACGCCAGCCAGATGCTCTTTACTGGCGTTTAAATGCCAGTAAGTCCTTCCTCCAGGGTGTATTTTTCTTCTGCTGTTTTTGATTCTGTTTTAAATTTTAATATTTTTTCGTGACTCCACATGATCATGAACCTAATAAAACATAAAAGAACAATAAAATAAAAATAAAAATTAGATAAATAAAAATTGGGTTGCCTCCCAATAAGCGCTTCTTTAATGTCAATAGCTTGACAGTGGGCTCTCATGGAGCCTCACAGGTGATCAGGTCAAAGTTGTATAGTCCCAACACCAAACTTAGATTTTGGTTGTGGGGATTCAACACCAAACTTAGAGTTTGGTTGTGGCCTCCCAACACCAAACTTAGAGTTTGATTGTGGGGGCGCTGTTTGACTCTGTACTGAGAGAAGCTCTGCATGCTTACTCTCCCTTGTTACAGAAGGATAGCCGTGTGCCTTAAACACAAGGTAGTCTCCATTCAATTAAAGGACTAATTCTCCTCTATTAACATCTATCACAGCTTCTGCTGTGGCTAGGAAAGGTCTTCCAAGGATGATGCATTCATCCTCCTCCTTCCTAGTGCCTAAGATTATGAAATCAGCAGGAATGTAAAGGCCTTTAACCTTTACCAACACGTCCTCTACTAATCCATAAGCTTGTCTTACTGACTTGTCTGCCAATTGTAATAAGAATAAGGCAGGCTGTACCTCAATGATCCCCAGCTTCTCCATTACAGAGAGTGGCATAAGATTTATGCCTGACCCTAGGTCACACAGAGCTTTTTCAATGGTCATGGTGCCTATGGTACAGGGTATTAAGAATTTCCCAGGATCTTGTTTCTTTTGAGGTAAAGTTTGCTGAACCCATGTATCAAGTTCACTAATGAGCAAGGGAGGTTCACCTTCCCAAGTCTCATTACCAAATAACTTGGCATTCAGCTTCATGATGGGTCCTAGATATTGAGCAACTTTCTCTCCAGTTACATTTTCATCCTCTTCAGAGGAAGAATAATCTTCAGAGCTCATGAATGGCAGAAGGAGATTTAATGAAATCTCTATGGTCTCTATATGAGCCTCAGATTCCTTTGGATCCTCAATAGGGAACTCCTTCCTGCTTGAGAGAAGTCTCATGAGATCTTCCTCATTGGGATTCGCATCCTCTCCCTCCTCTTTGCATTCGGTCGTATTGATTATATCAATGGCCTTGCACTCTCTTTTTAGATTTTCTTCAGTATTGCTTGGGAGAGTACTAGGAGGGGTTTTAGTGATTTTCTTACTCAGCTGGCCCACTTGTGCCTCCATATTTCTGATGGAGGAGCTTGTTTTATTCATGAAACTTAAGGTGTCCTTAGACAGATCAGAGACTAAGTTTGCTAAGTTAGAGGTATTCTATTCATAATTCTCTGTCTGTTGCTGAGAAGATGATAGATAAGGCTTGATATTGCTGAGCCTATTTCTTCCACCATTATTAAAGCCTTGTTGAGGCTTTTGTTGATCCTTCCATCAGAAATTCGAATGATTTCTCCATGATGAATTATAGGTGTTTCCATAAGGTTCACCCATGTAATTTACCTCTGCCATTGCAGGGTTTTCAGGATCATAAGCTTCTTCTTCAGAAGTTGCCTCTTTAGTACTGTTGGATGCATCTTGCCATCCATTCAGACTTTGGAAAATCATGTTGACTTGCTGAGTCAACATTTTGTTCTGAGCCAGAATGGCATTCAGAGCATCAATTTCAAGAACTCCCTTCCTTTCAGGCGTCCCATTATTCACGGAATTCCTCTCAGAAGTGTACATGAATTGGTTATTTGCAACCATGTCAATAAGTTCCTGAGCTTCTGCAGGCGTTTTCTTTAGGTGAATGGATCCACCTGTAGAATGGTCCAATGACATCTTGGAAAACTCAGATAGACCATAATAGAATATATCTAATATGGTCCACTCTGAAAACATGTCATAAGGACACTTTTTGGTCATCTGCTTGTATCTTTCCCAAGCTTCATAGAGGGATTCACCATCTTTTTGCTTGAAGGTCTGAACATCCACTCTAAGCTTGCTCAGCTTTTGAGGAGGAAAGAATTTATCCAAGAAGGCAGTGACCAGCATATCCCAGGAGTCCAGACTATCTTTAGGTTGTGAGTCCAACCATGTTCTAGCTCTGTCTCTTACAGCAAAAGGGAAAAGGATGAGCCTGTAAACTTCAGGATCTACTCCATTCATCTTAACAGTCTCACAAATCTGCAAGAACTTAGTTAAAAACTGGTAAAGATCTTCAGATGAAAGTCCATGAAACTTGCAGTTTTGTTGCGTTAGAGCAACTAATTGAGGTTTCAGCTCAAAATTGTTTGCTTCAATGGCAGGAATTGAGATGCTTCTTCCATCAAACTTGGACGTGGGTTTAGTGAAATCACCAAGCATCCTCCTTGCATTATTGTTGTTGGGTTCGGCTGCCATCTCCTTCTCTTGTTCGAAAATTTCAGAAAGGTTGCCTCTGGATTGTTGTAATTTAGCGGTGAGGATAAAAGCAGTGTTTGGAGATGAAGAGAGGTGAAGAGAAGTGTTAGTAAATAAATAAATAAATAAATAGAAGAAGATGAGAGAGAGAGAGAATTCAAAAATTAATTTTAAAAAGTAGTTAATGGTTTTCGAAAATAAAAGGGAAGATAAAATTAAAATTAAAATTTAAAACAATTAATTAATTAAAAAGAATTTTTGAAAAAGAGATGAGATATTTTCAAAAATTAGAGAGGAAAAATAGTTAGGTGATTTTGAAAAAGATAAGAAACAAACAAAAAGTCAAATAGTTAGTTGAAAAAGATTTGAAAATCAAATTTGAAAAGATAAGAAGATAAGAAGTTAGAAAAGATATTTTAAAATCAAATTTTTGAAAAAGATAAAATTTTGCAAAAAATATGATATAAAAGATAAGATAAGATAGATTTAATTTTTAAAATTAAAATTAATTACTTGACTAACAAGAAACTAAAAGATATGATTCTAGAATTTAAAGATTGAACCTTTCTTAACACGAAAGTAATAAACTTCAAATTTTGAATCAATCACATTAATTGTTAGCATAATTTTCGAAAATAAAGATAAAATTAAGAAAAATATTTTTGAAAAATATTTTTAAATTTTCGAAAATCATAAGATAAAAATGAAAAAGATTTGATTTTTGAAAAAGTTTTGAAAAGATAGGATTTTTAAAATTGAAAATTTGACTTGACTTGTAAGAAACAACTAATTTTAAAAATTTTTGACTATGTCAACTCAAATTTTTGAAAATTATGAGAAAATTAAGGAAAAGATATTTTTTTATTTTTGAATTTTTAATGATGAGAGAGAAAAACACAAAAATGACCCAAAATATGAAAATTTTAGATCAAAACACATTATGCATGCAAGAACATTATGAATGTCAAGATGAACACCAAGAACACTTGAAGATCATGATGAACATCAAGAACATATTTTTGAAAAAAATTTTGAAGCAAAGAAAACATGCAAGACACCAAACTTAGAAATCTTTAATGAATGGACACTATGAATGCAAAAATGCATATGAAAAACAATAAAAAACACAAAACAAGAAAACATCAAGATCAAACAAGAAGACTTACCAAGAACAACTTGAAGATCATGAAGAACACCATGAATGCATGAATTTTCAAAAAATGCAAGAAATTTTTAAAACATGCAATTGACACCAAACTTAAAAATTGACACAAGACTCAAACAAGAATCACAAAATATTTTTTATTTTTATGATTTTATGATTTCTTTGTATTTTTATTATTTTTTTCGAAAATATTCTTTAGAAAAACGAAAATAAAGACAAATTTTTGAAAGATTTTTTTTTGAAATTAAAACAAAAAGAAAATTACCTGATCTGAGCAACAAGATGAACCGTCAGGTGTTCATACTCGAACAATCCCCGGCAACGGCGCCAAAAACTTGGTGGACGAAATTGTGATCATCAACAATGGCTCCAAAGACTTGGTGCTCTCAAACGTGAATCACACTTAGTCACAACTCCGCACAACTAACCAGCAAGTGTACTGGGTCGTCCAAGTAATACCTTACGTGAGTAAGGGTCGATCCCACATAGATTGTTGGTATGAAGCAAGCTATGGTCATCTTGTAAATCCCAGTCAGGCGGATTTAACTAATTTAAGAGATTATTGGTTTTTCGAATAATAATAATAAATTAAATAGAAAATAAAGATAAAGTTACTCACGTAATCCAATGGTGGGAATTTCAGATAGGTGTATGGAGGTCCTGTGTTCCTTCTGAATCTCTGCTTTTCTACTGTCTTTATCCAATCTTTGTCACTCCTTTCTATGGCAAGCTGTATATAGGGCATCACCGTTGTCAAGGCTACATCCCATCCTCTCAGTGAAAATGGTCCAAATGCTCTATCACAGCACGACTAATCATCTGTCAGTTCTCGATCATGTTGGAATAGAATCCCTTGATTCTTTTGCGTTTGTCATCACGCCCAGCAATCGCGAGTTTGAAGCTCGTCACAGTCATTCAATCCTGGAATCCTACTCGGAATACCACAGACAAGGTTAGACTTTTTGGATTCCCGTGAATGCCACCATCAATTCTAGCTTATACCACAAAGATTCTGATTAAGGAATCCAAGAGATATGTGCCCGGTCTAAGGTAGAACGGAAGTGGTTGTCAGTCACGCGCGTTCATAGGTGAGAATGATGATGAGTGTCACGGATCATCACACTCATCAAGTTGAAGTGCAACGAATATCTTAGAATAGGAATAAGTCAAATTGAATAGAAAATAGTAGTAATTGCATTAAAACTTGAGGTACAGCAAAGCTCCACACCCTTAATCTATGGTGTGTAGAAACTCCACCGTTGAAAATACATAAGTGATGAAGGTCCAGGCATGGCCGAATGGACAGCCCCCAAAACGTGATCAATAGTCTCCTAAGATGAATAATAAAATAAAACTGAGACCAAAGATGTAACGTGGTCAAAAGACAACTAGTACAATAGTAAAATGTCTTATTTATACTAAACTAGCTACTAGGGTTTACAGAAGTAAGTAATTGATGCATAAATCCACTTTCGGGGCCCCCTTGGTGTGTGCTTGGGCTGAGCTTGATCTATCCATGAGCAGAGGCTTCTCTTGGAGTTGAACGCCAAGTTGTAATGTGTTTTGGGCGGTCAACTCTGGTTCGTGATGTGTTTCTGGCGTTTGACTCCAGAATGCAGCATGGAACTGGCGTTGAGCGCCAGTTTATGTCGTCTAATTACGAATAAAGTATAAACTATTATATATTGCTGGAAAGCTCTGAATGTCTACTTTCCAACGCCGTTAAGAGCGTGCCATTTCGATTTCTGTAGCTCGAGAAAATACATTTTAAGTGCAGGGAGGTCAGATTCCAATAACATCAGCAGTCCTTTATCAGCCTCCTATCAGAGTTTTGCTCAGGTCCCTTAATTTCAGCCAAAAAATACCTGAAATCATAGAAAAACACACAAACTCATAGTAAAGTCCAGAAATGTGAATTTAGCATAAAAACTAATGAAAATATCCCTAGAAGTAACTAGATCATACTAAAAACTACCTAAAAACAATGCCAAAAAGCGTATAAATTATCTGCTCATCAGTGTGTTTATTATTGGTTATGGAAAACAGTGTTTTTGGATTTTGAAAAGGGTTTGGACAAGAGAATAAATAGATTGCAGGAATTTATAAATCAATTACTATAAATCTCTTGGCAAGGTATGGAAATTGGAATTTCTATCCTAGTTATCCTTATCAGGTGTGCTGCGAATTGGGTTTTAATCCCACTTAATTATCCCTTATTAAATAAAGGAAAATCAAGTAAACTAATTAAATTGATCCTCGAGTTTGAATAAACTTTTAGAGCGATCCAAATTAATTAGCAATTGCCAATCTCAACCACTGCTGAGTTTGATAACTCAAGTATTACCAATTAATTAACCAAAGCCAAAAGGGAGCAGAAATCATAAATAGAGCAAAACAATCATGAGTCTAAAATACCTCAAATTATATTAAATAAAGAAAATCATAACATGAATGGTTCATAAGCCAATTTGGCAACATAATTAATCAACAAATAAGAGAAGTCAAAATAAAGGAATATTAAACCTGATATAAAGATGAGATAATCCAAAAATTAAGAGAAATTCTAAATCCTAAATCCTAATCCTAATCCTAAGAGAGAGGAGAGAACCTCTCTCTCTAAAAACTACATCTAAACCTAAAACTATGTATTATGATCTCCTTATGATGAATGAATGGATTCTCCCAATTTATAGCCTTTAATCTGTGTTCTCTAGGCTTGGATCTGGACAAAAAAGGGTCCAAAAGTTGCTGAGGCTGACTTCTGCAAATTCTGCAGAGCGTGCACGTCACGCGTCCGCGTGGGTCACACGGTCGCGTCAGTCACGCGTCCACGTGGGTTATACGGTCGTGTCAGTCACGCGTCCGCGTCAGTTGTGTTTTGCGAGTCACGCGTTTGCGTCATCCATGAGCTCGTGTCGATGCTCTTTGCGCTTAAGCACGTGTCCGCATCGTCCACGCGTTCGCGTTTCTGCCAGTTTCTTCAAAAACTCCATTTTGTGCTTTTCTTCCATTTTTGTATGTTTTCTTTCCATCCTTTAAGTCATTCTTGCCCTATAAAACCTGAAAGTACTCAACACACAAATCACGACATCGAATGGTAATAAAGGATAATTAAATTTAATATTTTTAGAGCATAGGAAACATGTTTTCTCATATATCATAAAACAAGGAAGGAATTGTAAAATCATGTAAATTCACATGAATTAGTGGGTGAAGAGTTGATAAAATCATTCAATTAAAGCACAAGATATATCATAAAATAGTGGTTTATCAAGAACCGTATTCAAGACTCCTATAGGAACCTCTCCATACTTGCTTGTGTATGGAAAAGCCTGTCATCTGCTAGTGGAACTGGAATATAAGGCCTACTGGGCAACCAGGTTCCTAAACCTTGATGCTAAGGTAGCTGGAGAGAAGAGATTACTCCAGTTGAATGAGCTAGAGGAGTTCAGACTCAATGCTTTCGAAAATGCTAAAATTTACAAGGAGAAAGCAAAAATGTGGCAAGACAGAAAACTATCATCTAGAGTCTTTGAGCCAGGACAGAAGGTTCTGCTATTTTATTCTAGGCTCAGATTGTTCCATGGGAAACTGAAATCCTGATGGAAGGGACCATATGTGATTACAAGTGTGTCACCATATGGATATGTAGAGCTTCAGGATATTGACTCTAACAAAAAGCTCATTGTTAACGGACAGAGAGTTAAGCATTATCTTGAAGGAAATGTTGAGCAAGAATGCTCAAGACTGAGACTGGATTAAAGCTCAGTAAAGTCCAGCTAAAGACAGTAAAGAAGCACTTGCTGGGAGGCAACCCAGCCATTAGCAAAGGTGTTGTTATTCAAATAATAATTATACGAGTTTAATATAGTTTATTTTTAAGGTATATGGTCAATTGCAGAGGTTTACAGCGTAACAGAAGAGTCCAGAATAAAAAAACAGAGAAGTCAAAGGAAAAGAAGCTTACTGGCGTTTAAACGCCAGTAAAGGTAGCAAACTGGGCGTTAAACGCCAGAATGGCTATCATTCTAGGCATTTAACGCCCAGTGACAAAGGCTTTTTGGTGTTTAACGCCAGCCAGGGTACCTGGCTGGGCGTTAAACACCCAAAGTGGCCACCAGATGGGCGTTAAATGCCAGAATGGCTATCATTCTAGGCGTTTAATGCCAGAACAGCATGGGGGAGGGAATTTCGTTTCTAATTCAAATTTTTTCAAATTTTTTTATTTTAATTCATAATTTTCTGCATAAAAATATTACAAATCTTCATCTTTCAATCCCCATTTCAAAAAATTAATAATCTTATAAAATCTTTGCAATTCCTTTTCAATTCTTTTTCAAAACATCTTTTAAAACTCATTTATCTCTATAATTTCTTCCCAAATCTTTTTCATTCATCCATATTTTCTTTTATTTATTTTATGCTTTAACAAAAATCAGATTTTACTTCCTCATATCTTTTTCATATCTTTTAAATTTTCAAATCCTATCTTTTTCATATCATGTTTATCTTTTATCAAATCATATCTTTCTATCTTTTCTTTTTCAAAAAAATTCGAAACCCATTCCCCCCTCCCTTTCTAAAACACATTCGGCCACCTTCCTAGACCCATCATTCAAATCTATTCCTCCCTCTCTTCCTCTTCTTTCTTTCTTTTGCTTGAGGACAAGCAAACCTCTAAGTTTGGTGTGTTTTTCTGTGATCACTGAGTCAAAACAGACCAAGATCATGGCCTCTAAAGGAAAACAAACCACTCCAAGAGGCAAGAAAGAAAACAATCCAAAACCTTGGATACAAGAGAGGTTCTGCACCAAAGAACATGTAGACCGTTACTTCAAAATTATGTGCCAAAGATCAGTGATCCCGGAAGTTAAATTCGATCTGAAAGAAGTCGAATATCTAGAGATCCAAGAGCAGATTCGAAATAGGGGCTGGGAAATCCTGGCTAATCCTGAGATACATGTTGGAAGAAACATGATCCATGAATTCTATGCAAATCTGTGGATGACAGATAAGCAAAAAATGGAGGGAACTGCCTTCCACGCCTTTCAGACTATGGTCAGAGGAAAGGTTATTTACTTCCATCTTGATAAAGTGAGAGAAGTCCTCAAACTTTCTCAGCTACAAGATGATCCAGAATCCTTTAATAGGAGAATGGCTAAAGATAAAAAGCTGGATCAAGTTCTAGAGGACATATGCCTCCCTGGAACCAAGTGGATAACCAACTCAAAATGTGTCCCAAACTAGCTGAAGAGAGGAGATCTCAAACCAGTCGCTAAGGGCTGGCTGAATTTCATTGGGCGTTCTATACTTCCCATCAGTAACCGGTCTAGAGTCACTGTCAAAAGGGCAGTGATGATTCATTGTATTATGCTGGGAAAAGAAGTGGAGGTTCATCAGCTGATTCCTTGTGAGATTTATATATTTGCAAACAAGGAATCCATTGAGGCCAAATTGGCTTACCCAAGCTTGATCAGTCTGTTATGTAAAGATGCGGGGGTGAAGATAGGAGTGGATGAGTACGTCCCAGTTGAACGCCCAATCACCAAAAAGGTAATGGATGGACCTCAAGTTCAAGACAACCTCATCAAGAGGAGGGCGCATGAGCTCCTCCCGAGAATTTCTCAATTTAACTATTGGGACCGCTTAGAAGCATCTGTCACCAAGCTGCAAGAAACTATGGATCAACTCAAAGAAGAGCAGCAGAATCAAAACAGCATGCTCTGTAAACTGCTCAAAGAACAGGAGAGGCAAGGGAATGAGATACAGGAGCTAAAGTGCCAGAAGCTGTCCTTTGATGAGCTAGCCATCCCACAGATTGAGGGAGCACCTCTCTCTCAAAATAAAGGTTATTGAGTCCTAACTCTGTGATAATTTCTGTTATTAGAGACCTATTTTAGAATTGCATGAGTATTAATATTAGAGTTATATGAGCATTAGTATTATTTTTATCAATTTGGGTATAATTTACTCCTCTTATCATCATCAAACATGAATAAAATAGTAGATTTTTTTAGAAGAACAAGGCTACAAATATTTTGAGTAAAAAATAAGAAAAATTCAAATTATTCATATGTGGTGGCATTACTTTAGCTCTCTGAATGAATGCTTGAACAGTGCATATTTTTTATAGTGAAGTATATGAATGTTAAAATTGTTGGCTCTTGAAAGAATAATGAAAAAAGAAAAATGTTATTGATAATCTGCAAAATCATAAAATTGATTCTTGAAGCAAAAAAAAGCAGTGAAAAATACAAAGCTTGCGAAAAAAAAATATAGGCAAAAAAATAAGAAAAAGAAAAAGGAAGCAGAAAAAGCCAGTAACTCTTTAAACTAAAAGGCAAGGGTAAAGAGGATCCAAAGCTTTAAGCATCAGTGGATAGGAGGACCTAGAAGAAAAAAATCCTGACCTAAGCTGCTAAATCAAGCTGTCCCTAACCATGTGCTTGTGTCATGAAAGTCCAAGTGAAAAGCTTGGGACTGAGTGGTTAAAGTCGTGATCCAAAGCAAAAGAGTGTGCTTAAAAACTCTGGACACCTCTAACTGGGGACTCTAGCAAAGCTGAGTCACAATCTGAAAAGGTTCACTCAGTTATGTGTCTGTGGCATTTATGTATCTGGTGGTAATACTGGAAAACAAGATACTTAGGGTCACAGCCAAGACTCATAAGTAGCTGTGTTGAAGAATCAACATACTTAACTAGGAGAATCAATAATATTATCTGAATTATGAGTTCCTATGGATGCCAATCATTCTAAACTTCAAAGGATAAAATGAGATGCCAAAACTATTCAGAAGCAAAAAGCTCTAAGCCCCGGTCATCTAATTTGAATTTGAGCTTCATTAAAGACTCTGAGATGTTATTGCACCATAATCTTCTTTTAATCATATTTTATTTATCTAGTTGCTTGGGGACAAGCAACAGTTTAAGTTTGGTGTTGTGATGAGTGAATATTTTATACGCTTTTTGATAGTGTTTTCATATAGTTTTAGCATGTTTTATTCACTTTTTGATATGTTTTTATTAATTTTTATTCAAAAAATCACATTTCTGGACTTCACTATGGGTTTGTGTGTTTTTCTATAATTTCAGGTATTTTCTGGCTGAAATTGAGGGACCTGAGCAAAAATCTGATTCAGAAGCTGAGAAAGGACTGCAGATGCTGTTGGATTCTGACCCTCCGGCACTCGAAATGGATTTTCTAGAGCTGCAGAAGCCCAGTTGGCGCGCTCTCAATTGCGTTGGAAAGTAAACATCTTGGGCTTTCCAGAAATGTATAATAGTCCATACTTTGCCCGAGATTTGATGGCCCAAACTGGCGTTAAACGCCAGCTAGAAACCCTTTTCTGGCGTAAAACGCCAGAACTAGCACCAAAACTGGAGTTAAACGCCCAAACTGGCACCAAAGCTGGCATTTAACTTCAAGAATGGCCTATGCACGTGAAAGCTTCAAAGCTCAGCCCAAACACTCAGCAAGTGGATCCCGGAAGTGGATTTTTGCACTATCTGCACTTAGTTACTCATTTTTTGTAAACCTAGGTTACTAGCTTAGGATAAAAACTACTTTTAGAGATTCATTTAGGAACTTATGACATTTTTACATTTCATATTGTATCTTTGACGGCATGAGTCTCTAAACCCCATAGGTGGGGGTGAGGAGCTCTGCTGTGTTTCGATGGATTAATGCAATTATTATTGTTTTCCATCTAATTACATTTGCTTCTATTCTAAGATATTCACTCGTACTTTAATGTGATGAATGTGATGAATCGTGACACTCATCATCATTCTCAAATCCATGAACACGTGCTTAACAACCACTTCCGTTCTATCTGAGCTCAACGTAGTCATTAGGCGACAGCTTGAGTGCGTATCTCTTGGGCTCCTGATCCACGAGTTTGACTGCTTCTCCTGATAACAGAGCATTTGAATCCATAAGATCATAACCTTCGTGGTAAAGGCTGGAAATAATTGGCAGCATTCTTGAGATCTGGAAAGTCTAAACATTGTCTATGGTATTCCGAGTAGAATCTGGGAAGGGATGACTGTGACGGGCTTCAAACTCGCGAATGTTGGGTGCAGTGATAGTGTGCAAAAGGATAAACGTATCCTATTCTGACACAAGTGAGAACCGACAGATGATTGGCTCTACGAAAATCATAGCTGGACCATTTTCACTGAGAGGACGGATGGTAGCCATTGACAACGGTGATCCACCAACACATAGCTTGCCATAGAAGGAGCCATGCATGTTTGGAGAAGAAGACAGTAGGAAAGCATCTCCGAAACCCTAACCTATTCTCCATTACTGAATAACAAGTATCATTTATTTCATATTCTTTTACTTTTTGCAAACAAAACTCTTTTTATTATTAAACTCCTGACTAAGAGTTACAGGATAACCATAGATTGCTTCAAGCCGGCAATCTCTGTGGGATCAACCCTCACTCACGTAAGGTATTACTTGGACGACCCACTGAACTTGCTTGTTAGTTGTGCGGAGTTACAAAAGTGTGATAGGAATTTTGTGCACCACTTTCTACTGGGATTGAGCAGGTTCGGAAGGCGGTGGTGATGGGATCGCATGGAGGATCGGTTGGTGAAGGCTGTGGGACAGCGGTGTTTGGTTAGAATAGAAATCCCCTAAGATAGTTTACCCGGTTTATTTATGTTAAGGTTTATATGTTATGCTTATCTATTTTAGAATACTTTAAGCTTGAATCTTGTGATGGACATGGAGCTTAGGATTGCCTTTGACATCCCAGGGTCTTATATCCTACATCACTGGGCACTGTTAGCATACTGAGAACCTCAAGTTCTCATACCATATTTCTGTTATATTTTTCAGATGCAGGTCGCAACCCACCTCAGTGAGTTGTTTTGGATGGTGACAGGAGTGGAGGATCTTGGATTCTTTTGGAGTCTTTTGTTTATTTTGTTTATACATCTCTCACTTTTGTATTTTTTTTGCTTAGAGGCTTGTATATGAGAGAAGAAAACTTGTATAAGCTGTTTTCAAACTGTCAAGTTTCTGTATGGTCTGTATATGGCTAGCCGGCTTAAACTCTGCAAGCCATGGCTAGTTTCTTATCATATTATACACTTACTTTTTGTTATATTACCTTTGTATCTTGTGCGTTAAGTTAGTAGCTTCGATATGTATGAGCTTAGAATTGTCGTAATCGCTGATTAATCTTTTCATTACGAAGCGAGTTAAAGCTTAGGCTACTTAGGGTGTTACATTTAGTGGTATCAAAGCGGTTCATCCTCATGAGCCCGAGGGATGGACTAATTGTGCTTCATTACATACTGATGAGCGGATATTTTATACGCTTTTTGGGGGTAATTTCATGTAGATTTTAGTATGTTTTAATTAGTTTTTAGTAGAATATTATTAGTTTTTAGGCAAAAATCATATTTCTGGACTTTACTATGAGTTTGTGTGTTTTTCTGTGATTTCAGGTATTTTCTGGCTGAAATTGAGGGAGCTGAGCAAAAATCTGAGTTAGGCTGAAAAAGGACTGCTGATGCTGTTGGATTCTGACCTCCCTGCACTCGAAATGGATTTTCTGGAGCTACAGGAGTCCAATTGGCGCGCTCTTAACGGAGTTGGAAATTAGACATCCAGGGCTTTCCAGCAATATATAATAGTCCATACTTTGCGCGAAGATAGACGACGTAAACTGGCGTTCAACGCTAGTATCATGCTGCTATCTGGCGTCCAGCGCCAGAAACAGGTTACAAGCTGGAGTTCAACGCCAGAAACAGGTTACAACCTGGCGTTGAACGCCCAAAACAGCCCCAGGCACGTGAGAAGCTTAAGTCTCAGCCCCAGCACACACCAAGTGGGCCCCAGAAGTGGATTTCTGCACTATCTATCATAGTTTACTCATTTTCTGTAAACCTAGGGTACTAGTTTACTATTTAAACAACTTTTAGAGATTTACTTTAGACCTCATGACATTTTCAGATCTGAATTTTATACACTTTGACGGCATGAGTCTCTAAACTCCATTGTTGGGGGTGAGGAGCTCTGCAGCGTCTCGATGAATTAATGCAATTGTTTCTGTTTCTCCTTTCAAGCATGCGTGTTCCTATCTAAGATATTCATTTGCACTTAATTATGGAGAAGGTGATGATCCGTGACACTCATCACCTTCCTCAATCCATGAACGTGTGCCTGACAAACACCTCCGTTCTACATCAGATTGAATGAGTATCTCTTAGCTTCCTTAATCAGAATCTTCGTGGTATAAGCTAGAACTGATGGCGGCCACTCTTGAGGATCCGGAAAGTCTAAACCTTGTCTGTGGTATTCCGAGTAGGATTCAAGGATTGAATGGCTGTGACGAGCTTCAAACTCGTGATTGCTGGGCGTGATGACAAACGCAAAAGGATCAATGGATCCTATTCCAACATGATCGAGAACCAACAGCTGATTAGCCGTGCTGTGACAAAGCATCTGGACCGTTTTCATTGAGAGGATGGGAGGTAGCCACTGACAATGGTGATTCCCTACATACAGCTTGCCATGGAAGGAGCCTTGCATTTATGAAAGTGAGTAAACATTATGTTGCAGGGATTCAGAGGACAAAGCATCTCCAAAAACCCCAACATATTCTCCATTACTGCACAACAAGTAACTATTTCACACTCTTTTATTTTTCTAATAATTCCAACTGATAATTTTAATTAATATCCTGACTAAGAATAATAAAATAAACATAGCTTGCTTCAAACCAATAATCTCCGTGGGATCGACTCTTACTCACGTAAGGTATTACTTGGACGACCTAGTGCACTTGTTGGTTAGTTGTACGGATTGCAAATTCGTGCACCAAGTTTTTGGCGCCGTTGCCGGGGATTATTCGAGTTTGAACAAC
Organism: Arachis stenosperma; assembly: GCF_014773155.1. Classification (NCBI taxonomy): domain Eukaryota; kingdom Viridiplantae; phylum Streptophyta; class Magnoliopsida; order Fabales; family Fabaceae; genus Arachis; species Arachis stenosperma. The sequence goes on from NC_080380.1 coordinate 87,989,567, forward strand.
TAAAGGTTTATTTTGTTGCTTAGATTAGGAAGAATTTATTCTTTTTTTACTAGAATTGCATCTTTTATTATCCCTTTTTAAAAATTTTTCAAAAATATTATTTTTCCTTATCAATTTTTAATTTTTTTTCGTGAGTTTAGTGTCTTATTCAAAGTTTGGTGTTAATTGCATATTTTATATTCAAAGTTGTTCTTGTTTATTTTTCTTGTTTGATCTTGTGTTTTTCTTGTTTTGTGTCTTTTCTTGTTTTTCTTGTGCTTTTTCAAAACATTAACTTTCAAAAATTATACTTTTATCCATAAAAATAATACATCTTTAAAATACGTTACATTTTTAGCTCAGTTGGTTATAGCGTTGGCTTATGTTCTTGGCAATTGGGCATCTTCTTTTTTTAAAATCTTTTTCAAAAATAATTTTTCTTTGATTGAATCTTGTGCCAAACTCTAAGTTTGGTGTTTTCTTGTTAATTTTTCTTTAATTTTCGAAAATTTTTCTTGGTTTTCTAAAAATTTTAAGTTTGGTGTTCTTTCTTATGTTCTTGTTGTTCTTGTGAATCTTCAAGGAGTTCTTGAGTTTTTCTTATGTCTTGATCTTAAAATTTTTAAGTTTGGTGTTCCTTGGTGTTTTCCCTCCAAAATTTTCGAAAATAAGGAGCATTAGATCTAAAAATTTTAAGTCTTGTATCTTTTGTGTGTTTTTCTCTTTCATCATAAAATTCAAAATTCAAAAAAAAAATATCTCTTTTCTAACTAATTTTAAACTATAATTTCGAAATTTTTATATAAAAATTCAGATTTCAATTTCAAAATTTTTCAATTCTTATCTTTTTAAGAATTTAAAAAAAAAATTTTAATAGAATATATTTTTCAAAATTTTTATCCTAACCACTTTCTCCTTTTCCTCAAATTTTTCGAAAATCTTCACAAAATATTTCCAATTTTTTTATTTTATTTATTCCATTTTTTTTAATTTCATATTTATTTTATTTTATAAAATAAATTTTTATAAAATAAATAATATCAACATACATACCATCTCCCTTGCTCCATCATGGAACTAAGTGGAAATGCACAGTCCAAGAGGACTCTGGGGTGATATGCTAGCCCCACTACTGCTTCATATGGGAGTAGTATCTGTATACCCTCCATTGGAGTTAGTAGCTTTGAGTTGAATCCTCAGCTCATTATCATGGTGCAGCAAAGCTACCAGTATTCCGGTCTTCCACATGAAGAACCTACAGAGTTTCTGGCACAATTTTTACAAATTACTGACACAGTACATGATAAGGAAGTAGATCAGGATGTCTACAGATTATTACTGTTTTCATTTACTGTAAAAGATCAAGCTAAGAGGTGGTTAAATAACCAACCTAAGAACAGCATAAAAACATGGAAACAGCTGTCAGAAAAATTCCCGAATCACTATTTCCCTCCAAAACGGATGACACAGCTAAGGCTAAGCATCCAAGGCTTCAAACAAGGAGATAATGAATCCTTTTATGATGCCTGGGAGAGATATAGAGAGATGCTAAGAAAATGCCCCTCTGAGATATTTTCAGAGTGGGTGCAATTGGACATCTTCTACTATGGGCTTACAGAAAAAGCTCAGATTTCTTTAGATCACTCAGCTGGTGGATTTATACATATGAGAAAAACAATTGAAGAAGCTCAAGAGCTTATTGATACAGTTGCCAAAAATCAGCATCTGTACCTAAGCAGTGAATCTTCCATGAAAGAAGAAGCTAAAACAGTAACTGCTGAACTCAGTCCTGTGGATCAGGCTAATGAATTCAATCAGCAAATAGACTTTCTAACCCAGCAGCTAGCCGAATTCAAGGAAATACTACAGGAAACAAGAATGGCTAAAAGGAATATGGAAGTACAGTTAAAGCAAATAGAAAAGCAACTGTCAAAAGAAATAGCAGAAGAATGCCAAGCAGTTCAATTAAGAAGTGGAAAAACATTAAATACCTCACTTCAAAGCAGCAGGAAGCCAAGAAATGAACAAATGGCTACTCAAAATCCCTCTGAGGACAATCAGAGCCCAGAGAGGAATAATGCTGGCACTGAACGCCCAGACCATGCTCATTCCTGGCGTTCAACGCCAGAAACAAGCATGAATCCGGCGTTGAACGCCCAAAGGGAGCACAGTTCTGGCGTTCAGACGCCAGTAACAGATAAGGAGTTGGCATCTAACGCCACTCCAGCTTCCACCCCTGGCATTCAAATGCCAGTGGGGGATCAGTCACATACAAGTGCTGATAACAACCCTTCTAAAAAGGCTTCCCAACCCACTTCTGTAAGTAATAAATCTGCAGCAACTAAGGTTGAGGAATATAAAGCCAAAATGCCTTATCCTCAAAAACTCCTCCAAGCGGAACAGGATAAGCAATTTGCCCGCTTTGCAGACTATCTCAGGACTTTTGAAATAAAGATTCCGTTTGCAGAAGCACTTGAGCAAATACCCTCTTATGCTAAGTTCATGAAAGAGATCTTAAGGCATAAGAAGGATTGGAGAGAAACTGAAAAAGTTTACCTCACTGAAGATTGCAGTGCAGTCATTCTGAAAAGCTTACCTGAGAAGCTTAAAGACCCCAGGAGCTTTATGATACCATGCACATTAGAGGGTAATTGTACCAAGCAAGCTCTATGTGATCTTGGGGCAAGTATCAACCTAATACCTGCATCTATTATCACAAAGCTCGGTTTGACTGAAGAAGTCAAACCAACCCGGATATGTCTTCAACTTGCTGATGGCTCCATTAAATACCCATCAGGCGTGATTGAAGACATGATTGTCAAGGTTGGGCCATTTGCCTTTTCTACTGACTTTGTGGTGCTGGAAATGGAGGAGCACAAGAGTGCAACTCTCATTCTAGGAAGACCTTTCCTAGCAACTGGCCGAACCCTCATTGACGTCCAAAAAGGGGAAGTAACCCTGAGAGTCAATGAAGAGGAGTTCAAGTTGAATGTTGCCAAAGCCATGCAACATCCAAACACCCCAGATGACTGCATGAGTGTTGATATCATTGACTCTCTGGTAAGAGAGGTCAATATGGCTGAGAGTCTCGAATCAGAGCTAGAGGACATCTTTAAAGATGTTCAGCCTGATTTGGAGGAATCAGAGAGAATAATATAACCTTTGAAAATCCCTCAGGAAGAGGAGAAACCTCCCAAACCTGAGCTCAAACCATTACCACCATCCCTGAAATATGCATTTCTGGGAGAAGGTGATACCTTTCCTATAATCATAAGCTCTACCTTAGAGCCACAGGAAGAGGAAGCACTAATTCAAGTGCTAAGGACACACAAGATAGCTCTTGGGTGGTCCATCAGTGATCTTAAGGGCATTAGCCCAGCCAGATGCATGCACAAGATCCTATTGGAGGGTGACGCCAAGCCAGTGGTCCAACCACAAAGGCGGCTGAATCCAGCCATGAAGGAAGTTGTGCAGAAGGAGGTCACTAAATTACTAGAGGCTGGGATTATTTATCCTATTTCTGACAGCCCCTGGGTAAGCCCTGTCCAAGTCGTCCCTAAGAAGGGAGGCATGACAATGGTTCATAATGAAAAAAATGAACTGGTTCCTACAAGAACAGTTACAAGGTGGCGTATGTGTATTGATTATAGAAGGCTCAATACAACCACCAGAAATGATCATTTTCCTTTACCATTCATAGACCAGATGCTAGAAAGACTAGCAGGTCATGAATACTACTGCTTCCTGGATGGATATTCAGGTTATAATCAAATTGCAGTAGATCCCCAAGATCAAGAGAAAACGGCATTCACATGCCCATCTGGAGTATTTACATACAGAAGGATGCCATTTGGCTTGTGCAATACACCTGCAACCTTTCAAAGGTGCATGCTCTCTATCTTCTCTGATATGGTAGAGAAGTTTCTGGAAGTCTTCATGGATGACTTTTCAGTATTTGGAGACTCATTCAGCTCCTGCCTTAACCATTTAGCACTTGTTCTGAAAAGATGCCAAGAGACCAACCTAGTTTTAAACTGGGAAAAATGTCACTTTATGGTGACTGAAGGGATTGTCCTTGGGCATAAAATTTCAAACAAGGGAATAGAGGTGGATCAAACTAAAGTTGAAGCAATTGAAAAATTACCACCACCTGCCAATGTTAAGGCAATCAGAAGCTTTCTGGGGCATGCAGGATTCTATAGGAGGTTTATAAAGAATTTTTCAAAAATTGCAAAACCTCTGAGCAATTTGCTAGCTGCTGACACGCCATTTATGTTTGACACAAAGTGTCTGCAGGCGTTTGAGACCCTGAAAGCTAAGCTGGTCACAGCACCAGTTATTTCTGCACCAGACTGGACATTACCCTTTGAACTAATGTGTGATGCCAGTGACCATACCATTGGTGCAATATTGGGACAGAGACATAACAAGCTTCTGCATGTCATTTATTATGCTAGCAGTGTTTTAAATGATGCCCAGAAAAATTACACAACCACAGAAAAAGAATTACTTGCAGTGGTTTATGCCATTGACAAGTTTAGATCCTACTTAGTAGGATCAAAAGTGATTGTGTACACTGACCATGCTGCTCTTAAATATCTACTCACAAAGCAAGATTCAAAGCCCAGGCTCATAAGATGGGTGTTGCTTCTGCAAGAGTTTGATATAGAAATAAGAGACAGAAAAGGAACAGAGAATCAAGTAGCTGATCACCTGTCCCGGATAGAACCAGTAGCAGGAGCATCCCTCCCTCCTACTGAGATCTCTGAAACCTTTCCGGATGAGCAATTGTTTGCTGTTCAGGAAGCTCTGTGGTTTGCAGACATTGTAAACTATAAGACACAAGGTTCTCCTTTTGTAACCATGGAAAGGAAGCATGAAAAGCTTCTCTCACTGCAGAGTCAACCAAAGCCCCCACAGTCCAACTCTAAGTTTGGTGTTGGGAGGCCACAACCAAACTCTAAGTTTGGTGTTGAACCCCCACATTCAAACTCTAAGTTTGATGTTGGGAGGTCCCAACCTTGCTCTGATTATCTGTGAGACTCCATGAGAGCTCACTGTCCAGCTAAGGACAATAAAGAAGCGCTTGCTGGGAGGCAACCCAGCCATTCACAAAATTTAATTTTATTTGTTTTTGCTAATTAATTTTTACAGGTATATGTCAAAGTATCTTCAAAAGGTAAAATAGCAACTGATTGGATTCACAGAGTTACAAGGGAATTTGGAAGCTCACTGGCGTGAAAAAGCCAGTAAGAAACATTTTGGGCGTTGAACGCCCAAAAGAAGCACCCACTGGGTGTTCAACGCCAGTAAGGGTAGCCATCTAGGCGTTAAACGCCAGAAAGGAGCATCTTCTGGGCGTTGAACGCCAGAAAGAAGAACCTTCTGGGCGTTTAACGCCAAATTGACAGCGTCTTGGGCGTTCAGAAAAACGCCCAGAGACAAAGGACTTCCTGGCGTTCAATGCCAGAAAGAAGCAACAGCTGGGCGTTGAACGCCCAGGAGAAGCAGCAATTGGGCGTTAAACGCCCAAAACAAGCAGCATTTGGGCGTTTAACGCCAGAATGGTGGGGAGGAGGTAAAATTCGTTTTTCTTCACAAATTTTCTAATTTTTATGTTTCAATTCATAATTTCTTGCATAAACATGTTTTAAAATATCATCCTTCAATTCCAAAAATTTTAATCCTAATTTCTAAAAACACTAATTTCTAAAATCCCTTTTTCAAAAATGTCAAATGTATCTTAATTCATAAACACAAATCTTTTTCCAATCCAAATCTTTTTCAAATCTTTTTCAACTCATCATATCTTTTGGATTTCGAAATTGCCTCTCCCTCTATTCCTCTCCTTTCCTTTCTTTTGCTTGAGGACAAGCAAGCCTCTAAGTTTGGTGTGATTTGCCATGATCACTGAGCTAAAACTCATCAAGATCATGGCACCTAAGGGAACAGGAAGAGCAAGGATGTGAACTGAAGGAACTAAAGTGTCAGAAGCTATTCCTTGAAGGACCAAGCACCCCACAAACTAGAGGAACATCCACTTCCCAAAATACAGGTTGTTAAGTTCTAATTTTAAGCTTTAACTCTGTGATAGTATTTTTATAGAAATTTACCTTAGAAGTTATATAGGAGTAGTAGTAATTAGTATCTCTATTTTGATTTTATCTCCAATTAAGCTATGATTTATTTTTCTCATCATTATCAAGCATGAATAAAGTAGTATATTCTTAGAATAAAGAGGCAACGAGTTCTTAATAAGGAAAATTCTAATTATTTATATGTGGTGGCAATACTTTTTGTCTTCTGAATGAATGCCTGAATAGTGCATATTTTTTATATTGAATTTTATGAATGTTAAAATTGTTGGCTCCTGAAAGAATGATGAACAAGAGAAATGTTATTGATGATCTGAAAAATCATGAAATTGATTCTTGAAGCAAGAAAAAGCAATGAAAAACAAGCTTGCGAAAAAAAAGTGAAAAAAAATTACAAGGAATCATTGGATCAAGAAAGGGAATAAAAGCCAACAGCCCTTTAAAACCAAAAGGCAAGGGTGAAAAGGATCTAAGGCTTTGAGCATCAGTGGATAGGAGGGCCCAAGGAAATAGTTCCAGGCCTAAGCGGCTAAATCAAGCTGTCCCTAACTATGTGCTTGTGGCATGCAGGTCCAAGTGAAAAACTTGAGACTGAGTGGTTAAAGTCGTGATCCAAAGCAAAAAGAGTGTGCTTAAGAGCTCTAGACACCTCTAACTGGGGACTTTAGCAAAGCTGAGTCACAATCTGAAAAGGTTCACCCAGTCATGTGTCTGTGGCATTTATGTATCCGGTGGTAATACTGGAAAACAAAGTGCTTAGGGCCACGGCCAAGACTCATAAAGTAACTGTGTTCAAGAATCAACATACTACACTAGGAGAATCAATAATACTATCTGAATTCTGAGTTCCTATGGATGCCAATCATTCTGAATTTCAAAGAATAAAAGGAGATGCCAAAACTGTTCAGAAACAAAAAGCTACAAGCCCCGCTCATCTAATAAGAATCTGAGCTCCACTTAAAAACTCTCAAATATTATTACTTCTTAATTTCTTTTCATCCTATTTTATTTATCTAGTTGCTTGAGGACAAGCAACAGTTTAAGTTTGGTGTTGTGATGAGCGGATATTTTATACGCTTTTTGGGGGTAATTTCATGTAGATTTTAGTATGTTTTAATTAGTTTTTAGTAGAATATTATTAGTTTTTAGGCAAAAATCATATTTCTGGACTTTACTATGAGTTTGTGTGTTTTTTCTGTGATTTCAGGTATTTTCTGGCTGAAATTGAGGGAGCTGAGCAAAAATCTGAGTTAGGCTGAAAAAGGACTGCTGATGTTGTTGGATTCTGATCTCCCTGCACTCGAAATGGATTTTCTGGAGCTACTGGAGTCCAATTGGCGCGCTCTCAACGGCGTTGGAAAGTAGACATCCAGAGCTTTCCAGCAATATATAATAGTCCATACTTTGCGCGAAGATAGATGATGTAAACTGGCGTTCAACGCCAGTATCATGCTGCTGTCTGGCGTCCAGCGCCAGAAACAGGTTACAAGCTGGAGTTCAACGCCAGAAACAGGTTACAACTTGGCGTTGAACGCCCAAAACAGCCCCAGGCACGTGAGAAGCTTAAGTCTCAGCCCCAGCACACACCAAGTGGGCCCCAGAAGTGGATTTCTGCACTATCTATCATAGTTTACTCATTTTCTGTAAACCTAGGGTACTAGTTTACTATTTAAACAACTTTTAGAGATTTACTTTAGACCTCATGACATTTTCAGATCTGAATTTTATACACTTTGACGGCATGAGTCTCTAAACTCCATTGTTGGGGGTGAGGAGCTCTGCAGCGTCTCGATGAATTAATGCAATTGTTTTTGTTTCTCCTTTCAAACATGCGTGTTCCTATCTAAGATATTCATTTGCACTTAATTATGGAGAAGGTGATGATCCGTGACACTCATCACCTTCCTCAATCCATGAACGTGTGCCTGACAAACACCTCCGTTCTACATCAGATTGAATGAGTATCTCTTAGCTTCCTTAATCAGAATCTTCGTGGTATAAGTTAGAACTGATGGCGGCCACTCTTGAGGATCCGGAAAGTCTAAACCTTGTCTGTGGTATTCTGAGTAGGATTCAAGGATTGAATGGCTGTGACGAGCTTCAAACTCGCGATTGCTGGGCGTGATGACAAACACAAAAGGATCAATGGATCCTATTCCAACATGATCGAGAACCAACAGCTGATTAGCCGTGCTGTGACAGAGCATCTGGACCGTTTTCACTGAGAGGATGGGAGGTAGCCACTGACAATGGTGATTCCCTACATACAGCTTGCCATGGAAGGAGTCTTGCATTTATGAAAGTGAGTAAGTATTATGTTGCAGGGATTCAGAGGATAAAACATCTCCAAAAACCCCAACATATTCTCCATTACTGCACAACAAGTAACTATTTCACACTCTTTTATTTTTCTAATAATTCCAACTGATAATTTTAATTAATATCCTGACTAAGAATAATAAAATAAACATAGCTTGCTTCAAACCAATAATCTCCGTGGGATCGACCCTTACTCACGTAAGGTATTACTTGGACGACCCAGTGCACTTGTTGGTTAGTTGTACGAATTGCAAATTCGTGCACCACATACTCTGTGTGTTTTTTCTTTTATGCTATTTAGGTTATCTACTTGATATTTCATAGCATGCTTGTTTGCGAGTGCCTGTTTGGGATAATTGAAGCACTAGACTTTTGATATTGAGACTGATCACCTTGATATCGATTGTTTGGTGTAGACAGGAACCCAACATGGCCACTCGTGGACGAGGTTGAACACGAACATGAGAAAGTAAGAACGAGCAACCAGCTGACAATCATGCTAAATTTATGGTGGCAATGGCGAATCTCGCTAATACCATAGAAGCTAATGCTGCTGCGACACTACAACCTGTGCAGAGGTTAGGCTAACCGGCCGGGAATGGACATGGCAATAAGAATGGCGAAGGGAATGCCAACGATAATGCTGAGGGTAATGGCGATAACACGGGAGGAGTTCTGATGACATTGGCGATATTCCTCAAGGTTCATCTGCCAATTTTCTGCGGATCCACAAATCCTATTGAAGCGGACCACTGGTTCCAAGCCATGGAGCGTGCTTTACAGGCGTAACATGTTCCCCTCAATCAATATGTCGAGTTTGCCGCTTATCAGGTAGCGGGAGAGGCCCAGCCCTGGTGGCAAGCTGAGTGCCGTTTGCTACAACTTTAGAACGCCGACATTCTATGGGATGTGTTCCGAATGGCCTTTTATAAGAAGTACTTTCCTGAGTCTGCAAGGGAAGCGAAGGAGATAGAGCTAATGCAGTTGAAACAAGGTTCCATGTCTGTGGCTGAATACACCAACAAGTTTGAGGAGCTCTGTAGGTTTTCTCGGGTGTGTCAGAGTGACTCGGAGACTTTCGAGAGTTGGAGGTGTATTAAGTACCAGAGGGGTTTAAAGGATAATATTATGACTGTTGTGGCTCCTTTGGAGATTCATGTCTTCTCTGACTTAGTGAACAAGGCTAGAGTAGTGGAAGACTATGCCAAGACCGTGGCGGCATCCAAAGACACTCATGGAGGGAGCTCTAGTCGGGGGAGTGGCAAGTATTTTCATCCGAGAAGACAAAGTTTCAAGAGAGGAGGATATGCGCCTCAAGGCTAAGGGGGCTTCAGAAAGAACAATCAAAACCAATTTCAGTATGATAAGGGAAGAAGAAATCAGAGTAAGAATTCGTCGGATTTGACTTGTGTACGTTGTGGGCGTTTCCATCCTTATGACTCATGCAAAATTGGTTTAGGTGGTTGTTTCAATTGTGGGTTGCCTAACTACATTGCGAGGAATTGCCCTCATAGGAGGAATCAGAATGCAGGCCAAAGTCAGCATTAAGGTCGAGTCTTTGCTGTGAATGCCAAGGATGCTTCCAAGGAGGATCCATTGATGAGAGGTATATGTCTAATTGGTAACAAATCCTTAGTTGCATTATATGATACTAGAGCTTCGCATTCGTTTATTTCGTTTACTAATGTTGAGGAATTAGGCTTGAAAGTGTCAGAGTTACCTTTTGATCTACATGTACATACTCCACATCAAACAGTTATGACTAGGTCAGGTTGTAGACAAGTAGGTTTCAAGCTTGAGGGTAGAGACTTTGTGCACGATTTGATTTGTTTACCAATGGTGGGGCTAGAAATGATTTTAGGGTTTGATTGGTTATCGAAGAATCGGGTTTTGTTGGATTGCTTTGAACGGACTATTCGGTTTATGCCGGGAGAAGATAATGGAGCAGTGGTAGCTACGGGATATTACCTGAGCTCTGTAATTGTGCATTGTAGTGGGGAGGAGTGTCAGGGTTATATTTTGTTGACTGCTAATGCGTTGGGTGTTGCCCAGAACTTAGATCAGATTTCGGTGGTTAGAGATTTTCCAGAAGTGTTCTCGGAAGATATCCCTGAGTTCCCACCTCAAAGGGAAATCGAATTTGCAATTGAATTGGTGCCAGGAGCCAGACCAGTGTTGATTGTACCATATAGAATGGCTCCAATAGAGCTGGCAGAATTAAAGACTCAGTTGGAAGAGCTTCTGGATAAGAGGTTCATTCGATCGAGTGTATCACCTTGGGGAGTACCAGTTTTATTAGTAAAGAAGAAAGATGGAGGAATGCGTTTGTGTGTGGATTACCGATAGTTGAACAAAGTAACAGTGAAAAACAAGTACCCGCTGCCAAGGATAGATGACTTGATGGATCAACTGTAAGGAGCTAGAGTATTTTCCAAGATTGATTTGAGATCCGGTTACCATCAGATAAGACTGAAGGAGGATGATATCCCTAAGATGGCGTTTAGGACACGCTATGGACACTACAAGTTTGCGGTAATGTCCTTTGGATTAACGAATGCACCTGCTGTTTTCATGGATTATATGAATAGAGTGTTTCGTCCCTTTTTGGACAAATTCATGGTGGTTTTCATAGATGACATCTTAGTTTACTCTAAGACGGCAAAGGAGCATGAGGAACATTTGAGGATTGTGCTGTAAATCTTAAAGGAATGGAAGTTGTATGATAAGTTGTCGAAGTGTGAGTTCTGGAAGGAGGAAGTGAAGTTCTTAAGTCACGTGGTGAGTAAGGAGGAATATCCGTAGTTCCTTCTAAGGTGGACACGGTAATGGAAAGGGGAAGACCGACAACGGTGACGGAAGTCAGAAGCTTTTTGGGTTTAGCCGGACATTACCAGAGATTCATTGAAGGATTTTCCCGGATTGCACTACCGATGACTAAGTTGACAAAAAGGGAAGTGCCATTCGTGTAGATGTCGGAGTGCGAAGAGAGATTTCAGACATTGAAGCAAAAGTTAACTTCAGCACCTGTTTTAATTTTACCGAAACCGCATGAACCATTTGAAGTATATTGTGATGCTTCTTTGAAAGGTTTGGGTTGCTTGTTGATGCCACACCGGAACGTGGTGGCTTATGCATCGCGTCAATTGAGACTGTATGAGGTGAAGTACCCAACTCATGACTTGGAATTAGCGGCGATTGTGTTTGCACTGAAGGTTTGGAGGCACCACTTGTACGGAGTAAGGTTTAACATCTTTTCTGATCATAAGAGTCTCAAGTACATCTTTGATCAGAAAGAGTTAAATATGCACCAGAGAAGGTGGATGGAGTTGATTAAAGATTATGATTTCGAGTTGAGTTATCACCCTAGAAAGGCAAACATGGAAGCAGATGCTTTGAGTCGGATGTCCTTGACAATAGCTTGGATGAGGATTAAGCAAGAGGAGCTAGTAGATAAGTTTGTGGATCTTAAGCTAGATATTGGTGAAGTGGCCAGAAGGGCTTGTTTGAACCAGTTACAGATCTCAAGCATGTTTAAATCAGAAATACAAAGGGCTTAGCAAGATGAGCAAAAGCTTCAGCAATTGTTTCAACCAGTTGGTGATAAGAGGCGTAAAGAATTCACTAAGGATGATGAGGGGTTATGGAAGTACAAGGGAAGGATCTGTATACCAGATGTTGGGAGTTTAAGGTAGGACTTATTGTCGGAAGCTCATAACAACGGGATTTCTATTCATCCTGGGAGTATGAAGATGTATTATGACTTGAAGAAGATGTTCTGGTGGCCTAGGATGAAGGGTGATGTAGCAACAGTGATATCCAAGTGTTTAACTTGCCAGAAGGTGAAGATAGAGCACAGAAACTGTCAAGAATACTACAACCAGTTAAGATTCCTCAGTGGAAGTGGGAAGGAATTACAATGGATTTTGTGATTGGTTTACCGAAGACTAGGTCGGGATTTGATGCGATTTGTGTGATCGTGGATCACTTAACCAGATTTGCTCACTTTCTGCCTATTCGAGTAAACTGTTCTATGGAGGAGTTGGTGAGATTGTACATTAAGGATATAGTAAGGTTGCATGGTGTGCCGTCGAGCATATTATTGGACCGTGATCCCCGATTCACTACAAGGTTTTGGGGAGCTTTTCAAAGGGCTTTCAGTATGAAGCTATGTCTCAGTACTGCATATCATCTGCAAACCGATAGACAGTCAGAGAGGACTATTCAGAAGTTGGAAGATATGCTGAGAGCATGTGTTTTGGATCAACCTGGAAGTTACGATCATTACATGTCATTGGTGGAGTTTGCGTACAACAATAGCTTTCATGCGAGCATTGGGATGACTTTGTATGAAGCATTGTATGGACGGAAGTGCCAGTCTCCACTCTGTTGATATGAATCAGGTGGAGCAAGTGCTTTGGGTCCAGATTTGATAGCAGAGACTACTGAGAACCTTAAGAAGATTCGTGCAAGGATTCTAACTGCCCAAAGTCGACAGAAGAGTTATGCGAATCAGAGACGGAAACCGTTAGAGTTTGAAGTGGGAGAGCACGTATTCCTTAGGGTTACACCGACAATTGGGATTGGAAGAGTAATCAAGACCAAGAAGTTGAACCCAAGTTATATAGGACCGTTTGAGATTTTGAAGAGATTCGGGCCGGTGGCGTATCAAGTAGCTTTACCACCTCATCTGTCTAACTTACATTACATATTCCACGTGTCACAACTCCGTAAGTACACACCAGATGCGTCTCATGTGTTGGAGCCAGAGTCAGTTAAGTTGAAGGAGAATTTAACTTTCCAAGTAATGCCAATGAGGATCGACGACACTAGTGTGAAGAAGCTGCGAAGAAAGGATGTTTCATTGGTTAAATTTGCTTCGGAACGAGCAGGAGTAAAAGAGAACACTTGGCAATTGGAGTCCGAGATGCGAAAGGATTATCCCGAGCTATTCTTAGATAATTCAAATTTTGAGGGCAAAATTTCTTATTTGGTGGGGAGAATGTAAGAACCGCAACTAATCAACTGGTTAATTAAGTGATTAATTGCCCAAATTAGATTTCGAAAAGTTAGAGAGAGAATTTGAGGATGAAAAGGTTATTTTTGGACTCAGTGGGTCTTTCTGAGTCAGAAAATGTGCTTTACGCGAAAAATCGTGAGAAACCGCAAATTGGCAGTTGAAACAATTGAACAGGTTCAAGTCTGCTCGGTGCTGCACAAGAAAAAGTTGGAACAGTCGAAAACCTTAGAAAATATTAGAAGTTGAAAACCGGGCGTTAATTTTAAAGGTTTGGCCCCGAGTTGGGTCGAACGGGTTAAAAACGCTAATGGGTTGGGTCGGGCCCAAGTTGGGCCGAAGCCTAATATATATAAACATTAAGTGAACCCTTTTCTTCTTCATTAAACACACACACAGCAGAATTGAGAGAGGGAGAGGAGAAGAGATTGAGCACTATTCACCTCAACCTTCCGAATCTCATATCTTGAGCTCGAGAGCTCCGATCGCCGCACCGTTTGCGGCTACGTGTTCCTTGTGAAGAGCTCTACAAATCCCATCTAAGAAACTCTAGAGGTAATCACGAAATTCTCCCAGTTCTTCTCTTCAAAATTTCGGGTTTACTAGGGCTTTGGGTTAAATGAGTTTTGTGATTTTAGATGTTTAGGTTTGCTCTAATTCTTGCTTAGCCTTGGGTGTTGACATCTAAATCTATTAGAAAAGGTAAGAGCCATTAAACCCTTGTGAGTTTATGTTTAATTGAAAACCCTAGGTTGATTTGAGGTGATTTATATGTATATAGTTTGATTTTTGTGGCTTTGGGAGCTCTTGGAACTTATTTGTGCTTATTGGAGTGGAATTGAAAGCTTGGACTGTGGTTGGAAGCTTGTTTGTGCTAAGTTAGAATTTGGGTGCATAAAGGGAATCGACCAAGGTATGGTTTTGGTTTCCCCTATGTAGTATATAATATTCATGGACACATAGGCTAGTGACCAATAGGATAGATTGAACTAAAATGATGGTTGGTGTGTTAAATGATGATGAATTGATGAATGTTGGGTTAACTGTGATGAATTATAATAATACAATGATGTTGAATTATTGTATGAATTGGAAGTTGGTTCCTTATGATAATTGTAGTGTTATGATTTATGAAATAGTGGATTTGATGGTGATTTGGTCATAAGTGTTATATAGTTGATGTTGGAATTGAGAGTAATGTAATGAGAAGGAGAATATGGTAAGGTTGGTGTATTATGGTACAACAAGTACATTTTGATGAAAAGTGGAGTTTTGGGATGGTTTGATGTGATTTGGTATGGGTATGGTAATAAATTTTGGAAATTGTGAAGTTTGATAAAAATTGGGTTTTTGATGAACTTTGTACGATCATAACTTCCATCTCATTTTTTTAAATTGAGTGAAATTTATTTAGAATTAAAGATATTTGAAAACTCTTTAAATCGGTATAAAGTATGTGAAAATTGGGATTTTGTAGAGGAAGTTATGACCTGGCAAAGTTGGTGTTAAAAAGCTGAAATTTTGCAAAGTTGCAGAATTTCATGTTTTTTGATATGTGCGAGCGCACACCCTTGTGCGGGCGCACACCCTGCAAAAATTTTGACCTATGCGCACGCACACACTTGTGCGCACGCACAGGCAGAGAACTGCATTCTGTTTGCAGTGCTAGTACAGCTTGTGCGCGCACATATCTAAGGAAGGATTTCAACCTGTGCGTCCGCACATGTCCGCACAGGCCTGTGCGGACGCACATGTTGGGAAGGCCAATTTGTTAGGGGCGCTGGCACAGGTTGTGCGAGTGAACAGATTCTGTAAGTTTTTACATCCCTGTGCATTGATGAGCTGATAATTTATACGCTTTTTGGCATTGTTTTTACTTAGTTTTTAGTATGATTTAGTTGGTTTTTAGTATATTTTTATTAGTTTTTAATTAAAAATCACATTTCTGAACTTTACTATGAGTTTGTGTGTTTTTCTGTGATTTTAGGTATTTTCTGGCTGAAATTGAGGGAGTTGAGCAAAAATCTGATTCAGGCTGCAAAAGGACTGCTGATGCTGTTGGATTCTGACCTCCCTGCACTCAAAGTAGATTTTCTGGAGCTACAGAACTCCAATTGACGCGCTCTCAATTGGGTTGGAAAGTAGACATCCAGGGCTTTCCAGAAATATATAATAGTTTATACTTTGCGCAAAGATAGACGACGTAAACTGGCGTTCAACGCCAGTTTCATGTTGCAGTCTGGCGTCCAGCGCCAGAAACAGGTTACAAGTTGGAGTTCAACGCCCAAAACACGTTACAGCCTGGCGTTCAACTCCAGAAACAGCCCAAGCACGTGAGAGGCTTAAGTCTCAGCCCCAGCACACACTAAGTGAGCCCCAGAAGTGGATTTCTGCACCAATTATCTTAGTTTACTCATTTTCTGTAAACCTAGGTTACTAGTTTACTATTTAAACAACTTTTAGAGACTTATTTTGTACCTCATGAAATTTTCAGATCTGAATTACATACTCTTTGACGGCATGAGTCTCTAAACTCCATTGTTGGGGGTGAGGAGCTCTGCAGCGTCTCGATGAATTAATGCAATTACTTTTGTTTTCCTTTCAAACACGCTTGTTCTTATCTAAGATGTTCATTTGCGCTTAAACGTGAAGAAGGTGATGATCCGTGACACTAATCACCTTCCTCAATCCATGAACATGTGCCTGACAACCACCTCCATTCTACATCAGATTGAATGAGTATCTCTTAGATTCCTTAATCAGAATCTTCGTGGTATAAGCTGGAATTGATGGCGGCATTCATGAGAATCCGGAAAGTCTAAACCTTGTCTGTGGTATTCCGAGTAGGATTCTGGGATTAGATGACTGTGCCGAGCTTCAAACTCGCGAGTGTTGGGCGTGATGACAAACGCAAAAGAATCAATGGATTATATTCCGACGTGATTGAGAACCAACAGTTGATTAGCCATGCTGTGACAGAGAATTTGGACATTACCCTTTGAACTAATGTGTGATGCCAGTGACCATACCATTGGTGCAGTATTGGGACAGAGGCATAACAAGTTTCTGCATGTCATTTATTATGCTAGCAGTGTTTTAAATGATGCCCAGAAAAATTACACAACCACAGAAAAAGAATTACTTGCAGTCGTTTATGCCATTGACAAGTTTAGATCCTACTTAGTAGGATCAAAAGTGATTGTGTACACTGACCATATTGCTCTTAAATATCTACTCACAAAGCATGATTCAAAGCCCAGGCTCATAAGATGGGTGTTGCTTATGCAAGAGTTTGATATAGAAATAAGAGACAGAAAAGGAATAGAGAATCAAGTAGCTGATCACCTGTCCCGGATAGAACCAGTAGCAGGAGCATCCCTCCCTCCTACTGAGATCTCTGAAACCTTTCCGGATGAGCAATTGTTTGCTATTCAGGAAGCTCTGTGGTTTACAGACATTGCAAACTATAAGACACAAGGTTTTATTTCGGTAACCATGGAGAGGAAGCATGAAAAGCTTCTCTCACTACAGAGTCAACCAAAGCCCCCACAGTCAAACTCTAAGTTTGGTGTTGGGAGGCCACAACCAAACTCTAAGTTTGGTGTTGAACCCCCACATTCAAACTCTAAGTTTGATGTTGGGAGGTCCCAACCTTGCTCTGATTATCTGTGAGGCTCCATGAGAGCTCACTGTCAAGCTATTGACATTAAAGAAGCGCTTATTGGGAGGCAACCCAATATTATTTAATTATATCTATTTATTTTCCATGGCTATTTTATGTTTTCTTTAGGTTGATGATCATGTGAAGTCACAAAAACAAATGGAAAATCAAAAACAGAATGAAAAATAGCTCACCCTGGAGGAAGATCATTCTGGCGTTTAAACGCCAGAAACAAGCATCTGTCTGGCATTTAACGCCAGAAACAAGAACCAAGCTGGCGTTTAACGCCAGAAACAAGCATCAGTCTGGCGTTAAACGCCAGAAACAGGCTACATTTGGGCGTTTAACGCCAGAAACAGGCAGCAGTCTGGCGTTAAACGCCAGGATTGCATAGTAAGGGCATTTTGTACGCCTAATTGGAGCAGGGATGCTAAATCCTTGACCCCCACTGGATCTATGGACCCCACAGGATCCCAACCTACCTCACCATTCAAAATCAAACCATTCCCCTCCCAAACCCACCCATTCACACACTTCCATCTCCTCCATCTTCTCCACTTCTTTCTTCTTTTGCTCGAGGACGAGCAAACCTTTTAAGTTTGGTGTGGTAAAAGCATTGCTTTTGTTTTTCCATAATTCAGTGGTAGAGCAATTGACTGCAGATCAAAGAGCTATGAGGAAAGAGCAACAAAGGCAAGGAAGAGACATAGAGGAGCTCAAAAGCACCATTGGTCCTTCAAGAAGAGGAAGACGCCACCCTCATTAAGGTGGACCCATTCCTTAATCTCCTTGTTCTTATTTTCCTGTTTTTCGTTTACTATGCTTCATGTTTAATTATGTTTGTGTCTTTACTATATGATCACTAGTATCTAAGTGTCTATGTCTTAAAGATATGAATGTCCTATGAATCCATCACCTTTCTTAAATGAAAATTGTTTTCTGAAAAAGAAAAAGAAGTACATTTCTGATGAGCGGATAATTTATACGCTTTTTGGCATTGTTTTTACTTAGTTTTTAGTATGATTTAGTTGGTTTTTAGTATATTTTTATTAGTTTTTAATTAAAAATCACATTTCTGGACTTTACTATGAGTTTGTGTGTTTTTCTGTGATTTCAGGTATTTTCTGGCTGAAATTGAGGGAGCTGAGCAAAAATCTGATTCAGGCTGCAAAAGGACTGCTGATGTTGTTGGATTCTGACCTTCCTGCACTCAAAAGGGATTTTCTGGAGCTACAGAACTCCAATTGACGCGCTCTCAATTGGGTTGGAACGTAGACATCTAGGGCTTTCCAGCAATATATAATAGTTTATACTTTGTGCAAAGATAGATGACGTAAACTGGCGTTCAACGCCAGTTCCATGTTGCAGTCTGGTGTCCAGCGCCAGAAAGAGGTTACAAGTTGGAGTTCAACGCCCAAAACACGTTACAGCCTGGCGTTCAACTCCAGAAACAGCCCAAGCACGTGAGAGGCTTAAGTCTCAGCCCCAGCACACACCAAGTGGGCCCCAGAAGTGGATTTCTGCACCAATTATCTTAGTTTACTTATTTTTCTGTAAACCTAGGTTACTAGTTTACTATTTAAACAACTTTTAGAGACTTATTTTGTACCTCATGACATTTTCAGATCTGAATTACATACTCTTTAACGGCATGAGTCTCTAAACTCCATTGTTGGGGGTGAGGAGCTCTGCAGCGTCTCGATGAATTAATGCAATTACTTTTGTTTTCCTTTCAAACACGCTTGTTCTTATCTAAGATGTTCATTCGCGCTTAAACGTGAAGAAGGTGATGATCCGTGACACTCATCACCTTCCTCAATCCATGAACGTGTGCCTGACAACCACCTCCGTTCTACATCAGATTGAATGAGTATCTCTTAGATTCCTTAATCAGTATCTTCGTGGTATAAGCTGGAATTGATGGCAGCATTCATGAGAATCCAGAAAGTCTAAACCTTGTCTGTGGTATTCTGAGTAGGATTCTGGGATTGGATGACTGTGACGAGCTTCAAACTCGCGAGTGTTGGGCGTGATGACAAACGCAAAAGAATCAATGGATTCTATTCCGACATGATCGAGAACCAACAGCTGATTAGCCATGCTGTGACAGAGCATTTGGATCATTTTCACTGAGAGGATGGGAAGTAACCATTGACAACGGTGACACCCTACATATAGCTTGCCATGGACGGAGCCTTGCGTGTGGAAAAAGGATTTCAAGGAAGAGTTGAAATTCAGAGGACAAAGCATCTCCAAAACTCCAACATATTCTCCATTATTGAGTAACAATTACTTATTCCAAACACTTTTACTTCTTACAATTAAATCCAAATAACCTTATTGGCATCCTGACTAAGATTAATAAGATAACCATAGCTTGCTTCAAGCCAACAATCTCCGTGGGATCCTTACTAAGGTATTACTTGGACGACCCAGTGCACTTGCTGGTTAGTTGTGCGGATTGCAAAAGTGTGATTGCAATTTCGTGCACCATGCATACGCACACATTTTGAAATTTCCTAGGCGTGCGCACGCATAGACCCCTGTGCGGCCGCACACGTCATGTTTCTCAAATTTACTTGTTTTTCAACTATTTTACCTTCCCACCAAGGTTGTAAGCTTCTATATCACTATTTTAAGACTTTTGGGCCTAGTTTTGAGTATTAGAACGTGGGATATAACTTAAGGGTTCAAGTACTTGATTTTAAGATAAATTAGAAAATGGAGGCTTAGGTTTCTGGTGTGCTGGGAAGGGTTTAACGGATGATTGATATATGAGATGAATGGATAGTGGTTGAAAAGAGTCGAGGACTCCGATTTGAGATGATGGATCCATGTATACTGAAAATGCTTTTTGAAAACCACTGAAATAATGTTTTTTCTGAGATTATGAGACGTTATGCGCTCGACAGGGACGGTGGTTAATCCCGCCTGTCGAGGTAGTTGCGGCGGCGTAAGGACGGTGGTTAATCCCGCTTACGTTGAGATGTGAGGTCTGAGGCAAGAGTATCCCGCTCGCATCCCTTCGGATCTATAGGGCGTGCTGGCGCCAGTACCTGGACAGTGATCGGGGCACTATATCTCGGGGGTTCCCATATGAGAAATCCGAAAGGCGACGTCTCCATGGAGATGTGTTGGGTTGGCAGTTGAACCGACAATGTGATATCACAGCCAGTAGGGCAGGCATTCATCATGTGCATTTTCTATCTGTTTGTATGCTTTGTTTACTTGTAATGGCTTGCCTAGTTGAATAACATGCTTACTTGTTATTTGAATTATTTTCCTTTTATGCTTCTACTTGTGCCTTACTTGCATTGTATATTACCTATGCTTTCTACTGGGATTGAGGAGGTTCGGAAGGCGGTGGCGATGGGATCGCATGGAGGATCGGTTGGTGAAGGCTGTGGGTCAGCGGTATTTGGTTAGAATAGAAATCCCCTAAGATAGATTACCCAATTTATTTATGTTAAGGTTTGTATGTTATGCTTATCTGTTTTAGAATACTTTAAGCTTGAATCTTGTGATGAATATGGAGCTTAGGATTGCCTTTGGTGTCCTGGGGTCTTATATCCTACATCACTGTTACCATAATGAGAACCTCCGATTCTCATACCATATTTCTGTTGTGTTTTTCAGATGCAGGTCGCAACCCACCTCGGTGAGTTATTTTGGATGGTGACAGGAGCGTAGGATCTTGGATTCATTTGGAGTCTTTTATTTATTTTGTTTATACATCTCTCACTTTTGTATTTTTTTTTTGCCTAGAGGCTTGTATATAAGAGAATAAAACTTGTATAAGCTGTTTTCAAACTGTCAGGTTTCTGTATGGTCTGTATATGGCTAGCCGGCTTAAACTCTGCGAGCCGTGGCTAGTTTCTTATCATATTATACACATACTTTTTGTTATATTACCTTTGTATCTTGTGCGTTAAGTTAGTAGCTTCGATAGTACATTTGCACTTTTGAAATCCTGTTTTTGAGCTATATCTTTCATTGGGCTTCTAGACTATACTATTCTTTCTATATATATATATATATATATATATATATATATATATATATATATGTATTATGTATGAGCTTAGAACTGTCATAATCTCTGATTAACCTTTGCTTTACGATGCGAGGTAAAGCTTAGGCTAATTAGGGTGTTACATTTTCAAGAGACTCCAAAACAAAATCCCATTTGCTGAAGCATTAGAGCAAATGCCACTCTATGCCAAGATTTTGAAGGAGCTAATGACCAAGAAAAGGACCTGGAGAAATGATGAAAACTGTGGTGTTAACCGAGGAATGTAATGCTATCATTCAACATAAATTACCACAGAAATTGAAGGACCCTGGGAGCTTTCAAATCCCTTGTGTCATAGGAGAAATCACAGTGGAAAAAGCTCTATGTAATTTGGGAGCTAGCATAAATCTAATGTCCTTAGCAATGATGAAAAGAATGAAGATTGAGGAAGCCAAACCAATAAGAATGGCACTTCAATTAGCATATCGATCATTCAGATTTCCCCATGGAATAGTAGAAGACTTGTTGGTGAAGCTGGGAGACATCTTCTTCCCAGCAGGCTTTGTGGTGTTGGATATGGAGGAAGAGACCAAAGGTTCAATCATTCTGGGAAGGCCGTTTCTAGCAACAGCTAGAGCCATCATCGATGTCCAAAAAGGAAAACTCATCCTTAGACTACGTGATGAGAAAATGGTATTCAATGTGTTCAAGGCCATGAGTTACCCACAGGAATCACTAGGAGAATGCATGAGGTTGGATGCAGTGGAGATCTTAGTATAAGAAACCTTTGAAGAAGAAGAACTTGAGTAGGTGACAAAAGAAGATCCCCCATCAAATAGTGAGGATGCAACAGTTCAATCAACTGAGGCATTCATTCCAAGTACATCAGAGGAATAGAAAGAAGAGAATGAAGCACCCAAACTTGAATTGAAAGTGTTCATACCCTGGGTCGAGCTGTGCGACCCGGGCTGACCAAAGACACAAGTGACCGACCTCTTCAAGTTGGGTCGCCACCGTCCTCTTCTAAAAGAGTTCGGCCAACTCACCATAGAGGCCCAAGCAGGCCCAAACAAAGGAATGCAACCCATTCTAAAGGCGGCAAAGCCAAGAAAGATAAGGTAGTTCCCCTAAAAAGATAAGATAAGATAACTATCTTATCTCAAGAAAAGCCACTCAATACTACTATAAATACACTGGAGCACCCAAGTATAACTCATACTCTGATTCTACACAAAAAACCTGCTTAAAGCCCGTGCTAACTTAAGCATCGGAGTCTCTTGCAGATACCACCACCCTCCAGTGATCAAAGATCAGCAGCTCTACCAAAGCCAACAAGTCGGACACGACAGCTCCGGCCACAACAGCAAATTTCATCCGAGATCGACCTTCAGTTTCAGGTAACCCTCGGAACATTAGCGTCGTTGTCAGGGACCCTGAAAGTCATTCCATCATCATGGCGGACAACCTCAACAACGATCACAACTCCAATTTAGAAGAAAGGACGCCACATAAGAACACAGACTTCACACTGAAAGATACATCTCAACCATACAGAGACAAGCATTCTCCAAAAACAGAAATTCTAGATGCCCTCCGAGAATAGCAAGACCATCTCAAGCAGCTCGAACAAGAAGCCAAACACCAGTGCGAAGCCGAAAGAGACCTTCGGAGGGAAACAAGACGACGCCAAGAGCTAGAGGACAAGCTCCTAAAGCTCGAGGCTGATCTTAAATCTAAAACCATTCGATCCAATCAGGAAGATAGCTCGCACAAGGACCAAGATCCATTCACCAAAGAGATCATGAAAGCTAAAGTCCCAAAGGATTTCAAAGCTCCTGACATGACCCCATACGATGGTACATCGGATCCGAGCCATCATCTTAGCAATTTTAGAAGTAGGATGTATCTCACGGATGCCTCAGATGCAATCCGCTGTAAAGCTTTCCCGACCACCTTAACCAAAATTGCAATAAAGTGGTTCGACAGCTTGCCACCAAGGTCAATAGCAAGCTTCGATGACCTCGCCAAGAAGTTCCTAGGCAGATTCTCCATCCAAAAAGACAAAGACAAACACGCCCCATGGCTATTAGGGATTAAGCAAGGAGATCGGGAGAGCCTCCGTAACTACATGGAAAGATTCAACAAGGCGTGTCTAGATATACTAAGTCTGCCAACAGAAGCAGCCATCATGGGTCTCATCAATGGTCTTCGAGAAGGACCCTTTAGCCACTCCATATAAAAAATGCATCCAACAACTCTAAATGAGGTACAAGAACGGCAGAAAAGTATATTAACATGGAGGAGAACTCTTGACTAGGAGAAAATTCAAAATCCGAATTCTCCTACCCTCCACGGGACAAGGGTAAAGAGTCTGGGAAAAAAGAAGACCAGCCTACTGAAAAACCTAGAAAATACCACAACTACACTCCACTAAGAGTGTCCCTTGTGGATGTATACAGGGGGATATGCAACACTGAGAAAATCCCCCCACCTCGCCCAATCAAACACAAAAGAGGAGGGGGAAATCGGGCAGAGTACTGTGGATACACCGAATCTACGTACACTCTACCAATGAGTGCTTCAACCTAAAGAATGTCATAGAGAAATTGGCAAGAGAAGGGCGACTAGATCGGTACTTAGCCAATAAAATAGATGAGCCAAGAAAAAGTAGAAAGGACGAAGAGGTCGGACAAACTGAATGCTCACCTCACACCCTTGAGAGACATGTGCATATGATAAATGGGGGATTCGCAGGAGGAGGGATTTATAAATCATCCCGCAAAAGACACCTTAAAGAGGTATATCATGTCGGAGAAGGGGACAGGTCGCTCAACCTCCCCACTATTACCTTTACACAAGAGGACGCAACAGGCATCATCCCGGGGCATGACGATCCCATGGTCATCACCATCATACTGCCCAATGCTAATCTCCACCGAACATTGGTAGACCAAGGAAGCTCTGCAGACATCTTATTCAAAGCCGCCTTCGACAAGCTCGGCCTATAAGAGAAAGAGCTCAGAGCGTACCCGAATAGCTTGTTCGGACTAGGGGACACCCCAATTCAACTACTAGGATACATCTCGCTGCATACAACTTTTGGAAAAGGAACCTGGTCAAGGCCGCTAAGCATAGACTACATTGTAGTTGACGTGAGCTCAGCTTATAACGCCCTAATAGGTCAGACAATGTTGAACCAGCTCGCCTCAGTGGTCTCCACTCCACATCTATGCATGAAGTCTCCAACTCCAGAAGGGATTGCCAAGATAAAAGGAGATCAAAAACTTGCGCGACATTATTACAATGAAAGCCTAAACCTTAGAGGTAATCCCGATGGGAAGGAAATCAACACTATCAAACTCGGGGGAGTTCGAGCTCGCGAAGAACTTCGTTCACAACCCGAAGGTGAGATTGAAAAAGTCCAGATCGGGGATGCTTGCGATAAAACAACAAACATAGGAGCAACCTTGAAAGGAGACTTAAAGGAGCCACTGATACAATTCCTAAAGGATAATGCCGATCTATTTTCGTGGAAGGCAGCGGATATGCCCGGCATAGATCCCGAGCTAATATGCCATAAGCTAGCAGTATATCCTGGATCTTGGCCCGTGCAACAGAAATGCAGGAAGCTCAGGCCAGAAAGTTCTCAAGCTATGGAAGAGTACGTACAAGCCTTACTAGAGGTAGTGTTCATAAGGGAGGTGATAACATGTTATCATGTCATATTTTTCTATGCTTTTTCACATAAGAAATTAATGATAATGCTTAATTGTTGAGTGTTTTTGTGCTTAAATAATATATTTCTTTGATCTTTTGATTTTATAAATGTTGTAGGAAATAAGTAGAAAAAGAAGCAAAACAAGCACAAAATAAGCTCAAAAGAAGAATTTTGGACACACTTTAGAATTTGAGCATGCTTTGGAGCCTTAGGCCATGCTTTTAAGAGCGTGGCCCATGATTAATTAAGGAAGAAGCGTTTTCAGGCTAGAAACGCTACGTTCACTCTGAATGAACGCCTACGATACCTTCAAATTTTGGGATCAGAAAATTGGCAAGGGACGCATGCACGTTGATGTGACAATAGTGAAGAAGGACGCATTTGCATGGATGAAGCGAAGCATGGATGCGACATTTTGCAATCCACGCGCACGCATGGGTGATGCGTATGCATGGAAGGAGCGTTCATTTTGTGAGAGCTACGTTGTCAAAGTGAACGCTGCAAGGGACACATACACGTGGGTGATGCGTATGCGTTGATGAGTCTAAACACCTGGGACGCGCAAGCGTATAGCACGCATACGCGTGGGTGCCTGAACGCTACGTTGTTCTCAGAATGCTACGTTCTCCTGGAAGCAGCTCCTTTGACCCAATTTACACCACATTGAGTCCATTTAAACTTCAAGCAAGCAAGCCCACATTTATCACTCAATCAAGGCCACAAGATTCATCTAGAATAGTTAATTTTCATTTGATTGTAATTTGTTTTGAATTTTATTTCACTTTGTAATTTAGGCTAGCTTATATATAGGTCTCAATTTTAGAAGAAAAGTACCATGCAAGGCTTGAGGAAGAGAGACTCCAGAGCTCTCTTGGAGGATTAGAGACTTCAGAGATCTTAGTGTAGAATTTCCCTTCTAACCATTTAATTTCTGCATCTTTTTCTTAGTTTGTATTGAATTCAAGTTTATTTTCCTGCAATTCTTCTTTAATGCAAATTTACGTTTCTGTTAATTTACATCCATGTAATTTCCATTTTCTGCTAATGTTCTTAGAGCTATGATCCATTGAACCCTAATCATTAGGGGGAGGAGCTCTGTTATGATTCATATAATTTAGTGAATTTCTTCTTCTTCTCAATTCAATTGAATAGATATTGGATATCCTCTGTTTTGATTGATGATTCATTCACTCCGGAAGGGGGATTGAATCTATGAATGCTCGTGTGAGCCTCGGAAGGGGAATGATGGGCATTAGAACTGAGGCTCTATCTTTCACTACTCTCTTGATCAATACCATTCGGGAGGAATTGAGATCTTGAGAGTTAGTGTGGCTTATGGATGAGAGACATGTACTTAATCTCTTCTCATGACAATTAGATCAAGGAATTGGCAAGATTGATTGTGATTAGAGAGATTGGATTGCCAAGGAATTGGGATCTACTCAATTTCAATCCGCCATAGATCTACTCATATGATTGAGAAAGGAGTTGAGACCCATTTGATTCATTGTGGATTATGATATCTCCAATCCCTAGTGAATCTTTCTTTTTGTTATTTCTGTTTCATTTAATTTTCCAGCACCTAGTCCCTCTACATTTGATGCAATTTACATTCTGCACTTTACATTTCCTGCAATTTACATTATGTTAGTTCAAACTCACTCTATTCACCACTGTCTGCTTAACTAAATTTATCACCTAACTAAAGTTGCTTGATCCATCAATCCTCATGGGATTGACCTCAGTCACGTGAGTTTTACTACTTGATGTGACCTGATATACTTACCGGGGAGTTTGTGTGGAATCGTTTTTCCCCATCAGGAGGTCAAATACCCATTATGGCTAGCCAACGTTGTCTTGGTAAAGAAGTCAAATGGCAAGTGGATAATGTGTACCGACTACACCGACCTCAATAAGGCCTGCCCAAAAGATCCCGACCCGCTCCCGAACATAGATAATCTAGTGGATGCCTCTTCCGGATACAAGTAATCTTATTGATGACAAGTCATCTTATGCTAGTTTTACAAGCATTTTTCACTATTTTCATTAGGTTTTATGCACTTTCTTACACCATAAGTAAGTAATTAGAGTGGATTTTCATGATTATCTTGAATCAATCAAACATCATTCATTTTACATAAAATCATAGGTTTTATGCTAGAATTAATTGATTTTATTAATGATGCAAAGATCTAGTGATTTTGGTGAGACTTTGATTTGTTGTTTGGTTGCTTGTAGGCGAAGAAATGGTGGAAAGATGAATTTTTGGCACACTTTTGAAGTTTGAGCACACTTTGGACCTTAGGCCACGCTTTAAAAAGTGTGGCCCATAAAAATAAAGTGTGGCGCATCAAAGCTCACACGGAGCACCCAAGAGGAAGCACCAAATGGTGCAGCAAAACCAAAGGCCAAGGCATAGCGTTCAAAGAAGAGAATGCTAAGCTGCCTTCCCTTCACTTTTTCGTGCCTCATCAAGAAAAGCAAAGCGCTGCACAATGGGAGAACCAAGGCTCAAAGAGGGAACCAGCGCATGCCAAGGAATAACGCTCACAAAACTGAACGTAGCGCTCATTCTCTTCATCTTTTTTGTGACATACTTGGCAAGGAAACAAGGGAGCAAGGCCAGTGCTAAAAGGGTCCAACGTAGCGCTCGAAGAGGGGAACCAAGCAAGGTTGGGCGCATCAACACAAGGAGAAGTAGAACTAAAAAATTCGAGCGTAGCGCTCCCTTTTGCTCACTTTTTCGAGCTTGGAACCAAGGGAAGCCAAGCATGCACAAAGCAAAACACAAGGGCAGCGTTTGAAAAAGGCAATGTAGCACTCCCTTTTGCTACCTTTCTCGTGCTCTTGGAACCAAGGAAATCTGAGTTCAAAGCAAACCAAGGCAGCGTTCACTTAGTGAACGCTATGTATAAGGAGCTATCGGAAAGAAGGCTTGGCACATGACAAGGCTAAGTGAACGTAGCGTTCACAAGACCAAACGGAGCGCTCCCCTGGGAGCTGACCCATGCCTCCAACTCAATTGAACCAAGACCAACCGGACTCATCTCACTTCAAATCCAAAAACCAAAAGGCCCACTCCAAGCTTTGAAGACCCAAAAATAGAAAGTGTATAAATAGGAGTTAATTCAACTTGTAAAGGACCTTTTTGCTCATTTTTAGTTTTCGCTTTTAAATTTCATTTGTCGTTGAATTTGGGATTTGGGAGTTGGATTTAGCTTTCTATTTTCATTTTTCTTTTCTTCTGCAACTTCTACTGTCTCTTCTTGGATTTTGAATTGCGATTGAAGAGCTCCATTTATTCTTAATTTGGGAATCATCTTTCAGTCTTCTTCTCAATTGTTCTAAGAATTGGATCTAAGTTTCATTTACTGTTCTCCTTTTCATTTCTTCTGCAATTACTTTTTTGCTTGATCAAGAGAGAAATTAAGATCTAGATCTGCTTTCTAATCTCATTTCTCTTCTTCGATCTTCAATTTCTCCTTAGGATTTCATAATTGAATCTAGTTTTCTTGCTGTTTGTTTCTTCAAGAAATTTTCCTTTTTGTTTTGCTACTGAACTGAATCCCTTCATCAAATAGCTTTCTGAGTTGCTTCAATTTACATTTTCTTGTTAAATTCTAAATCCCAGCACCCAAAGCCCTTTTACTCTTCAAGCAATTTACATTTCTCAGCAATTTAGATTCAGCGAATTTAAGTTTCTTGCACTTTAAGTTTCTGTAATTTACATTTCTTGCAATTTAAGTTTCAGCTCATTTACTTTCTTGAACTCTAAGTTTCATGCAATTTACACTTTCTGCACTTTAGATTCTGTCAATTTCCCCTCTTGCTTTTATTTACATGAATTTAACTTCTGTTAATCAAAATTCACTCAAATTATCAACTATTTGCTTAACTAAATTCATTACCTAACTAAAATTGCTCAATCCATCAATCTCTGTGGGATCGACCTCACTCTTATGAGTAATTACTACTTGATGCGACCCGGTACACTTGCCGGTGTGTTTTGTGTGGAATCATTTTTCCCTCATCAAGTTTTTGGCGCCGTTGTCGGGGATTGATTTAGATTGACAATGATTAAGTAGGGTGATAATCTAGATTAAGCATTTTCTTTTTATTTTTACTAAGCACATTGGCTGTTTGAATTTTTGCTTAAACTGAACTTAACATAACTCTAGCAATAGAGTGAATTGTGTTTCTTGGTTTCTGGTTTCGTGTATATGACAGAAGCAAGGAGAGAAGTCTCCACGTCTGGTGACATTGATGAGAGAACTCTTCGAAGAATAAGAAGAGAAGCCAGAGGAAAGGGAGTTATTGGTGGAGAGGAATCAGAGGAAGAGAACTAGGAAATGGAAGGAAATGCTCTTAATACACCAGAGAAAGTGGCTAACAACAATGGCCAGCCTCTGGTGCACGAAATTGTGATCATCAATGGCGCCATCAACATGGTACACTCAATTGCAATCTCAACTCTTTATCACAACTTCGCACAACTAACCAGCAAGTGCACTGGGTTGTCCAAGTAATAAACCTTACGCGAGTAAGGGTCGATCCCATGGAGATTGTTGGTATGAAGCAAGCTATGGTCATCTTGTAAATCTCAGTCAGGCGGATTCAAATGGTTATGGAGGATTGATAATTAAAATATGAATAAAACATAGAATAAAGATAGAGATGCTTTGTCCCTTCCGTCTCTCTGTTTTCCTACTGTCTTCATCCAATCCTTCTTACTCCTTTCCATGGCAAGCTGTATGTTGGGCATCACCATTGTCAATGGCTACAGTCCCGTCCTCTCAGTGAAAATGTTCAACGCGCTCTGTCACAGCACGGCTATTCATCTGTCGGTTCTCGATCATGTCGGAATAGAATCCAGTGATTCTTTTGCGTCTGTCACTAACGCCCCACAATCGCGAGTTTGAAGCTCGTCACAGTCATTCAATCCCTGTATCCTACTCAGAATACCATAGACAAGGTTTAGACCTTCCGGATTCTCAAGAATGGCCGCCAATGGATTCTAGCTTATACCACGAAGATTCTGATTAAGGAATCCAAGAGATATCCACTCAATTTAAGGTAGAACGGAGGTGGTTGTCAGGCACACGTTCATAGGTGAGAATGATGATGAGTGTCACGGATCATCACATTCATCAAGTTGAGGAACAAGTGATATCTTAGAACAAGAATAAGCTGAATTGAATAGAAGAACAATAGTAATTGCATTAATACTCGAGGTACAGCAGAGCTCCACACCTTAATCTATGGTGTGTAGAAACTCTACCGTTGAAAATACATAAGAACAAGGTCTAGGCATGGCCGAATGGCCAGCCTCCCAAAGAGGGTTCAATCATAAAAACATGATCAAAAGATAATTCGAAGATTGAAAGATTCCTCAAATACAATAGCAAAAGGTCCTATTTATAGAGAACTAGTAGCCTAGGGTTTACAGAAATGAGTAAATGATGTAAAAATCCACTTTCGGGCCCACTTGGTGTGTGCTTGGGCTGAGCATTGAAGCTTCCATGTGTAGAGACTTTTCTTGGAGTTAAACGCCAGCTTTTGTGCCAGTTTGGGCGTTTAACTCCCACTTGGGCTGACTTGGAACGCCTGTTTGGGCCATCAAATCTCGAGCAAAGTATGGACTATTATATATTGCTGGAAAGCCCTGGATGTCTACTTTCCAACGCAATTGAGACCGCACCAATTGGGCTTCTATAGCTTCAGAAAATTTACTTCGAGTGCAGGGAGGTCAGAATCCAACAGCATCTGCAGCACTTTTCAGCCTCTGAAACAGATTTTTGCTCAGGTCCCTTAATTTCAGCCAGAAAATACCTGAAATCATAGAAAAACACACAAACTCATAGTAAAGTCCAGAAAAGTGAATTTTAAATAAAAACTAATAAAAATATAATAAAAACTAACTAAAAGCATACTAAAAGCATACTAAAAACAATGCCAAAAAGCGTATAAATTATCCGCTCATCACAACACCAAACTTAAATTGTTGCTTGTCTCCAAGCAACTGAAAATCAAATAGGATAGAAAGAAGAGAATATACAATGAATTCTAAAAACATCTATGAAGATCAGCATTAATTAGATGAGCGGGGCTTTTAGCTTTTTGCCTCTGAACAGTTTTGGCATCTCACTTTATCCTTTGAAGTTCAGAATGATTGGCTTCTATAGGAACTCAGAATCCGGATAGTGTTATTGATTCTCCTAGTTAAGTATGATGATTCTTGAACACAGCTACTTTATGAGTCTTGGCCGTGGCCCAAAGCACTCTGTTTTCCAGTATCACGACCGGATACATTCATGCCACAGATACATAACTGGGTGAACCTTTTCAGATTGTGACTCAGCTTTGCTAGAGTCCTCAATTAGAGGTGTCTAGGGTTCTTAAGCACACTCTTTTTGCTTTGGATCACGACTTTAACCGCTCAGTCTCAAGTTTTCACTTGACACCTTCACGCCACAAGCACATGGTTAGGGACAAGTTGGTTTAGCCGCTTAGGCCAGGATGTTATTCCTGTAGGCCCTCCTATCCACTGATGCTCAAAGCCTTGGATCCTTTTTATCATCCTTGTCTTTTGGTTTAAAGGGCTATTGGCTTTTTCTGCTTGCTCTTTTTTTTTTGAATTCACTGCTTTTTCTTGCTTCAAGAATCAATTTTATGATTTCTTTCAGATCCTCAGTAACATGTCTCCTTTTTCATCATTCTTTCAAGAGCCAACAATTTTAACATTCATGAACAACAAATTCAAAAGACATATGCACTGTTCAAGCATACATTCAGAAATCAAAAGTATTGCCACCCCATCAAAATAATTAATCTGTTATAAAATTTGAAATTCATGCAATTCTTCTCTTTTTCAATTAAGAACATTTTTCATTTAAGAAAGGTGATGGATTCATAGGACATTCATAACTTTAAGGCATAGACACTAAGACACTAATAATCATAAGACACAAACATAAATAAAACATAAATCATAATTTTCGAAAAATAGAAAAATAAAGAACAAGGAGATTAAAGAATGGGTCCACCTTAGTGATGGCGGCTTGTTCTTCCTCTTGAAGATCTTATGGAGTGCTTGAGCTCCTCAATGTCTCTTCCTTACCTTTGTTGCTCCTCTCTCATGATTCTTTGATCTTCTCTAATTTCATGGAGGAGGATGGAATGTTCTTGGTGCTCCACCCTTAGTTGTCCCATGTTGGAACTCAATTCTCCTAGGGAGGTGTTGATTTGTTCCCAATAGTTTTATGGAGGAAAGTGCATCCCTTGAGGCATCTCAGGGATTTCATGATGAGGAATTTCCTCATGTCCATGAATGGGATCTCTTGTTTGCTCCATCCTCTTCTTAGTGATGGGCTTGTCCTCATCAATGAGGATGTCTCCCTCTATGTTAATTCCAACTGAATTACAGAGGTGACAAATGAGATGAGGGAAGGCTAACCTTGCCAAGGTAGAGGACTTGGTCCAACCTTTGATCAAAGTTGACCCTTCTAGTGTAGGGGTGTTCATCTCCTTGCATCATGGGCAAGTTGAATGCCAACCTTACATTTTCCGGACTAAAATCTAAGCATTTCCCCCAAACCATTGTAAGCCAATTCTTTGGGTCCGGGTTCACACTTTGATTATGGTTTTTGGTGATCCATGCATTGGCATAGAACTCTTGAACCATTAAGATTCCGACTTGTTGAATGGGGTTGGTAAGAACTTCCCAACCTCTTCTTCGGATCTCATGTCGGATCTCCAGATATTAACTCTTTTTGAGTTTGAAAGGGACCTCGAGGATCACCTTCTTCACGGCCACAACTTCATAGAAGTGGTCTTGATACACCCTTGAGATGAATCTCTCCATCTCCTATGACTCGGAGGTGGAAGCTTTTGCCTTCCCTTTCCTCTTTCTAGAGGTTTCTCCTGCCTTAGGTGCCATAAATGGTTATGGAAAAACAAAAAGCAACGCTTTTACCACACCAAACTTAGAAGGTTTGCTCGTCCTCGAGCAAAAGAGGAAAGAAAAGAGTAGAAGAAGAGGAAATAGAGGAGATGGAGGGGGCTTTTGTGGTTCGGCTGAGGGGGAGAAGTAGTGTTTAGGTTGTGTGAAAATGAAGGAGTGAAGTAGGGTTTATATAGGGGTGGAGAGAGGGGTAGGTTTCGGCCATTATGGGTGGGTTTGGGAGGGAAAGTGGGTTGAATTTGGATGGTGGGGTCGGTGGGGTTTTATGAAGGATGGATGTGAGTGGTGAAGAGAATGGTGGGATTTGATAGGTGAGGGTTTTTTTTGGGAAGAGGTATTGAGGTGATTGGTGAATGGGTGAAGAAGAGAGAGAGTGGTGGGGTAGGTGGGGATCCTGTGGGGTCCACAGATCCTGAGGTGTCAAGGATAGCTCATCCCTGCACCAAGTGGCGTGTAAAACGCCCTTTCTGCCAATCCTGGCGTTAAACGCCGGGCTGCTACCATTTTCTGGCGTTAAATGCCAGTCTGGTGTCCTTTTCTGGCGTTAAACGCCAGTCTGGTGCCCCTTTCTGGCATTAAACGCCCAGAATGGTGCCAGACTGGGCATTAAATTCCCATTTGCTGCCCTTACTGGCGTTTAAACGCCAGCAAGCTTTTCCTCCAGGGTGTGCTGTTTTTCTTTCTGTTTTTGGTTTTTCAATTGTTTTTGTGACTTCACATGATCATCAACCTATAGAAAACATAAAATAACAATGGAAAATAGATAAATATAACATTGGGTTGCCTGCCAACAAGCGCTTTTTTAATGTCAGTAGCTTGACAGTGGGCCCTCATGGAGCCTCACAGATGTTCAGAGTAATGTTGGAACCTCCCAACACCAAACTTAGAGTTTGAATGTGGGGGTTCAACACCAAACTTAGAATTTGGTTGTGGCCTCCCAACACCAAACTTAGAGTTTGACTGTGGGGGCTCTGTTTGACTCTGTTTTGAGAGAAGCTCTTCATGCTTTCTCTCCATGGTTACAGAGGGATATCCTTGAGCCTTAAACACAAAGGATTCTTCATTCACTTGAATGATCAATTCTCCTCTGTCAACATCAATCACAGCCTTTGCTGTGGCTAAGAAGGGTCTGCCAAGGATGATGGATTCATCCATGCACTTCCCAGTCTCTAGGACTATGAAATCAACAGGGATGTAATGGTCTTCAATCTTTACCAGAACATCCTCTACAAGTTCATAAGCTTGTTTTCTTGAATTGTCTGCCATCTCTAGTGAGATTCTTGCAGCTTGTACCTCAAAGATCCCTAGCTTCTCTATTACAGAGATAGGCATGAGGTTTATGCTTGACCCTAGGTCACACAGAGCCTTCTCGAAGGTCATGGTGCCAAATGTACAAGGTATTGAGAACTTCCCAGGGTCCTGTCTCTTTTGAGGTAATCTCTGCCTAGTCAAGTCATCCAGTTCTTTGGTGAGCAAAGGGGGTTTGTCCTCCTAAGTCTCATTACCAAATAACTTGTCATTTAGCTTCATGATTGCTCCAAGCAACTTAGCAACTTGCTTTTCAGTGACATCTTCGTCCTCTTCAGAGGAAGAATACTCATCAGAGCTCATGAATGGCAAAAGTAAATCCAATGGAATCTCTATGGTCTCAGTGTGAGCCTCAGATTCCCATGGTTCCTCATTAGGGAACTAATTGGAGGCCAGTGGACGTCCATTGAGGTCTTCCTCAGTGGCGATCACTGCCTCTTCCTCCTCTCCAAATTCGGCCATGTTGATGGCCTTACACTCTCCTTTTGGATTCTCTTCTGTATTGCTTGGAAGAGTACTAGGAGGGAGTTCAGTAACTTTCTTACTCAGCTGACCCACTTGTGCCTCCAAGTTTCTAATGGAGGACCTTGTTTCAGTCATAAACTTTGAGTGGTTTTGATTAGATCAGAGACCATGGTTGCTAAGTCAGAGTAGCTCTGCTTAGAATTCTCTGTCTGTTACTGAGAAGATGATGGAAAAGGCTTGCCATTGTTAAACCTGTTTCTTCCACCATTATTGTTGTTAAAACCTTGTTGAGGTCTCTGTTGATCCTTGACGTTAAGATTTTTGCCAGTAAAGAAGTTCATAAATACAGTCGCGTTGTAGATATAGTCTCTAAACCGACAGAAATCCCTTCGTGCAAACGTTTTGGTTGTCACAAGTAACAAACCCCTTTAAAATTGATAACCGAGTATTTAAACCTCGGGTCGTCTTCTCAAGGAATTGCAGCGAGGTATGTTCTTATTATTGGTTATGAATCCTGTAAATTAGGGGTTTTATAAATAAGGGAGAAGTATGATAAGTAATTTAAATGGCAATTAAAAATAAATAAATAACTGTGAAATAAACTTTTGGCAAGGTGTAAGAACTGGAAGTCCTATCCTTATCAATTGTGATGAGAATTGGGTTTGAATCCCACTTAGTTAACCTTTACTAACAAAGAAAGATTAAGTGGACTGATTAGCTTAATTCTCAAGTTCTAGTCAACTCTTGTGGAGAGGCTAGCTTTAGAGCAATCCTAATGCAATCAGAATCTGCCCATTTCAACCACTGTTTTATTTGACAGCTCAAGCGTTACCAATCACTTAACCCAAGCCAAAAGGGGGAAAAATCTAAATTAAATTAAAAGCATTCGTATAAATAAAGCAAGGCAAAAGTAAATCTGAAGTACCTCAAATAATATTAATTAAGAAAATCATAACATGAATGTAGCATAAGCCAAATTGAAAAGATAAATAATAATTCAAGTAATAAAATAAAAGCATTAGAGTATCCCAAATGGAAGAAAAATATAAAGTAAAAGGAATATAAAACCTGGGATCGAGAGTCACTCTTAAAACTAAGAGAAGTCCTAAATCCTAATCCTAAGAGAGAGGAGAGAACCTCTCTCTCTGGAAACTACATCTAAAATAATAAAAAGAGAATTATGAATGGCATCCTCATGAATGGATGCATTCTCCCACTTTATAGTCTCTAATCTGTGTCCTCTGGGCCGAAAACTGGGTCAGAAACAGCCCAAAAATCACTTCCAGCTTTTTTTGGTCCGTACAGGTCGCGGAAAAGTGACGCGGCCGCATGGCTCACGCGGCCGCGCGGGTTGCGTTCCTGCCAGGTCACGCGTCCGCGTGACCCACGCGTTCGCATCGCCTGGCGTCGGGGTAGCTTTGGTAAATTATATATCAAATCAAAGCCCTGGACGTTAGCTTTCCAACGCAACTGGAATCGCATCGTTTAGACCTCTGTAGCTAAAGTTATCGCTGTTTGAGTGCAAAGAGGTCAGGTTGGACAACTTAGCAGTTTCTCCAACTTCTTGTATTCCTTCCACTTTTGCATGCTTCCTTTCCATCCTCTGAGCCATTCCTGCCTTGTAATATCTGAAAACACTTAACACACATATCAAGACATCTAATGGTATAAAAGGAGAATTAATATTAATAAAATTAAGGTCAAAGAAGCATGTTTTCAATCAAAGCACATAATTAGGAAGGCAAATACAAAACCATGCAAATAGTATGAATAAGTGGGTAAAGAGTTGATAAAATCCACTCAATTAAGCACAAGATAAACCGTACAATATGGATTTATCAACCTCCCCTCACTTAAACATTAGGATGTCCTCATGTTAAGCTCAAGAGAAACTATAAAGATGAAGAGGAATGGTAAGATGTATGAAATGCAACCTATCTATATGAATGCAACTACATGGAAAAAAATGTTCCTACCTACTTGGGTTAAAAGTAAATAAATTCTCCAAGACAAACATAAATCAGATTTCACTAATTAAAATTATACAGTAAAAACAAGTAAACTTGTAAGAAGATAGCTCATGAAAGCAGGGAACATAGAATTAAGCACTGAACCCTCACTGGTAGTGTATATCACTCTAGTCTCTCAAGTGTCTAGGGTCAATCACTCTATTCTTCCCTAGTCATGCTTTCTAAACCTTGTTCTTCATCTAACCAATCAACAAATATTTAGCATACCAATGCAAACATCATGAGGTCTTTTCAAGGTTGTAATGGGGCCAAGGTAAGGGTGAAGGTATATATATGGCTAAGTGAGCTATAAATTGAATCCTTGAGTAGTCTAAGATCTCACCTAACATATACATACTATAAAAATTTTAAAATCATACTTAGCTTCCCATAATTTTCCCACTTTTTATCACATACTCATGTATCAAATTTATTTTTGATTTTACTTCCGTGTGCATTGATTTCTCTACTAAACTTATTATTGGGGTAATTTTGTCCCCTTATTCATAAATATATAATAAATTTTTTTTAAACATAAACAGAACATATATCAATGCACATGGTGTTTTTAATTTAAATTTGTTTCACATGAGCATGCTCCCAAAAATCCTTATTATTTTATTGAATTAATCTTTTCCAATCAACCCATGTTCCCATGTTTTCCCCCACTTAGTGGATACACAACCTCTATCTTAAGCTAACCAAGGATTCAACTTGGGATTTTTAATTTGTTTTTCTGCTTAAGGCTAGTAATTGTGGTTATAAAACAAGAGGGGATTTAAAAGCTCAAGGGGGCTAACAAGGGTGATGTAAAAGGTAGGCTAATTTTGGGACAAGTGAGCTAGATTCAAACAATGGCCTCAATCATATTCAAGCATGCAAATATATTAAATATTGGACATATAGAATGGAACAAAATAAAGATTACAATCATAGAGAAGTGAACACACAAGAATAAAAATTTATGGTTAAATAATGTAACCATGTAATTAAGCTCAAATCTCACAGGTTGTGTGTTCTTTGGCTCAAAAACTATGTTCCAATTACAACTTCAAACAAATTTTTAACATAAAAATTTTCAATTTAAATTAGTGAAATTTTTCAAAAATAGGGTCTTAAAAGAAATTTATTATTTTAACCAAGCAGTGCACAAAAATTAAATAAACATGCAATCAAACATGCAAATGCAACAATGAACAAATAAAGAAAATAAGAGTATTGGTGTTGAAAAGAAGGTAACTAACCCCTGGAAGTCGGTATTGACCTCCCCACACTTAAAGATTGCACCGTCCTCGGTACGTGCTAAGATGTGCGAGTGGACGGGGGTTGTGGTTCCTCAGCTGGGGCTTCTTCGGTTCCTTTTCTTGCTGTTGATTTGGGAGTAGCTTTCTCCTTTCCTTTCTTGGTGGCCATCCTGAAAAAGGGAAGAGAAAGTAAATTAAATTCAAATAGATATATAGCAAGGAAGAGGACGGGAAAAGTGGTGATGGATGCACATTAGGATGTAATTGACATTAACACATGCTCTCGAGTACATGTGAAAAGCCATCAATGAAAAATAGCTAGTGCAGAAAATGACAAGTGAATGCAAGGTGTTTATTGGCATGCCGAAAAAGGACATGAGTAGCATAGACCAAGCATTATTTGTAACAAACCATCACATTTGTATTGACAATTAAATTCAATTAAAACAATAGTAAAGGAAATTTGTGAAAAGCAAGCATTGAATAGTAGAGTAAAGTAATGTAGAAAAGTCCATAATGCTATATGGGCTTTTTCACAAACACATAGCATGCATGGTAAATAAGGTATAGAAAGTATTAAATTGAACATGCAAGCACCCTTTAAAAAGTAATATATAATTGTCAAATAATTCTACAGCAATCCACAATGACCCAAATAAAATTCCAACACCAATGCAAATAATGCAATGAATGAAAGTATGCAAATAAATTAAAATAAAATAAAAAGAAAAATAAGAAGAATTAGAAGGGAAAGAAGGGAAGAAGAAAAGAGGGAGGAAAAATTAGGATTGGGGAAGAAAAGATAAGATATTTGGCAAATTAGGATAAGCTGTACGGCGCAAGCGACGCGGACGCGTAGGGCACGCGTTCGCGTGATTGCGCTTTAAGTAAGGGGACGCGGTCACGTCGGTCACGCAGTCGCGTGACCCATGTTATGCTTCTGGCGTGAGTGCAGCCTCGCGCCAGCACAACTCTCTGTTCAAATTAATTTATTTGCCAAAATTGGGGTGACGCGATCGCGTGGATGGCCAATTTTGGAAAATGACGCGGCCGCGTGGGGCACGCGGTCGCGTGGGAGGGCTTGGGCTTCTAGCACGAGTCCAGCCCAATTCCAGCACAACTTTCGGCCATGCACCTTTTTGACGTCGAAAATCAGGGCACGCGGCCACGTGGGGCACGCGGTCGCGTGGGAGGCCATTATGCCCATGTGACGCGGGCGCGTCAGCGACGCGATCGCGTGGGTCGATTTGTGCCACTGGCACGCCTCCAGCCACGCTCCAGCGTGACTTTCTGTTCATTTTTATTTTCTCCCCTCTCCTTGCGACGCGGACGCGTCGCTGATGCGATCGCGTCGCGTGCCATTTTTTTATATGCAATATGCAGAATGCAATATTAATATGAATGTTATGCAAAACTCCAGGTTCAATGAAATAAAATAAAATTCAAAATTAAACAAAACTAAATAAAATTATAATTGAAAAAAGGAAAGATCATACCATGGTGGGTTGTCTCCCACCTAGCACTTTTAGTTAAAGTCCTTAAGTTGGACATTTGATGAGCTTCCTGTCATGGTGGCTTATGCTTGTACTGATCCAGGAATCCCCACCAATGTTTGTAGTTCCAGTAGCCTCCGGGGTCCCAAACAAGGCGCAGAAAGCCTTCAAGCAAGTTAAAGCAAGTAACAAGACCCCAAGAGTGTTGATTTCTAAAGTGAATTCCGGGGTCCCAAATCTTGCTTTTGCACCCGTTTTCTTGTTGAGCAATACTGTTCCAGCCGGGTTGCAAACAGTCTGAATTCTCACTGAAGTAGCCAGACAACTTCCTAGACCCATTCAGTTGAGCTCTACACCAACCTTTGCGTTTAAATGTTGAACACACAACCATGTTGAACCTTGCAGGATAAATCTTATCTCCGACCATCTTCTTCTTACTCTTAATGCCACAGAGAGCTCTAAGTTGACCATCCGTCTCCAGTAGCCCATATTCAAGTGGAATTAGAAAGCTAAGGGATATGAATTTTACCCACTTGAATGTTGTGAAGGATGATGGCAACTTAGGGGGAGGTATTTTTAATTAAATTGCAAGCTCCACTCCCTTGTGCTCTTCTCTGATAATTACTACCTCTTGGCAATCTTCTTCAATATCAACCTCTTCCTCTTGGTGGATTTCTTCCAATTCAATTTCTTCTTCAGTGTTCACCAAGGGCAAGGGAGGTTGTGCTTCTTCTTCTGTAATCTCCATGTCAAGTCCAATGGGAGAGGATTCAAATGTAGATAAGAATTCATTAATGATTGAATCCATCTCTTGATCGTCTCCTTCAAAGTCTTCAACCATGATATGCTTTGGAGGTTGTACACCCTCCTCAACATCAGCTTTAAACGTCTTTGAAGGATGCTCTATAACTTGACTTTCCCATGGAGGTTCAGCATCTCCTAAGTCTTCAACCGCTTCTTCTTCTTCTTGAACAATGACAGCTTCTTCTACTCGTTCTAGTACGAATTTATTCTCTGTCTTGTTCACTGGGGTTTCTGGTATCTCCTTTATGCTACGCTCTTCACTAGACTGTCCACATGGAGTTGTAGCTGATCCTTGTATAATTGAGCGCCGGGAAGCTAATTGACTCATTATTGCTTGCCCCAATTGATGAATGGTTGCCTGACATCGATCCACTATTTCCTTGAGACGATCCTTTGTCTCTTGATACACTCGGCCTTCATAAATAGGATCATAGTGCTCTTGGATTGATGGATATGGAGATGGTGAATATTGAGGTGGTGGTTTTTGTGAGTAATTGGGTTGGAATTGGGGTGGTTCTATATATGGTTCATATGGCTCATAAGGTGGTTGGTATGGTGGTTGAGGGTTAGGGTAATATGGAGGTGAATGGTGGAAAGGGGCTTGTGAGTGTGGTGGGTTGAGGTTGTGTTGAAAGGATGATCTCTGAGCATAGGGTGGGGCTTGTTGGTAGCTACAAGGTGGTCCACCATATCTATTAGCTTAGGATGCATTGTAGCCTGGTCTTTGTCCATGATATTTAGGATGGTGTTGTTGCCTAAAGGGTTGATTAGATCCTCTTGGCTCCATCCATCCTTGATTGGTTTGACCTTGATGCATATTCCTGCTGTAGTTTCTATTTCCTTCAACAAAGTTAGAACCAAACTCAAAGTGAGAGGGGTGAGAATTCATAATAATTATCAGAAATAAGGGGGAAAAAGGAGAAACAAATAAACAAGTGAAAGAAAAATATTTTTTTTAGAAAAATATTTACAATAACCAATAATAAGGCACACGTTTGCAATTCCCCGGCAACGGCGCCATTTTGACGTTAAGATTTTTGCAAGTAAAGAAGTTCATAAATACAGTCGCGTTGTAGATATAGTCTCTAAACCGACAGAAATCCTTTCGTGCAAATGTTTTGGTTGTCACAAGTAACAAACCCCTTTAAAATTGATAACCGAGTATTTAAACCTCGGGTCGTCTTCTCAAGGAATTGCAGCGAGGTATGTTCTTATTATTGGTTATGAATCCTGTAAATTACGGGTTTTAGAAATAAGGGAGAAGTATGACAAGTAATTTAAATGGCAATAAAAAATAAATAAATAACTGTGAAATAAACTTTTGGCAAGGTGTAAGAACTGGAAGTCCTATCCTTATCAATTGTGATGAGAATTGGGTTTGAATCCCACTTAGTTAACCTTTACTAACAAAGAAAGGTTAAGTGGACTGATTAGCTTAATTCTCAAGTCCTAGTCAACTCTTGTGGATAGGCTAGCTTTAGAGCAATCCTAATGCAATCAGAATCTGTCCATTTCAACCACTGTTTTATTTGACAGCTCAAGCGTTACCAATCACTTAACCCAAGCCAAAAGGGGAAAAAATCTAAATTAAATTAAAAGCATTCGTATAAATAAAGCAAGGCAAAAGTAAATCTGAAGTACCTCAAATAATATTAATTAAGAAAATCATAACATGAATGTAGCATAAGCCAAATTGAAAAGATAAATAATAATTCAAGTAATAAAATAAAAGCATTAGAGTATCCCAAATGGAAGAAAAATATAAAGTAAAAGGAATATAAAACCTGGGATCGAGAGTCACTCTTAAAACTAAGAGAAGTCCTAAATCCTAATCCTAAGAGAGAGGAGAGAACCTCTCTCTCTCTAGAAACTACATCTAAAATAATAAAAAGAGAATTATGAATGGCATCCTCATGAATGGATGCATTCCCCCACTTTATAGTCTCTAATCTGTGTCCTCTGGGCCGAAAACTGGGTCAGAAACAGCCCAGAAATCACTTCCAGCTTTTTCTGGTCCGTACAGGTCGCGGAAAAGTGACACGGCCACATGGCTCACGCGGCCACACGGGTTGCGTTCCTGCCAGGTCACACGTCCGCGTGACCCACGCGTTCGCGTTGCCTGGCATCGGGGCAGCTATGGCAAATTATATATCAAATCGAAGCCCCGAATGTTAGCTTTCCAACGCAACTGGAACCGCGTGGTTTGGACCACTATAGCTAAGGTTATCGCTGTTTGAGTGCAAAGAGGTCAAGTTGGACATCTTAGCAGTTTCTCCAACTTCTTGTATTCCTTCCACTTTTGCATGCTTCCTTTCCATCCTCTGAGCCATTCCTGCCTTGTAATCTCTGAAAACACTTAACACACATATCAAGGCATCTAATGGTATAAAAGGAGAATTAATATTAATAAAATTAAGGTCAAAGAAGCATGTTTTCAATCAAAGCACATAATTAGGAAGGCAAATACAAAACCATGCAAATAGTATGAATAAGTGGGTAAAGAGTTGATAAAATCCACTCAATTAAGCACAAGATAAACCGTAAAATATGGGTTTATCAATGCTTCCATGAGAGATTTGGATGATTTCTCCATGAAGGATTATAGGTGTTTCCATAGGGTTCTCCCATGTAATTCACCTATTCCATTGATGGGTTCTCAGGATCATAAGCTTTTTCTTCAGATGAAGCGTCCTTAGTACTGCCTTGTGCAGCTTGCATTCCAGACAGACTTTGAGAAATCATATTGACTTGTTGAGTCAATATTTTGTTCTGAGCCAATATGACATTCAGAGTATCAATCTCAAGAACTCCTTTCTTCTGATTCGTCCCATTGTTCACAGTATTCCTTTCAGAAGTGTACATGAATTTGTTATTTGCAACCATTTCAATGAGTTCTTGAGCTTCTGCAAGCGTCTTCTTCAGATGAAAAGATCCTCCAGCAGAGCTGTCCAATGACATCTTGGACAGTTCAGACAGATCATCATAGAAGATACCTATGATGCTCCATTCAGAAAGCATGTCAGAAGGACACTTTCTGATCAATTGTTTGTATCTTTCCCAAGCTTCATAGAGGGATTCACCTTCCTTCTGTCTGAAGGTTTGGACTTCCACTCTAAGCTTACTCAATTTTTGAGGTGGAAAGAACTTTGCCAAGAAGGCATTGACTAGCTTTTCCCAAGAGTTCAGGCTTTCTTTAGGTTGTGAGTCCAACCATATCCTAGCTCTGTCTCTTACAGCAAAAGGGAATAGCATAAGTCTGTAGACCTCAGGGTCAACCCTATTGGTCTTGACAATGTCATAGATTTGCAAGAATTCAGCTAAAAACTGATGAGGATCCTCCAATGGAAGTCCATGGAACTTGCAATTCTGTTGCATTAGAGAAACTAATTGAGGCTTAAGCTCAAAGTTGTTTGCTCCAATGGCAGGGATAGAGATGCTTCTCCCATAGAAGTCGGGAGTAGGTGCAGTAAAGTCACCCAGCACCTTCCTTGCATTGTTGGCATTGTTGTTGTTTTTGGCTGCCATGTCTTCTTCTTGTTTGAAGATTTCTGTTAGGTCCTCTATAGAGAGTAGTGCTTTAGCTTCTCTTAGCTTTCACTTTAAGGTCCTTTCAGGTTCAGGGTCAGCCTCAACAAGAATGCTTTTGTCTTTGCTCCTG
This sequence comes from Arachis stenosperma, assembly GCF_014773155.1. Classification (NCBI taxonomy): domain Eukaryota; kingdom Viridiplantae; phylum Streptophyta; class Magnoliopsida; order Fabales; family Fabaceae; genus Arachis; species Arachis stenosperma. Next base: position 88,033,306 of record NC_080380.1, read on the forward strand.
CTCATATGAAAGAGAAGAGAACAAGAAAATATGGAATCCTCTATGTCACAGTATAAAGATTCCTTGAGATGTCAAAGGAAAAGAAGAATAGAAGGAGGTGGTAGAAGAAGAAGAATTCGAACTTATCAAGAGAGATAGAGTTCGAATTGTTGATAGTGGAGGAGTGTTAGTCCTTAAATAGAAGGATGTGAAAAGAGGGGAAGAATTTTTGAAAATAAATTAAGAGATTTTGAAGAAATTTTGAAAAATTGAAGAATGATTTTCAAAAATTAAAGTTGGGAAAGAAATAAAGTGATTTTTGAAAAAGATTTTGAAATTAGAAATCAAAAAGATTGAAAATTATTTGGAAAAAGATGTGATTAAGAAGATATGATTGAAGAGTTATGGTTTTAAAAAGATATGATTGAAAAGATATGATTGAGAAACAATTTAAAAAGATTTGATTTTTAAAATTAATGACTTGGCTAACAAGAAATTTAAAGGATATGATTCAAACATTAAACCTTTCTTAACAGAAAAGGCAACATACTTGAAATGTTGAATCAAATCATTAATTGTAGGCAAGTATTTTTGAGAATGGAAAGAAATTGATTTTGAAAATATATGATTGAAAATATATGGTTTAAAAAAGATTTGATTTTGACAAATTATGAAAACTTGAAAAAAAAATTGAATTAAAAACAAAATCTTCCCTCTTGTATCATCCTGGCGTTAAACGCCCAGAATGGTATCCATTCTGGCATTTAACGCCCAAAATGCTACCCTTTTGGGCATTAAACGCCACCTGGCTGGTGTTTAAACGCCAGTTTTCCTTCTTCACTGGGCGTTTTGAACGCCCAGCTTTTTCTATGTAATTCCTCTGCTGCATGTTCTGAATCTTCAATTCTCTGTATTATTGACTTGAAAAGACACAAATTAAAAAATTTTTTTTTGAATTTTTAATGATGAGGAATAATCAAAATGAAACTAAGATCAAATAAACAATGCATGCAAGACACCAAACTTAGAAGTTTGTATACTATTGACACTAACAAATTGAGAATACATATGAGAAACAACAAAACACTCAAGACAAGAGAATTTAAAGATCAGAGCAAGGAAATCATCAAGAACAACTTGAAGATCAATGAAGAATATAATGCATGTAATTTTCGAAAATTAGAAGAATAAAGACATCCAATTGACACCAAACTTAAAATTAGACACTAGACTCAAACAAGAAATATAAAAATATTTTTTATTTTAAGATTTTAAAATTTTTTTTGTGCTTTTTCAAAAATTGAGTGGAAAAGAAAAACAAGGGTTCAAAATTCTTAATGAGAATTCCAGGAATCATTGCAATGCTAGTCTAAGACTCCGGTCCAGGAATTAGACATGGCTTCACAGCCAGCCAAGCTTTCAGTGAAAGCTCCGGTCCAAAACACTAGACATAGCTAATGGCCAGCCAAGTTTTAGCAGATCATTGCTCACAACAGCAAAATTGATAGAAATCAACAAGCTCTTGTGATGATAAGTTGAAACCTCGGTCCAAAAGATTAGACATGGCTTCACAGCCAGCCATACTTCAACAAATCATCATGAAACTATAGAATCCATTCTTAAAAACTCTGAAGAACAAAATAGAAATATTTTTTTTATTTTTGAAAAATTTTCGAAAAGTAAAAAGCTTAAACATAAAATAAAATTACCTAATCTAAGCAACAAGATGAACCGTTAGTTGTCCAAACTCAAACAATCCCTGACAACGGCGCCAAAAACTTGGTGCACGAAATTGTGATCATCAATGGCGCCATCAACATGGTACGCTCAATTGCAATCTCAACTCTTTATCACAACTTTGCACAACTAACCAGCAAGTGCACTAGGTCGTCCAAGTAATAAACCTTACGCGAGTAAGGGTCGATCCCACGGAGTTTGTTGGTATGAAGCAAGCTATGGTCATCTTGTAAATCTCAGTCAGGCGGATTCAAATGGTTATGGAGGATTGATAATTAAAAGATGAATAAAACATAGAATAAAGATAGAGATGCTTATGTAATTCATTGGTGAGAATTTCAGATAAGCGTATGGAGATGCTTTGTCCCTTCCGTCTCTCTGCTTTCCTATTGTCTTCATCCAATCCTTCTTACTCCTTTCCATGGCAAGCTGTAGGTTGGGCATCACCGTTGTCAATGGCTACAGTCCTGTCCTCTCAGTGAAAATATTCAACGCGCTCTGTCACAGCACGGCTATTCATCTGTCGGTTCTCAATCATGTCGGAATAGAATCCAGTGATTCTTTTGCGTCTGTTACTAACGCCCCACATTTGCGAGTTTGAAGCTTGTCACAGTCATTCAATCCCTGTATCCTACTCAGAATAACACAGACAAAGTTTAGACCTTCTGGATTATCAAGAATAGCCGCCAATGGATTCTAGCTTATACCACGAAGATTCTGATTAAGGAATCCAAGAGATATCCACTCAATCTAAGGTAGAACGGAGGTGGTTGTCAGGCACACGTTCATAGGTGAGAATGATGATGAATGTCATGGATCATCACATTCATCAAGTTGAGGAACAAGTGATATCTTAGAACAAGAATAAGCTGAATTGAATAGAAGAACAATAGTAATTGCATTAATACTCGAGGTACAGCAGAGCTCCACACCTTAATCTATGGTGTGTAGTGATGTGTGGAAAACGATCCAACACAAAACTCACCGGCAAGTGTACCGGGTCGCATCAAGTAATAATAACTCACATGAGTGAGGTCGATCCCACAGGGATTGAAGGATTGAGCAATTTTAGTTTAGTGGTTGATTTAGTCAAGCGAATTAAGTATTGGTTGAATGATTTATAATTGACAGAAACTAAATTGCTTGAAATGTAAAGAGGGAAGGGAAAATTGTAGAAAATTAAAGAGAGCCAGAAGTAAAATACTGAATTTTAAAGAGCAAGTAATTTAAAATTGCAGAAACTTAGATTGCAAGAAATGTAAAAAACAGAAGCTTAAAGTGCAAGAAACGTAAATTACTTGAATCATAAAAGGGATTGGGAGTTGGGATTGCAGAATTCAAATAGGCAAAAGTAAATTGCAATAAACAGAAGAGTAGAGGATTTATTGATTGGAATTAGATCTCAATAGAAAATAAAATTTCTTCGAAGAGTAAACAAAGCATGGCTGGTGCTTAATTTACAACAATAACAGGTGCTTAAGTTGCAGCAATTTAAAATTGGATTCAAGATCTTAGGAGTAGAAGAGACTAGATAACAAGTCTAGATCTCAAATCCTTCCTTGATCCAACAAGAACAATTGCAAAAGAAGTAAGAAAAAGTGAATTGCAGAAAGAGTAGAAGATGAAGCAGTATATGGAACTTGAAATTCAATTATGCAGAAAATTAAACAAGAGATCTCAAGGTGAGATTGAAACAGAAATTCTTCAATTCTCCACCCAAGATTCAAAGCAAGAAAAGTAAAGAGTGCTCAAGCAAGAACAAGGAAGAAGAGAGATCAATTCTCCTTCTCGATTCTCTAAGATCTCAATTCAAAGCTCAAAAATAAAATTCAAAAATGAAGTCTAAAAATGTAAAAGTTTAAAGGTAAAAAAAGGTCCCTAATACATCAAACTAGCTTCTATTTATACACTTTCTATTCTTGGATTCTAGAATTTGGATGGGCTTTTGATTTGGTGAAGAAATGAATTAAGTTGGACTTTTAATTCAATTTTCAGCCCATGAGAAATTAGCTTCCAGGAGGCTGCTCTGCTCTTGTGGAGAGCAGAGCAGTGAAGTCTTGCATGGGGATGCATATTGCATACGTGCTGAGTGTGGGACATCAGGATGCTGCCCTGCCCTTTTGGAGGGCAAGGCAATGTTGTCATGGTGCGCCTTGCCTCTCTTAAAATATTTCGCGTGCCTAGTCTTGGACACCATCTGGGTAGCGCTCAAGTGGTGCTAAGAGCGTAGCTTCGTTGCTTTGTTAGTGAAGCCTCCGTGTTCAAGACTTGCTGGGAGCATTTTGGCCAATTTTTGGCTTATTTTCCTTACAAGGAGCACTCCTTCCTTCCCTTGGGTCATGGGTTCGAAACCCATGAGTGGCACTTGGAGTTGATTTTTCTTGGATTTTCTTCAAGAGGAGCCCGAAATTGCTCTTGAGGAGGGCAGGGCAGAATTTTTCCTTCCTTTGTTCCTTGGCATAGAGTTGTGCTCCGCTCTTATGGAGGGCAGGGCAGTGATGTTTTGGAAGCTTAGTTCATTATGCTGCTCTCCTGGAGAGCAGTGTGCTCTTGTGGAGAGCAGTGTGGCTTCCTTCATCAATGTTGCGCCACACTTTTCCTTCTTTTACCACACCTTTGTCTTCCTTTGGCCACACTTATTAAGCCACGTTTTTCTTCTTTTCTTCCTTTCTTCACCTACAAGAAACCAAAACAACCAATCAAAGTATCTCCAAATTCACAAGGTTTATAAATAAAAAAAATCAATTAATTTTAGCTCAAACCTCATGATTTAGCATAAATTAAATGGTGGTTGTTTGATTTAAAGAAGTCATGCATTTTCATTCCAAATTACTTACTTTAGATGCAAGAAAGTGCATAAAGACTAGTGAAACAAGTGAAATTAACTTGAAAAATGGGTATATGATGACTTGTCATCACAACACCAAACTTAAATCTTGCTTGTCCCCAAGCAAGCATCAAAACTAAGAGGAAATGAAATGAAAAAGAAAAGCATACATATCCTTATTAGGCATATAGTAGAACTTGGTTCATGGAGTTTCATGCAGATCAATAGTAGTTCATTTATTATTTGCTGTCATAACAAACAATGTCTCCTAAAGGGTTCACCAAGGTTGCTGCTATAATACCTTACTTTTTATTTATTTCCCTTGTTAGCTTTTTCTTCTTTCTTTTGCATTAGAGAGCTTATTATTTATTGAAGGCTTGGTGGCAAATGTTGCAGCAGCCTTTGGCTTTATTTTTGGCTCAACATTTCTTCACCACAGACACATGGCTCACCATTTCCTCCTAGGATCATTGATGCCCAGCATCTCTTTGGATAACTAAATGCTTTGTAACTAGGTTGCTCTTTATTGTGGACTTTCAATTGGCCATCCCAAATCAGTTGATCTAAGTGGCCAGGTTTTGAAATACCCTTTAGAATTTACTTGTCCAAGCATATCCTAGTACAAGAACACCACAGGCATGTGTCCTAGGGTCCAAGCTATTGGTGCCTAGCCTTATTCTTTGTTTCTTTGCCATCTTTTGGCCTTTTCTTTTTCCTTTTCTTTTGATTTTGTTTTATTTTCAAGGGACTTTTATTAATTGAAGGTTCATAGCAGCAAACTAGCTTAAGCTTCAAGTAAGATGTCATTATGCAACAATTATTCTATGAGCTAACAATTGAATCAAACACATACCACCACTAACTTCCGTTCTAACTTATGCAACATTGGATATTTACTTTCTAATTAAAATATTTCTCTTTTATTCAAGCATATGGGAAACAAAATAGAATTCAAGCTAAGTGATGAATGACAAGCACTTATGCAAATAAGCATTCTTAACAAACAATTCCACTTGTAACCAAGTAAACACTTTAGCGAGACATATAAGAGTTCCCAAATCAAAACAATTCACAACAGCAAAGATTAAGTTTAGATACAACCTTTGAAGTTGCAGCCCTTTGGTTCTTCCTTCCGTTGGGTCCCTTTTGAGTCATAATGCCATTTGTCTTCAAATGTTGTCTAATTTCCTGCATAATTCTCAAAAGTTGCTTGCTTCTCAAGCCCTTAAATGAATGGTTAGTATGCATAAATTGAGTGTGTCTCTTGGATTTATTTTGGTGTGGCAACACCAAACTTAATTCCTTGCCACTGCCTCAGATGCAACAAGTTAACCATATGTGAAACCTTGTGTCTTTGCTAAAGGTTATGAAATTAAAAAAAACTAGAAAATAACTAGATGGTTGAATGAATTGTCTAATTGCCTGGAGCTAGCATTCTGCATAAGGTGAGAGTATGCTTTTAGATAGATTTTGGTGGAACACCAAACTTAAAATCATTCATTCTCCCTTAACTTGTTTTGATGTGAAACACCAAACTTAGCTCCTTGCACTACAGACCAATTATTCAACCTTTTTATTGAAATAAGCTAGAAAAGAAAACTACCTCAGGTTGGGTTGCCTCTCAACAAGCGCTTCTTTATTGTCATTAGCTTGACATTGATCTACCCTTAGGGTGGTTGATGGTTGGAATGTCGGAGCTTGTCCCCTCTCACTGTCAGCCTCCTTTGTGTGCCTTGATGCTCTATTTCAATGTGCTCGAGAGAGAGTACTTGGTTAACAGTGTAGTGGTCTTCTGCTCCTAACTGTTGATATACTAATTGCACCTTGTCACCTTTGGAAAATCCTTCAGTTGGGATTTTTTTTGTTCTTCCACCCTTTGTAAACTTTCTTCTTGTTTTTCTTCCTTTTCCTTGTCAGTCTTTCTTCCTTAACAGTGGCTTGAGTTGTGATACCTCCCTTTTTGTTTATTGGTGGACGAAATTGTGATTTCTATCTTTTGATCTTTAGTATGTACACAACTCCGTTCAACTAACCAGCAAGTGCACTGGGTCGTCCAAGTAATACCTTACGTGAGTAAGGGTCGATCCCACGGAGATTATTGGTTTGAAGCAATCAATACTTATTTTATTAATCTTAGTCAGGATGCCAATAAGGTTATTTGGGTTTTACTTGTAAAAAGCCAAACTACTTAAAATTGTAAGTTGGAATAATAAAGAAATACTAGCGTTACTTGTTGTGCAGTAATGGAGAATATGTTGGAGTTTTGGAGATGCTTTGTCCTTTGAACTTCAACTCTTCCTTGAAATCCTCTTCTCACACGCAAGTTCCTTCCATAGCAAGCTCTATGTAGGGTGTCACCGTTGTCAGTGGCTACTTCCCATCCTCTCAGTGAAAACGTTCCTATGCTCTGTCACAGCACGGCTAATCATCTGTCGGTTCTCAATCAGGTTGGAATAGAATCCATTGATTCTTTTGCGTCTGTCACTAACGCCCAGCCCTCAGGAGTTTGAAGCACGTCACAGTCATTCAATCCCGGAATCCTACTCGGAATACCACAGACAAGGTTTAGACTTTCCGGATTCTCATGAATGCCGCCATCAATCCGGCCTATACCACGAAGATTCTGATTAAGGAATCTAAGAGATATTCATTCAATCTGATGTAGAACGGAGGTGGTTGTCAGGCACACGTTCATGGGTTGAGGAAGGTGATGAGTGTCACGGATCATCACCTTCTTCACAATTAAGCGCGAATAAACATCTTAGATAAGAACAAGCGTGTTTGAATGGAAAACAAAGGAATTGTATTAAATCATCGAGACGCTGCAGAGCTCCTCACCCCAACAATGGAGTTTAGAGACTCATGCCGTCAAAAGTATGTAATTCAGATCTGAAAAATGTCATGAGGTACCGAAAATGTCTGTAAAAGTTGTTTAAATATTAAACTAGTAACCTAGGTTTACAGAAAATGAATAAACTAAGATAATTGGTGCAGAAATCCACTTCTGGGGCCCACTTGGTGTGTACTGGGGCTGAGACTAAAGCTATCCACGAGTAGAGGCCTTTCCTGGCGTTAAACTCCAGGTTATGACGTGTTTTGGGCGTTCAACTCCGGATCATGACGTTTTTCTGGCGTTTAACTCCAGACAGCTGCATGTACTTGGCGTTCAACGCCAAGTTACGTCGTCTATCCTTGCGCAAAATATGGACTATTATATATTGCTGGAAAGCCCTGGATGTCTACTTTCCAACGCCGTTGAGAGCGCGCCAATTGGACTCCTGTAGCTCCAGAAAATCCATTTCGAGTGCAGGGAGGTCAGGATCCAACAGCATCAGCAGTCCTTTTTCAGCCTAAGTCAGATTTTTGCTCAGCTCCCTCAATTTCAGTCAGAAAATACCTGAAATCACAGAAAAATACACACACTCATAGTAAAGTCCAGAAATATGATTTTTGCCTAAAAACTAATAATATTTAACTAAAAACTAATCGAAACATGCTAAAATCTACATGAAATTACCCCCAAAAAGCGTATAAAATATCCGCTCATCATTTATCATCCCGGTTTCTTTTTTAATTCCTTCTCCTCCTTGCACCTGCTCATTCTTCTGTTCTACTGTGTTGTTGGTTGCTTGCCTTGGAAGACAGTCACTACTTGTCTTGCTTGTTTCTTCATTACTTTGTGATTCTGGGAACACTTTCAAGGTAATGCTTTCCTCATGCATCCTAAGGGTTAGTTCTCCTTGCTCTATATCTACGATGGCTCTAGCAGTGGCCAAAAATGGTCGACCAAGTATTATGGAGTCATTCTCATTCTCTGCTGAATCCAGGATCACAAAGTCTGTAGGAAAGATGAACTTGTCAACCTTAACTAAAAGGTTTTCAATCACCCCTTTGGGGTATACTACTGATTGGTCCACCAATTCCAAGGACATCTGTGTTGGTTTCACCTCTCCTATGCCAAGCTTTTTCAATAAAGAAGATGGGATTAAATTTATGCTTGCTCCTAAGTCACACATCCCCTTGTTGATGAATAGACTTCCAATGGTACAAGGTAGGAAGAAATCTCCAGGATCTTCAAGCTTGGGAGGAAGGCCTTTTCTGATGAGTGCACTGCATTCTTCAGTGAGCATTACAGTCTCCTTCTCATTCCAACTCCTTTTCTTGTTGATGAGCTCCTTTAAGAACTTGGCATATAGAGGCATTTGCTCCAATGCCTCAGCCAAGGGTATGTTGATCTCTAGCTTCTTGAAAGTCTCAAGGAATTTGTGGAAATGTTGATCCTTTGCTTCTTTGTGAAATCTCTGTGGATAAGGTAGTGGAGGTGTAAGATTCTTCTCCACTTGCTACTGTCTTGGATTTGGTTCTTCCATGATCTGCTTTCCCTTTTTCAAATTATGTGGTTGGTTGTTCTCTTCTGTGAGCTTTTCTGGGACATTCTTACTTGTTATGTCCTTGTTGTTAGCTCCATCTTTCTCTGTTGGCTCTTTGTCATTCTCCGTAAGTTTCTTGGTTGCCCCTTGGTTGCCATCCACCAATGTCTTTCCACTCCTTAGTTGCACAGCTTTGCACTCTTCTTTTGGATTAGGAATGGTGTCACTTGGTAGTGAGCTTGAAGGTCTCTCAATAGAAATCTGCTCAGAGATTTGTCCAATCTGCCTTTCTAGGCTCTTCATGGAAGCTTCTTGGTTCTTTGTTGTTAATTCTTGGTTCTTCATCATCTTCTCTATGAGCATCTCCAGATTAGTAATCCTCTGAGAGTCTTGTGAGATTGGTTGGTTTTGGGGTGTTGATGGATGATGGTAAGTGTTTTGGTTAGTTGGTTGGGTATTGGATGGATAATGGTTGGAATTGGGGTAATTGTTTTGGGATTTTCTGTAAGGAATTTGGTTAGTTGGCTGCTGGTTGTGATTTTGGTTGTTTCTTGGAGTGTTTTGAGCTGAGTTCCTTTGCCATGGTTGTTGGTTTTGTTTGTGGTTATCTCCCCACCTAAGGTTTGGGTGGTTCTTCCAAGATGGATTGTAGGTGTCACCATATACCTCATTTGATCTAGAATTTTGGTTGTGCATATAGTGCACTTGCTCTTGTTGCTGTTCTTCTTGGTTTTCTTCATTCTGCCCCCAAGGAGTTGATGGTTGGCTTGTGGCACTCACTGATGCAACCTGAAGGCTATCAATTCTCTTGGCCATTTGCTCAAATTGTTGCTGAATCTGCTACTGCATCACTTTATGTTGAGCCAAAATTGTATCCACTCCTTCCAATTCTAGCACTCCCTTCCTCTGTGATGGTTGGCGTTGCCTTTGGTGAGCAAAGAAATATTGGTTGTTGGCCACCATATCAATGAGGTTCTGAGCTTCCTCTGCAGTTTTTATCAATTGCAATGATCCTCCAGCTGAGTGATCAAGTGCCTCTTAAGCCTTCAGAGTAAGTCCTTCATAGAAGTTCTGTAGCTTCCCACTTAGTGAACATCTCTGGTGGACATTTCCTCAGCAAAGCCTTATATCTTTCCCATGCCTCATATAGATTTTCAGCATCCATTTGAGTGAATGTCTGCACCTCAGTCTTCAATCTTATGATCCTTTGAGGGGGATAAAATTTGGCAAGAAACTTGCTCACCAAATAATCCCAAGTGTTGATGCTCTCCTTTGGAAATGTTTCTAGCCATTGAGTGGCTTTGTCCCTGAGAGAGAATGGGAACAGCAGCAGCTTGTATATGTCAGGGTGCACTCCATTGCTTTTAACTGTGTCACAGATCCTCAAGAAAGTGGATAGATGTTGATTCGGGTCCTCCAATGGCCCTCCTCCAAAAGAGCAGTTGTTTTGAACCAATGTGATGAGTTGTGGCTTTAGTTCAAAGTTTTTTTCATTGACATTAGGGGTAAGAATGCTACTCCCACAATGTCGAGCATTTGCAAATGTATAGGAGGCCAGTACTCTCATCTGTTGTGGGTTATTGTTGGCCCCTCCTTCTGGCTGATTGAGATTTGATGGATCTCCTTCCATCTCTTAGAATTCCTCCTCAGATTCTTCCTCTCCAACAATGTTCTTCCCTCTTTCAGCTCTTCCTAATCATCGAAGAGTTCTTTAGTCAGTTTCAGAGAAAATAGGAGAAGCTCTCCCTGTACCTGACATACAAAGACACAACAAGAAACACACAGAACCAGAAAACCAGTGAAACTTCAATCTATTGCTAGAATGAAGTTTTAGTTAGCTGGTGGACGAAATTGTGATTCCTTTGTTATTGTATTTTGTAAAATTCATTACTTTTTCAACTATGTGTGGACACAACTCCGTTCAACTTAACCAGCAAGTGTACTGGGTCATCCAAGTAATACCTTACGTGAGTAAGGGTCGATCCCACAGAGATTGTTGGTATGAAGCAAGCTATGGTCACCTTGTAAATCACAGTTAGGCAGATTAAATTGGTTTATGGATTCGAAAATTAATAGTAAATAGAAAATAAAAAGGGATAGAAATACTTATGTAAATCAATAGTAGGAATTTCAGATAGGTGTATGGAGATGCTAGAATCCTTTCGAATCTCTACGTTCGTATTACTTTCATCCAATTCTTCTTACTCCTTTCCATGGCAAGCTGTATGTAGGGCATCACCATCATCAATGGCTACTTTCAATCCTCTCGGGAAAATGGTCCTATGCGCTGTCACTGCATGGCTAATCGTCTGGAGGCATCACCCTTGTTGATAGCTACATCCCATCCTCTCAGTGAAAATGGTCCAAATGCTCTGTCACAGCACGGCTAATCATCTGTCGGTTCTCAATCAGGTTGGAGTAGAATCCATTGATTCTTTTGCGTTTGTCATCACGCCCAGCCTTCAGGAGTTTGAAGCTCGTCACAGTCATTCAATACCGGAATCCTACTCGGAATACCACAGACAAGGTTAGACTTTCCGGATTCCCGGGATCCTACTCGGAATACCACAGACAAGGTTAGACTTTCCGGATCCCCATGAATGCCGCCATCTATCTAGCTTATACCACAAAGATTCTATTGGGGAATCTAAGAGATATGCGCCCGGCCTAAGGTAGAATAGAAGTGATTGTCAGTCACGCGCGTTCATAGGTGAGAATGATGATGAGTGTCACAGATCATCACATTCATCAAAGTGTTGTGCAACGTATATCTTGGAATAAGAATAAAAGAGAATTGAATAGAAAGTAATAATAATTGTATTGAAACTTGAGGTACAGCAGAGCTCCACACCCTTAATCTATGGTGTGCAGAAACTCCACCGTTGAAAATACATAAGTGAAAGGTTCAGGCATGGCCGAATGGCCAGCCCCCCTGAATGATCAAAAGACCGAATGATCAAAGACTAAACAGTCAAAAGATTAAACTGTCAAAAGATGTCTAATACAATAGTAAATTATCCTATTTATACTAGACTAGCTATTAGGGTTTACATGAGTAAGTAATTGATGCATAAATCCACTTCAGGGGCCCACTTGGTGTATGCTTGGGCTGAGCTGGATCTATCCATGAGCTGAGGCTTCTCTTGGAGTTGAACTCCATGTTATAACGTGTTTTGGGTGTTCAACTCCGGATCATGACGTGTTTCTGGCGTTTAACTCCAGACAGCAGCATGTACTTGGCGTTCAACGCCAAGTTACGTCGTCAATTTCCAAATAAAGTATGAACTATTATATATTGCTGGAAAGCTCTGGATGTCTACTTTCCAACGCCGTTGAGAGCGCGCCATTTGGAGTTCTATAGCTCTAGAGAATCCATTTTGAGTGCAGGGAGGTCAGATTCCAACAGCATCAGCAGTCCTTTTGTCAGCCTTTTTCAGAGTTTTGCTCAAGTCCCTCAATTTCAGTCAGAAATTACCTGAAATCACAGAAAAACACACAAACTCATAGTAAAGTCCAGAAATGTGAATTTAACATAAAAACTAATGAAAACATCCCTAAAAGTAGATTGAACTTACTAAAAACTACCTAAAAACAATGCCAAAAAACGTATAAATTATCCGCTCATCACAACACCAAACTTAAATTGTTGCTTGTCCCCAAGCAACTGAAAATCAATTAGGATAAAAAGAAGAGAATATACTATAAATTCCAGAATATCAATGAATATTAATTCTAATTAGATGAGCGGGACTTGTAGCTTTTTGCTGCTGAACAGTTTTGGCATCCCACTTTTTCCTTTGAAGTCTAGAATGATTGGCTTCTCTAGGAACTTAGAATTTTGGATAGTGTTATTGACTTTCCTAGTTAAGCATGTTGATTCTTGAACACAGCTACTTATGAGTCTTGACCGTGGCCCTAAGCACTTTGTTTTCCAGTATTACCACCGGATACATAAATGCCACAGACACATGACTGGGTGAACCTTTTCAGATTGTGACTCAGCTTTGCTAGAGTCCCCAGTTAGAGGTGTCCAGAGCTCTTAAGCACACTCTTTTTGCTTTGGATCATGACTTTAACCACTCAGTCTCAAGCTTTTCACTTGGACCTTCATGACACAAGCACATGGTTAGGGACAGCTTGATTTAGCCGCTTAGGCTTGGATTTTATTTCCTTGGGCCCTCCTATCCATTGATGCTCAAAGCCTTGAATCCTTTTTACCCTTGCCTTTTGTTTTTAAGGGCTATTGGCTTTTTCTGCTTGCTTTTCTTTTTCTTTCTATATATTTTTTCTCCATTTTCTTTCTTTTTTTTTTCACAAGCTTTTGCTTTTTCACTGCTTTTTCTTGCTTCAAGAATCAATTTCATGATTTTTCAGATCATCAATAATATTTTTCTTTGTTCATCATTCTTTCAAGAGCCAACAATTTTAACATTCATAAACAACAAGATCAAAAATATGCACTGTTCAAGCATTCATTCAGAAAATAAAAAGTATTGTCACCACATCAATATAATTAAATTAAATTCAAGGAAAATTTTCGAAATTCATGTACTTCTTGTTCTTTTGAATTAAAACATTTTTCATTTAAGAGAGGTGAAAGATTAATGGAATTATTCATAACTTTAAGACATAGTTACTACTACTAATGATCATGAAGCAGAGACACAAAACATAGATAAACACAACATAAAAACCGAAAAGCAGAAAGAAATAAGAACAAGGAATGAATCCACCTGAGTGAGGGTGGCGCCTTCTTGAAGAACCAATGGTGCTCTTTGAGCTCCTCTATGTCTCTTCCTTGCTTCTGTTGAATGATTCCTAGTAATTTTGGTGTTCCTACCCTTAGTTGCTTCCAATAATTCTGTGGAGGACAATTTATCCCCTGAGGTATCTTAGGGATCTCTTGATTTGCAGTCAAATGTTCTACCACTGAGCTATAAACCCTTTACATGAGTCTTTCCATCTCCCATGACTCAGAGGTGGAAGCTTTTGTCTTCCCCCATTTTTTTTCCTTTTTTTTTGAGGTTTCTCTGGCCTTAGGTGCCATCAATGGTTATGGAAAAACAAAAAGCTATGCTTTTACCACACCAAACTTAGAAAATTGCTTGCCCTCGAGCAAGAGAAGAAAGAAAAGATGAAGAATAAGAAGAAGATATGGAGGAGATGGAGGGATATGTGTATTCGGCTATATGGGTGGGATTGGGTGGGAAAGAGATTTTGAATTTTGAAGGTAGGTGGGGTGTATGGGGAAGAGTGGATGGATGTGAGTGGTGAATGGAAAACAGAAGGGATGACCATGAATGGAGAGAGAGAGGGCGAGGTAGGTGGGGATCCTGTGAGGTTCACAGATCCTGAGATGATCCAGTGGGGTCCACAGATCCTGAGGTGTAAAGGAATTCCATCCCTGCACCAAATAGGCATGTAAAATGCCTTTGCATACCATTCTGGCGTTTAAACACCGAGTGGTGCACATTCTGGGCGTTCAACGCCCATATGTAACATGTTTCTGGCGTTAAACGCCAGTTTCATGCTTGTTATTGGCGTTCAGCGCCAGCTTTTCCTCTAGGCACATTCCTGGCATTCAAACGCCAGGATGTTGCTTGTTTCTGGCATTCAGCGCCAGATTCATGCTCTATTCTGGCGTTGAACGCCAGCCAGATGCTCCTTACTGGCGTTGAACGCCAGTCTGTGCTTCCTCCAGGGTGTGATTTTTCTCTTCTGCTGTTTTTGATTCTGTTTTTAATTTTTATATTTTTTTCATGACTCCTCATGATCATGTACCTAATAAAACACAAAATAACAATAAAATAAAATAAAATAAAATTAGATAAATAAATTTAGGTTGCCTCCCAACAAGCGCTTCTTTAATGTCAATAGCTTGACAGTGGCTCTCATGGAGCCACTAAGGTGATCAGGTCAATGTTGTATAGTCCCAACACCAAACTTAGAGTTTGGATATGGGGTCTTAACACCAAACTTAGAGTTTGGTTGTGGCCTCCCAACACCAAACTTAGAGTTTGACTGTGGGGGCTCTTCTTGACTCTGAACTGAGAAAAGCTCTTCATGCTTACTCTCTTTTGTCACAGAGGGATGGCCCTGTCCCTTAAACACAAGGTAGTCCCCATTCAATTGAAGGACTAATTCACCTCTGTTGACATCTATCACAGCTCCTGCTGTGGCTAGGAAAGGTCTTCCAAGGATGATGCATTCATCCTCTTCCTTCCTAGTGTCCAAGATTATGAAATCAGCAGGGATGTAAAGGCCTTCAACCTTTACTAATACGTCCTCTACTATTCTATAAGCTTGTCTCAATGACTTGTCTGCCAATTATAATGAGAACAAGGCAGGTTGTACCTCAATGATCCCCAGCTTCTCCATTACAGAGAGTGGCATAAGATTTATCCCTGACCCCAGATCACATAGAGCTTTTTCAAAGGTCATGGTGCCTATGGTACAAGGTATCAAAAACTTGCCAGGATCTTGTTTCTTTTGAGGTAGAATTTGCTGAATCCAGGTATCCAGTTCACTAATGAGCAAAGGAGGTTCACTTTCCCAAGTCTCATTACCAAACAACTTGGCATTCAGCTTCATGATAGCTCCTAAATATTGAGCAACTTGCTCTCCAGTCACATCTTCATCCTCTTCAGAGGAAGAATAGTCTTTAGAGCTCATGAATGGCAGAAGGAGATTTAATGGAATCTCTATGGTCTCTATATGAGCCTCAGATTCCTTTGGATCCTTAATAGGAAACTCCTTCTTGCTTGAGGGACGTCCCAGGAGGTCTTCCTCACTAGGATTTTCGTCCTCCTCCTCCCTTGTGCATTCGGCCATATTGATTATATCAATGGCCTTGCACTCTCCTTTTGGATTCTCTTCTGTATTGCTTGGGAGAATACTGGGAGGAGTTTCAATGACTTTCTTACTCAGCTGGCCCACTTGTGCCTCCAGATTTCTAATGGAGGATCTTGTTTCACTCATGAAACTGAAAGTGGCCTTTGACAGATCAGAGACTAGATTGGCTAAATTAGAAGTGTTTTGTTCAGAATTCTCTGTCTGTTGCTGAGAAGATGATGGAAAAGGCTTGCTATTGCTCAGCCTATTGCGTCCACCATTGTTAAAGCCTTGTTGAGGCTTTTGTTGATCCTTCCATGAGAAATTTGGATGATTTCTCCATGATGAGTTATAGGTGTTTCCATAAGGTTCACCCATGTAATTAACCTCTGCCATTGCAGAGTTCTCAGGATCATAAGCTTCTTCAGAAGCTGCCTCTTTAGTACTGTTGGATGCATTTTGCCATCCATTCAGACTTTGAGAGATTATGTTGACTTGTTGAGTCAACACTTTGTTATGAGCCAATATGGCATTCAGAGCATCAATTTCAAGAACTCCTTTCTTCTGAGGTATCCCATTATTCACGGAATTCCTCTCAGAAGTGTACATGAATTGGTTGTTTGCAACTATATCAATGAGTTCTTGAGCCTCTTCAGGCGTTTTCTTTAGGTGAATAGATCCACCTACAGAATGGTCCAATGACATTTTCGAAAATTCAGATAGACCATAATAGAATATATCTAATATGGTCCATTCTGAAAACATGTCAGATGGGCACCTTTTGGTCAGCTGCTTGTATCTTTTCCAAGCTTCATAGAGGGATTCACCATCTTTTTGTTTGAAGGTTTGAACATCCACTCTCAGCTTGCTCAGCTTTTGAAGAGGAAAGAATTTATCCAAGAAGGCAGTGACCAGCTTATCCCAGGAGTCCAGGCTATCCTTAGGTTGTGAATCTAACCATATTCTAGCTCTGTCTCTTATAGCAAATGGGAAAAGCATGAGTCTGTAGACTTCAGGATCAACTCCATTCGTCTTTACAGTCTCACAGATCTGCAAGAACTCAGTTAAAAACTGGTAAGGATCTTCAGATGGAAGTCCATAAAACTTGCAGTTCTGTTGCATTAAAGCAACTAGCTGAGGCTTAAGCTCAAAATTAGAGAGGAAAAAGTAGTTAGGTGGTTTTGAAAAAGATAAGAAACAAACAAAAAGTCAAATAGTTAGTTGAAAAAGATATTAAAATCAAAATTTAAGAAGATAAGAAGATAAGAAGTTAGATAAGATATTTTGAAATCAAATTTTTGAAAAAGATAAAGTTTTTGAAAGAGATAAGATAAAAGACAAAGAGATTTAATTCAAAAATTTTGAAATTATTTACTTCACTAACAAGAAACTACAAGACAAGATTCTAGAACTTAAAGATTGAACCTTTCTTAACAAGAAAATAACAAACTTCAAATTTTTGAATCAATCACATTAATTGTTAGTGAATTTTCGAAAATTATGATATAAAAGATAAGAAAAAGAATTTGAAAAATAATTTTTTTTTAAATTTTCGAAAATAAGAAAAAAATGGAAAAGATATGATTTTTGAAAAAGATTTTGAAAAGATAAGATTTTTAAAATTGAAATTTTGACTTGACTTGTATGAAACAACTAATTTTGAAAATTTTTGACTAAGCCAACCCAAAATTTCGAAAATTTGGAGAGAAATAAGGAAAAGATATGCTTTTGATTTTTGAATTTTTAAAGATGAGAGAGAAAAATATAAAAATGACCCAAAACATGAAAATTTTGGATCAAAACACATGATGCATGCAGGAACACTATGAATGTCAAGATAAACACCAAGAACACTTTAAAGATCATGATGAACATCAAGAACATAATTTTGAAAAATTTTTGATGCAAAGAAAACATGTAAGACACCAAACTTAGAAATCTTTAATGCATGGACACTAACAAACAAAAAATGCATATGAAAAACAACAAAAGACACAAAACAAGAAAACATCAAGATCAAACAAGAGAACTTATCAAGAACAACTTGAAGATCATGAAGAACATTATGAATGCATGGAATTTTTGAAAAAAATTGCAAGAAAATTTTTAAAGCATGCAATTGACACCAAACTTAAAAATTGATTCAAGACTCGAACAAGGAACATAAAATATTTTTGCTTTTTATGATTTTATGATTTTTTTTGGATTTTTATTAATTTTTTTCGAAAATATTTTTGAAAAAAAAAAACAAAAAAGAAAAGAAAAATTTTGAAAAAGTTTTTGAAAAGAAAATTACCTAATCTGAGCAACAAGATGAACCGTCAGTTGTCCATACTCGAACAATCCCCAGCAACGGCGCCAAAAACTTGGTGGACGAAATTGTGATTCCTTTGTTATTGTATTTTGTAAAATTCATTGCTTTTTCAACTATGTGTGGACACAACTCCGTTCAACTTAACCAGCAAGTGTACTGGGTCATCCAAGTAATACCTTACGTGAGTAAGGGTCGATCCCACAGAGATTGTTGGTATGAAGCAAGCTATGGTCACCTTGTAAATCTCAGTTAGGCAGATTAAATTGGTTTATGGATTCGAAAATTAATAGTAAATAGAAAATAAAAAGGGATAGAAATACTTATGTAAATCAATAGTAGGAATTTCAGATAGGTGTATGGAGATGCTAGAATCCTTTCGAATCTCTACGTTCGTATTACTTTCATCCAATCCTTCTTACTCCTTTCCATGGCAAGCTGTATGTAGGGCATCACCATCATCAATGGCTACTTTCAATCCTCTCGGGAAAATGGTCCTATGCGCTGTCACTGCACGGCTAATCGTCTGGAGGCATCACCCTTGTTGATAGCTACATCCCATCCTCTCAGTGAAAATGGTCCAAATGCTCTGTCACAGCACGGCTAATCATCTGTCGGTTCTCAATCAGGTTGGAGTAGAATCCATTGATTCTTTTGCATTTGTCATCACGCTCAGCCTTCAGGAGTTTGAAGCTCGTCACAGTCATTCAATACCGGGATCCTACTCGGAATACCACAGACAAGGTTAGACTTTTCGGATCCCCATGAATGCCACCATCTATCTAGCTTATACCACGAAGATTCTGTTGGGGAATCTAAGAGATATGCGCCCGGCCTAAGGTAGGACGGAAGTGATTGTCAGTCACACGCGTTCATAGGTGAGAATGATGATGAGTGTCACGGATCATCACATTCATCAAAGTGTTGTGCAACGTATATCTTGGAATAAGAATAAAAGAGAATTGAATAGAAAGTAATAATAATTGTATTGAAACTTGAGGTACAGCAGAGCTCCACACCCTAAATCTATGGTGTGCAGAAACTCCACCGTTGAAAATACATAAGTGAAAGGTTCAGGCATGGCCGAATGGCCAGCCCCCCTGAATGATCAAAAGACCGAATGATCAAAGACTAAACAGTCAAAAGATTAAACTGTCAAAAGATGTCTAATACAATAGTAAATTATCCTATTTATACTAGACTAGCTACTAGGGTTTACATAAGTAAGTAATTGATGCATAAATCCACTTCCGGGGCCCACTTGGTGTATTCTTGGGCTGAGCTTGATCTATCCACGAGTTGAGGCTTCTCTTGGAGTTGAACTCCAAGTTATAACGTGTTTTGGGCGTTCAACTCCGGATCGTGACGTGTTTCTGGCGTTTAACTCCAGACAGCAGCATGTACTTGGCGTTCAACGCCAAGTTACGTCGTCAATTTCCGAATAAAGTATGAACTATTATATATTGCTGGAAAGCTCTGGATGTCTAATTTCCAACGCCATTGAGAGCGTGCCATTTGGAGTTCTGTAGCTCCAAAAAATCCATTTTGAGTGCAGGGAGGTCAGATTCCAACAACATCAGAAGTCCTTTTGTCAGCCTTTTTCAGAGTTTTGCTCAAGTCCCTCAATTTCAGCCAGAAATTACCTGAAATTACAGAAAAACACAAACTCATAGTAAAGTCCAGAAATGTGAATTTAACATAAAAACTAATGAAAACATCCCTAAAAGTAGATTGAACTTACTAAAAACTACCTAAAAACAATGCCAAAAAGCGTATAAATTATCCGCTCATCATTAGCTTAAGCAAAAATTCAAACAGTTAATGGGTTAATTAAAAATTAAAGAAATAGAAAAGAAAAAGTGCTTGATCTAGATCTCCACTTCACTTAATCATTGTCAATCTATTTCAATCCCCAGCAACGGCGCTAAAAACTTGATGTGTGGAAAATGATCCAACACAAAACTCACCGGCAAGTGTACCGGGTCGCATCAAGTAATAATAACTCACATGAGTGAGGTCGATCCCACAGGGATTGAAGGATTGAGCAATTTTAGTTTAGTGGTTGATTTAGTCAAGCGAATCAAGTATTGGTTGAGTGATTTATAATTGACAGAAACTAAATTGCTTGAAATGTAAAGAGGGAAGGGAAAATTGCAGAAAATTAAAGAGAGCCAGAAGTAAAATACTGAATCTTAAAAAGCAAGTAATTTAAAATTGCAAAAACTTAGATTGCAAGAAATGTAAATAACAGAAGCTTAAAGTGCAAGAAACGTAAATTACTTGAATCATAAAAGGGATTGGGAGTTGGGATTGTAAAATTCAAATAGGCAAAAGTAAATTGCAATAAACAGAAGAGTAGAGGATTGATTGATTGGAATTAGATCTCAACAGAAAATAAAATTTCTTTGAAGAGTAAACAAAGCATGGTTGGTGCTTAATTTGCAGCAATAACAGGTGCTTAAGTTGCAGCAATTTAAAATTGGATTCAAGATCTTAGGAGTAGAAGAGACTAGATAACAAGTCTAGATCTCAAATCCTTCCTTGATCCAACAAGAACAATTGCAAAAGAAGTAAGAAAAAGTGAATTGCAGAAAGAGTAGAAGATGAAGCAGTATATGGAACTTGAAATTCAATTATGCAGAAAATTAAACAAGAGATCTCAAGGTGAGATTGAAACAGAAATTCTTCAATTTTCCACCCAAGATTCAAAGCAAAAAAAGTAAAGAGTGCTCAAGCGAGAACAAGGAAGAAGAGAGATCAATTCTCCTTCCCGATTCTCTAAGATCTCAATTCAAAGCTCAAAAATAAAATTCAAAAATGAAGTCTAAAAATGTAAAAGTTTAAAGGTAAAAAAAGGTCCCTAATACATCAAACTAGCTTCTATTTATACACTTTCTATTCTTGGATTTTGGAATTTGGATAGGCTTTTGATTTGGTAAAGAAATGAATTAAGTTGGACTTTTAATTCAATTTTCAGCCCATGAGAAATTAGCTTTCAAGAGGCTGCTCTGCTCTTGTGGAGAGCAGAGCAGTGAAGTCTTGCATGGGGATGCATATTGCGTGCGTGCTGAGTGTGGGACATCAGGATGCTGCCCTGCCCTTGTGGAGGGCAGGGCAATGTTGTCATGGTGCGCCTTGCCTCTCTTAAAATATTTCGCGTGCCTAGTCTTGGACACCATTAGGGTAGCGCTCAAGTGGTGCTAAGAGCGTTGCTTCCTAATTTTGTTAGTGAAGCCTCCGTGTTCGAGACTTACTGGGAACATTTTGGCCAATTTTTGGCTTATTTTCCTTACAAGGAGCACTCCTTCCTTCCCTTGGGTCATGGGTTCGAAACCCATGAGTGGCACTTGGAGTTGATTTTTCTTGGATTTTCTTCAAGAGGAGCCCGAAATTGCTCTTGAGGAGGGCAGGACAGAATTTTTCCTTCCTTTGTTCCTTGGCATAGAGTTGTGCTCACACTTTTCCTTCTTTTACCACACCTTTTTCTTCCTTTGGCCACACTTCTTAAGCCACATTTTTCTTCTTTTCTTTCTTTCTTCACCTACAAGAAACCAAAACAACCAATCAAAGTATCTCCAAATTCACAAGGTTTATAAATAAAAAAAAATCAATTAATTTTAGCTCAAACCTCATGATTTAGAATCAATTAAATGGTGGTTGTTTGATTTAAAGAAGTCATGCATTTTCATTCCAAATTACTTACTTAAGATGCAAGAAAGTGCATAAAGACTAGTGAAACAAGTGAAATTAGCTTGAAAAATGGGTATATGATGACTTGTCATCATGTAGAAACTCTACCGTTGAAAATACATAAGAACAAGGTCTAGGTATGGCCGAATGGCCAGCCTCCCAAAGAGGGTTCAATCATAAAAACATGATCAAAAGATGATCCGAAGATTGAAAGATTCCTCAAATACAATAGCAAAAGGTCCTATTTATAGAGAACTAGTAGCCTAGTGTTTACAGAAATGAGTAAATGACGTAAAAATCTACTTCCGGGCCCACTTGGTGTGTGCTTGGGCTGAGCATTGAAGCTTCCGTGTAGAGACTTTTCTTGGAGTTAAACACCAGCTTTTGTGCCAGTTTGGGCATTTAACTCCCACTTTTATGCCAGTTCCGGCGTTTAACGCCGGGAATTCTGAAGCTGACTTGGAATGCCTGTTCGGGCTATCAAATCTTGGGCAAAGTATGAACTATTATATATTGCTGGAAAGCCCTGGATATCTACTTTCCAACACAATTGAGAGCGCACAATTGGGCTTCTATAGCTCCAGATAATTTACTTCGAGTGCAGGGAGGTCAGAATCCAACAGCATCTGCAGCACTTTTCAGCCTCTGAATCAGATTTTTGCCCAAGTCCCTCAATTTTAGCCAGAAAATACCTGAAATCATAGAAAAACACACAAACTCATAGTAAAGTCCAGAAAAGTGAATTTTAAATAAAAACTAATAAAAATATAATAAAAACTAACTAAAACATACTAAAAGCATACTAAAAACAATGCCAAAAACGGTATAAATTATCCGCTTTCATGTGCACAACCAAGGTTCTGGATCAAAGGACTTTCATGGAGATACCTACAATCCTTCCTATAGAAACCATCCAAACCTGAGGTGGGGAGACAACCAAAACCAGCAACCATGGCAAAGAAACTTAAACCAAAATAACTCCAAAAACACAAACCACCAAAACCATCAAAATACTAACCAAAACTGGTACAGAATACACAAAATAACCAACCTGAACCCAACAACTATCCACCCAACAATTCATCACTAACAAAAATAACTATCATCCACCCTCAACCACATCCTACAACCAACCACAACCACCCCCAGAGTCTCAAAGGATCTCTAACTTGGAGATACTGATGGAAAAGATGATGAAGCATCAGGAGATAACCAGCAAGAACCATGAAGCCTTAATGATAAAATTAGAAAGGCAGATTGGATAACTATACAAGCAAGCAATAATTGAAAGACCAACCAGTTCACTTCCAAGTGATACCATTCCTAATCCTAAAAAAAAATGCAAGGCTATCCAATTGAGGAGTGAAAGAACTTTCGTGAATGACAAAGAAGCCACCAAGAAGCCAACAGAGGATGACAAGACCAGCAGTAAAGAGCAAGGGACAATTGAAGAAAAGAACCAAGAGAAGCTCAAGGAGAAAGAGGAACCTCAAGCTTCAAAGAAGGGAAAGAAAATCATGGAAGAGCCATCACAAGAACAGAGGACAATGGTGAAGACATACACTTCCGCCATTCCATACCCTCAAAGGTTTAACAAGGAGATCAAAGACCAATAATTCCCTAAGTTCTTAGAGGTATTCAAGAAGCTAGAGATCAATATCCCACTTGCTGAAGCTCTAGAACAAACGCCTCTATATGCTAAATTCCTAAAAGAGCTCATCAACAAAAAGAGAAGCTGGCATGAGAAGGAAACAATGCTTATGACACAAGAATACAGTGCAGTAATCCTAAAAGGCCTCCCACCAAAGCTCAAAGATCCTGGGAGTTTCTTTCTACCTTGTACCATGGGAAACATATCCATTGATAAGGCCCTGTGCGATTTAGGAGCAAGAATCAATTTAATGCCCTATTCTATGATGAGAAGGCTATGTATAGAGGAAGTAAAGCCTACACATATATCGTTGGAGCTTGTGGATAAATCACTAGTACTTCTCAAATGAGTGATTGAAAACCTCTTGGTCAAGGTGGATACATTCATATTCCTTGCAGATTTTGTGATCTTGGATCTGGATGAGGAAGGAGGTGACTCCATCAACTGGGAAGACCCTTTCTGGCCACAATAAGGGCCATTATCAATGTTGAACAAGGAGAACTGACCTTAAGGGTACATGATGAGAGAATCACTTTGAATGTCTTTCAAGAAGCACAACATACTGATAAAGAGAAAAGCCGCATGAAGATTGAATAAGAAGATTTACAGTGGAAAGGAAAACCCAACAAGGAGATCATCAGCTTACCTGTAGAGCAAGAGATGAAGAGTGAAGAAGAAAAAGAGGGTAAGGAACATGTGAAGGTCGAGAAGAAAAGGTAGGAAGGGATTCAAGAGGTGATTATTGAGAAGGAGGTCCCTAACATAAAACCTGCTGCAAAAAAAGCAAGACAAGTGAAGAAAGGAAAGAGGAGTAAGAAAAGAGTTCCAAAAGGGTGGAAGAATAAGAAGATACCAACTGAAGGATTCTCAAAGGGAGATAAAGTACAGCTAATTTACCAACAGTTGGTGATAGATCAACAAGCTAATGATTACTACACTATCAATAGGATACTCTCACTGGAGCATACAGAGATTGAACATCAAGGCATTGGAAGGAAGCCCACAGTGAAAGGAGACAAATTGAGGCACCACAATCATCAACCACCCTAATAAGGGACCAATGTCAAGCTAGTGACAATAAAAGAGCGCTCCATGGGAGGCAGCCCATGATTTAATGTTCTTGCTGTTATTTTAATTTCAATAACTTATGGTTTTTCTAGCATGAATTTGAGCTCTCATGAGTGGGTTTAATAATTCCACATATCATTTTAGAGCATATGTTTAACTCCTAAGTTTGGTGTGCCTAAAGGCACTTTAAATTAGCTTTTGAAGCATGATTGATTATAGAACCATTCTAGGATATATACTCCTTCTTTCTGTTTAAGTATATAGCCAAACCTTAAGTTTGGTGTCTGTATATGCTATGAATTCCAAGAGAGTCAATTTTTTTCACTCAAAGGCTCAAATTCATGAATAGATAAACCATATATTACATCATTTTATGAGTTTATGATAGCATGGTAACAAATAAAGTGTTCCTTATAATGAATATACTAATTATGATAGATATTCATTAGATCTCATATAAGTCATTTAGAAGAAAACAAATTTGGTGTTCACCAAAATTTTGTTTAATCTCTAAGAGGCATGGTTGGTTATTCACACATAAGGAACACATAGCAACACTTTCTTTTTATATATATATAATACACTACCACCATATGACATTTGAAAGTTCAGGCTCACTATTTGGTTTACATTGTAGGAATGATGAAATTTGAAGGAAAGGACAAAAGGGGGCATGCACGGTCATCACAAGATGAAAAAGGGAGTCACATGCGCCTAGGGAAGTGTGCTCTCTTGAGAACAAAATCTGCATGGTTTAGCACTTTGGAGGCCGAACCACATGCACTCAATGGAGAAGCAATCCTTGTCTTCAACCATCTCCACATGCACACCGTTCACTTCATGGATCCTCAACAAAATTTTGCTCAATCCTCACCCTTCATTGCCAAATAACCGAGCCAATGCTTCCTAATGCGAGCAGAAATCGGCGAATTAAAAATTATTAAAATATATACATTGCAAGTATAGTTCTTAACTCGCCAGAAATCCACTTATCAATTTAGAAAGGTGTCACAAAAATTTAAAATTAAAATACTGGGAGTATGAATCCCAAGTCGTCTCCCAACGAGTTGTAGAAAAGTGTGCTATTTTATTAATCAGATATTTTCAAAAAGGTTTGAGTTGAGTAAACAGAAATTTAAATTGGAGAATTTGAATAATGTAAATAAAAGCCTTGACTGGGAGTTGATTAGTTGGAAGCCCCATTATTGTTGGATTACTCTCTAGATTAATTGATAATTAAAGGTTATCCTGTTTAGTTATCTCTTACTAGGTAAGGGAAAGTCAAACAAGTTGGAATGCTACGTCCGTTCACAAGTTGCAACCCACTTAATTAAAAGGGATTGGTGTTAGTGACTGGAGGACAATCCAACAATAAACCCAATTACAATCTTTCTTTTAAGCCTTCCAACTCAAGGGCTCCTTTCAATCAACTCCCTATCAAGTTAGGGAACTACTCGCTCATTGTGAATGTAAAATTCATAACATATGAAAAGGAATTAAAGAAAGACATTATAAATAAAAATCAAAATAATCAATTAAAAATAAAAGTAATCCTTGTATTAAATAATCCAAAAAATATTCCAATGGTAAAATTAAACAAAGCAAAGGACATGGAAGAGTAAAGCCAAGTAAAGAAAACGAACTAGAATGATGAAGTCTTGATGAGGTAATAACTCTTCTCAGTATCCCAATGCAAAAAGTGGTAGAAAAATAAAATCCTAAGAAATACGAATGTGTAGAGAGAAAAACCTAGAGGAGGAGTAAAAACTAGATCTAAAACTAAAACTGTGTAGAATGAATTATTGTCTCTGGTTTCTGCATGTTCTCTGGCTCTAGTCTGCTGTTCTGGGCCAAAAATGGGTCAAAATAGGGTCCAAAATTTCCCCCAGCGAATTCTGTAGATTATGCAGATCGCGCACGTCACGCGATCACGTCATCCATGCGGGCGCGTTATTCGCGTTTTTTTTCTGCCAAGCGTTCGCGTCGTCCATGCTTCCGCGTCACTTGTGCTTTTCCAATCCGTGCGGTCGCGTGAGCCATGCGGCCGCGTCACTGTGATTTCTCCTCTTTCGCGCGAACGTGTGAGCCATGCGGCTGCGTCACTTCTCGCTGGTTATCTCCTCAATTTCTCGTGTTCCTTCCATTTTTGCTAGCTTCCTTTCCAATCTCCAACTCGTTCATGCCCTATAAAGCATGAAACACTTAACACACAGATTACGGCATCGAATGCAATAAAGGAGAATTAAAATGCATAATTAAAAGTCACTAGGAAGCAGTTTTCAATCATGTAATAATTTCAGGAAGGAAATATAAATGCATGCTAAATTAATGAATAAGTGGGTGA
Source organism: Arachis stenosperma (assembly GCF_014773155.1). NCBI lineage: Eukaryota > Viridiplantae > Streptophyta > Magnoliopsida > Fabales > Fabaceae > Arachis > Arachis stenosperma. The sequence continues at coordinate 88,060,114 of NC_080380.1, forward strand.
GGATCATGATAAAACCACACAATTAAACACAATATAAACCATAAAATAGTGGTTTATCAACCTCCCTACACTTAAACATTAGCATGTCCTCATGCTTAACTGAAGGAGATAAGATAAATAAGTATGAACATGTAGAAACTCATGCAATGCAATGCAACCTATATATATGAATGCAACTATATGATTCTTGCCCACTTGATCAAAAGTAAATAAGCTCTTCAAAACAATTACAAATCAAATTCCACTAATTCTATCATTATACAGTAAGACAGATAAAAGTGAAAGAAGATAGCTCATGAAAGCAGGGAACATGGAAATTCAAGCATTGAACCCTCACTGATGATGTATGTACGCTCTAATCTCTCTAGTGTATAGGGTAATCACTCTATCCTTCTCTAATCATGCTCTCTAACTTTTATTCTTCTCCTAACCAATCAACAACAGTTAATATACCAATGCAATCATCATGAGGCTTTTCAAGGTTGTAATGGGGCCAAGGTAAGGGTAGGGATACATATATGGTTAAGTGAGCTTATAAATTGAATCTTTAATTAACTCAAGCTTTAACCCAACCTATATATTTTATATAACCTTAGAATTCTTACCTAGCTACCCAGAATTCCCTTTTACATTCCATACTCATGAATCAAAAAAATTTTTTTTTTATCATATGTGCATTGATCTTTGAATTCTTAATTCAGCATTAGGGTAATTTTGTCCCCTTATTTATTTATTGATATTTTTTTTATATAGACATAAAAATAAACATAGCTTATCAATGCACATAGATTTTTAATTCTTATAGTTTCACATGAGTAGGTATCCAACTTCCCATTGTATTATCATGACACATTCCCTTAATAACTTTTGTTCCCACAATTTCCCATACTTAACTAACATACACAATTCTATCTTAAGCTAACCAAAGATTCAATTTGGGATATACAATTGTTTTTCCTCTTAAGGCTAGTAATGTGGTAAAATATAGAACAAATGGGATTTAAAGGCTCAAAGTGGTTAACAAAGGTAATAGAAAAGGGTAGGCTTAATTTGGATAAGTGAGTTTAAACAAATAATGGCCTCAATCATATGCAAGCAAACAAACATAATAAATATTGGACATATAGGATGAAACAAAATATAGATTACAATCATAGAGAAGTAAACACACAAGAATAAAATAATTATGGTTAAATAATGTAACCATAGATAAAGGCTGAAATCTTCACAGGTTGTGTGTTCTTTAGCTCAAAAATCATGTTCCAAATACAACTTCAAGCAGATTTATCATAAAAAATTTTTTAATTAAAATTAGTGAAATTTTGTTCCAAAGATAGAGTCTTAGAAGAAACTTATTGTCTTTTCAATCAAGTAGAATATGCATGCAACTAACCTATTACTATGCAATTTATCCTATTCTATAAAACAAAGAATCTAACTAAAATATCCTAATTTATTGGTGCTAGGGAAGAGAAATTATCTCTGGAAGTCAGGTACTGACCGACCTCCCCACACTTAAGGATTTGCACCGTCCTCGGTGCCATCTGTCAGGAACAGTGGTGGGCTGGTGGCAGTGTCTCCACAGTCGGGACCGTCGTGGCTCCCTGTGCTGGTGAAAGAAGTGGAGTCCGGAGTGCCTGGATCGTCATTGGGTCGGTGATTTCCTGTAAGTAGCTCCTTGAGGTATTTGAAACGGCGGTGGTTGAGGCGCTCTCGGAGCTTTGCTTTCTTTTCTTGTTGGTCCAATCGCTTCAGGATTTAGTGCAGTAGCTGACTAGTAGATGGTGGAGAAGCTGCAGCATCCTCTGTAGACTGGCTGGTAGTGGCAAGTTATGGCCTGAGATATCTCCCGTTAGGGACATACTGATCATCCCGTGGAAGAATGGTTTTGGTGTCTCCAGCGTTGTAGGATACTCTGGCTGCTGAGATAAGATCAGAGACCAATGCGGGGAAAGGTAGGTTGCCCGCGATCTGCACATGTTCCATAGCATTCTGGATATGTCTTGGTAAATTAAGAGGCTGGTCAGTGAGGATGCACCATAGTAGAACGGCCATGTCTGCCGTGAAGGAGGACTCATGAGTACTCGAAAAGACGTAATGGGACATAATCTGTGCCCATACGTGAGCCTCTAAGGTGAGTACAGAAGCCGAGATTCCCTTAGGATGGGAACGATGGTATCCGAAGATCCATTTACTGCCAGGTCGAGCGATAACTCTGAGAACAGCGTCCCAGTCAAAGGTGTATGCCTGGCACTTGATCGCGGCTTTCTGAAAAGCGTCCAATCCTTCTGGAGCAGGGGGAAGAGCTAAGGCTTGCTGAATGGCCTCTTCTATAATGGGAACTTGCTTCTGGCGTAAATAAACGGACTGTAGAGTCGGCAGGTGGAAGTTAGAGTAGAACTCAACAACCCAAGAAAGATTAACCTATCGTGGCTGTCTCTGTAAGAATCCCCAATGTCTTTGTGCAATTTGTGGCTCAACAAATTCAGCAATACGAGGCGGAAGGATAAGAAGGTGTTCATTGTTGTAATTTCGAGCTGCCAGAATAGGAAACATCTACTCACAGTAGCGATTTAGGAATCGTGCAGTGTCCTTTGCTGGGAAGGCTCTTTCCTTTTCATCAACCTTGATAATCCTTTTAATTCTTTTTGTTGACGGCTTGATTGCAGCTGAAGAAGGCTCTGCCACTAATGATCTCTTCGTTCCTTTCCTTGCGGTGGGTTTAGGGGTAGCTTTCTCTTTGCCTTTCTTGGTGGCCATTCTGAAAAAGGGAAGAGAAAGTAAGTTAAATCTAAAGCGATAAAGCAAGGAAGGGGATTGAGTGGGTGATAATCAGTGCATGGTAAAGATGAATGAAATAAACACATGGTCACGACAACATGTGAAAAGATCAAGAAAGGGAATAGAATAAGTGCACGATAGGGAAGTAGATGCAAGATGTTTATTGGCATGCCGGCAAGGGCATGAGTAGCATAGATCAAGCATCACTTCGTAACAAACTTCACGTTTGTATTGGCAATTAAATGCAATTAATAAAATAGTAAAAGGAATTTGTGAAAAGCATGCATTGAATAGTAGGATATGATAATGTAGAAAAGTGCATAATGTCATACGGGCTTTTTCACAAACACATAGCATGCATGGTAAATAATCCAATAAAAATAATAAATTGAACATGCAAGCAACCCCTTTAAAGAAATATAATTGCCAAACAATTATGAAACAATCCACAATGACCAAATAAATTCCAACACCAATAAAAAGGGAAAAGAAAGAAAAAAAAACATATGCAAAGAAATTAAAAAGAAAGAAGAAGGAAGAAGAAAACAAAAATAAAGAAGATGAATAGAAAAGTCAAGAGGGAAGAAGAGAAGAAAAACCTTGATAATGGTGGGAAGAGAGAGAGAAAGTAGAAAGTGAGAAGGAGGGAAGAAGGAAGAAGGGAGAAGGAAGAAATAAGGAGGGAAAAGAAAAATTAGAATTTGGAGAAGAGAAAGATAAGATATTTTGACAATTTGGGTTGAGCTGTGCGGCGCAAGCGACACGGCCGCGTGGGGCACGCGTTCCCGTGATTGCGCTTTAATTCAGTTGACGCGGTCATGTCGGTCACGCGGTCGCGTGACCCATGTTATGCTTCTGGCGCGAGTGCAGCCTCGCGCCTGCACAACTCTCTGTTCGAATTGATATATTTGCCAAATTTGGGGTGACGCGATCGCGTAGGGCATGCGATCGCGTGAGTGGGCTTCAGAAAGGAATGACGCGGACGCGTCGGCGACGCGGTCGCGTGATAGGGACTGTGCGTCCAGCACCAATCCAGCACCACTCTCGCACAATAATTCGTTGTGCACCCTTTTAACGTCGAAAATCAGGGCACGCGGCCACTTGGGGCACGCGGTTGCGTAGGAGGCCATTATTCCCATGTGACGCGGACGCATCAGCGACGCGGTCGCGTGGGATGATTTGTGTCACTAGCACGCCTCTAGCCACGCTCCAGCGTGACTCTCTGTTCGTTTTTATTTTCTCTCCTCTCCTTTCGACGCAGACGCGTCGCTGATGTGGTCACGTTGCTTGGCATTTTTTTTTTAAGAATTAAAAGTATGTAAATACAGATGCGCAAAAGTACTGATAAAGAGAAGAGTTATTGAATAGGAAAAACTAAAAATAAAGAAAAGAACGATCATACCATGGTGGGTTGTCTCCCACCTAGCACTTTGCTTTAACGTCCGTAACTTGGGCGCTCCACTAGCTCAATCTTCTGCTAAGTGGGGATCTTCCAACAGGAAGATCTCAAGCTCCTTGTTTTTCTGCATCTTCTCGCCATGGTACAGCTTCAGACGTTGTCCATTAACTTTGATAAGTTCAGAGCTTGAAGGATGGCTTAGGTGATAAACTCCGTATGGTTCGGCCTTCTCTACTCTGTATGGACCTTCCCATCTTGATCTCAACTTGCCTGGCATGAGCCTCAGTCGAGATTTGTAAAGGAGGACTAAAACCCCAGGTTGGAACTCTTTTCTCTTGATGTGCTGATCATGTACATCCTTCATCTTCTCCTTATATATTCTTGAGTTCTCATAAGCTTCTAGGCGAAGGCTCTCCAGTTCTTGCAATTGTAACTTCCTTTCAGCTCCAGCTTTCTCAATTCCCATGTTGCACTCCTTGACTGCACAAAAGGCTCTGTGCTCTACTTCAACTGGGAGATGACAAGCTTTTCCATAAACTAAGCGGAAAGGACTCATCCCAATGGGTGTTTTATATGCTGTCCTATATGCCCACAGTGCATCTTGTAGCCTGGTGCTCCAGTCTTTTCTATGAGGTTTGACTATCTTCTGCAAGATACACTTTATCTCTCTGTTTGACACCTCGGCTTGCCCATTGGTCTGAGGATGGTATGCTATTGCAACCTTATGAATTATCCCATGCTTCTTCATTAATCCTGTTAGTCTCCTGTTACAAAAATGGGTGTCTTGATCGTCCACGATTGCTCGAGGTGATCCAAAGCGGCAAATAATATGGTTTCTCACAAAGGAAACAACAGTGTTAGCATCATCAGTGCGGGTAGGAATTGCTTCCACCCATTTGGAAACGTAATCCACAGCTAACAATATATAAAAATAACCATTAGAATTTGGAAATTGACCCATGAAGTCAATGTCCCAAACATAAAAAATTTCACAGAAAAGCATAATTTGTTGAGGCATCTCATCCCTCCTGGATATAGTACCAAATTTTTGGCATGGGAGACAAGATTTACAAAACTAAGCAGCGTCTCTAAAAAGAGTAGGCCACCAGAATCCACAGTCTAAGATCTTTCTAGCTGTTCTTTAAGGGCCAAAATGTCCTCCACTCTCAGATGAGTGACATGCCCCTAAAATGGACTGGAATTCTGATTGAGGCACACAACGTCTAATTACCTGATCAGCGCCACATCTCCATAAATATGGGTCATCCCATATATAATATTTAGACTCGCTTTTCAGCTTGTCCCTTTGATGCTTAGAAAAGTGTGGAGGAAATGTGCGGCTAACTAGATAATTAGCTACAGGTGCGTACCAAGGGACTACCTCAGATACTGCTTGCAGGTTATCAAATGGAAAATTATCATCTATAGGAGTAGAATCATCCTTAATGTGCTCAAGGCGACTCAAGTGGCCTGCCACTAGATTCTGGTTACCGCTCATATCCTTTATTTCTAAATCAAATTCTTGTAATAGCAGTATCCAACGTATGAGCCTTGGTTTGGACTCCTTTTTAGCTAATAGATACTTTAAAGCAGCATGGTCCGAATACACTACTACTCTAGTACCAAGTAAATAAGCTCGGAATTTATCCAGAGCAAAAACAATAGCAAGAAGCTCTTTCTCAGTAGTAGTATAATTGGACTGGGCAGTGTCTAAAGTCTTAGACGCATAAGCAATAACAAAAGGATCCTTACCTTCACGCTGAGCCAGCGCTGCCCCTACTGCATGGTTGGAAGCATCACACATGATTTCAAACGGCTGGCTCCAGTCTGGTCCTCTCACAATTGGAGCTTGAGTCAGGGCGGTTTTCAGCTTGTCAAACGCTTGTTTGCAATCCTCACTGAACTTGAACTCAATATCTTTCTCCAGTAATCTGGATAGGGGAAGTGCTAACTTACTAAATTCCTTAATGAATCTTCGGTAAAAACCTGCATGTCCAAGGAACGAATAGACATCCCTCACAGAAGAGGGGTAAGGCAAACTAGAAATAAAATCCACCTTTGCTGGATCTACTAAAATGCCAGTATTAGATACAACAGGTCCCAGTACGATTCCTTGTTTAACCATAAAATGACATTTTTCAAAATTCAATACAAGGTTTGTACTGACACATCTATCTAATACTCTAGATAAACTATCCAAGCAAAGGTTAAAAGAATCACAATAAACGCTAAAATCGTCCATAAAAACCTCCATACAGTCCTCAATAAGATCAGAGAAAAGACTCATCATGCACCTCTGAAAGGTAGCTGGTGCATTGCACAGGCCAAAGAGCATTCTCTTGTAAGCATAAGTCCTAAAGGGACATGTAAAGGTAGTCTTTTCCTGATCTTCATGAGCTATATGAATCTGGAAATAGCCTGTGTAACCATCTAAAAAGCAATAATGTGATTTACCTGACAGGCGATCCAGCATTTGATCAAAGAATGGTTGAGACGCCTATAATCAATGCAGACCCTCCAGGCGTTCCGTAGTCTGGTTGCTATGAGCTCTCTGATGAGCGGATATTTTATACGCTTTTTGGGTGTAATTTCATGTAGATTTTAGCATGTTTTTATTAGTTTTTAATAGAATTTTATTAGTTTTTAAGCAAAAATCATATTTCTGGACTTTACTATGAGTTTGTGTGTTTTTCTGTGATTTCAGGTATTTTTTGGCTGAAATTGAGGGAGATGAGCAAAAATCTGATTTAGGCTGAAAAAGGACTGCTGATGCTGTTTGATTCTGACCTCCCTGCACTCGGAATGAATTTTTTGGAGCTACAGGAGTTCAATTGGCGCGCTCTCAATTGGGTTGGAAAGTAGACATCCAGGGCTTTCCAGCAATATATAATAGTCTATATTTTACGCGAAGATAGATGACGTAAACTGGCGTTTAACGTCAGTTCCATGCTGCAGTCTGGCGTCCAGCGCCAGAAACATGTCACGAACCAGAGTTGAATGCCAGAAACACGTTACAACTTGGTGTTCAACTCCAGAAACAGCCCAGGCACGTGAGAAGCTTAAGTCTCAGCCCCAGCACACACCAAGTGGGCCCCAGAAGTGGATTTCTGCACTATCCATCTTAGTTTACTCATTCTCAGTAAACCTAGGTTAGTAGTTTAGTATTTAAACAACTTTTAGAGACTTATTTTGCATCTCATGACATTTTCAGATCTGAATTATATACTCTTTGATGGCATGAGTCTCTAAACTCCATTGTTGGGGGCGAGGAGTTCTGCAGCGTCCCGATGAATTAATGCAATTCTTTCTCTTTTCCATTCAAACACGCGTGTTCCTATCTAAGATATTTATTCGCGTTTTACCATGAAGAAGGTGATGATCTGTGACACTCATCACCTTCCTCAACCCATGAACGTGTGTCTGACAACCACCTCCGTTCTACATTAGATTGAATGAGTATCTCTTAGATTCCTTAATCAGAATCTTCGTGGTATAAGCTAGAATTGATGGCGGCATTCATGAGAATCCGGAAAGTCTAAACCTTGTCCGTGGTATTCCGAGTAGGATTCAAGGATTGGATGGCTGTGATGAGCTTCAAACTCACAATTGTTGGGCGTGATGACAAACATAAAAGAATCAATGGATTCTATTCCGGCATGATCGAGAACCAACAAATGATTAGCCGTGCTGTGATAGAGCATTTGGACCATTTTCACTGAGAGGATGGGAAGTAGCCATTGACAACGGTGACACCCTACATACAGCTTGCCATTGAAGGAGCCTTGCGTGTGGGAAGAGGAATACAAGAGGAAAGCTTAAATAAGAAGGACAAAGCGTCTCCAAAACTTCAACATATTCTCCATTATTGCATAACAAGTAATTATTTCACGCTCTTTTATTTTTCTAATAATTCAAACTGATCATTATAATTGATATCCTGACTAAGAATAATAAAATAAACATAGCTTGCTTCAAACCAATAATCTCCGTGAGATCGACCCTTACTCACGTAAGGTATTATTTGGACGACCCAGTGCACTTGCTGGTTAGTGGTACGAAATTATATGAAATCTTTATTTTGATATTGGGATTACAATTTTGTGCACCAAGTTTTTGGCGCCGTTGTCGGGGATTGTTCGAGTTTGAACAACTAAAGGTTTATTTTATTGCTTAGATTAGGAATAATTTATTTTTGTTGCTATATAGTCATTAAATTCTGAGTCCTTTATTCCCTTTTCAAAAATTTTTCAAAAATAATTTTTTTCTTTATCAAATTTTTAATTTTTCGTGAGTTTAGTGTTTTGTTCTAAGTTTGGTGTCAATTACATATTTTATATTTTCCCTTTAAATTTTCAAATTTGTGCTCTTTGATCTTCAAGTTGTTCTTGTTGATTTTTCTTGTTGATCTTTAATTTTTCTTGTTCTGTGTCTTTTCTTGTTTCGCTTGTGTTTTTCCAAAGTATTAGTCTTCCAAAAGGAATATACCTATTCAAAACAAGTGTTACATTTACTGCCCAATTGGCTAGAGCGTTGGTTTATGTTCTTGGTAATTGGGTATCTTCTTTTTAAAATCTTTTTCAAAAATAATTTTTCTTTGATTAATTCTTGTGCCAAACTTTAAGTTTGGTGTTTTCTTGTTAATATTTTTTATAATTTTCGAAAATTTTATTGAAGTTTTCTAAAAATTTTAAGTTTGGTGTTCTTTCTTTTGTTCTTGTTGTTCTTGTGAATCTTCAAAGTGTTCTTGAGTCTTCTTTATGTTTTGATCTTAAAATTTTTAAGTTTGGTGTTCCTTGGTTCCCTCCAAAATTTTCGAAAACAAGGAGCATTAGATCTAAAAACTTTAAGTCTTGTGTCTTTTGTGTGTTTTTCTCTTTCATCATAAAATTCAAAATTCAAAAAAATATCTTTTCTAACTATTTTTAAGCTACTTTTTCGAAATTTTTTTTTATAAAAATTCAGATTTCAATTTCAAAATTTTTCAAATCTTATCCTTTTAAGATTTTTTTTTAAAAAAATATTATTATATCTTTTTCGAAAATATCTTAACCATTTTCTCTCTCCTCACTTTTTTTTTGAAAATCTTCATAAAATATTTTCAAATTCTTATTAATCTTTTTAGTTTTAATTTTCTTATTTTATCTTATTTTTATTTTGGTTTTTGTTTTATTTTATTTTATTTTGAAAATCATTTATTTATTTATTTATTTATAAACTAAAAATTTACATCCATATCATCTCCTTTACTCCAACATGGACATAAGTGGAAATGAACAGTCCAGAAGGACTCTGGGGTCATATGCTAACCCCACTACTGCTTCATATGGGAGTAGTATATGTATACTCTCCATTGGAGTTAGTAGTTTTGAGTTGAATCCTCAGCTCATTATCATGGTGCAGCAAAGTTGCCAGTATTCCGGTCTTCCACAAGAAGAACCTACAGAGTTTCTGGCATAGTTTTTACAAATTGCTGACACAGTACATGATAAAGAGGTAGATCAGGATGTCTATAGGCTATTACTGTTCCCATTTGCTGTAAAAGACCAAGCTAAGAGGTGGTTAAATAACCAACCTAAGGACAGCATAAAGACATGGAAACAGCTGTCAGAAAAATTCCTGAATCACTATTTTCCTCCGAAACGGATGACACAGCTAAGGCTGAACATCCAAGGCTTCAAATAAGGAGATAATGAATCTCTCTATGATGCCTGGGAGAGATACAGAGAGATGCTAAAAAAATGCCCCTCTGAAATATTTTCAGAGTGGGTGCAGTTAGACATCTTCCACTATGGGCTTACAGAAAGAGCTCAGATTTCTCTAGACCACTCAGCTGGTGGATCTATATTCATGAGAAAGACAATAGAAGAAGCTCAAGAGCTCATTGATACAGTTGCCAGAAATCAGCATCTGTATCTAAGTAGTGAACCTTCCATGAAAGAAGAGGCTAAAACAGTAACTGCTGAAATGAGTCCTACAGAACAAGTTACAGAATTCAATCAGCAATTAGATTTTCTAACAAAACAGTTAGCCGAATTCAAATAGATGTTACAAGAAACAAGAATGGCTAATATGAATATGGAAGTGCAATTGAAGCAAATAGAACAGCAGTTATCAAAACAAATAACAGAAGAGTGCCAAGCAGTTCAATTAAGAAGTGGGAAAACATTAAAAACATCACTTCAAGATAGCAGGAAGCTAAGAAATGAGCAAACTATCCAAAATACCTCTAAGGACAACAAGAGCCCAGAAAGGAATAATTATGGCGCTCAAACGCCAGAAAATGGGTGGAAAGCTGGCACTGAACGCCCAGACCATGCTCAGTGGCGTTCAACACCAGAAACAAGCAATGAATTGGTGTTGAACGCCGAAAGGAAGCACAGTTCTGGTGTTCAGACACCAAAAATAGGTAAGGAGCTGGCGTCTAATGCCACTCTAGCTTCCATCCCTGGCATTCAAATGCCAGTGGGAGATCAGACACATACAAGTGCTGATAGCAACCCCTTTAAAAAGGCTTTCAAACCCACATCTGTAGGCAATAAACCTGCAGCAACTAAGGTTGAGGAATACAAAGCCAAAATGCCTTATCCTCAGAAACTTCACCAAGTGGAACAGGATAAGCAATTTGCCCGTTTTGTAGACTATCTCAGGACTCTTGAAATAAAGATTCCGTTTGCAGAGGCACTTGAGCAAATACCCTCTTATGCTAAGTTCATGAAAGAGATCTTAAGTCATAAGAAGGATTGGAGAGAAACTGAAAAAATTTACCTCACTGAAGAATGCAGTACAGTCATTCTGAAAAGCTTACCTGAGAAGCTTAAAGATCCCGGAATCTTTATGATACCATGCACATTAGAGGGTACTTGTACCAAGCAAGCTCTATGTGATCTTGGGGCAAGTATCAACCTAATACCTGCATCTATTATCACAAAGCTTGGTTTGACTGAAGAAGTCAAACCAACCCGGATATGTCTCCAACTTGCTGATGGCTCCATTAAATACCCATCAGGCGTGATTGAAGACATGATTGTCAAGGTTGGGTCATTTTCCTTTCCTACTGACTTTGTGGTGCTGGAAATGGAGGAGCACAAGAGTACAACTCTCATTCTAGGAAGACCTTTCCTAGCAACTGGCCAAACCCTTATTGATGTCCAAAAAGGGGAAGTAACCATGAGAGTCAATGAGGAGGAGTTCAAGTTGAATGTTGTCAAAGCTATGCAGCATCCAGACACCCCAAATGACTGCATGAGTGTTGATATTATTGACTCTCTGGTAAAAGAAGTCAATATGGCTGAGAGTCTTGAATCAGAGCTGGAGGATATCTTTAAAGATGTTCAGCCTGATCTGGAGGAATCAAAGAGAATAATAAAACCTCTAAAAATCCCTCAGGAAGAGGAGAAACCTCCTAAACCCGAGCTCAAACCATTACCACCATCCCTGAAATATGCATTTCTGGGAGAAGGTGATACATTTCCTGTAATCATAAGCTCTATCTTAGAGCCACAGGAAGAGGAAGCACTAATTCAAGTGCTAAGGACACACAAGACAGCTCTTGGGTGGTCCATTAGTGATCTTAAGGGCATTAGCCCAGCCAGATGCATGCACAAAATTCTATTGGAAGGTGACGCCAAGCCAGTGGTTCAACCACAAAGGCGGCTGAATCCAGCCATGAAGGAAGTGGTGCAGAAGGAGGTCACTAAATTACTAGAGGCTGGGATCATTTATCCTATTTCTAATAGCCCCTGGGTGAGCCCTGTCCATGTCATCCCTAGGAAGGGTGGCATGACAGTGGTTCATAATGAAAAAAATGAACTGGTTCCTACAAGAACAGTTACTGAGTGGCGTATGTATATTGATTATAGAAGGCTCAATACAGCTACCAGAAAGGATCATTTTCCTTTACCATTCATAGACCAGATGCTAGAAAGACTAGCAGGTCATGAATACTACTGCTTCCTGAATGGATATTCAGGTTATAATCAAATTGCAGTAGATCCCCAGGATCAAGAGAAAATGGCATTCACATGTCCATCTGGAGTATTTACATACAGAAGGATGCCATTTGGCCTGTGCAATGCACCTGCAACCTTTCAAAGGTGCATGCTCTCAATTTTCTCTGATATGGTGGAAAAATTTCTAGAAGTATTCATGGACAACTTTTCAGTATTTGGAGACTCATTCAGCTCCTGTCTTGACCATCTAGCACTTGTTCTAAAGAGGTGCCAAGAGACTAACCTAGTTTTAAACTGGGAGAAATGTCACTTTATGGTGACTGAAGGAATTGTCCTTGGGCACAAAATCTCGAATAGGGGAATAGAGGTGGATCAAGCTAAGGTAGAGGTAATTGAAAAATTACCACCACCAGCCAATGTTAAGGCAATCAGAAGCTTTCTGGGGCATGCAGGATTCTATAGGAGGTTTATAAAGGATTTTTCAAAAATCACCAAACCTCTAAGTAATCTGCTAGCTACTGACACGCCATTTATCTTTGATAAGGAGTGTTTGCAGGCATTTGAGACTCTGAAAGCTAAATTGGTCACAGCACCAATCATCTCTGCACCAAACTGGACATTACCATTTGAACTGATGTGTGATGCCAGCGACCATGCCATTGGTGCAGTGTTGGGACAGAGACATGACAAGCTTCTGCACGTTATTTACTATGCCAGTCGTGTTTTAAATGACGCACAGAAGAACTACACAACCACAGAAAAAGAGCTACTTGCAGTGGTTTAAGCCATTGACAAATTCAGATCCTATTTAGTAGGATCAAAAGTGATTGTGTACACTTGATGACAAGTCATCATATACCCATTTTTCAAGCTAATTTCACTTGTTTTGTTAGCATTTATGCACTTTCTTGTATCCTAAGTAAGTGATTTGGAGTGAAAATGCATAACTTCTTTAAATCAAGCAACCACCATGAAATTAATGTTAAATCATGAGGTTTAAGCTAATTTTAATTGAACTTTAATTGATTTATAAGCCTCTTGAATTTAGTGATACTTGGAGTGGTTGTTTTGGTTTATTGTAGGTGAAGAAAAGAAAAGAAAAGGAAAAGCGTGGCCTAAGAAGTGTAGCCCAAGGAAAAGAAAGTGTGGCAAAGGAGAGAAGAAGCGTGCCGCATGCAAAGGGGGAGGCAACATTGCCCTCCACAAGGGCACACTGCCCTCTAGGAGGGCAACATAAGAGAACCAAGAAGAGAAGGCAACTCTGCCCTGCCCACTCCAAGGGCAGAGCACAATTTTGTGCCTTGGAACCAAGAAGAAGAGAACCTTGCCCTGCCCTTGTGGAGGGCAGAATCGGGCTCTCCAAGGAAGAAATTCAAAGAAAAAATGTCACCCATGCATGCTACAAGGATCGAACAAGGGACCATGAGGAAGCTAGGCACTAAGGTTCACTACCGTGCCAAGAAACCAAGGAAATTATTGTAGCGTGTGCTTCCTCCGTGATTCGAACACGGGACGTGAAAGAAGGAACATTGCCCTGCCCTCTGCGCGGGCAGGGCAGAATCTTGTGGTTGGTGCACCAATTTTCGTCCCTGGCGCACCAAGTCTCGTTCCTGGCAGCACCAACGCGCGCTACGCTCGTCCCTGGCAGCACCAACTTTTCCTGCCCTGCCCTTGGCGCGGGCAGGGCAGCACCTTGTGCACCAAGAAGCAAATCCTGCGCACATTGCCGCGCCAAGCTCGCACATCGCCACACCAATCTCATGCACCAAGCACCAATTTTCTGCCCCGCCCTCCACAAGGGCAGGGCAGCCTCCTGGGAGCAACTTCTCATGGGCCGAAAATTCAAATTAAAACCCCATTTTAATTTATTTCTTCACCAATTCAAAAGCCCATCCAAATCCAAAAATCCAAGAAGAGAAAGTGTATAAATAGGAGTTAGTTTGATGTAATTAGGACTTTTTACTTTGAGCTTTAAACTTTCACTTTTATTTTTTGAGCTTTTGAATACTCTTGGTGACTTCACTGAGATTTCTGAGAATTGAGGAGGAGAATTGATCTCTCTTCTTCCTCATTCTTGCTTGAGCACTTCTAATCTCTTGTTTCTGAGTTTTGGGTGTGAAGAGTTGAGGAAATTCTGTCTCAACCTCCATTCAAAATCTCTTCAATCGGTTTCTGCATAATTAAATCCAATTTCAATTTCCTTTACTGCTTCTTCTTCAATTTCTTGTCAATTGCTTTGAGAACTTGGATCTGGGAAGGCAAATAGAGATCTAGGCTCTGCTACCTAGTCTCTTGAGCCCTGAGATCCCAATTTGCTTTTGGTTCTTCTATGAACCTTGCTGCATTTTAATTTCAATTTCTGTTTGAATCCTCATTGCTTCCAATTCAATTTCTGCTCTATTAATTGTGGCAATTCAATTTCTCTTTGTTTAAATTCTGCAATCCCAGTCCTCAAACCCCTTTTATATTCAAGCAATTTACATTTCTTGCACTTTAAGTTTCTGCAATTTATATTTCTTGCACTTTAAGTTTCAGTCATTTACTTTCTTGCTCTTTAAGATTCAGCAAGTTTATATTCCTGTTCTTTAATTTACTGCAAATTTTCCTTCTCCCTTTACATTCCAAGCAATTTATTTTCTGTTAAATACAACCCACTCAACCAAAACTTGATTCGCTTGACTAAATCAACCACTAAACTAAAATTGCTCAATCCTTCAATCCCTGTGGGATCGACCTCACTCATGTGAGTTATTATTACTTGATGCGACCCGGTACACTTGCCGGTGAGTTTTGTGTTGGATCGTTTTCCACACATCAACACTGACCATGCTGCTCTTAAATATCTACTCACAAAGCAGGATTCAAAACCCAGACTCATAAGATGGGTGTTGCTCCTACAAGAGTTTGATATAGAAATAAGAGACAGAAAAGGGACAGAAAATCAAGGAGCAGATCACCTGTCCCGAATAGAACCAATAGAAGGGGCGTCCCTCCCTCTTACTGAGATCTCTTAAAACTTTCCGGATGAGCAACTTTTTGCCATCCAGGAAGTGCCATGGTTTGCAGACATTGCAAACTACAAGGCAGTGAGATTCATACCCAAAGAATACAGTAGGCAGCAATCAAAAAAGCTGATCACGGATGCAAAGTATTATCTTTGGGATGAGCCGTATCTCTTCAAGAGATGTGCAGACGGAGTAATCCGTAGATGTGTGCCTAAAGAAGAAGCACAAAAGATCCTATGGCATTGCCATGGATCACAATATGGAGGACATTTTGGAAGTGAGCGAGCAGCCACAAGAGTCCTCCAATGTGGCTTCTACTGGCCTACTCTCTATAAAGATTCCCGAGTGTTTGTACTTAATTGTGACAGTTGCCAAAGATCTGGTAATCTGCCTCACAGTTATGCCATGCCTCAACAAGGGATCTTGGAGATTGAGTTGTTTGATGTATTGGGTATTGACTTCATGGGGCCTTTCCCACCATCATACTTAAACACTTATATTCTGGTGGCAGTGGATTATGTATCCAAATGGTGGAAGCTATTGCAACACCTACTAACGACACTAAGACAGTGTTAAAATTCCTCCAGAAACACATCTTCAGCAGATTTGGTACCCCTAGAGTATTAATCAGTGATGGGGGCACTCGTTTCTGCAATAAACAGCTATACTCTGCTTTGGTTCATTATGGAGTTAGCCACAGGGTAGCCACTCCATATCATCCACAGACAAATGGGCAAGCTGAAGTCTCTAATAGAGAACTTAAAAGAATCCTGGAACAGACTGTAATTAACCGTAGAAGGGATTGGGCAAGAAGCCTGGATGATGCTCTGTGGGCATACATAACAGCATTTAAGACCCCTATAGGGACCTCTCCATACCAGCTTGTGTATGGAAAGGCATGTCACTTGCCAGTGGAACTGGAACATAAGGCCTACTGGGCAACCAGATTCCTAAACCTTGATGCCAAGTTAGCTGGAGAAAAACGATTACTCCAGTTAAATGAGCAAGAGGAATTTAGACTCAACGCTTTTGAGAATGCAAAAATTTACAAAGCAAAAGCAAAAAGATGGCATGATAAGAAACTGTCGTCCAGAGTCTTTGAGCCAGGACAAAAAGTTTTGCTATTTAATTCTAGGCTCAGATTATTCCCCGGGAAATTGAAATCCCGGTGGAGGGTTCCATATGTGATTACAAGTGTGTCACCATATGGATACGTAGAGCTTCAGGATAATGATTCTAACAAAAAGTTCATTGTTAATGGACAAAGAGTTAAACATTATCTTGAAAGCAATTTTGAGCAAGAATGCTCAAAATTGAGACTTGATTAAAGCTCTGTAATAGTCCAGCTAAAGACAACAAAGAAGCGCTTGCTGGGAGGCAACCCAGCCATTTACAAAGTTTATTTGTTAATTAATTGATTTTTACAGGTATATGTCAAGTATCTTCAAGGTAAAATAGCAATTGCTTGAATTCACAGAATTACAAGGAAATTTGGAAGCTCACTGGCGTGAAAAAGCCAGTAAGAAATATTTTGGGCGTTGAACGCCCAAAAGAAGCATCCACTGGGCGTTTCACACCAGTAAGGATATCCATCTGGGCTTTGAATGCCAGAAAGAAGCATCTTCTGGGCGTTGAACGTCAGAAAGAAGCTCCTTCTGGGCATTTAACGCCAGAATTACAGCATCCTGGGCATTCAGAAAAATGCCCAGTGACAAAGGACTTCCTGGCGTTCAATGCCAGAAAGAAGCAACAACTGGGCGTTGAACGCCTAGGAGAAGCAGCAATTGGGCGTTAAACGCCCAAAACATGCAGCGTTTGGGCGTTTAACGCCAGAATGGTGGCGAGGAGGTAAAATTCATTTTTCTTCACAAATTTTCTAATTTTTATGTTTTAATTCATTATTTCTTACATAAACATGTTTCAAAATATCATCCTTCAATTCAAAAAAATTTTAATCATAATTTCTAAAAACCCTAATTTCTAAAATCCCTTTTTCAAAAATATCAAATGTATCTTAATCCATAAAGACAAATCTTTTTTCAATCCAATCCAACTCTTTTTTTTTAAGTTTTTCAAAACTCAATTATATTTTAAAATCTTCTTTCAAAATAAAAATTCAAATTTATCTTTTCCAAATATAATTAAAATCTTTTTATTTTTAAATTATATCTTTTTCTTATCATATTTATCTTTTATAAATCTTATCTTCTATCTTATCTTTTTTTTCTTATTTTCGAAATTCACCCTCCCCCCTTTATATCCACATTCGGCGCCCCTCCCATCATTCACCATTTAACACTTGCTCTCCTCCTATCCCTTTCCTTTCTTTTCTTTTGCTTGAGGACAAGCAAACCTCTAAGTTTGGTGAGTTTATCCGTGATCACAAAAACATACTCACTAAGATCATGGCTCCTAAAGGAAAACAACCCACTCCAAGAGGCAAGAAAGAGAGTATTCCAAAACCACTTTGGAATCAAGGAAAGTTCTTAACCAAAGAACATTCAGACCATTACTACAAAATAATGGGTCTAAGATCAGTGATCCCGGAAGTCAAGTTCGATCTGAAAGAAGATGAATATCCGGAGATCCAAGAGCAAATTCGAAACAGGAACTGGGAAATCCTAGCTAATCCTGAAACAAAAGTGGGAAGGAATATGGTTCAGGAGTTCTACACTAATCTGTGGCAGACAGACAGGCAAAGAATAACTGGAACTGCCCTCTATGACTATCGAACCTTGGTCAGAGGAAAGATTGTTCACATCCACCCTGACAAAATCAGGGAGATCTTTAAGCTTCCTCAACTGAAAGATGACCCAGACTCCTTTAATAGGAGAATGATGAGGGTAAACAAAGGCCTGGACAAGATTTTAGAGGATATATGCATCCCTGGAGCCAGGTGGACAACCAGCACCACTGATGTGTAGAAAACGATCCGACACAAAACTCACCGGCAAGTGTACCGGGTCGCATCAAGTAATAATAACTCACATGAGTGAGGTCGATCCCACAGGGATTGAAGGATTGAGCAATTTTAGTTTAGTGGTTGATTTAGTCAAGCGAATTAAGTTTTGGTTGAGTGGTTTGTATTTAACAGAAGCTAAATTGCTTGGAATGTAAAGGGAGAGGGGAGAATTGCAGTAAATTAAAGAGCAGGAAAGTAAACTTGCTGAATCTTAAAGAACAAGAAAGTAAATGACTGAAACTTAAAGTGCAAGAAATGTAAATTGCAGTAACTTAAAATGCAAGGAATATAAATTGCTTGAATGTAAAAGGGATTTGAGGACTGGGATTTTAGAATCTAAACAAAGAGAAATTGAATTGCAACAATTAATAGAGCAGAAATTGAATTAAAAGCAATTAGAACTCAAACAGTAAGGAAATTAAGTGCAGCAAAGGTTCACAGAAGAACCAAAAGGAAATTGGGATCTCAGGACTCTAGAGACTAGGTAGCAAAGCCTAGATCTCAATTGCCTTCCCAGATCCAAGTTCTCAAAGCAATTGACAAGAAATTGAAGAAGAAGCAGTAAAGGGAATGTAAATAAATTCAATTATGCAGAAGAGAAATTAAAGAGCTCTTGAGTGGAGATTGAGACAGAATTTCCTCAATTCTTAACACCCAAGACTCAAACAAGAAAAGTAGAAAATGCCCAAGCAAGAACGAGGAAGAAGAGAGATCAATTCTCCTCCCTAATTCTCTGAAATCTCGGTCAAGTCTCTCAAAGAAAAGTTGCAAAATTCAAAGCTCCAAAGAAAGTGCAAAATTCAAAAATCAAGTAAAAGATGAAAAGTAAAAGTCAAAGTCCTAATTACATCAAACTAACTCCTATTTATACACTTTCTATTCTAAGATCTTGGGATTTGGATGGGCTTTTGATTTGGTGAAGAATTGAATTAAATTGGATTTTTAATTCAATTTTTGGCCCATGAAAAATTGCTTCCAGGAGGCTGCCCTGCCCTTGTGGAGGGCAGGGCAGAAAATTGATGCGTGCGGCCTTGGTGCGAGCGTGTGCGCTTGGGTGTTGCAGGATGCTGCCCTGCCCTTGCGGAGGGCAGGGCGGAACTTTTTGGCGCGCCAGAATGGTGCATGTGCGTGCTGCTGGTGCTGCCGAGTGATGCTTTGGTGCGCCAGTTTGGTGCGCTGGCCGTGCCACAACAAAATGCTGCCCTGCCCTCGCGGAGGGCAGGGCAATGTCTCCAACTTGAAGCCCCGTGTTCGAAACTTGGATGACACACACGCTACCTATTTTCCTTGGTTCTCTTGGTACCAAAGTGAGGCTTAAATCCTTGCTTCCTCATGGTGCCGTGTTCGATTCTTGTAGCAAGCTTAGGTGAACTTTTTCCTTTGATTTATTCCTCTAGTGAGCCCGATACTGCCCTTGAGGAGGGCATGGCAATGTTTTGATCTTCTTGATTCCAAGGCACAGATTTGTGCTCTGCCCTTGTCGTGGGCAGGGCAGAGTTGCCTTTCAAGCTTTGTTCCCTTATGTTGCCCTCCTAGAGGGCAGTGTGCCCTTGTGGAGGGCAATGCTTGCTTCCTCCCTTCCATGCGGCACACTTCTCCTTCCTTTGACCACGTTTTCTTCTCCTTGGGCCACGCTTTCTTAGGCCACGCTTTCCTCTTTTCTTCTTTTCTTCACCTACAATAAACCAAAACAACCACTCCAAGTATCACTAAATTCACAAGGCTTATAAATCAATTAAAAATCAATTAAATTTAGCTTAAACCTCATGAGTTAACATTAATTTCATGGTGGTTGTTTGATTTAAAGAAGTTATGCATTTTCACTCCAAACCACTTACTTAGGATGCAAGAAAGTGCATAAAGACTAACAAAATAAGTGAAATTAGCTTGAAAAATGGGTATATGATGACCAGTCATCACAACACCAAACTTAAATCTTGCTTGTCCCCAAGCAAGCATCAAAACTAAGAGAAATTGAACTGAACAAGAAAAGAATACATATCCTTATTAAGCAAATAGCAGAACTTGATTTATGGAGTCTTTATGCAGACAATGATAACTCAAGTTATTGTTTGCTGTTACATAGTATACATTTTTCATCAAAGGCTTGCTAAACTTGATGTTATAAGACTTACTTTTTAATTACTCCCTTGCTAACTTTTCTTTCTTATAATGCTTGACAAGCTTATTCTTTTGGAGGTTTGGTGTCTAATGTTGCAGTAGTAGCCTTTGGCTTTATTTTTTTTTCTTTTACTCAACATCTTTCCACCACAGACACATGGCTCACTATTTCTTCCTAGGATCATTGATGCCCAGCATCTCTTTGGATAACTAAATGTTCTGTATCTAAGTTGCTCTTTATTGTGGACTTTCAATTGGCCATCCCAAATCAGTTGATCTAAGTGACCGGGTTTTAAAATACCCCTTAGAATTTACTCATCCAAGCATATCTTAGTACAAGAACACCACAGGCATATGTCCTAGGGTCCAAGCTATTGGTGTCCAACCTTTATTCTTTGTTTTTCTTGCCACTTTGGCTTTTTCTTCTTCCTTTTCTTTCTGTTTTTGTTCCCAAGGGCTTTTTCTTTATTGATTAGGATCTTTATAACAGCAAGCTAACTCACACTTGAATGAGAATGATATTATGCAACAATTATTTCATGAGTTATGTATTTAATCAAACATATATACCACCATTAACTTCCATTCTTACTTATGCAACATTGGATTGTTACTTTTCAATTCAAACAGAATCTCTTTTATTCAAGCATATGGGAAACAAAACAAAATTAAAGCTAAGTGATGAATGACAAGCATTATGCAGATCATTTCTCTAGCTACTTATTGAACAAAGGAAAGTACAAGAAAATGAAATAAAAAGGAAATAAACAGTGGAGGCATATCATGTTTCAGACATGCTTCTCCTTATTAGAAGAATGAAAGAAGGGGTATGAAAGAACTTTGCCACCTTCTATTGGTCGTGGCTGCTGCTTGATTCTCCCTTTTTCTTCTTTCTCTTCCCTAGCTTGGAATAATCTCGGATCTCTTCACTAGGACATCTTCTACCCCAGACAGAATCTAAGAGTCCTGAGAGCCCAACGTCTTCCAATCTTTTAAAGGTTGCCTCCGTATAGTGACGAGACCTTGCTTGTTGGTTGGCTCCAAATTCAGGGCATTGCTCAAATGGCTTGATCTGAGGATTGAGTGTTGGCAAATTATGGGTCAAGTACTCCAACCTTGCTTGCATGTTTTCATCATTCTCCATTCTTTGCGCATATCTAACTTCTCCCATGGTGTGATGAATATTCTTCCATTGATACAGGTTGTGACTATATTCCCCTGCTTTAGCTTGACTAAAGTACAACTTATCATATGATTCTTTGAATTCTTTGTATTGCTCTTTTTGTCCTTCAAGAATCTGTGCTTGAAATTCTTGCTGCTGAGTCATCATTTGCTGTTGCCATCTCTCTTGCTTCTCCTCCATTTGACGCTGCCAAGCTTCTCTCTCCTCTTTATCTTTCAGATATTGTTCCCTAAACTCTGGATGGGGCCCTAGATATTGCGCTGGGTGCCCCAGATGATGCTCTTGTTGAGTCTGCATAAGTTGTTGAGATAGCTCTTCTATTGCTCTGTGTAGCTGGCTCATGTCTATGGCATCATGAGCTTGATTTCGTCCTTCCTCTCTTTGTGATCTCCTTTGTCTGGGAGCTACCACCCCCTCTGGATCATCTTCTTCATTTATTCCTTCCATACTCTTCTTAGTGATCCCTTTTCCCTTTTTCACTTTTTTTGTGTCCTCATCTTCAAAGATTACTCCAGCTTTGTCACATAGCCTGAGGATGGTACTTGGATGTCCAAGACCACTTGATTTGCTTGTGCTATTGGCCATCTCTTGAATACTGTCGGCTATGAGTTGTGCGAGGTTGATTTCACCTCCATGTAAGATGCAGTATGTCAAGAGTGCTCGTTTGATTGTGACCCAAGAGGCATTTCCAGTAGGAAGGATAGATCTCCTCACTATTTCATACCATCCCTTGGCCACAGGAGTGAGATTTATCCTCCTCAAGTGACTTGGAACTCCCTTTGAATCTCTTTCCCAATCTGTATTCTCCACACATAACCCCTGCAAGATTTCATCAGGATTGTTTTCTATCTGCAATCTGGTTTCATAACTGGGCTTTGCATAAGTTATGGTTCTCAACTTTAGGGCCCTTGTGATGGCTGCTGGGCTAAAACTCACTTCAACTCCTCTGACATAACTTGTGTAAGGGGCACTATCTTTGTTTTCTTTTACAGCATTTACATAGAACTCCCTGATCATGACTACACTGATGTCAACAAGAGGAGCACATAAAAGTTCCCACCTTCTTTCTTTAGTGATTTGCCTCATGATGGGGTATTCCCCGTCTCTCAACTCAAGGCCTTTCTCATAGATTACATTCTTTGTCTCCATGAACCTATGATATCTCCCTTCATGGAATTGGGATCTAAATTTGTTTGCATCAAATGATGGAGGTTCGGCTACCATAGGTTCCTTTCCCGGCCTTCTTTTTGAACTTGAGGAGGCCATTGGATTTGAGGTGAGAAGAAAGGAAAAGTGAGAATAGAAGAAATATGTGTTGTGTTTGGGATGATTCTCGATTCTGTTGTGTGAGATAAGGGAATTGTTTTAGTTTTGGGAATAGAGGGGATTATGGCTTTCATGTGAAGGTGGCTTGAATGATTGTGTAAACCGTTTTGTGCTACGGCTATTAATAGGCAGATTCTTCAAGCTTTCCAACAAAACCACAATGAATGAGGAAGGAGCTCGTTGGTGCTCATGAAGGGTTGAGATTGAGTTGTTCATCTAAGGGGTTCATGGAATGGACGGTCTGCATGCATTGTTAAGGCTTTGACAAGGATCCTCTTCCCATTGGCTGCATGCATTTAGGTGTTCGATGATGCATGCATGCAAATTCTGCTTCCCCATGAGTGCATTCTTCTAGGCACATGTGACCATCCTCACATAGCTTATCCTAGCCGTGGCCCCTCCTTGCTTTTGTCTCAATCCTTTTCTCCTGCATGAACCAAAACAGCTAGCCTTAAATCATTAATATAGTCGTTGGCAATTAATTTGCAATAAAAAAAATTGTTTTGTTTTGTTTATTATTATTTATTATTTTTTTTTCATGGTCAATTGTGTCCCTTAATTAAAGATGCTAGAAGTTGGTGAACACCAAACTTATCTTTTATTGAGGGGACGGCTTAGCAATGCAAACCATTCTTCACAATTGATGTATTTTATATTAAAAAAAATTTGATGCATGATCCCTTTCTGTATGGTTTTGATTCCATGATTGGGAAATGATCTTCTGAACATTGTGACACATGCAGACACCAAACTTAGTGTTTGGTCATATGCTTCATCAAAAGAATTATGCATATGTTCTAAGAATAACCCCCTTTTTTTGAAAAATGAACTTGAGTGTGCCTTAAGGTACACCAAACTTAGAAGTTTGACATGTGCTTCAAAACAATGTATGCATTTTTTTTTGGACGTTCAAAAATCATGCTCATGTAATCATGGCTTATTGAATGAAAGAGAAGACAGAAATCTTAAATCATGGGTTGCCTCCCATGAAGCACTCTTTTATTGTCACTAGCTTGACATTGAACTCCCTTTAGGGTGGTTGATGTTGGTGATGTCTCAACTTGTCACCTCTCACTGTAAGCTTTCTCTGTGTGCCTTGATGCTCAATTTCAATGTGCTCAAGAGAGAGTACTTGGTTGACAGTGTAATGATCTTCTGTTCCCAGCTGTTGATATACTAATTGTACTTTGTCACCTTTGGAAAATCCCTCAGTTGGAATTTTCTTATTCTTCCACCCTTTGTAAGCCTTCTTCCTGTTTTTCTTCTTTTTCTTCCTTGTTGATCTGTCTCCTTTGACAGTGACTTGAGTTATGATTCCCCCCTTTTTGTTTATCATCCCGGCCTCTTTTTGAATTCCTTCTCCTCCTTGTACAAGCTCACTCTCCTGTTCTATTGTTTTGTCGGTTGCTTGCTTTGGAAGGAAGTCACCACTTGTCTTGCTTGTTTCTTCATTCCTTTGTAATTCTGGAAAGACTTTCAAGGTGATGCTCTCCTCATGCATCCTGAGGGTTAGCTCTCCCTGCTCTATATCCACAATGGCTCTAGCAGTGGCCAAAAATGGTCGACCAAGTATTATGGAGTCATTTCTATTTTCTGAAGAATCCAGGATCACAAAATCTACAGGATAGATGAACTTGTCAACCTTAACTAAAAGGTTCTCAATCAGCCCTTTAGGATATACTACTGATTGGTCCACCAACTCCAAGGACATCTGTATTGGTTTCACCTCCTCTATGCCAAGCTTTTTCACTAAAGAAGATGGGATTAGATTTATGCTTGCTCCTAAGTCACACATCCCCTTGTTGATGAATAGGCTTCCAATAGTGCAGGGTAGGAAGAAACCTCCAGGATCTTCAAGCTTGGGAGGGAGTCCCTTTTTGATGAGTGCACTGCATTCTTCACTAAGCATTACAGTCTCCTTCTCATTCCAACTTCTCTTCTTGTTAATGAGCTCCTTTAAGAACTTGGCATACAGAGGCATTTGCTCTAATGCCTCAGCCAAAGGTATGTTGATTTCCAGCTTCTTGAAAGTCTCAAGAAATTTGTGGAAATGCTGATCCTTTGTCTCCTTGTGGAATCTCCATGGATAAGGTATTGGGGGTGTCAAGCTTTTCTCCCCTTGAAGTTGTATTGGAATCGGTTCTTCCATGATCTGCTTTCCCTTCTTCAGATTTTGTGGTTGGTTGTTTTCCTCTGTGAGTTTTTTTGGGACATTCTTGCTTATCATGTCCTTGTTGATGGCTTCATCATTCTTTGTTGGCTCATTGTCATTATTCTTGGTTGCTCCTTGGTTACCAACCACTAACATCTTTCCACTTCTTAGTTGCACGACCTTGCATTCTTCCTTTGGGTTAGGAATGGTGTCACTTGGTAGTGAGCTTGATGGTTTTTCAACAGAAATCTGTTTGGAGATTTGCCCAATCTGCCTCTCTAGGTTCTTCATGGAAGCTTCTTGGTTCTTTGTTGTCAATTCTTGGTTCTTCATCATTTTTTCTATGAGCAGCTCTAGATTAGTGATCCTCTGAGATTCTTGTGAGATGGGTTGGTTTTGGGGTGTTATTGGATGATGGTAAGTGCTTTGGTTAGTTGGGTGGTTATTGGGTAGGTAATGGTTAGAGTTGGGGTAATTATTTTGTGGTTTTCTGTATGTGTTTTGGTTAGTGTTTGGCTGGGGGTTGTGGTTTGTGCTTTTCCAATTGTTCTGACTTGAGTATCTTTGCCATGGTTGTTGGCTTTGATTGTGGTTGTCTCCCCATCTGAGGTTGGGATGGTTCTTCCAAGATGGATTTTAAGTATCACCATAGACTTCATTTGTTCCAGGATTTTGGTTGTGCATGTATTGGACTTGCTCTTGCTGTTGCTCCTCTTGGGTTTCTTCACTTTGCACCCATGTGGTTGATGGTTGGCTTGTGGTGCTCACTGCTGCTACTTGCAGGCCATCAATTCTTTTGGCCATTTGCTCAAACTGTTGTTGAATCTACTGCTGCATCATCTTGTTCTGAGCTAGAATTGAATCCACTCCTTCTAACTCTATTACTCCTCTTCTCTGTGATGGTTGGCGTTGTCTTTGATGAGCAAAGAAATATTGGTTGTTGGCTACCATATCAATGAGGTTTTGAGCTTCCTCTGTAGTTTTCATGAGTTATAATGAGCCTCCAGCTGAGTGATCAAGTGCTTCTTGAGCCTTCAGAGTAAGTCCTTCATAGAAGTTTTGCAACTTATCCCATTCAGTAAACATCTCTGGTGGACATTTTCTCAATAGAGCTTTATATCTTTCCCATGCTTCATATAAATTCTCAGCCTCCACTTGAGTGAATGTCTACACCTCAGTCTTCAGTCTTATGATTCTTTAAGGGGGATAAAATTTGGCAAGGAACTTGCTCACCAAGTCATCCCAAGTGTTGATGCTTTCCTTTGGGAATGTTTCTAGCCATTGAGTGGCTTTGTCCCTGAGAGAGAATGGAAAGAGCAACAACTTGTAACTGTCAGGAGGCACACCATTGGTTTTGACAGTGTCACAAATCCTCAAGAAGGTAGATAAATGTTGATTCGGATCCTCCAATGGCCCTCCTCCAAAAGAACAGTTGTTTTGAACCAGTGTGATGAGCTGTGGCTTTAGTTCAAAGTTGTTTGCATTGACATTGGGGGGAAGAATGCTACTCCCACAATGTCTAGCGTTTGCAAATGTGTAGGAAGCCAGTACTCTTCTTTGTTGTTGGTTATTGTTGGCCCCTCCTCCTGGTTGATTGAGATTTGATGGATCTCCTTCCATCTCTTGGAATTCCTCCTCAGATTCTTCCTCTCCAATGACGTTCTTTCCTCTTTCAGCTCTTCTTATTCTTCGAAGAGTTCTTTGGTCAATTTCAGAGAGGATAGGGGAAGATCTTCCTGTACCTGACATACAAACACACAACAATAAACACACAGATCCAGATAACCAATGAAACTTCAATCTATAGCTAGAATGAAGTTTTAGTTAGTTTAAGCAAAAATTCAAACATTTAGTGTGTTAGCCAAAATTAAAACAACAGAAAAGAAAAAGTGCTTGATCTAGACCTCCACTTCACTTAATCATTGTCAATCTATTTCAATCCCCGGCAACGGCGCCAAAAACTTGATGTGCGGAAAACGATCCGACACAAAACTCACCGACAAGTGTACCGGGTCGCATCAAGTAATAATAACTCACATGAGTGAGGTCGATCCCACAGGGATTGAAGGATTGAGCAATTTTAGTTTAGTGGTTGATTTAGTCAAGCGAATTAAGTTTTGGTTGAGTGGTTTGTATTTAATAGAAGCTAAATTGCTTGGAATGTAAAGGGAGAGGGGAGAATTGCAGTAAATTAAAGAGCAGGAAAGTAAACTTGCTGAATCTTAAAGAACAAGAAAGTAAATGATTAAAACTTAAAGTGCAAGAAATGTAAATTGCAGTAACTTAAAATGCAAGGAATATAAATTGCTTTAATGTAAAAGGGATTTGAGGACTGGGATTTTAGAATCTAAACAAAGAGAAATTGAATTGCAACAATTAATAGAGCAGAAATTGAATTAAAAGCAATTAGAACCCAAACAGTAAGGAAATTAAGTGCAGCAAAGGTTCACAGAAGAACCAAAAGGAAATTAGGATCTCAGGACTCCAGAGACTAGGTAGCAAAGCGTAGATCTCAATTGCCTTCCCAGATCCAAGTTCTCAAAGCAATTAACAAGAAATTGAAGAAGAAGCAGTAAAGGGAATGTAAATAAATTCAATTATGCAGAAGAGAAATTAAAGAGCTCTTGAGTGGAGATTGAGACAGAATTTCCTCAATTCTTAACACCCAAGACTCAAACAAGAAAAGTAGAAAATGCCCAAGCAAGAACGAGGAAGAAGAGAGATCAATTCTCCTCCCTAATTCTCTGAAATCTCGGTCAAGTCTCTCAAAGAAAAGTTGCAAAATTCAAAGCTCCAAAGAAAGTGCAAAATTCAAAAATCAAGTAAAAGATGAAAAGTAAAAGTCAAAGTCCTAATTACATCAAACTAACTCCTATTTATACACTTTCTTTTCTTGGATCTAGGGATTTGGATGGGCTTTTGATTTGGTGAAGAATTGAATTAAATTGGATTTTTAATTCAATTTTTGGCCCATGAAAAATTACTTCCAGGAGGCTGCCCTGCCCTTGTGGAGGGCAGGGCAGAAAATTGATGCGTGCGGCCTTGGTGCGAGCGTGCGCGCTTGGGTGTTGCAGGATGCTGCCCTGCCCTTGCGGAGGGCAGGGCGGAACTTTTTGGCGCTCCAGAATGGTGCCTGTGCGTGCTGCTGGTGCTGCCGAGTGATGCTTTGGTGCGCCAGTTTGGTGCGCTGGCCGTGCCACAACAAAATGCTGCCCTGCCCTCGCGAAGGGTAGGGCAATGTCTCCAACTTGAAGCCCCATGTTCGAAACTTGGATGACACACACGCTACCTATTTTCCTTGGTTCTCTTGGTACCAAAGTGAGGCTTAAATCCTTGCTTCCTCATGGTGCCGTGTTCGATTCTTGTAGCAAGCTTAGGTGAACTTTTTCCTTTGATTTATTCCTCTAGTGAGCCCGATACTGCCCTTGAGGAGGGTAGGGCAATGTTTTGATCTTCTTGATTCCAAGGCACAGATTTGTGCTCTGCCCTTGTCGTGGGCAGGGCAGAGTTGCCTTTCAAGCTTTGTTCCCTTATGTTGCCCTCCTAAAGGGCAGTGTGCCCTTGTGGAGGGCAATGCTTGCTTCCTCCCTTCCATGCGGCACACTTCTCCTTCCTTTGACTACGTTTTCTTCTCCTTGGGCCACGCTTTCTTAGGCCACGCTTTCCTCTTTTCTTCTTTTCTTCACCTACAATAAACCAAAACAACCACTCCAAGTATCACTAAATTCACAAGGCTTATAAATCAATTAAAAATCAATTAAATTTAGCTTAAACCTCATGAGTTAACATTAATTTCATGGTGGTTGTTTGATTTAAAGAAGTTATGCATTTTCACTCCAAACCACTTACTTAGGATGCAAGAAAGTGCATAAAGACTAACAAAACAAGTGAAATTAGCTTGAAAAATGGGTCTATGATGACCAGTCATCAACCACTGGCATCCCAAATCAACTCAAGAGAGAAGATCTCAAACCAGTTGCCAGAGGCTGGCTGGACTTCATTGGGCATTCTATATTGCCCACCAGCAACCGTTCTGAAGTCACTGTTAAAAGAGCAGTGATGATTCACTGCATCATGTTGGGAAGAGAAGTAGAAGTTCATCAACTAATCTCGTGTGAACTCTACAAAATAGCAAACAAGAACTCCAAAGATGCCAAATTGTCCAATCCAAGCTTAATTTTTATGCTCTGCAGAGATGCTGGAGTGAGGATGGGAATAACTGAGTATATCTCAGTTGAGCGGCCAATCACTAAAATATCAATGGAAAGACAACAGTTGCAGGATGACCCAATCAAGAGGAGAGCACAAGAATTCCTCCCAGAACTCCCTCAATTCGAATATTGGGAGCATCTTGAGGCATCTATTTCCAAGTTGCAAGAAGCTATGAACCAAATAAAGGAAGAACAGAATAATCAAAGTAGCATGCTTTGCAAATTGCTTAGGGAACAAGAGGAGCAAGGGCGTGACTTGAGGGAGCTGAAGCGTCAGAAATTAATTCTTGAAGGACCAAGCACCCCACAGACTAGAGGAACATCCACTTCCCAAAATACAGGTCGTTGAGTTCTAATTTTAGCTTTAACTCTGTGATAGTGTTATTATAGGAATTTACCTTAGAAGATATATAGGAGTAGTGGTAATTAGTATATCTATTTTGATTTATTTTCAATTAAGTTATAATTTATTTTTCTCACCATCATCAAACATGAATAAGATGGTAGATTTTTAGAATAAAGAGGTAATTTATATTTTTCGAGTTCTTAATAAGAAATTATAATTAATTATATGTGGTGGCAATACTTTTTGTCTTCTGAATGAATGCTTGAACAGTGCATATTTTTTATTTTGAATTTTATGAATTTTAAAATTGTTGGCTCTTGAAAGAATGAGGAACACGAAAAATATTATTGATGATCTGAAAAATCATGAATTTGATTCTTGAAGCAAGAAAAAGCAGTGAAAAAGAAAAGAGATTACAAGGAATCATTGGATCAAGAAAAAGAAAAAAAAGCCAATAGCCCTTAAAAGCAAAAGGCAAGGGTGAAAAGGATCCAAGGCTTTGAGCATCAGTGGATAGGAGGGCCCAAGGAAGTAGTTTCAGGCCTAAGCGGCTAAATCAAGCTATCCCTAACCATGTGCTTGTGGCATGCAGGTCCAAGTGAAAAGCTTGAGACTGAGTGGTTAAAGTCGTGATCCAAGGCAAAAGAGTGTGCTTAAGAACTCTGGACACCTCTAATTGGGGACTTTAGCAAAGCTAAGTCACAATCTGAAAAGGTTCACCCAATTATGTGTCTGTGGCATTTATGTATCCGGTGGTAATACTAGAAAACAAAGTGCTTAGGGCCACGGCCAAGACTCATAAAGTAACTGTGTTCAAGAATCAACATACTACACTAGGAGAATCAATAATACTATCTGAACTCTGAGTTCTTATGGATGCCAATCATTTTGAATTTCAAAGGATAAAGTGAGATGCTAAAACTGTTCAGAAGTCAAAAAGCTACTAGCCCCGCTCATCTAAATAAGAATCTAAGCTCCACTTAAAACTCTGAAATATTATTGCTTCTTAATTTCTTCTCATCCTATTTTATTTATCTAGTTGCTTGAGAACAAGCAATAGTTTAATTTTGGTGTTGTGATGAGCGGATATTTTATACGCTTTTTGGGGGTAATTTCATGTAGATTTTAGCATGTTTTTATTAGTTTTTAATAGAATTTTATTAGTTTTTAAGCAAAAATCATATTTCTGGACTTTACTATGAGTTTGTGTGTTTTCTGTGATTTCAGGTATTTTCTGGCTGAAATTGAGGGAGCTGAGCAAAAATCTGACTTAGGCTGAAAAAGGACTACTGATGCTGTTGGATTTTGACCTCCCTGCACTCGGAATGGATTATTTGGAGCTAAAAGAGTCCAATTGGCGTGCTCTCAATTGGGTTGGAAATTAGACATCTAGGGCTTTCCAGCAATATTTAATAGTCCATATTTTGCGCGAAGATAGACGACGTAAACTGGCATTTAACGCCAGTTCCATGTTGCAGTCTGGCGTCCAGCGCCAGAAACACGTCACGAACCAGAGTTGAACGCCAAAAACATGCTACAACTTGGCATTGAACTCCAAAAATAGCCCAGGCACGTGAGAAGCTTAAGTCTCAACCCCAGCACACACCAAGTGAGCCCCAGAAGTGGATTTCTGCACTATCCATCTTAGTTTACTCATTCTCTGTAAACCTAGGTTACTAGTTTAGTATTTAAACAACTTTTAGAGACTTATTTTGCATCTCATGACATTTTCAGATCTGAATTATATACTCTTTGAGGGCATGAGTCTCTAAACTCCATTGTTGGGTGTGAGGAGCTCTGCAGCGTCCCGATGAATTAATGCAACTCTTTCTTTTTTCCATTCAAACACGCTTGTTCCTATCTAAGATATTCATTCGCGTTTTACCATGAAGAAGGTGATGATCTGTGACACTCATCACCTTCCTCAACCCATGAACGTGTGCCTGACAACCACCTCTGTTCTACATTAGATTGAATGAGTATCTCTTAGATTCCTTAATCAGAATCTTCGTGGTATAAGCTAGAATTGATGGCGGCATTCATGAGAATCCGGAAAGTCTAAACCTTGTCTGTGGTATTCCGAGTAGGATTCAAGGATTGGATGGCTGTGACGAGCTTCAAACTCGCGATTGTTGGGCGTGATGACAAACGCAAAAGAATCAACGGATTCTATTCCGGCATGATCGAGAACCAACAGATGATTAGCCGTGCTGTGACAGAGCATTTGGACCATTTTCAATGAGAGGATGGGAAGTAGCCATTGACAATGGTGACACCCTACATACAGCTTCCCATTGAAGGAGCCTTGCGTGTGGGAAGAGGAATACAAGAGGAAAGCTTAAATAAGAAGGACAAAACATCTCCAAAACTCCAACATATTCTCCATTATTGCATAACAAGTAATTATTTCACGCTCTTTAATTTTTCTAATAATTCAAACTGATTATTATAATTGATATCCTGACTAAGAATAATAAAATAAATATAGCTTGCTTCAAACCAATAATCTCCGTGGGATCGACCCTTACTCACGTAAGGTATTACTTGGACGACCCAGTGCACTTGTTGGTTAGTGGTACGAAATCATAAAAAATCTTGATTTTGATATTGGGATTACAATTTTGTGCACCACTCTCCATGCTCATTCTTCACTGTAGTGACTCCAGACTTCTTGGGCACCACTTGCACTGGGCTCACCCATTCACTGTCTGAGATGGGGTAGATAATACCTGCCTCTAATAGTCTGGTCACTTCCTTCTTGACAACCTCTAAAATAGTGGGGTTCAATCTTCTTTGGGGTTGACGAACAGGTCTTGCTCCTTCTTCTAAAAATATCCTGTGCTCACAAACTTGAAGGTTGGTGCCTACTATGTCTGCTAAACTCCACCCAGTTGTTTCTTGTGCTTCCTCAGCACACTAAGTAACTGCTCTTCCTGCTGAGAAGTGAGGTCCTGTGCAATGATAACTGGAAACTTCTGCTTGTCCTTGAGGTAAGCATATTTGAGGTGTGGAGGGAGGGGTTTCAATTCTAACTTCTGATCATGGTCTGGCTCTAGATTATCTGGAACTGGTGGCAGTGGTAGAGTGCCTGCATTGTCCTCAGAATTTCCCACACTTGGACCTTGTCCTATGTACTTATCTTCAAACTCTTCCTGGTGAACTTCAGCTACGGTTTCATCTATGATGTCACACTAGAAGATAGAATGATCTTCTGGAGGGTGCTTCATAACTCTATTCAGATTGAAGCTTACTACTCGGCCGTCTATTTCAAAAGAGTATGTGCCTGCAAAAGCATCTAATTTGAACTTCGAGGTCTTCAAGAAAGGTCGTCCGAGTAGAATAGACGATGGCTTCTCTGAGTTATTTTGGGGCATCTCCAGGATGTAAAAATCAATGGGGAAAGTGAGACCTTTAATGCCAGTAATACATCTTCAGCAACTCCAGCCACTGTAATAATACTTTTATCTGCTAACACAAAACGAGCTGCCGACCTTTTTAAGGGAGGGAGCCTCAAAACATCATATACAGATAAAGGCATTATACTAACACATGCTCCTAAATCACACATGCAGTCAGAAAATATCACACCTCCAATTGTACACTTAACCATGCATGGACCTGGATCACTACATTTTTCAGGTATATTTCCCATTAAAGCAGATATAGAACTTCCTAAAGGGATAGTTTCTAATTCATTAATTTTGTCTTTATGTATGCACAAATATTTTAGAAACTTTGCATATTTAGGTACTTGTTGAATGACATCAAAAAGGGGAACAGTTACCTCAACCTTTTTGAATATTTCTACCATTTTGGGATTAGGTTCCAACTGCTTCCTGGGCTTCCTTGCAAGCTGTGGAAATGGAATAGGAATGGTGTCCTCTATAGTGTCTGCGCCCTTTGGTGCTTCTTCCTGTGATTTGGTGTCTTCTTCTTCAGCCATGTCTTGCATGCTCTTTTCTTCTTCAACATCTTCTATTTCCACTACCTCTTCAGCTGAGGTGTGTTCAGATGTGGTTGGCTCTTCCTGATTCCTCTCTTGCAATGTGGTTCCGGACCTTAGGATGATGGCATTAATACCACCCTTTGGGTTGGGTAATGGTTGAGAGGGGAGTCCACCAGAGCTTGAGGACTGGTTGTTGGAGTTGTTCATTGATCCAATCTGTGACACAAGGGCTTGCAAAGTAGAATTCAAACCATTCAGAGTAGAAGTAAGGTTGTTTTCCATGGCCTGTTGTCTCCGATCAATGGATTGTAGTAACTCATCATTAGGAGATGAAGAGGGGTAAGTGATCTGAGAGGTCTGCTGAAATGCTTGAGGCTGTCTTAAATGAGGTGCTCTGTAGGACTGATTCTGATTCTGCTGCCTAAAGTTGTTATTGTTATTCCACCTCTGATTTCCATTATTATCTCTGCTTCTTCTGTTATAATTGTCCCTCCAACCCTAGTTAGAATTGTCTCTCCAACCTTAGTCAGAGTTATCCTGCCATCCTTGGTTATAGTTGCCACCTTCATTGTACCCTTGATTGGGGCGGTCATGAAAGTTATGAGTGGCTGCTACAGTGTTGTCTTCTGGTTGGAGTTGCAGACATTCATCGATATAGTGACTGTAATCTGCACAGATCCCGCATACTCTTTGTGGAACCAACTGCTGGCTGTGCTGTGGTGGAAAAGGCCGAACTTGCTGAGGCTGTTGTTGATTCAATTGCATCTACTTAAGCAAGTTAGTCATTTCACATAAGCTCTGAGCTATAGCAGCAGTCTCTTTACTAGCGGATACCTCTGCAACAGATCTTGACCGACTTTGTCTCTGCCTATGATTCCTAGTGAAGTCAGCTAAGTCGTTGATCAATTGCCATGCTTCTTCCGTAGTCTTGTACTTTTTCATAGAACCATTGCTAGCACCTTCCAGTGTGGTCCTATCTTGAGATTTCAAACCCTGTGTAAAGTAGCCGAGCAACACTATCTTTTCAATCATATGATGGGGCCATGCGTCTCGAAGATTATTAAAGCGTTCCAAGTATTCATAGAGGGTCTCAGATTCATCCTGAACGATCATAGACATATCCTTCCTCAGCTTATCAGCAACTTCAGCTGGAAAGAATTTATCCAGAAACTCTCTCCTAAGTGTATCCCAGTTGGAAACAGTTGTTACGGCTTGAGTGTAGTACCACTCTCTTGCCTTTCCCTCCAGAGAAAATGGGAGGGCTTTCAACAGAATGGAGATTTCATCAGTGCCATCACGCTTAACAGTAGAACAAGCAGTCTGGAAATCCCTAAGATGCTTGATAGGCTCTTGAGCAGGTAAGCCATGAAACTTGGGCATCAAGTTGAGTAGTGAAGACTTTATTTCAAAATCTACAGCTACTGCTGGGTGGTGTGCCTGAAATGGTTGGAGCGTAAAATCAGGGGCTCCTTCCTCCTGGATAGTGACTCTTCTGGGTGCTACCATGTCACCTGCACGTAAATGAACTAGATCAGTAGAGAGGGAGCTTGTTTCTTCCTTAGATGACGGTTCAGGTTCGTCCTCAAAGAGGAGTCACCGACCCCGAGCTTGCCTTATACGTGAAAGAGTTCTTTCAATTTCAGGGTCAAATACAGGCAAGCTTGGATCAGGAAGTGA
Source organism: Arachis stenosperma (assembly GCF_014773155.1). Lineage (NCBI taxonomy): Eukaryota > Viridiplantae > Streptophyta > Magnoliopsida > Fabales > Fabaceae > Arachis > Arachis stenosperma. The sequence continues at coordinate 88,095,172 of NC_080380.1, forward strand.
ACGCGTCATTTAACGAAAGAAACGTACAGCTCATAATGATAGAATGAAAAGAAAAATTGCGATAAAAATAAATACCAATTAATAAATTAGCACACTGTTGCAACTCTCCGGCAACAGCGCCAAAAATTGATGCGAGCAGAAATTGGTGAATTAAAAATTATTAAAATATATACGTTGCAAGTATAGTTCTTAACTCGCCAGAAATCAACTTATCAATTTAGAAAGGTGTCACGGAAGTTTAAAATTAAAATACTGGGAGTATGAATCCTAGGTCGTCTCCCAACGAGTTGCAGAAAAGTGTGCTATTTTATTAATCAGATGTTTTCAAAAAGGTTTGAGTTGAGTAAACAGGAATTTAAATTGGAGAATTTGAATAATGTAAATAAAAGCCTTGACTGGGAGTTGATTAGTTGGAAGCCCCATTATTGTTGGATTACTCTCTAGATTAATTGATAATTAAAGGTTATCCTGTTTAGTTATCTCTTACTAGGTAAGGGAAAGTCAAACAAGTTGAAATGCTACGTACGTTCACAAGTTGCAACCCACTTAATTAAAGGGATTGGTGTTAGTGACTGGAGGGCAATCCAACAATAAACCCAATTACAATATTTCTTTTAAGCCTTCCAACTCAAGGGCTCCTTTCAATCAACTCCCCATCAAGTTAGGGAACTACTCGCTCATTGTGAATGTAAAATTCATAACATATGAAAAGGAATTAAAAAAAGACATTGTAAATAAAAATCAAAATAATCAATTAAAAATAAAAGTAATCCTTGTATTAAATAATCCAAAAAATATTCCAATGGTAAAATTAAACAAAGCAAAGGACATGGAAGAGTAAAGCCAAGTAAAGAAAACGAACTAGAATGACGAAGTCTTGATGAGGTAATAACTCTTCTCAGTATCCCAATGCAAAAAGTGGTAGAAAAATAAAATCCTAAGAATTACGAATGTGTAGAGAGAAAAACCTAGAGGAGGAGTAAAAACTAGATCTAAAACTAAAACTGTGTAGAATGAATTGTTGTCCCTGGTTTCTGCATGTTCTCTGGCTCTAGTCTGTTGTTCTGGACCGAAAACTGAGTCAAAATAGGGTCCAAAATTGCCCCCCAGCGAATTCTGTAGATTATGCAGATTGCGCACGTCACGCGATCGCGTCATCCATGCGAACGCGTCATTCGCGTTTTTTTCTGCCACGTGTTCGCGTCGTTCACGCTTCCGCGTCACTGCGATTTCTCCTCTTTCATGCGAACGCGTGAGCCATGTGGCTGCGTCACTTCTCGCTGGTTATCTCCTCAATTTCTCGTGTTCCTTCCATTTCTGCTAGCTTCCTTTCCAATCTCCAACTCATTCATGCCCTATAAAGCCTGAAACACTTAACACACAGATTACAGCATCGAATGGAATAAAGGAGAATTAAAATGCATAATTAAAAGTCACTAGGAAGCAGTTTTCAATGATGTAATAATTTCAGGAAGGAAATATAAATGCATGCTAAATTAATGAATAAGTGGGTAAGGATCATGATAAAACCACACAATTAAACACAATATAAACCATAAAATAGTGGTTTATCACTTTCCTCCAACAGTACCTCCTATTCTATAAATTGGCAGCAACATTCCTTAAGCCGCACACCTTGCTTTCTTCGTGTAAACCCTCCAAAAGACCTACATTGTTCTTCTCTCACCCAAAGACACCACACAATACCTTACCTCCCATTCCTTCCCTGACAACCATACATTAACCAAAACCTATCTTCTCTTCTTCTTTCTTTCCTTCTTAATATATGGCTTTTTCAAGTTCTAGAAGAAGGAAAGGAAAGGAACCAATGGTAGCCGAACTACCAACCTATGATACTAAGAAATTTAAGTCTCAATTTCATGAATCAAGGTATTATAGGCTAATGGAATCAAAGAAAGTCATTCCAGAGATGGGGCTCAAGCTGAAAAATGGAGAATATCCCATCATGAGAAGAATAAAGGCAGAGAGGAGATGGGAGCTTTTGTGTGAACCTCTCACAGACATCAGTGCAGTCATGATAAGGGAATTTTTATGCAAATACTGTGAGGACAAACAAAGACAACCCTCCCTATAAGAGTTATGTTAGGGGGGTTGAGGTAGATTTTAGCCCATCGTCCATTATGAGAGTACTGCAGATAAGGGTGATAACCTATGGAGAACCCAGCTTTGATGACAGAATGCAGGGTGAAAGTGATCCTGATGAGATATTAAGTGGTATATGCTTTGAAGGAAAAGATTGGGAAAGGGACTCAGAAGGAAATCAAAGCCACTTGAAGAGAGTGGATCTCACACCAAAAGCCAAAGGTTGGTATGAGATAGTGAGAAAATCCATCCTCCCTACTACAAATACATCTGAGGTCACAATCAAGAGAGCAATTTTGACCTATTGCATACATAGGGGAGGAGAAGTCAATGTGCCTCAGCTCATAGCAGATAGCATTCAAGATATAGCTGAGGACACTGGTAAATCAAGTAGACTTGGTCACCCAAGCACTATTCTGAGGCTGTGTGACGTGGCAGAAATTGGCAGATTAAGAAATTATTGTGAGAGATACGTTGCAAGTACAGTTCTTAACCAACAAAAATCCACTCGTCAATTGGTGCACGAAATTGTTGTTCATGTGTTAATATTCATTGCTTGTTCATTCCCTGGTAATGGCACCAAAAACATGATGCCAACACCATGGTTTCTATATAATTTTTCCACAATTTCGCACAACTAACCAGCAAGTGTACTGGGTCATCCAAGTAATAAACCTTACGCGAGTAAGGGTCGATCCCACAGAGATTGTTGGTATGAAGCAAGCTATGGTCACCTTGTAAATCTCAGTTAGGCAGATTAAATTGGTTTATGGTTTCGAAAATAGAAATAAGAAAATAGAAATAATAAAAGGGATAGAATACTTATGCAGATTCATTGGTGGGAATTTCAGATAAGCGAATGGAGATACTGTATGGCTCAAGGACGCCTACTTTCCTACTGCTTCAACTCAATCCTTCTTACTCCTTTCCATGGCAAGCTGTGTATAGGGGTTCACCGTTCGACGATAGCTACTTTCAACCTCTCGGGAAAATGGTCCTCTGCGGCTGTCACTCGCATGGCTAATCGTCTGGAGGCATCACACTGGCCGAAGGCTACATCCCATCCTCACAGTGAAAACTACGCTCACGCGCTCTGTCACAGCACGGCTAATCACTGGTTGGTTCCCGCTCCTACTGGAATAGAATCCCTTGATTCTTTTGCGTCTGTCACTAACGCCCAGCACTTGCGAGTCTGAAGCACGTCACAGTCATTCATTACCGGAATCCTACTCGGAATACCACAGACAAGGTTAGACTTTCCGGATTCCCAGGATCCTACTCGGAATACCACAGACAAGGTGAGACTTTCCGGATCCTCATAAATGCCGCCATCTATCTAGCTTATACCACGAAGATTCTGTTGGGGAATCTAAGAGATACACATTCAAGCTCGGTTACATGTAGAACGGAGGTGGTTGTCAATCACGCGCGTTCATAGGTGAGAATGATGATGAGCGTCACATAATCATCACATTCATCATGTTCTTGGGTGCGAATGAATATCTTGGAATAAGAATAAGAGAGAATTGAATAAAAGAAAATAGAATTGCATTAATACTTGAGGTACAGCAGAGCTCCACACCCTTAATCTATGGTGTGCAGAAACTCTACCATTGAAAATACATAAGTAAAAGGTTCAGGCATGGCCGAATGGCCAGCCCCCATGATCTGAGAACTAATCGTCCCAAGATGTCTAATACACTAGTAAAAAGTTCTATTTATAATAAACTAGCTCCTAGGGTTTACATGAGTAAGTAATTGATGCATAAATCCACTTCCGGGTCCCACTTGGTGTATGTTTGGGCTGAGCTTGATCTATCCACGAGCTGAGGCTTTTCTTGGAGTTGAACTCCAAGTTATGACGTGTTTTGGGCGTTCAACTCCGGATCATGACGTTTTTCTGGCGTTTAACTCCAGACAGCAGCATGTACTTGGCGTTCAACGCCAATTTATGTCGTTAATTTCCGAATAAAGTATGGACTATTATATATTTCTGGAAAGCTCTGGATGTCTACTTTCCAACGCCGTTGAGATAGCGCCATTTGGAGTTCTGTAGCTCCAGAAAATCCATTTTGAGTGCAGGGAGGTCAGATTCCAACAGCATCAGCAGTCCTTTTTGTCAGCCTTTTTCAGAATTTTGCTCAAGTCCCTCAATTTCAGCCAAAAATTACCTGAAATCACAGAAAAACACACAAACTCATAGTAAAGTCCAGAAATGTGAATTTAACATAAAACCTAATGAAAACATCCCTAAAAGTAGCTTGAACTTACTAAAAACTACCTAAAAACAATGCCAAAAAGCGTATAAATTATCTGCTCATCACAACACCAAACTTAAATTGTTGCTTGTCCCCAAGCAACTGAAAATCAAATAGGATAAAAAGAAGAGAATATACTATAAATTCCAGAATATCAATGAATATTAATTATAATTAGATGAGCGGGACTTGTAGCTTTTTGCTTCTGAACAGTTTTGGCATCTCACTTTTTCCTTTGAAGTTCAGAATGATTAGCTTCTCTAGGAACTTAGAATTTCAGATAGTGTTATTGACTTTCCTAGTTAAGCATGTTGATTCTTGAACACAGCTACTTATGAGTCTTGGCCGTGGCCCTAAGCACTTTGTTTTCCAGTATTACCACCGGATACATAAATGCCACAGACACATAACCGGGTGAACCTTTTCAGATTGTGACTCAGCTTTGCTAGAGTCCCTAGTTAGTGGTGTCCAGAGCTCTTAAGCACACTCTTTTGCTTTGGATCACGACTTTAACCACTCAGTCTCAAGCTTTTCACTTGGACCTTCATGACACAAGCACATGGTTAGGGACAGCTTGGTTTAGCCGCTTAGGCCTGGATTTTATTTCCTTGGGCCCTCCTATCCATTGATGCTCAAAGCCTTGGATCCTTTTTACCCTTGCCTTTTGGTTTTAAGGGCTACTGGATTTTTCTGCTTGCTTTTTCTTTTTCTTTCTAAATTTTTTTCGCCATTTTTTTTTACAAGCTTCTTCTTTTTCACTGCTTTTTCTTGCTTCAAGAATCAATTTCATGATTTTTCAGATCATCAATAACATTTCTCTTTGTTCATCATTCTTTCAAGAGCCAACAATTTTAACATTCATAAACAACAAGATCAAAAGACATATGCACTGTTCAAGCATTCATTCAGAAAACAAAAAGTATTGTCACCACATCAATATAATTAAATTAAATTCAAGGATAAATTCGAAATTCATGTACTTCTTGTTCTTTTGAATTAAAACATTTTTCATTTAAGAGAGGTGAATGATTAATGGATTTATTCATAACTTTAAGACATAGTTACTAACTACTAATGATCATGTAATAAAGACACAAGTATAGATAAACATATAACATAAAAAAAAATGAAAAGCAGAAGAAAAATTTAAGAACAAGGAATGAGTCCACCTGAGTGAAGGTGGCGCCTTCTTGAAGGTCCAATGGTGCTTTTTGAGCTCCTTTATGTCTCTTCCTTGCTTCTGTTGAATGATTCCTAGTAATTTTGGTGTTTCTACCCTTAGTTGCTTCCAATATTTGTGTGGAGGACAACTTATCCCCTGAGGTATCTCAGGGATCTCTTGATTTGCAGCCACATGTTCTACCACTGAGCTATGACGGCTTTATATGAGTCTTTCCATTTCCCATGACTCAGAGGTGGAAGCTTTTGTCTTCCCTTTGAGGTTTCTCTGGCCTTAGGTGCCATTAATGGTAATGGAAAAGCAAAAAAAAAAAAAAAAGCTATGCTTTTACCAAAGTCACCAAGCATTCTCCTTGCATTATTATTATTTTCGGCTGCCATCTCCTTTTCTTGTTCGAAAATTTCTGAAAGGTTATTTCTAGATTGTTGTAATTTAGCTTCTCTTAATTTTCTCTTCAAAGTCCTTTCAGGTTCTGGATCAATTTCAATAAGAGTGCCTTTTTCCCTGTTCCTGCTCATATGAAAGAGAAGAAAACAAGAAAAGAAAGAGGAATCCTCTATGTCACAGTATAGAGATTTCTTTGTGTTAGTAGAAGAAGAAAGGGGAGGAGAGTGAAGAAGAATGGGTTCGGATATTTAGATGAAGAGAGGTGAAGAGAAGTGTTAGTAAATAATTAAATAAATAGAAGAGGAGAAGGGATAGTGAATTTCGAAAAAAAAAATTTTTTTTTAAAAAGGAGTTAGTAATTTCGAAAATTGGATAAGAAATAAGATTAAATTTAAATTAAAAATAATTAAATTAATTAAAAAGAATTTTGAAAAAGGATGAGATATTTTCGAAATTGGAGAGGGAGAAGTAGTTAGTTGGTTTTGAAAAAGATAAGAAGCAAACAAAAAGTTAGTTAGTTGATTGAAAAAGATTTGAAATTTTAATTTTAAAAAGATAAGAAGATAAGAAGATAGATAAGATATTTTTTGAAATCAAATTTTTGAAAAAGATAAAATTTTGAAAAAGATAAGATAAAAAGATAAGATTTTTAAGAAAAAGATATTTTGAAAAAGATTTAATTTTTAAAATGACTTAACTAACAAGAAACTACAAGATAAGATTCTAGCATTTAAAGATTGAACCTTTCTTATCAAGAAAGTAACAAACTTCAAATTTTTGAACCAATCACATTAATTGTTAGCTAATTTTCGAAAATTAGATATAAAAGATAAGAAAAAGATTTTTGAAAAATTATTTTTAAAATTTTTGAAAAATAGAAAAAAAACGAAAAAGATATGATTTTTGAAAAAGATTTTGAAAAGATAAGATTTTTAAAATTGAAAATTTGACTTGACTTGTAAGAAACAACTAATTTTTAAAATTTTTTGACCAAGTCAACCCAAAATTTCGAAAATTTGGAGAAAATTAAGGAAAAGATATTTTTTTTGAATTTTTTGAATTTTTAATGATGAGAGAGAAAAACATAAAAATGACCCAAAACATGAAAATTTTGGATCAAAACACATGATGCATGCAAGAATAATATGAATGTCAAGATGAACACCAAGAACACTTTGAAGATCATGATGAACATCAAGAACATATTTTTGAAAAATTTTTGATGCAAAGAAAACATGCAATTTAGACTCTATGAATGCAAGAATGCATATGAAAAACACCATACAACACAAAACAAGAAAATATGAAGATCAAACAAGAGAGTTCATCAAGAACAACTTGAAGATCATGATGAATGTAATGCATGAATGCATTTTTCGAAATTTTATGCAAGAAAAAGATGAACATGCAATTGACACCAAACTTATGACTTGACACAAGACTCAAACAAGAAACACAAAATATTTTTTATTTTTATGATTTTCTAATTTTTTTTGTATTTTATTTGATTTTTTTCGTAAAATATATAGGAAAAATAAAATAAGAAATTCAAAAATTTTTAATATGAATTCCAGGAATCATGCAATGTTAGTCTAAAGCTTCAGTCCAGGAATTAGACATGGCTTACTAGCCAGCCAAGCTTTTGTAAAAGCCCCGGTCCAAAACACTAGACATGGCCAATGGCCAGCCAAGCTTTAGCATACAGCTAATAATCAAATTAACTTACCTCTATGAAGATGGTTTTGAAGCCTCAGTCCAAAAGAATTTAGACATGGCTTTACAGCCAGCCAGGCTTCAACATGCTTCACGAAACTCTAGAATGCATATTAAAAAATTTTTTTGAATAATTTTCGAAAATAGGGAGAAGATTTTGAAAAGATTTTTGAAATTTTTTTTAATAAAATAAAAATTACCTAATCTGATCAACAAGATGAACCGTCAGTTGTCCATACTCGAACAATCCCCGGCAACGGCGCCAAAAACTTGGTGCACGAAATTGTTGTTCATGTGTTAATATTCATTGCTTGTTCATTCCCTGGTAATGGCGCCAAAAACATGATGCCAACACCATGGTTTCTATATAATTTTTCCACAATTTCGCACAACTAACCAGCAAGTGTACTGGGTCATCCAAGTAATAAACCTTACGCGAGTAAGGGTCGATCCCACAGAGATTGTTGGTATGAAGCAAGCTATGGTCACCTTGTAAATCTCAGTTAGGCAGATTAAATTGGTTTATGGTTTCGAAAATAGAAATAAGAAAATAGAAATAATAAAAGGGATAGAATACTTATGCAGATTCATTGGTGGGAATTTCAGATAAGCGAATGGAGATACTGTATGGCTCAAGGACGCCTACTTTCCTACTGCTTCAACTCAATCCTTCTTACTCCTTTCCATGGCAAGCTGTGTATAGGGGTTCACTGTTCGACGATAGCTACTTTCAATCCTCTTGGGAAAATGGTCCTCTGCGGCTGTTACTCGCATGGCTAATCGTTTGGAGGCATCACACTGGCCGAAGGCTACATCCCATCCTCACAGTGAAAACTACGCTCACGCGCTCTGTCACAGCACGGCTAATCACTGGTTGGTTCCCGCTCCTACTGGAATAGAATCCCTTGATTCTTTTGCGTCTGTCACTAACGCCCAGCACTTGCGAGTCTGAAGCACGTCACAGTCATTCAATACCGGAATCCTACTCGGAATACCACAGACAAGGTTAGACTTTCCGGATTCCCAGGATCCTACTCGGAATACCACAGACAAGGTGAGACTTTCCGGATCCTCATAAATGCCGCCATCTATCTAGCTTATACCACGAAGATTCTGTTGGGGAATCTAAGAGATACACATTCAAGCTCGGTTACATGTAGAACGGAGGTGGTTGTCAATCACGCGCGTTCATAGGTGAGAATGATGATGAGCGTCACATAATCATCACATTCATCATGTTCTTGGGTGCGAATGAATATCTTGGAATAAGAATAAGAGAGAATTGAATAAAAGAAAATAGAATTGCATTAATACTTGAGGTACAGCAGAGCTCCACACCCTTAATCTATGGTGTGCAGAAACTCTACCGTTGAAAATACATAAGTAAAAGGTTCAGGCATGGCCGAATGGCCAGCCCCCATGATCTGAGAACTAATCGTCCCAAGATGTCTAATACACTAGTAAAAAGTTCTATTTATAATAAACTAGCTCCTAGGGTTTACATGAGTAAGTAATTGATGCATAAATCCACTTCCGGGGCCCACTTGGTGTATGTTTGGGCTGAACTTGATCTATCCACGAGCTGAGGCTTTTCTTGGAGTTGAACTCCAAGTTATGACGTGTTTTGGGCGTTCAACTCCGGATCATGACGTTTTTCTGGCGTTTAACTCCAGACAGCAGCATGTACTTGGCGTTCAACGCCAATTTACGTCGTCAATTTCCGAATAAAGTATGGACTATTATATATTGCCGGAAAGCTCTGGATGTCTACTTTCCAACGCTGTTGAGATAGCGCCATTTGGAGTTCTGTAGCTCCAGAAAATCCATTTTGAGTGCAGGGAGGTCAGATTCCAACAGCATCAGCAGTCCTTTTTGTCAGCCTTTTTCAGAGTTTTGCTCAAGTCCCTCAATTTCAGCCAGAAATTACCTGAAATCACAGAAAAACACACAAACTCATAGTAAAGTCCAGAAATGTGAATTTAACATAAAAACTAATGAAAACATCCCTAAAAGTAGCTTGAACTTACTAAAAACTACCTAAAAACAATGCCAAAAAGCGTATAAATTATCCGCTCATCATCAATTTAGAAGGGTTGTCACAAAATTAGAATTAAAATACTGAGAGTTTGAATCCCAGGTTGTCACCCAACGAGTTGCAGAAAGATGTGCTATTATATTAACCAGAGGTTTTCCAAAAATGGTTTTGAGTTAGATAAAAAGGAAATTAAATCAGAGAAATTATGTAATTTAAATAAAAATCTTGACCGGGAGTAGATTAATCGAAAGTTCTATCCTTGTTGGGGTTCTCCCAAGATCAATTGATAGTTGAAGGTTGTTTCTACTTAGTTATCCTTTACTAGGTAGAGGAAAGTCAAGTAACTTGGAAGTCTACTTCTATTCACAAGTTCTAAACCTCTCCCTTGGGAAAGATTAGTGTCAGTGACTAGAGAGCCATCAAACAATAAACCCAATTACAATTTACTCTTGAGCACTCCAACTCAAGGTTTACCTTTCAATCAACTCCCAATCAAGTTAGAGAACTACTCCATTATTATAAATGTAAACTTCACAAAATAAAAAAGGGGAATAAAGAAAGACATGGTAAACAATAATAAAAAAGATCAATTAAAAATAAAAATAGTTCTTGTGTTAATAAATTCTAAAAATAATCCAATTGTAACTCTGAACAAATTAAGGATATGAAAGAGTAAGTAAAAAGTAGAGAAAACAAACTAGAGCGATGAAGTCTTGTGGAGGTAATAACTCTTCTCAATATCCCAATCCAAAAAGCAATAAAAAAAATCCTAAGAACTATGAATATGTAGAGAGAAAACCTAGAGGAGGAGGAAAAATCATATCTAAAACTAAAAATTATGCATAATAAGAATTGTCCATTGTCTCTGTATGTTCCCTGGCTCTAATCTGCATTTCTGGGCCGAAAGCTAGGTTAAAACGCGGCCCAAAATCCACGCCAACGATTTCTGTAAATTCTGTAGATCGCGCACGTCATGCGACCGCGTCGTCTACGCGATCGCGTCATCCAGCGTTTTTCCATGCCATGCATGCGCGTCATCCACGCATTCGCATCACTCGTGCAGCTTCCAATCCACGCGTTCGCGTCAGACACGCGAGCGCGTCACTACGATTTCCTCCATTTCGCGCGGTCGCGTGAGCCATGCGTCCGCGTCGCTTCTCGCTGGTCATCTTCTCAATTTCTTGTGTTCCTTCCATTTTTGCAAGCTTCCTCTCCATTCTCCAAGCCATTCCTGCCCTATGAAGCCTGAAACACTTAACACACGGATCACGGCATCGAATGGTATAGAGGAGAATTAAAATACATAATTAAAAGATCTCTAAGAAGCAAGTTTTCAAACATAGCATAAATTTAGGAAGGAATTATAAATACATGCAAATCATATGAATAAGTGGGTGAAGACTTGATAAAACAACACAATTAAACACAAGATAAATTATAAAATAATGGTTTATCATCCTCCCCACACTTAAACATTAGCATGTCCTCATGCTTAGTTGAAGGAGATAAATATGAATGAATAGGGACATGTAAGACTCATGCAATGCAATGCAACCTATATATGAATGCAACTATACGATTTTTGTCTACCTGATTAAAAATAAATAAGTTCTCTAAGACAAAACGTAGATCAAATCCCACTAATTCAAATCATACAGTAAAAGCAAGTAAATTTGTAAGAAGACAGCTCGTGAAAGCAGGGAACATAGAATCAAGCATTGAACCCTCACTGATGGTGTGTGTGCACTCTAATCTCTCTAGTGTTTAGAGTAATCACTCTATCCTTCTCTAATCATGCTTTCTAATTTTTGTTCTTCACCTAACCAATCAACAACATTTAATGTACCAATGCAAGCATCATGAGGTCTTTTTAAGGTTGTAACGGGGCTAAGGTAAGGGTAAGGGTATATATGGCTAAGTCAGCTTATAAATTGAATCTTTAATTAACCCAAGCCTTCACCTAATCATATATGTATATTCTATATAACTTCAATTTCATACCTAGCTACCCAGAGTTTCCTTTTCACATTCCATACTCATGCATCAACCTTTATTTTAATTTCATCATATGTGCATTGATTGTTGAACTTCAACTTAGCATCGGGGTAATTTTGTCCCCTTATATACTAAATTTATATATATATATATATATATATATATATATATATTATTTTTTTTAAACATGAAAATAAACATAGCTTATCAATGCACATAGATTTTTAATTTTCTTTTATAGTTTCACATGAGTAGGTACCCAAATTCCCATTATTTTATCGTGACACATTCCTTTATTAATCCTTGTTCCCATAATCTTCCCATACTCAATTAACACACTCTTTCTATCTTAAGCTAACCAAAGATTCAATTGGGATATTTAATTATTTTTTTGCTTAAGGCTAGTAATGTGGTAAAATGTAGAACAAATGGGATTAAAATGGCTCAAAGTGGCTAACAAAGGTAATTTAAAGGGTAGGCTTATTTGGGGTAAGTGAACTAAACAAATAATGGCCTCAATCATATGCATGCATATATCACATTCACATTGGACATATAGGATAAAACAAAATTCAAATTACAATCATAAAGAAGTAAACACACAAGAATAAAATATTTATGGTAAATATTGTAACCATGTATTTAGGCTCAAAGTCTCACAGGTTGTGTGTTCTTTAGCTCGAAAACCATGTTCCAATTACAACTTCAAACAAATTTAACATAAAGGTTTTGATTTAAATTAGTGAAAAAACAAAAAATTTTGGGTCTTAGAGGGAACTTATTATCTTTTCAATCAAGTAGCACATGCATGCAATTAACCTATTACTATGCAATCTATCCTATTCTAAAAAAAAACTAACTAAATATTCTATTTTATTGGTGTTAAGGAAGAGAAATTATCTCCGGAAGTCAGGTACTGACCGACCTCCCCACACTTAAGGCATTGCACCGTCCTCGGTGCCATCTGTCAGGAACAAAGGTGGGCTGGTAGCAGTATCTCCACCGTCGGGACCGTCATGGCTCCCTGTGCTGGTAAAGGAAGTGGAGTCCGGAGTGTCTGGGTCTTTGTCAGGTCTGTGGTTGCCTATGAGTAGCTCCTTGAGGTATTTGAATCGGCGCTGGTTGCGGTGCTCTCATAGCTTCACTTTCTAGTCTTGCCGGTCTAACCTTTTCCAGTATTTGATGGAGCAGCTGACTTGTTTAAAGTTCTTGTGGTATGGAAGAGGGGATGTCTACAACTTGTTCTGTGGACTGGCTGGTAGTGGCTGTTGGTGGCCTGAGATATTTCCTGTTAGGGACGTACTGATCATCCCGTGGAAGCATGGCTTTGGTGTCCCTAGCTCTGTAGGAGACTCTGACTGTTGAGACAAGATCTGAGACCAAGGCGGGAAAAGGTAAGTTGCCCGCAATTTATACGTGTCCCATGGCATTCCGGATGTGTCTTGGTAGGTTTAGAGGCTGGTCTGTAAGGATGCACCATAGTAGAACGGCCATGTCTGCAGTGAAGGAGGACTCATGAGTGCTCAGAAAGATGTAATGGGACATAATCTGTGCCCATATGCGAGCCTCCAAAGTAAGTGCGGAAGCTGATATTCCCCTAGGTTGGGAACGATGGTAACCATAAATCCATCTGCTGCCAGGTTATGTGATAACACTGAGAACAGCATCCCAGTCGAATTGGTATGTCTGGCGCTTGAGTGAGGCTTCTTGGAATGCGTCCAGTCCTTCTGGAGCAAGGGGAAGATCTAGAGCTCATTGAATGGCCTTTTCTGTAATGGGGACTTGCTTTTGACGGACATAGACAGACTGCAGGGTTGGCAAGTGGAAATTAGAGTAGAATTCAACTACGGATGAAAGATTGACCTGCCGTGGCTGTCTCTGTAGGAATCCCCAGTGCCTTTGTTCAATTCGCGGCTTAACAAATTCAGCAATACGGAACGGGAGGATAAGAAGGGGTTCGTTGTTGTAATTCCTTTCTGCCAGGATGGGGAACATCTGCTCACAGTAGCGGTTGGGAAATCGTGTAGTGTCCTTTGTTGGGAAGGCTTTCTCTTTTTCATCAACCTTTATAATCCTCTTAATTCTTTTTGTTGAGGGCTTAATTGTAGTTGAAGATGGCTCTGCCACAAATGCTCTTTTTGTTCCTCTCCTTGCTGGTGGTTTGGGAGTAGCTTTCTCCTTTCCTTTCTTGGTGGCCATCCTGAAAGGGAAAGAGTAAGGACGTTAAAACTTCAAGGGTTAGAGCAAGGAAGAGAACGAGAAAGGCGGTAATCAATGCACGGTAAAAAAGAATGACGTTAACACATGGTCATGACTACATGTGGAAAGTCATCAATGGAAATAAAGCAAGTGCATGTGATGGCAGTTAAATTCAAGGTATTTATTGGCATGCCGGCAAAGGCATGAGTAGCATGGATCAAGCATTCAATGTCCAAGTTAGATTACCAAGTCCTTCAAACTAACAATATATTTGTAATAAAAATTATATTTAATTAATAAAATATAAAAAGGGTTTTGTGAAAAGCAAGCATTTAGAGTAGTAGAATAAAAGAAATCTAAAAATAGTGCACAATGCCATACGGGCATTTTCACAAACACATAGCATGCATGGGAAATAAGTTGTGGAAAGTATTAAATTGAACATGCAAGCAAACCTATAAAAATAATATATAATTGTCAAATAACTCCTAATAATCCACAAGCAAAATATAGAGAATAATGACCCAAATAAATTTCCAACACCAATTAAAAGAAAATGAAAGAAAAAGGAAGCATAGATAATAAAAGTAAAAAGAAAAAGAAGAGGAAAACATAAAAAGAAGAATAAGAATAAAAAAGTAAAGAGGGAAGAAGAAAAGAAAAGACCTTGATGATGGTGGTGAGAAAGAGGAGGTAGGAAGTGAGAAAGAAGGAAGAAAGAGGAAGAGGGAAGAAAGAATTAGGATTTGGGGAAGAAAAGATAAGATATTTTGGCTGATCTGGATAAGTTGTGTGGCGCGGGCGACGCGGACGCGTGGGTCACGCGTTCACGTGAATAGCACTTATATGAAGTGACATGGATGCGTCAGTCACACGGACACGTGACATGAGTTATGCTAGTGGCGCGAGAGCAGCCTCGCATTCGCACAACTTTCTGTTCCAACTCATTGTTGCCTGATGAGCGGATAATTTATACGCTTTTTGGCATTGTTTTTAGTAAGTTCAAGCTACTTTTAGGGATGTTTTCATTAGTTTTTATGTTAAATTCACATTTCTGGACTTTACTATGAGTTTGTATGTTTTTCTATAATTTCAGGTAATTTCTGGCTGAAATTGAGGGACCTGAGCAAAACTCTGAAAAAGGCTGACAAAAGGACTGCTGATGCTGTTGGAATCTGACCTCCCTGCACTCAAAATAGATTTTCTGGAGCTACAGAACTCTAAATGGCGCGCTCTTAATGACGTTGGAAAGTAGACATCCAGAGCTTTCCAGCAATATATAATAGTCTATACTTTATTCGGAAATTGACGACGTAACTTGGCGTTGAACGCCAAGTACATGCTGCTGTCTGGAGTTAAACGCCAGAAACACGTCATGATCCGGAGTTGAACGCCCAAAACACGTTATAACTTGGCATTCAACTCCAAGAAAAGCCTCAACTCGTGGATAGATCAAGCTCAGCCCAAGCATAGACCAAGTGGGCCCCAGAAGTGGATTTATGCATCAATTACTTACTCATGTAAACCCTAGTAGCTAGTCTAGTATAAATAGGATAAGTTACTATTGTATTAGACGTCTTATCTTTTGACAGTTTAATCTTGGGACGATTAGTTCTCAGATCATGGGGGCTGGCCTCTCGGCCATGCCTGAACCTTTCACTTATGTATTTTCAACGGTGGAGTTTCTGCACACCATAGATTAAGGGTGTGGAGCTCTGCTGTACCTCAAGTTTCAATACAATTACTATTACTTTCTATTCAATTCTCTCTTATTCTTATTCCAAGATATAAGTTGCACAACACTTTGATGAATGTGATGATCCGTGACACTCATCATCATTCGTGGTATAAGCTAGATAGATGGCGGCATTCATGGGGATCCGGAAAGTCTAACCTTGTCTGTGGTATTCCGAGTAGGATCCCGGGAATCCGGAAAGTCTAACCTTGTCTGTGGTATTTGATGAGCGGATAATTTATACGCTTTTTGACATTGTTTTTAGGTAGTTTTTAGTAAGTTCAAGCTACTTTTAGGGATGTTTTCATTAGTTTTTATGTTAAATTCATATTTTTGGACTTTACTATGAGTTTGTGTGTTTTTCTGTAATTTCAGGTAATTTCTGGTTGAAATTGAGGGACTTGAGCAAAACTCTGAAAAAGGCTGACAAAAGGACTGCTGATGCTGTTGGAATCTGACCTCCCTGCACTCAAAATGGATTTTCTGGAGCTACAGAACTCCAAATGGCGCGCTGTCAACGGCGTTGCAAAGTAGACATCCAGAGCTTTCCAGCAATAGTTAATAGTCTATACTTTATTCGGAAATTGACGACATAACTTGGCGTTGAACTCCAAGTACATGCTGCTGTCTGGAGTTAAATGCCAGAAACACGTCATGATCCGGAGTTGAACGCCCAAAACACGTTATAACTTGGCGTTCAACTCCAAGAAAAGCCTCAGCTCGTGGATAGATCAAGCTCAGCCCAAGCATACACCAAGTGGGCCCCGGAAGTGGATTTATGCATCAATTACTTACTCATGTAAACCTTAGTAGCTAGTCTAGTATAAATAGGATAAGTTACTATTGTATTAGACGTCTTATCTTTTGACAGTTTAATCTTGGGACGATTAGTTCTCAGATCATGGGGGCTGGCCTCTCGGCCATGCCTGAACCTTTCACTTATGTATTTTCAACGGTGGAGTTTCTGCACACCATAGATTAAGGGTATGGAGCTCTGCTGTACCTCAAGTTTCAATACAATTACTATTACTTTCTATTCAATTCTCTCTTATTCTTATTCCAAGATATACGTTGCACAACACTTTGATGAATGTGATGATCCGTGACACTCATCATCATTCATGGTATAAGCTAGATAGATGGCGGCATTCAAGGGGATCCGGAAAGTCTAACCTTGTCTGTGGTATTCCGAGTAGGATCCCGGGAATCCGGAAAGTCTAACCTTGTCTGTGGTATTTGATGAGCGGATAATTTATACGCTTTTTGGCATTGTTTTTAGGTAGTTTTTAGTAAGTTCAAGCTACTTTTAGGGATGTTTTCATTAGTTTTTATGTTAAATTCACATTTCTGGACTTTACTATGAGTTTGTGTGTTTTTCTGTAATTTCAGGTAATTTCTGGTTGAAATTGAGGGACTTGAGCAAAACTCTGAAAAAGGCTGACAAAAGGACTGCTGATGCTGTTGGAATCTGACCTCCCTGCACTCAAAATGGATTTTCTGGAGCTACAGAACTCCAAATGGCGCGCTCTTAACGGCGTTGGAAAGTAGACATCCAGAGTTTTCCAACAATATATAATAGTCTATATTTTATTTGGAAATTGATGACGTAACTTGGCGTTGAACGCCAAGTACATGCTGCTGTCTGGAGTTAAACGCCAGAAACACGTCATGATCCGGAGTTGAACGCCCAAAACACGTTATAACTTGGCGTTCAACTCCAAGAAAAGCCTCAGCTCGTGGATAGATCAAGCTCAGCCCAAGCATACACCAAGTGGGCCCCGAAAGTGGATTTATGCATCAATTACTTACTCATGTAAACCCTAGTAGCTAGTCTAGTATAAATAGGATAAGTTACTATTGTATTAGACGTCTTATCTTTTGACAGTTTAATCTTGGGACGATTAATTCTCAGATCATGGGGGCTGGCCTCTCGGCCATGCCTGAACCTTTCACTTATGTATTTTCAACGGTGGAGTTTCTGCACACCATAGATTAAGGGTGTGGAGCTCTGCTGTACCTCAAGTTTCAATACAATTACTATTACTTTCTATTCAATTCTCTCTTATTCTTATTCCAAGATATACGTTGCACAACACTTTGATGAATGTGATGATCCGTGACACTCATCATCATTCATGGTATAAGCTAGATAGATGGCGGCATTCATGGGGATCCGGAAAGTCTAACCTTGTCTGTGGTATTCCGAGTAGGATCCCGGGAATCCGGAAAGTCTAACCTTGTCTGTGGTATTTGATGAGCGGATAATTTATACGCTTTTTGGCATTGTTTTTAGGTAGTTTTTAGTAAGTTCAAGCTACTTTTAGGGATGTTTTCATTAGTTTTTATGTTAAATTCACATTTCTGGACTTTACTATGAGTTTGTGTGTTTTTCTGTAATTTCAGGTAATTTCTGGTTGAAATTGAGGGACTTGAGCAAAACTCTGAAAAAGGCTGACAAAAGGACTGCTGATGCTGTTGGAATCTGACCTCCCTGCACTCAAAATGGATTTTCTGGAGCTACAGAACTCCAAATGGTGCGCTCTCAACGGCGTTAGAAAGTAGACATGCAGAGCTTTCCAGCAATATATAATAGTCTATACTTTATTCGGAAATTGACGACGTAACTTGGCGTTGAACGCCAAGTACATGCTGCTGTCTGGAGTTAAACGCCAGAAACACGTCATGATCCGGAGTTGAACGCCCAAAACACGTTATAACTTGGCGTTCAACTCCAAGAAAAGCCTCAGCCCGTGGATAGATCAAGCTCAGCCCAAGCATACACCAAGTGGGCCCCAGAAGTGGATTTATGCATCAATTACTTACTCATGTAAACCCTAGTAGCTAGTCTAGTATAAATAGGATAAGTTACTATTGTATTAGACGTCTTATCTTTTGACTGTTTAATCATGGGACGATTAGTTCTCAGATCATGGGGGCTGGCCTCTCGGCCATGCCTGAACCTTTCACTTATGTATTTTCAACGGTAGAGTTTCTGCACACCATAAATTAAGGGTGTGGAGCTCTGCTGTACCTCAAGTTTCAATACAATTACTATTACTTTCTATTCAATTCTCTCTTATTCTTATTCCAAGATATAAGTTGCACAACACTTTGATGAATGTGATGATCCGTGACACTCATCATCATTCGTGGTATAAGCTAGATAGATGGCGGCATTCATGGGGATCCGGAAAGTCTAACCTTGTCTGTGGTATTCCGAGTAGGATCCCGGGAATCCGAAAAGTCTAACCTTGTCTGTGGTATTTGATGAGCGGATAATTTATACGCTTTTTGACATTGTTTTTAGGTAGTTTTTAGTAAGTTCAAGCTACTTTTAGGGATGTTTTCATTAGTTTTTATGTTAAATTCATATTTCTGGACTTTACTATGAGTTTGTGTGATTTTCTGTAATTTCAGGTAATTTCTGGTTGAAATTGAGGGACTTGAGCAAAACTCTGAAAAAGGCTGACAAAAGGACTGCTGATGTTGTTGGAATCTGACCTCCCTGCACTCAAAATGGATTTTCTGGAGCTACAGAACTCCAAATGGCGCGCTGTCAACGGCGTTGCAAAGTAGACATCCAGAGCTTTCCAGCAATATATAATAGTCTATAATTTATTCGGAAATTGACGACGTAACTTGGCGTTGAACGCCAAGTACATGCTGCTGTCTGGAGTTAAACGCCAGAAACACGTCATGATCCGGAGTTGAACGCCCAAAACACGTTATAACTTGGAGCTCAACTCCAAGAAAAGCCTCAGCTCGTGGAGAGATCAAGCTCAGCCCAAGCATACACCAAGTGGGCCCCGGAAGTGGATTTATGCATCAATTACTTACTCATGTAAACCCTAGTAGCTAGTCTAGTATAAATAGGATAAGTTACTATTGTATTAGACGTCTTATCTTTTGACAGTTTAATCTTGGGACGATTAGTTCTCAGATCATGGGGGCTGGCCTCTCGGCCATGCCTGAACCTTTCACTTATGTATTTTCAACGGTGGAGTTTCTGCACACCATAGATTAAGGGTGTGGAGCTCTGCTGTACCTCAAGTTTCAATACAATTACTATTACTTTCTATTCAATTCTCTCTTATTCTTATTCCAAGATATAAGTTGCACAACACTTTGATGAATGTGATTATCCGTGACACTCATCATCATTCGTGGTATAAGCTAGATAGATGGCGGCATTCATGGGGATCCGGAAAGTCTAACCTTGTCTGTGGTATTCCGAGTAGGATCCCGGGAATCCGGAAAGTCTAACCTTGTCTGTGGTATTTGATGAGCGGATAATTTATACGCTTTTTGACATTGTTTTTAGGTAGTTTTTAGTAAGTTCAAGCTACTTTTAGGGATGTTTTCATTAGTTTTTATGTTAAATTCATATTTCTGGACTTTACTATGAGTTTGTGTGTTTTTCTGTAATTTCAGGTAATTTCTGGTTGAAATTGAGGGACTTGAGCAAAATTCTGAAAAAGGCTGACAAAAGGACTGCTGATGTTGTTGGAATCTGACCTCCCTGCACTCAAAATGGATTTTCTAGAGCTACAGAACTCCAAATGGCGCGCTGTCAACGGCGTTGCAAAGTAGACATCCAGAGCTTTCCAGCAATATATAATAGTCTATAATTTATTCGGAAATTGACGACGTAACTTGGCGTTGAACGCCAAGTACATGCTGCTGTCTGGAGTTAAACGCCAGAAACACGTCATGATTCGGAGTTGAACGCCCAAAACACGTTATAACTTGGAGTTCAACTCCAAGAAAAGCCTCAGCTCGTGGAGAGATCAAGCTCAGCCCAAGCATACACCAAGTGGGCCCCGGAAGTGGATTTATGCATCAATTACTTACTCATGTAAACCCTAGTAGCTAGTCTAGTATAAATAGGATAAGTTACTATTGTATTAGACGTCTTATCTTTTGACAGTTTAATCTTGGGACGATTAGTTCTCAGATCATGGGGGCTGGCCTCCCGGCCATGCCTGAACCTTTCACTTATGTATTTTCAACGGTGGAGTTTCTGCACACCATAGATTAAGGGTGTGGAGCTCTGCTGTACCTCAAGTTTCAATACAATTACTATTACTTTCTATTCAATTCTCTCTTATTCTTATTCCAAGATATACGTTGCACAACACTTTGATGAATGTGATGATCCGTGACACTCATCATCATTCGTGGTATAAGCTAGATAGATGGCGGCATTCATGGGGATCCGGAAAGTCTAACCTTGTCTGTGGTATTCCGAGTAGGATCCCGGGAATCCGGAAAGTCTAACCTTGTCTGTGGTATTTGATGAGCGGATAATTTTTACGCTTTTTGGCATTGTTTTTAGGTAGTTTTTAGTAAGTTCAAGCTACTTTTAGGGATGTTTTCATTAGTTTTTATGTTAAATTCACATTTCTGGACTTTACTATGAGTTTGTGTGTTTTTCTGTAATTTCAGGTAATTTCTGGTTGAAATTGAGGGACTTGAGCAAAACTCTGAAAAAGGCTGACAAAAGGACTGCTGATGCTGTTGGAATCTGACCTCCCTGCACTCAAAATGGATTTTCTGGAGCTACAGAACTTCAAATGGCGCGCTCTCAATGGCGTTGGAAAGTAGACATCCAGAGCTTTCCAGCAATATTTAATAGTCTATAATTTATTCGAAAATTGACGACGTAACTTGGCGTTGAACGCCAAGTACATGCTGCTGTCTGGAGTTAAACGCCAGAAACACGTCATGATCCGGAGTTGAACGCCCAAAACACGTTATAACTTGGCGTTCAACTCCAAGAAAAGTCTCAGCTCGTGGATAGATCAAGCTCAGCCCAAGCATACACCAAGTGGGCCCCGGAAGTGGATTTATGCATCAATTACTTACTCATGTAAACCCTAGTAGCTAGTCTAGTATAAATAGGATAAGTTACTATTGTATTAGACGTCTTATCTTTTGACAGTTTAATCTTGGGACGATTAGTTCTCAGATCATGGGGGCTGGCCTCCCGGCCATGCCTGAACCTTTCACTTATGTATTTTCAACGGTGGAGTTTCTGCACACCATAGATTAAGGGTGTGGAGCTCTGCTGTACCTCAAGTTTCAATACAATTACTATTACTTTCTATTCAATTCTCTCTTATTCTTATTCCAAGATATACGTTGCACAACACTTTGATGAATGTGATGATCCGTGACACTCATCATCATTCATGGTATAAGCTAGATAGATGGCGGCATTCATGGGGATCCGGAAAGTCTAACCTTGTCTGTGATATTCCGAGTAGGATCCCGGGAATCCGGAAAGTCTAACCTTGTCTGTGGTATTTGATGAGCGGATAATTTATACGCTTTTTGGCATTGTTTTTAGGTAGTTTTTAGTAAGTTCAAGCTACTTTTAGGGATGTTTTCATTAGTTTTTATGTTAAATTCATATTTCTGGACTTTACTATGAGTTTGTGTGTTTTTCTGTAATTTCAGGTAATTTCTGGTTGAAATTGAGGGACTTGAGCAAAACTCTGAAAAAGGCTGACAAAAGGATTGCTGATGTTGTTGGAATCTGACCTCCCTGCACTCAAAATGGATTTTCCGGAGCTACAGAACTCCAAATGGCGCGCTCTCAACGGCGTTGGAAAGTAGACATCCAGAGCTTTCCAGCAATATATAATAGTCTATAATTTATTCGGAAATTGACGACGTAACTTGGCGTTGAACGCCAAGTACATGCTGCTGTCTGGAGTTAAACGCCAGAAACACGTCATGATCCGGAGTTGAACGCCCAAAACACGTTATAACTTGGAGTTTAACTCCAAGAAAAGTCTCAGCTCGTGGATAGATCAAGCTCAGCCCAAGCATACACCAAGTGGTCCCCGAAAGTGGATTTATGCATCAATTACTTACTCATGTAAACCCTAGTAGCTAGTCTAGTATAAATAGGATAAGTTACTATTGTATTAGACGTCTTATCTTTTGACAGTTTAATCTTGGGACGATTAGTTCTCAGATCATGGGGGCTGGCCTCTCGGCCATGCCTGAACCTTTCACTTATGTATTTTCAACGGTGGAGTTTCTGCACACCATAGATTAAGGGTGTGGAGCTCTGCTGTACCTCAAGTTTCAATACAATTACTATTACTTTCTATTCAATTCTCTCTTATTCTTATTCCAAGATATACGTTGCACAACACTTTGATGAATGTGATGATCCGTGACACTCATCATCATTCATGGTATAAGCTAGATAGATGGCGGCATTCATGGGGATCCGGAAAGTCTAACCTTGTCTGTGGTATTCCGAGTAGGATCCCGGGAATCCGGAAAGTCTAACCTTGTCTGTGGTATTTGATGAGCGGATAATTTTTACGCTTTTTGGCATTGTTTTTAGGTAGTTTTTAGTAAGTTCAAGCTACTTTTAGGGATGTTTTCATTAGTTTTTATGTTAAATTCATATTTCTGGACTTTACTATGAGTTTGTGTGTTTTTCTGTAATTTCAGGTAATTTCTGGTTGAAATTGAGGGACTTGAGCAAAACTCTGAAAAAGGCTGACAAAAGGACTGCTGATGTTGTTGGAATCTGACCTCCCTGCACTCAAAATGAATTTTCCGGAGCTACAGAACTCCAAATGGCGCGCTCTCAACGGCGTTGGAAAGTAGACATCCAGAGCTTTCCAGCAATATATAATAGTCTATAATTTATTCGGAAATTGACGACGTAACATAGCGTTGAACGCCAAGTACATGCTGCTGTCTGGAGTTAAACGCCAGAAACACGTCATGATCTGGAGTTGAACGCCCAAAACACGTTATAACTTGGAGTTCAACTCCAAGAAAAGTCTCAGCTCGTGGATAGATCAAGCTCAGCCCAAGCATACACCAAGTGGTCCCCGAAAGTGGATTTATGCATCAATTACTTACTCATGTAAACCCTAGTAGCTAGTCTAGTATAAATAGGATAAGTTACTATTGTATTAGACGTCTTATCTTTTGACAGTTTAATCTTGGGACGATTAGTTCTCAGATCATGGGGGCTGGCCTCTCGGCCATGCCTGAACCTTTCACTTATGTATTTTCAACGGTGGAGTTTCTGCACACCATAGATTAAGGGTGTGGAGCTCTACTGTACCTCAAGTTTCAATACAATTACTATTACTTTCTATTCAATTCTCTCTTATTCTTATTCCAAGATATACGTTGCACAACACTTTGATGAATGTGATGATCCGTGACACTCATCATCATTCATGGTATAAGCTAGATAGATGGCGGCATTCATGGGGATCCGGAAAGTCTAACCTTGTCTGTGGTATTCCGAGTAGGATCCCGGGAATCCGGAAAGTCTAACCTTGTCTGTGGTATTTGATGAGCGGATAATTTATACGCTTTTTGGCATTGTTTTTAGGTAGTTTTTAGTAAGTTCAAGCTACTTTTAGGGATGTTTTCATTAGTTTTTATGTTAAATTCACATTTCTGGACTTTACTATGAGTTTGTGTGTTTTTCTGTAATTTCAGGTAATTTCTGGTTGAAATTGAGGGACTTGAGCAAAACTCTGAAAAAGGCTGACAAAAGGACTGCTGATGCTGTTGGAATCTGACCTCCCTGCACTCAAAATAAATTTTCTGGAGCTACAGAACTCCAAATGGCGCGCTCTCAACGGCGTTGGAAAGTAGACATCCAGAGCTTTCCAACAATATATAATAGTCTATAATTTATTCGGAAATTGACGATGTAACTTGGCGTTGAACGCCAAGTACATGCTGCTGTCTGGAGTTAAACGCCAGAAACACGTCATGATCCGGAGTTGAACGCCCAAAACACGTTATAACTTGGAGTTCAACTCCAAGAGAAGCCTCAGCTCGTGGAGAGATCAAGCTCAGCCCAAGCATACACCAAGTGGGCCCCGGAAGTGAATTTGTGCATCAATTACTTACTCATGTAAACCCTAGTAGCTAGTCTAGTATAAATAGGATAGTTTACTATATTATTAGACATCTTTGGTCTCAGTTTTGTTTTATCCTTCATCTTAGGAGACTATTGATCACGTTTTGGGGGCTGGCCATTCGGCCATGCCTGAACCTTTCACTTATGTGTTTTCAACGGTGGAGTTTCTGCACACCATAGATTAAGGGTGTGGAGCTCTGCTGTACCTCAAGTTTCAATACAATTATTATTACTTTCTATTCAAATCTCTTTTATTCTTATTCCAAGATATACGTTGCACAACACTTTGATGAATGTGATGATCCGTGACACTCATCATCATTCTCACACATGAATGGGCGTGATTGACAACCACTTCCGTTCTACTCTAGGCCGGACGCATATCTCTTAGATTCCCCAACAGAATCTTCGTGGTATAAGTTAGATAGATGGCGGCATTCATGAGGATCCGAAAAGTCTAAACCTTGTCTATGGTATTCCGAGTAGGATTCTAGGATTGAATGACTGTGACGAGCTTCAAACTCCTGAAGGCTGGGCGTGATGACAAACGCAAAAGAATCAAGGGATTCTATTCCAACCTGATTGAGAACCGACAGATGATTAGCCGTGCCGTGACAGAGCATAGGACCATTTTCACTAAGAGGATGGGATGTAGCCATTGACAACGGTGATGCCCTACATACAGCTTGCCATGGAAAGGAGTAAGAAGGATTGGATGAAAGCAATAAGAAATTAGAGGTCCGAGAGGATTCCAGCATCTCCACACGCCTATCTGAAATTCCCACTATTGATTTACATAAGTATTTCTATCCGTTTTTATTTTCTATTTATTATTAATTATTCGAAAATCCATAAACCAATTTAATCTGCCTAACTGAGATTTACAAGGTGACCATAGCTTGCTTCATACCAACAATCTCCGTGGGATCGACCCTTACTAACGTAAGGTATTACTTAGACGACCCAGTGCACTTGCTGGTTAGTTGTGCGGTGTTGTGAATTGAATTTCAGACACCGTGATATTGAGCACCAAGTTTTTGGAGCCATTACCGGGGATTGTTTCGAGTTAGAAAAGAATGAATCACAATTTCGTCCACCAAGTTTTTGGCGCCGTTGCCGGGGATTGTTCGAGTATGGACAACTGACGGTTCATCTTGTTGCTCAGATTAGGTAATTTTCTTTTCAAAAATCTTTTTCAAAAATTTTCTCTTCTTCTTCGTTTTTCCTAACTTTATTTTCGAAAAAAATAATAAAAATCCAAAAAATTAAAAAATCATAAAAATCAAAAATATTTTATGTTCCTTGTTTGAGTCTTGAGTCAACTTTTAAGTTTGGTGTCAATTGCATGCTTTAAAAATTTTTCTCGCATTTTTCGAAAATTTCATGCATTCATAGTGTTCTTCATGATCTTCAAGTTGTTCTTGATAAGTCCTCTTGTTTGATCTTGATGTTTTCTTGTTTTGTGTTGTTTGTTGTTTTTCATGTGCATTTTTCGTTTGTTAGAATCCATGCATTCAAGATTTCTAAGTTTGGTGTCTTGCATGTTTTCTTTGCATCAAAAATTTTTCAAAATTATGTTCTTGATGTTCATCATGATCTTCAAAGTGTTCTTGGTGTTCATCTTGACATTCATAGTGTTCTTGCATGCATCTTGTGTTTTGATCCAAAATTTTCATGTTTTGGGTCATATTTGTGTTTTTCTCTCTCATCTTTAAAAATTCAAAAATAAAAAAAATCTTTTCCTTATTTCCCTCCAAAATTTTCGAAATTTTGGGTTGACTTGGTCAAAAATTTTCAAAATTAGTTGTTTCTCACAAGTCAAGTCAAAATTTCAATTTTAAAAATCTTATCTTTTCAAAATCTTTTTTCAAAAATCATATCTTTTCCATTTTTTTTATTTTCGAAAATTTTAAAAATTATTTTTTTCAAAATCTTTTTCTTACCTTTATATCATATTTTCGAAAATATGCTAACAATTAATGTGATTGATTCAAAAATTTGAAGTTTGTTACTTTCTTGTTAAGAAAGGTTCAATCTTTAAATTCTAGAATCTTATCTTGTAATTTCTTGTTAGTTAAGTCATTTTAAAAATTAAATCTTTTTCAAAATATCTTTTTCTAAAAATTTTTATCTTATCTTTTATCATATCTTTTTCAAAAATTTTATCTTTTTTAAAATTTGATTTCAAAATATCTTATTTAACTTCTTATCTTCTTATCTCTTCAATGTTGATTTCAAATCTTTTTCAATCAACTAACTAACTTTTTGTTTGTTTCTTATCTTTTTCAAAATCACCTAACTACTTTTCCCTCTCTAATTTTCGAAAATATCTCATCCCTTTTTCAAAATTTTTTTTAATTGTTTTAAATTTTAATTTTAATCTTATTTTATATTTAATTTTCAAAAATTACTAACCCCTTTTTCAAAATTATTTTCGAAAATTCTCCCTCTCTTTTCTTATTCTATTTAATTATTTAATTACTAACACTTCTCTTCACCTCTCTTCATCTAAAAATCCGAATCCATTCTTCTTCATTCTTCTACCCCCTTCTTTTTCTACTAACATAAAGGAATCTCTATACTGTGACATAGAGGATTCCTCTTTCTTTTCTTGTTTTCTTCTCTTTCATATGAGCAGGAACAGGGAAAAAGGCCTCTTGTTGAAATAGATCCAGAACCTGAAAGGACTTTGAAGAGGAAATTAAGAGAAGCTAAATTACATTATTCTAAAGGTAACCTTTCAGAAATATTAGAACAAGAGAAGGAGATGGCAGCCGAAAATAATAATAATGCAAGAAGGATGCTTGGTGACTTCACAAAGCCATCGTCCAAATTTGATGGAAGAAGCATCTCCATTCCTGCCATTAGAGCCAATAATTTTGAGCTTAAGCCTCAACTAGTTGCTTTAATGCAACAAAACTGCAAGTTTTATGGACTTCCATCTGAAGCTCCTTATCAGTTTTTAACTGAGTTCTTGCAGATCTGTGAGACTGTAAAGACGAATGGAGTTGATCCTGAAGTCTATAGACTCATGCTTTTCCCTTTTGCTGTAAGGGACAAAGCTAGAATATGGTTGGATTCACAACCTAAGGATAGCCTGGACTCCTGGGATAAGCTGGTCACAGCCTTCTTGGATAAATTCTTTCCTCCTCAAAAGCTGAGCAAGCTGAGAGTGGATGTTCAAACCTTCAAACAAAAAGATGGTGAATCCCTCTATGAAGCTTGGGAAAGATACAAGCAGCTGACCAAAAGATGTCCATCTGACATGTTTTCAAAATGGACCATATTAGATATATTCTATTATGGTCTCTCTGAATTTTCAAAAATGTCATTGGACCATTCTGCAGGTGGATCTATTCACCTAAAGAAAACGCCTGAAGAGGCTCAAGAACTCATTGATATGGTTGCAAACAACCAATTCATGTACACTTCTGAGAGGAATTCCGTGAATAATGGGATACCTCAAAAGAAAGGAGTTCTTGAAATTGATACTCTGAATGCCATATTGGCTCAGAACAAAGTGTTGACTCAACAGGTCAACATGATCTCTCAAAATCTGAATGGATGGCAACATGCATCCAACAGTACTAGAGAGGCAGCTTCTGAAGAAGCTTATGATCCTGAGAACCCTGCCATGGCAGAGGTTAATTACATGGGTGAACCTTATGGAAACACCTATAACTCATCATGGAGAAATCATCCAAATTTCTCATGGAAGGATCAACAAAAGCCTCAACAAGGCTTTAACAATGGTGGACGCAATAGACTGAGCAATAGCAAGCCATATCCATCATCTTCTCAGCAACAGACAGAGAATTCTAAAAAAAACACTTCTAATTTAGCCAATCTAGTCTCTGATCTGTCAAAGGCCACTTTCAGTTTCATGAATGAAACAAGATCCTCCATCAGAAATCTGGAGGCACAAGTGGGCCAGCTGAGTAAGAAAGTCATTGAAACTCCTCCCAGTATTCTCCCAAGCAATACAGAAGAGAATCCAAAAGGAGAGTGCAAGGCCATTGATATAATCAATGTGGCCGAATGCACAAGGGAGGAGGAGGACGAAAATCCTAGTGAGGAAGACCTCCTGGGACGTCCCTCAAACAAGAAGGAGTTTTCTATTAAGGATCCAAAGGAATCTGAGGCTCATATAGAGACCATAGAGATTCCATTAAATCTCCTTCTGCCATTCATGAGCTCTGAAGACTATTCTTCCTCTGAAGAGGATGAAGATGTGAATGGAGAGCAAGTTGCTCAATATTTAGGAGCTATCATGAAGCTGAATGCCAAGTTGTTTGGTAATGAGACTTGGGAAAGTGAACCTCCCTTGCTCATTAGTGAACTGGATACCTGGATTCAGCAAATTTTACCTCAAAAGAAACAAGATCCTGGCAAGTTCTTACTACCTTGTACCATAGGCACCATGACCTTTGCAAAAGCTCTGTGTGATCTGGGGTCAGGGATAAATCTTATGCCACTCTCTGTAATGGAGAAGCTGGGGATCATTGAGGTACAACCTGCCTTGTTCTCATTACAATTGGCAGACAAGTCATTGAGACAAGCTTATGGAATAGTAGAGGACGTGTTAGTAAAGGTTGAAGGCCTTTACATCCCTGCTGATTTCATAATCTTAGACACTAGGAAGGAAGAGGATGATTGCATCATCCTTGGAAGACCTTTCCTAGCCACAGCAGGAGCTGTGATAGATGTCAACAGAGGTGAATTAGTCCTTCAATTGAATGGGGACTACCTTGTGTTTAAGGCACATGGCCATCCCTCTGTGACAAAAGAGAGTAAGCATGAAGAGCTTCTCTCAGTTCAGAGTCAAGAAGAGCCCCCACAGTCAAACTCTAAGTTTGGTGTTGGGAGGCCACAACCAAACTCTAAGTTTGGTGTTAAGATCCCATATCCAAACTCTAAGTTTGGTGTTGGGACCACACAACATTGACCTGATCACCTTGTGGCTCCATGAGAGCCACTGTCAAGCTATTGACATTAAAGAAGCGCTTGTTGGGAGGCAACCCAATTTTTATTTATCTAATTTTTATTCTATTCTATATTATTGTTATTTTGTGTTTATTAGATACATGATCATGAGGAGTCACGAAAAAATCATAAAAATTAAAAACAGAATCAAAAACAGCAGAAGAAAAAAAATCACACCCTGGAGGAAGCACAGGCTGGCGTTCAACGCCAGTAAGATGCATCTGGCCGGCGTTCAACGCCAGAACAGAGCATCATTCTGGCGCTGAACGCCAGAAACAAGCAACATTCTGGCGCTGAACGCCAGGAATGTGCCTAAAGAAGAAAAGCTGGCGCTGAACGCCAGTAACAAGCATGAAACTGGCGTTCAACGCCAGAAACATGCTTTACATGGGCGTTAAACGCCCAGAATGTGCACCACACAGCGTTTAAACGCCAGAATGGTGTGCAAAGGCAATTTACATGCCTATTTGGTGCAGGGATGGAATTCCTTGACACCTTAGGATCTGTGGACCCCACAGGATCACCTCAGGATCTGTGGACCCCACAGGATCCCCACCTACTATATTCCCACCTTACCTCCTAATCCTATTTTTGTGATTACTCTTCCCCATGTCACACTTCTCAACACCCTTCACCAATCACCTCAATCTCTCTTCCCAATTACCCCCTTCACCACTCACATCCATCCACTCTTCCCCATAAACCCCACCTACCTTCAAAAATTCAAAACCATTTTCCCACCCATTCCCACCCTAAATGGCCGAACATATACTCTCCTCTCTCCCTATATATACCCTTACATCCTACTTCATTTTCACACAACACAACCCCCTCTCCCTCACCTTGGCCGAACCTACATCTCTCATTCTCCTCCATATTTTCTTCTTCTTCTTCTTCTATTCTTTCTTCTCTTGCTCGAGGGCGAGCAATATTTTAAGTTTGGTGTGGTAAAAGCATAAGCTTTTTGTTTTTCCACTACCATCAATGGCACCTAAGACCGGAGAATCCTCTAGAAAAGGAAAAGGGAAGACAAAAGCTTCCACCTCCGAGTCATGGGAGATGGAAAGATTCATCTTCAAGAGCCATCAAGACCACTTCTATGATGTTGTGGCAAAGAAGAAGGTGATCCCTGAGGTCCCTTTCAAGCTCAAGAAAAATGAGTATCCGGAGATCCGACATGGAATCCGAAGAAGAGGTTGGGAAGTCCTAACCAACCCCATGCAACAAGTCGGAATCTTAATGGTTCAAGAGTTCTATGCCAATGCATGGATCACTAGGAACCATGATCAAAGTATGAACCCGAGTCCAAAGAATTATCTCACAATGGTTCGGGGGAAATACTTAGATTTTAGTCCGGAAAATGTGAGGTTGGCATTCCACTTGCCCATGATGCAAGGAGATGAACGCCCCTACACTAGAAGGGTCAACTTTAATCAAAGGTTGGACCAAGTCCTTATGGACATATGTGTGGAAGGAGCTCAATGGAAGAGAGACTCCAAAGGCAAGCCAGTCCAACTAAGAAGACTGGACCTCAAGCCTGTGGCTAGAGGATGGTTGGAGTTCATTCAACGCTCCATCATTCCCACTAGCAACCGATCCGAAGTTACTGTGGATCGGGCCATCATGATTCATAGCATCATGATTGGAGAGGAAGTAGAAGTTCATGAGGTCATCTCCAATGAATTCTACAAAATAGCCGACAAGCCCTCCACCATGGCACGGCTAGCTTTTCCTCACCTTATTTGCCATCTATGTTACTCAGCTGGAGTTATCATAGAAGGAGATATCTCCATTGAAGAGGATAAGCCCATCACCAAGAAGAGAATGGAGCAAGCAAGAGAGACCCTCCACGGTTCTCAAGAGATGCATGAGGAAGCTCATCATCAAGAAATCCCTGAGATGCCTCAAGGGATGCACTTTCCTCCCAACAACTATTGGGAACAACTCAACACTTCCTTAGAAGATTTGAGCCACAATGTGGAACAATTAAGGGTGGAACATCATGAGCACTCCATCATTCTCCAAGAAATAAGAGAAGACCAAAAAGCAATGAGGGAGGAGCAACAAAGGCAAGGAAGGGACATAGAAGAGCTTAAGAACATTGTTGGTCCTTCAAGAAGAAGACGCCACTAAAGGTGGATTCATTCCTTGTTCTTATTTCTTTCTGCTTTTCGATTTTTATGTTGTATGTTTATCTATGTTTTGTGTCTCTACTTCATGATCATTAGTTTGTAGTAACCATGCCTTAAAGCTATGAATAAAATCCATTAATCCTTCACCTCTCTTAAATGAAAAATGTTTTAATTCAAAAGAACAAGAAGTACATGAATTTCGAAATTTATCCTTGAATTTAATTTAATTATATTGATGTGGTGACAATACTTTTGTTTTCTGAATGAATGCTTGAACAATGCATGTGTCTTTTGATCTTGTTGTTTATGAATGTTAAAACTGTTGGCTCTTAAAAGAATGATGAACAAAGAGAAATGTTATTGATGATCTGAAAAATCATGAAATTGATTCTTGAAGCAAGAAAAAGCAGTGAAAAAGAAAGCTTGCAAAAAAAATGGCGAAAAAAAAATATAGAAAGAAAAAGAAAAAGCAAGCAGAAAAAGCCAATAGCCCTTAAAACCAAAAGGCAAGGATAAAAAGGATCCAAGGCTTTGAGCATCAATGGATAGGAGGGCCTAAGGAAATTAAATCCAGGTCTAAGCGGCTAAATCAAGCTATCCCTAACCATGTGCTTGTGTCATGAAGGTCCAAGTGAAAAGCTTGAGACTGAGTGGTTAAAGTCGTGATCCAAAGCAAAAGAGTGTGCTTAAGAGCTCTGGACACCACTAACTGGGGACTCTAGCAAAGCTGAGTCACAATCTGAAAAGGTTCACCCAGTTATGTGTCTGTGGCATTTATGTATCCGGTGGTAATACTGGAAAACAAAGTGCTTAGGGCCACGGCCAAGACTCATAAGTAGCTGTATTCAAGAATCAACATGCTTAACTAGGAAAGTCAATAACACTATCCGAAATTCTAAGTTCCTAGAGAAGCCAATCATTCTAAATTTTAAAGGAAAAAGTGAGATGCCAAAACTGTTCAGAAGCAAAAAGCTACAAGTCCCGCTCATCTAACTAGAATTAATATTCATTGATATTTTGGAATTTATAGTATATTCTCTTCTTTTTATCCTAATTGATTTTCAGTTGCTTGGGGACAAGCAACACTTTAAGTTTGGTGTTGTGATGAGCGGATAATTTATACGCTTTTTGGCATTATTTTTAGGTAGTTTTTAGTAAGTTCAAGCTACTTTTAGGGATGTTTTCATTAGTTTTTATGTTAAATTCACATTTCTGGACTTTACTATGAGTTTGTGTGTTTTTCTATAATTTCAGGTAATTTCTGGTTGAAATTGAGGGACTTGAGCAAAACTCTAAAAAAGGCTGACAAAAGGACTACTGATGCTGTTGGAATCTGACCTCCCTGCACTCAAAATGGATTTTCTGGAGCTACAGAACTCCAAATGGCGCGCTCTCAACGGCGTTGGAAAGTAGACATCCAGAGCTTTCCAGAAATATATAATAGTCCATACTTTATTCAGAAATTGAACGCCAAGTACATTCTGCTGTCTGGAGTTAAACGCTAGAAACACGTCGTGATCCGGAGTTGAACGCCCAAAACACGTTATAACTTGGAGTTCAACTCCAAGAGAGGCCTCAGCTCGTGGATAGATCAAGCTCAGCCCAAGCATACACCAAGTGGGCCCCGGAAGTGGATTTATGCATCAATTACTTACTCATGTAAACCCTAGTAGCTAGTCTAGTATAAATAGGATAGTTTACTATTGTATTAGACATCTTTGGTCTCAGTTTTGTTTTATCCTTCATCTTAGGAGACTATTGATCACGTTTTGGGGGCTGGCCATTCGGCCATGCCTGAACCTTTTACTTATGTATTTTCGACAGTGGAGTTTCTGCACACCATAGATTAAGGGTGTGGAGCTCTGCTGTACCTCAAGTTTCAATACAATTATTATTACTTTCTATTCAATTCTCTTTTATTCCTATTCCAAGATATACGTTGCACAACACTTTGATGAATGTGATGATCCGTGACACTCATCATCATTCTCACACATGAATGGGCGTGATTGACAACTACTTCCGTTCTACTCTAGGCCGGGCGCATATCTGTTAGATTCCCCAACAGAATCTTCGTGGTATAAGTTAGATAGATGGCGGCATTCATGAGGATCCGGAAAGTCTAAACCTTGTCTATGGTATTCTGAGTAGGATTCTAGGATTGAATGACTGTGACGAGCTTCAAACTCCTGAAGGCTGGGCGTGATGACAAACGCAAAAGAATCAATGGATTCTATTCCAACCTGATTGAGAACCGACAGATGATTAGCCGTGCCGTGACAGAGCATAGGACCATTTTCACTGAGAGGATGGGATGTAGCCATTGACAACGGTGATGCCCTACATACAGCTTGCCATGGAGAGGAGTAAGATGGATTGGATGAAAGCAATAAGAAAGTAGAGGTCCGAGAGGATTCCAGCATCTCCACACGCCTATCTGAAATTCCCACTATTGATTTACATAAGTATTTCTATCCCTTTTTATTTTATATTTATTATTAATTATTCGAAAATCCATAAATCAATTTAATCTGCCTAACTGAGATTTACAAGGTGACCATAGCTTGCTTCATACCAACAATCTCCGTGGGATCGACCCTTACTCACATAAGGTATTACTTGGACGACCCAGTGCACTTGCTGGTTAGTTGTGAGGAGTTGTGAATTGAATTTTAGACACCGTGATATTGAGCACCAAGTTTTTGGAGCCATTACCGGGGATTGTTTCGAGTTAGAAAAGAATGAATCACAATTTCATCCACCAGTATTCCGAGTAGGATTCCGGTATTGAATGACTGTGACGAGCTTCAAACTCCTGAAGGCTGGGCGTGATGACAAACGCAAAAGAATCAAGGGATTCTACTCCAACCTGATTGAGAACCGACAGATGATTAGTTGTGCTGTGATAGAGCATTTGGACCATTTTCACTGAGAGGGTGAGATGTAGCTATCAACAAGGGTGATGCCTCCAGACGATTAGCCGTGCAGTGACAGCGCATAGGACCATTTTCCCGAGAGGATTAAAAGTAGCCATTGATGATAGTGATGCCCTACATACAGCTTGCCATGGAAAGGAGTAACAAGGATTGGATGAAAGCAATAAGAAAGTAGAGATTCGAAAGGATTCTAGCATCTCCACACGCCTATCTGAAATTCCTACTATTGATTTACATAAGTATTTCTATCCCTTTTTATTTTCTATTTATTATTAATTTTCGAAACCCATAACCATTTAATCTGCCTAACTGAGATTTACAAGGTGACCATAGCTTGCTTCATACCAACAATCTCTGTGGGATCGACCCTTACTCACGTAAGGTATTACTTGGATGACCCAGTACACTTGCTGGTTAAGTTGAACGGAGTTGTGTCCACACATAGCCAAGAGCCATAATAATGATTCCATACAATAACAAAGAGTACTACATTGATGTGATCACAATTTCGTCTACCATTGCCAAATTTCAGGGTGACGCGTTCGTGTGGTAGACGCGATCGCGTGAATGGCCAAACTTCGAAAAACGACGCGGACGCGTGGGGCACGCGTTCGCGCGGTAGGGCTTGTGCGTCTAGCACCATTCTAGCCCCGTTCCAGCCTAACATTCTGCCATACACCCTTGTTTATATCGATTTATAGGGCACGCGTTCACGTGGTTGACGCGAACGCATGGGAGACATTTTCCTCACAGGACGCAGACGCGTCAGGGACGCGGTCGCGTGGTTCAATTTGGGCCAAAGGCACGCCTCTAGCCACACTTTCGCGTAACTCTCTATTCAATCTTATTTTCTTCCCAACGCACATATGACGCGGATGCGTCGGCGACGCTGTCGCGTCGCATGCGTTCCCCCCCTTTTTTTATATATGCAATATGCAAATGCAAACTATATGCACTAATACTGAGAAGGGTTATTGAAAAAGAAAACTAAGAAGAGAGAAAGGAACGATCATACCATAGTGGGTTGTCTCCCACCTAGCACTTTGTTTTAACGTCTTTAAGTTGGACACTCCACTAGCTCAGTCTTCTGCTGTGGGTGGATCTTCCAAGAGGAAGATCTCTAGCTCCTTCTTTTTCTTCATCTTCTCACCATGATATAGCTTTAAGCGATGTCCATTGACTTTGATGAATTCAGAGCTTGAAGGATGACTCAGGTGGAAAACTCTGTGTGGCTTAGCCTTCTCTACTCTATAAGGACTGTCCCATCTTGATCTCAACTTGCCTGGCATGAAACTCAATCTGGATTTGTAAAGGAGGACTAAGTCCCTAGGTTGGAACTCTCTCCTCTTGATGTACTTATCATGCACAGCCTTCATCTTTTCCTTGTAAAGCTTGGAGTTCTCATAAGCTTCTAGGTAAAGGCTTTCTAATTCCTGCAGTTGCAACTTCCTTTCAGCTCCGGCTTTCTCAAATCCCATGTTGTACTCCTTCACTACCCAAAAGGCTTTGTGCTCTACCTCAACTGGGAGGTGACAGGCCTTTCCGTAAACTAAGCGGAAAGGGCTCATCCCAATGGGTGTCTTTTGTATGCCGTTCTGTATGCCCAGAGTGCATCTTGTAGTCTGGTGCTCCAGTCTCTTCGATGAGGTTTGACTATCTTCTGCAATATACGCTTTATCTCTCTGTTAGACACCTCGGCTTGCCCATTAGTCTGAGGATGGTAGGCTGTTGCCACTTTATGAATTATCCCATGCTTTTTCAGTAATCCTGTTAGTCTCCTGTTACAAAAATGGGTGCCTTGATCGCTCACGATTGCTCGTGGTGATCTAAAGCGACAAATGATATGGTTTCTAACAAAGAAAACAACGGTTTTAGCATCATCAGTGTGGGTAGGAATTACTTCCACCCATTTAGAAACGTAATCCATAGCTAACAATATATAAAAGTAACCATTAGAATTTGGAAATGGACCCATGAAGTCAATGCCCCAAACTTCAAAAATTTCATAGAAAAGCATAATCTGTTGAGGTATCTCATCCTTCTTGGATATATTACCAAACCTTTGGCATGGGAAACAAGATTTACAAAATTCAGCAGTGTCTTTAAAAAGAGTGGGCTACCAGAATCCACAGTCTAGAATTTTTCTAGCTGTTCTTTGAGGGCCAAATTGTCCTACACTCTCAGATGAGTGGCAGGCCTCTAAAATGGACTGGAATTCTAATTGAGGCACACACCGTCTAATTACCTGGTCAGCACCACACCTCCATAAATACGGATCATCCCATATATAATATTTTGACTCGCTTTTCAGCTTGTCTCTTTGATGCTTAGTAAAGTTTGGAGGAAAAGTGCGTCTGACTAGATAATTAGCTACAGGCGCATACCAAGGGACTACTTCAGATACTACTTGTAAGTTGTCGAATGGGAAATTATCATTTATAGGAGTGGAGGCATCCGTGATGTGCTCGAGGTGACTCAAGTGGTCTGCCACTAGATTCTGGCTACCATTCTTATCCTTGATTTCTAAATCAAATTCTTGTAGTAGCAGTATCCAACGTATAAGCCTTGGTTTGGACTCCTTTTTAGCTAATAAATACTTTAGAGCTACGTGGTCTGAGTACACTACTACTTTAGTACCAAGTAAATAGGCTCAGAATTTATCCAGAGCGAACACAATAGCTAAGAGCTCTTTTTCAGTAGTAGTGTAATTAGACTGAGCAGCGTCTAAAGTCTTAGACGCATAAGCAATTACGAAAGGATCCTTACCTTCACGCTGAGCCAGCATTGCTCCTACTGTATGATTGGAAGCATCGCACATGATTTCAAATGGCTAACTCCAGTCTGGTCCTCTCACAATTGGAGCTTGAGTCAGGGCGGTCTTCAGCTTATCAAAAGCTTGCTTACAATCTTCACGGAACTCAAACTTGATATCTTTCTGCAGCAATCTGGATAAAGGTAATGCTACCATACTGAAGTCCTTAATGAATCTCCTGTAAAAACCTGCATGGCCAAGGAACGAACGGACTTCCCTCACGGAGGAGGGGTAAGGTAAACTAGAAATAACATCCACCTTTGCTGGGTCTACAAAGATACCAGTATCAGAAATAACATGTCCTAGAACAATTCCTTGTTTCACCACAAAATGACATTTTTTAAAATTTAAAACAAGGTTTGAACTAACACACCTGTCCAATACTCTAGATAAACTATCCAAGCAAAGGCTAAATGAATCACCATATACGCTAAAGTCATCCATAAAAACTTCCATATAGGTCTCAATGAGATCAGAGAAAAGACTCATCATTCACCTTTGAAAAGTAACTGGTGCATTGCATAAGCCAAAGGGCATTCTCTTATAAGTATAAGTTCCAAAAGGACATGTAAAAGTAGTCTTTTCCTGATCTTCAGGGGCTATATGAATTTAAAAGTAGCATGTATAACCATCAAAAAAACAATAATGGGATTTACCTGACAGGCGATCAAGCATTTGATCAATGAATGGCAAGGGGTAATGATCCTTGCGAGTGGCTTGGTTGAGACGCCTATAGTTATGAGTGGCTGCCACAGTGTTGTCTTCCTGCTGGAGCTGCGGACATTCATTAGTATAATGACTATAATCAGCACATATCCCGCATACTCTTTATGGAACCAACTGTTGGCCTTGTTGTGGTGGGGGAGGCTGAGCTTGTTGAACCTGTTGTTGATTCAACTGCATCTGCTTCAGTAGGTTGGTCATTTCACATATACTCTGAGTCAGAGCAGTAGTCTCCTTTCCAGAGGATACCTCTGCAACAGCTTTTGACCGGTTTTGTTTCTGCCTGTGATTCCTAGTAGATTCAGCTAAGTCGCTAATCAATTGCCATGCCTCATCAGTGGTCTTGTACTTTTTCATAGACCCTTTGCTAGCACCTTCCAATGTGGTCTTATCTTGAGGCTTCATGCCCTGTGTGAAGTAGCCGAGCAACACTATCTTGTCAAGCATATGGTGGGGACATGCTTCCAGAAGATTGTTGAAGCACTCCCAATATTCGTAGAGAGTCTTGGATTCGTCCTGAACAATCATGGAAATCTCTTTCCTTAGTTTATCAGTAACTTCAGCTGGAAAGAATTTTTCCAAAAATTCTTTTCTAAGCGTATCCCAGTTAGAAATAGTTGCTCCGGGCTGAGTGTAGTACCACTCTCTTGCCTTTCCCTCAAGAGAGAATGGGAAGGCTTTTAACAGAATAGAAGTTTCATCAGCACAATCACGCTTAACAGTAGAACAAGCTGTCTG
Organism: Arachis stenosperma; assembly: GCF_014773155.1. Taxonomy (NCBI): domain Eukaryota; kingdom Viridiplantae; phylum Streptophyta; class Magnoliopsida; order Fabales; family Fabaceae; genus Arachis; species Arachis stenosperma. Next base: position 88,134,018 of record NC_080380.1, read on the forward strand.
GAAATCCCTAAGGTGCTTGATAGGCTCTTGAGCAGGTAAGCCATGAAACTTGGGCATCAAGTTGAGTAGTGCAGTCTTTATTTCAAAATCTACAGCCACCGCTGGGTGACGCACCTGATATGGCTGCAGTGTAAAATCTGGGGCTCCAGCTTCCTGGATAGTAACTCTCCTAGGTGCTGCCATGTTATCTGCACATGAATCAATTGAATCAGTAGAGGAGCTTATTTCTTCCTCAAATGGTGATTTAGATTCGCCCTCAGATGAGACTGGTGAATTGACGTTAATCACTTCACCACCCTCAGAGGCTAGCCAGCGTCGAGCTCGCCTAATACGTGAAATAGTTCTCTCAATTTCGGGATCAAAAGCGGCTAAGCTCGAATCAGGAAATGAACGAGTCATTCAATGGAAGAGACATATAGCTCATGGTAACAAAAACAAAATAAAATAAAATGCAAATAAATAAATTCCAATCAATAAATTAGCACTCTACTGCAACTCCCCGGCAATGGCGCTAAAAATTGACGTGGCAGAAATTGGCAGATTATGAAATTATTGTGAGAGACACGTTGCAAGTACATTTCTTAACCAACAAAAATCTGCTTGTCAATTTAGAAGGGTTGTCACAAAATTAAAATTAAAATACTGGGAGTATAAATCCCAGGTCGTCTCCCAACGAGTTGCAGAAAGATATGCTATTTTATTAACCAAAGGTTTTCCAAAAATGGTTTTGAGTTTGATAAAAAGGAAACTAAATCAGAGAAATTATGTAATTTAAATAAAAATCTTGACCAGGAGTAGATTAATCAGAAGTTCTATCCTTGTTGGGGTTCTCCCAAGATCAATAGATAATTGAAGGTTGTTTCTACTTAGTTATCCTTTACTAGGTAGAGGAAAGTCAAGTAAGTTGGAAGTCTACTTCTATTCACAAGTTCTAATCCTCTCCCTTGGGAAGGATTAGTGTCAGTGACTAGAGAGCCATCCAACAATAAACCCAATTACAATTTACTCTTGAGCACTCTAACTCAAGGTTCTCCTTTCAATCAACTCCCAATCAAGTTAGAGAACTACTCCATTATTATAAATGTAAACTTCACAAAATAAAAAAGAGGAATAAAGAAAGACATGGTAAACAATAATAAAAAAGATCAATTAAAAATAAAAATAGTTCTTGTATTAATAAATTCTAAAAATAATCCAATTACAACTCTGAACAAATTAAGGATATGAAAGAGTAAGTAAAAAGTAGAGAAAACAAACTAGAGCGATGAAGTCTTGTGGAGGTAATAACTCTTCTCAATATCCCAATCCAAAAAGCAATAAAAACAAAATCCTAAGAACTATGAATGTGTAGAGAGAAAACCTAGAGGAAGAGTAAAAATCAGATCTAAAACTAAAAATTATGCACAATGAGAATTGTCCTTTGTCTCTGCATGTTCCTTGGCTCTAATCTACGTTTCTGGGCCGAAAGCTGGGTTAAAACGCAGCCCAGAATCCATGCCAACAATTTCTGCAAATTCTGCAGATCGCACACGTCACGCGACCGCGTCGTCCACGCGATCATGTCATCCAGCGTTTTTCCATGCTACGCGTGCGCGTCGTCCACGCATTCGCGTCACTTGTGCAGCTTCCAATCCACGCGTTCGCATCAGGCACGCGAGCGCGTCACTAGGATTTCCTCCATTTCACGCGGTCGCGTGAGCCATGCGTCCGCGTCACTTCTAGCTGGTCACCTCCTCGATTTCTTATGTTCCTTCCATTTTTGCAAGCTTCCTCTCTATTCTCCAAGCCATTTCTGACCTATGAAGCCTGAAACTCTTAACACACGGATCACGGCATCGAATGGTATAGAGGAGAATTAAAATACATAAAAGATCTTTAAGAAGCAAGTTTTCAAACATAGCACAAATTTAGGAAGGAATTCTAAATACATGCAAATCATATGAATAAGTGGGTGAAGATTTGATAAAACCACACAATTAAACACAAGATAAATCATAAAATAATAGTTTATCACTGTGCAAAAGAGCAGGAGTACTCTTTAAGGATGAAAATACTGAGAAAGTAAAAGGAAGCAGAGGAGTCACTAAGCAAAGCATGGAGGGTGTCTGATGAGCGGATAATTTGTATACTTTTTGGCATTGTTTTTAGTATGTTTTTGATATCTTTTAGTTAGATTTTAGTACATTTTTATTAGTTTTTATTTAAAATTCACTTTTCTGGACTTTACTATGAGTTTGTGTGTTTTTCTGTGATTTCAGGTATTTTCTGGCTGAAATTGAGGGACCTGAGCAAAAATCTGATTCAGAGACCAAAAAGGACTGCAGATGCTGTTGGATTCTGACCTCCCTGCACTCGAAGTGGATTTTCTGGAGCTACAGAAGCCCAATTGGCGCGCTCTCAACGGCGTTGGAAAGTAGACATCCAGGGCTTTCCAGCAATATATAATAGTCCATACTTTGTCCAAGATTTGATGGCCCAAACCCGCGAAGCAATCCGGCCTCAGGAATTCCAGCGTTAAACGCCGGAACAGGAATAAAAGTTGGAGTTAAACGCCCAAACTGGCATGGGAGCTGGCGTTTAACTCCAGAAAAGGTCTCTACACGAATTTCCTTGATTGCTCAGCCCAAGCACACACCAAGTGGGCCCGGAAGTGGATTTTTATGTCATTTACTCATTTCTGTACACCTTAGGTTACTAGTTTACTATTAATAGGACCTTTTACTATTGTATTAGTAGACTTTGGTAGCTATCTTCACTTTTAGGCTATCTTAGATCTTTGGGAGGCTGGCCATTCGGCCATGCCTAGACCTTGTTCTTATGTATTTTCAACGGTGGAGTTTCTACACACCATAGATTAAGGGTGTGGAGCTCTGCTGTACCTCGAGTATTAATGCAATTACTATTGTTCTTCCATTCAATTCCGCTTGTTCTTTTACCAAGATATCACTTGTTCTTCAACATGATGATGGTGATGATTGACGCCCATCACCACTCTCACCTATGAACAAGGTGACTGACAACCATTCTTGTTCTACAAGCATTCGAGGCTTAGTGAATATCTCTTGGATTCTTCGGAGTCTTCGTGGTATAGGCAGGACCTGATGGCAGCATTCAAGAGAATCCGGAAGGTCTAACCTTGTCTGTGGTGTTCTGAGTAGGACTCAATGACTGAATGACTGTGACGTGCTTCAAACCCTGAGGGCGGGGGCGTTAGTGATAACGCAAAAGAATCACTGGATTCTATTCCGCGCCTGATTGAGAACCGACAGATGAATTCCGCTATGCCGTGACAGGACATATGCAATCGCTTTCACTGAGAGGATGGGAGGTAGCTGCTGACAACAGTGAGACCCTATACGAGCTTGCCATGGAAAGGAGTAAGAAGGATTGGATGAAGGCTGTAGGAAAGCAGAGAGACGGAAGGGAAGGCATCTTCATACACTTGTCTGAAGCTCTTACACCAATGAATTACATAAGTATCACTATCTTTATCTTGTATGTTATTTTCGTTCATCATCATCATATACATTTGAGTTTGCCTGACTAAGATTTACAAGATGACCATAGCTTGCTTCAATACTAACAATCTCCGTGGGATCGACCCTTACTCACGTAAGGTTTATTACTTGGACGACCCAGTGCACTTGCTGGTTAGTTGTGCGAAGTTGTGTAATGCCATGGTATTGAGCGCACCAAGTTTTTGGAGCCATTACCAGGGATTATGAGAGTTGTGAAAAAGTATAGTTCACAATTTCGCCGACCAAGTTTTTGGCGCCGTTGCCGGGGATTGTTCAAGTTTTGAGCAAGCTCTTTGTCCGGTAACATCAGTGCCAAAATCCGGCAACAGCACCAAGTTTTTGGCGCCGTTGCCGGGGATTGTTCATGTTTTGAGCAAGCTTTTGGTAACATCAGAGCCAAGATCCGGCAACAACATCAAATTTTTGGTGTTATTGCCCGGGATTGTTTAGGCTGGACAACTGACGGTTCATCTTGTTGCTTAGATTAGGTATTTTTTTTTCGAAATTCTTGAAGGTGAATTCTAGAGTTTCATGATGATTTGTTGAAATCTGGCTGGCTGAGAAGCCATGTCTAATCTGATTGGACCGAGGTTTCAACTTATCACCACAAGAGCTTGTTGATTTCGTATCAATCTTGCTGTTGGAGCAGTGATTTGCTAAGGCTTGGCTGACCTTGGTCATGTCTGGTGTTTTGGACCGAAGCTTTCTTTGAAAGCTTGGCTGGCTGTGAAGCCATGTCTAATTCCTGGACCGGAGTCTTAGACTAGCATTGCACTGATTCCTAGAATTCTCATTAAGAATTTTGATGTTTTCACTTAAATTTTCGAAAATCAAAAAAAAAAAAATTTACAAAACCATAAAAATCCAAAAATATTTCTTGTTTGAGTCTAGAGTCTCATCTTAAGTTTGGTGTCAAATGCATGTCTTTGTTATATTTTTCGAATCCATGCATATATTTTGTGTTCTAATCTTTGAATTCTATTGACTTGAAGTATTTTTTTTGTGTCTCATATGCATTCTCATATTGTTAGTGTCAGTAGTACACAAACTGCTAAGTTTGGTGTCTTGCATGCATTGTTATTTGATTCTTGTTGCATTTTGATTATTAAAAATCCAAAAATATTTTTAATTTGTGTCTTTTCAAGTCAATGATACAAAGAATTGAAGATTTAGAACATACTGCAGAGGAATTATACAGAAAAAGCTGAGCATTCAAAAATGCCCAGTGAAGAAGGCAGACTGGCATTTAAACGCCAGCCAGGGTACCTGGTTGGGCGTTTAACGCCCAAAGAGGTAGCATTTTGGGCGTTAAACGCCAGAATGTATACCATTCTGGGCGTTTAACGCCAGGATGGTGCTAGGGAGAAGATTTTGTTTTCAAATCAATTTTTTTCAAATTTTTCAAAATCAAATCTTTTTCAAATCAAATCTTTTCAATCAAATGTTTTCAAATCAATTTCTTTCCTTTTTAAAAGATACTTACTAACAATTAATGATTTGATTGAACATCTCAAATTTGTTACCTTTTCTGTTGAGAAAGGTTTTTAATGTTTGAATCATATCTTTTCTTGTTAGGCAAGTCATCAATTTTTAAAATCATATCTTTTCAAATTGTTCTTAAAATCATATCTTTTCAAATAGTTTTCAAATCATATCTTCTCAATCACATTTTTTTCATATCTTCTTAACCACATCTTTTTCAAATAACTTTCAATCAAATCTTCTTAATTTCTAATTTCAAATTCTTTTTCAAAAATCACTTAATTTCTTTTCCACTTTTATTTTCGAAAATTAATTAATGTTTTTCAAAATAATTTCAAAATTTTTCACTTGATTTTCGAAAATAAACTTCCCTCCTTCCCACATCCTTCTATTTATGGAGTGCCACTCCTTCTCAATGCACAATTCGAACCTTATCTAACTAAAGTTCGAATTTATCTTCTCCTTCTTCTTTCTATTTCTCTTTTCCTCTGACACTTAAAGGAATCTCTATACTGTGACATAGAGGATTCCACATTTTCTTGTTCCCTTCTCTTTCATATGAGCAGGAGCAAGGACAAAGGCATTCTTGTTGAAGCTGATCCTGAACCTGAAAGGACTTTGAAGAGAAAGCTAAGAGAAGCCAAAGCACAACTCTCTTTAGAGGACCTGACCGAATTCTTCAAGGAAGAAAACATGGCAGCAGAAAACAACAACAATGCAAACAATGCAAGGAAGGTGCTGGGTGACTTTACTGCACCTACTCCTGATTTTTATGGGAGAAGCATCTCTATCCCTGCCATTGGAGCAAACAACTTTGAGCTTAAGCCTCAATTAGTTTCTCTAATGCAACAGAATTGCAAGTTCCATGGACTTCCAATGGAAGATCCTCATCAGTTTTTAGCTGAATTCTTGCAAATCTGTGACACAGTCAAGACTAATGGGGTTGACCCTGAAGTCTATAGACTGATGCTATTCCCTTTTGCTGTAAGAGACAGAGCTAGAATATGGTTGGACTCTCAACCTAAAGAAAGCCTGGACTCATGGGAAAAGCTAGTCAATGCCTTCTTGGCAAAATTCTTTCCACCACAAAGATGGAGTAAGCTTAGAGTGGAAGTCCAAACCTTTAGACAAAAGGATGGAGAATCCCTCTATGAAGCTTGGGAAAGATACAAACAATTAATCAGAAAATGTCCTTCTGACATGCTTTCTGAATGGAGCATCATAGGTATTTTCTATGATGGTCTCTCTGAACTATCTAAGATGTCCTTGGATAGCTCTGCAGGAGGATCTCTTCATCTGAAGAAGACGCCTACTGAAGCTCAAGAACTGATTGAAATGGTTGCAAATAACCAATTCATGTACACTTCTGAAAGAAATCCTGTGAACAATGGGACTAGTCAGAAGAAAGGAGTTCTTGAGATTGACACTCTGAATGCCATATTGGCTCAGAATAAAATATTGACACAACAAGTCAATTTGATTTCTCAAAGTCTGTCTGGAATGCAAAATGCACCAAACAGTACTAAGGAAGCTTCATCTGAGGAAGAAGCTTATGATCCTGAGAACCCTTCCATGGAAGAGGTAAATTACCTAGGAGAACCCTATGGTAACACCTATAATTCTTCATGGAGAAATCACCCAAATCTTTCATGGAAGAATCACGAGAGACCTCAACAAGGTTTCAATAACAATGGTGGAAGAAACAGGTTTAACAATGGCAAGCCTTTTCCATCATCTTCTCAGCAACAGACAGAGAGCTCTAAGCAGAATAATTCTGACTTAGCAACCATGGTCTCTGATCTGATCAAAACCACTCAAAGTTTCATGACTGAAACTAGATCTTCCATTAGGAATTTGGAAGGACAAGTGGGTCAGCTGAGCAAGAAAATTACTGAACTTCCTCCAAGCACTCTCCCAAGTAACACTGAAGAAAATCCAAAAGGAGAGTGCAAAGCCATAAACATGGCCGAATTCTGGGAGGAAGAAGAAGCAGTGAACGCCACTGAGGAAGGCCTCACTGGACGTCCACTGGCCTCTAATGAGTTCCCCAATGAGGAACCTTGGGAATCTGAGGCTCAGACTGAGACCATAGAGATTCCCTTGGACTTGCTACTGCCTTTCATGAGCTCTGATGAGTATTCTTCCTCTGAAGAGGATGAGTATGTCACTGAAGAGCAAGTTGCTAAATACCTTGGAGCAATCATGAAGCTAAATGACAAGTTATTTGGAAATGAGACTTGGGAAGATGAACCTCCCTTGCTCACCAAAGAACTGGATGACCTGTCTAGGCAGAAACTGCCTCAAAAGAGGCAGGATCCTGGGAAGTTTTCTATACCTTGTACCATAGGCACCATGACCTTCAAGAAGGCCTTGTGTGACTTAGGGTCAAATGTAAACCTCATGCCCCTCTCTGTAATGGAGAAATTAGGGATCTTTGAGGTGCAAGCTGCAAAAATCTCACTAGAAATGGCAGACAACTCAAGAAAACAAGCCCATGGACTTGTAGAGGATGTTCTGGTTAAGGTTGAAAGCCATTACATTCCTACTGATTTCATAGTCCTAGAGACTGGGAAGTGCATGGATGAATCCATCATCCTTGGCAGACCATTCCTGGCCACAGCAAAGGCTGTGATTGATGTTGATAGAGGAGAGTTGATCATTCAAGTGAATGAAGAATCCATGGTGTTTAAGGCCCAAGGATATCCCTCTATCATCATGGAGAAGAAGCATGAAGAGCTTCTCTCAAAACAGAGCCAAGCAGAGCCCCCACAGTCAAACTCTAAGTTTGGTGTTGGGAGGCCACAACCAAAATCTAAGTTTGGTGTTGAAACCCCACATTCAAACTCTAAGTTTGGTGTTGGGAGGTTTCAACAAGGTTCTGAGTGTTTCTGAGGCTCCATGGGAGTCCTCTGTCAAGCTAATGACACTAAAGAAGCGCTTGTTGGGAGGCAACCCAATGTTTTATAATTAATTATTTTCTTTTGTTATTTTATCTTTTTTGTAGGTTGATGATCATAAGAAGTCACAAAAACAATGAAAAAAGCAAAAACAAAATGAAAAACAGGAAGAAAAACAACACACCCTGGAGGAAGATGCTGCTGGCGTTCAAACGCCAGTCAGCCTAGCAGTTGGGCGTTTAACGCCCAGTCTGGCACCTTTCTGGGCGTTTAACGCCAGAAAAGGGCACCAGACTGGCGTTAAACGCCAGTAAAGGGCAACAACCTGGCGTTAAACGCCAGGAATGGGCACCAGCCCGGCGTTTAACGCCAGAAATGGGTCAAAACGTGGATTTTGATGCCATTTGGTGCAAGGATGACTTTTCCTTGACACTACAGGATCTGTGGACCCCACAGGACCCTACCATCACTCTCTCTCTTCTTCCCCCATTCACCAATCACCTCAACACCTCTTCCCCAAAAACCCCTCACCTATCAAATCCCATCTTTCTCTTCACCACTCACATCCATCCTTCATAAAACCCCACCAACCTAAAGACCACTTCTTCCCCCTTTGGCCGAACACACTACCCTCCCCCTCTTCCTCATTTCTTCTTCTTCTACTCCTTTCTTTCTTCTTTTGCTCGAGGACGAGCAAACATTTTAAGTTTGGTGTGGTAAAAGCGTTGCTTTTTCGTTTTTCCATAACCATTATGGCACCAAAGGCCGGAGAAACCTCTAAAAAGAGGAAAGGGAAAGCAAAAGCATCCACCTCCGAGTCATGGGAGATGGATAGATTCCTCTCAAAGGTGCATCAAGACCACTTCTATGAAGTTGTGGCCTTGAAGAAGGTGATCCCCGAAGTCCCCTTTTTACTCAAAAAGGGTGAATATCCGGAGATCCGCCATGAGATCCAAAGAAGAGGTTGGGAAGTTCTCACCAACCCCATTCAACAAGTTGGAATCTTGATGGTTCAAGAGTTCTATGCCAATGCATGGATCACAAAGAACCATGACCAAAGTGTGAACCCGAATCCAAAGAATTATCTTACTATGGTTCGGGGGAAATACTTGGATTTTAGTCCAGAAAGTGTGAGGGTGGCGTTCAACTTGCCTATGATGCAAGGAGATGAGCATCCTTTCACTAGAAGGGTCAACTTTGATCAAAGGTTGGACCAAGTCCTCACAGTCATATGTGAAGAGGGCGCACAATGGAAGCAAGATTCAAGAGGAAAGCCGGTCCAATTGAGAAGGCATGACCTCAAGCCCGTGGCTAGAGGATGGTTAGAGTTCATACAACGCTCAATCATTCCCACTAGCAACCGGTCCGAAGTTACCATAGACCGGGCCATCATGATCCATAGTATCATGATTGGAGAGGAAATAGAGGTTCATGAGGTTATAGCTCAAGAACTCTATAAAGTGGCAGACAAGACCTCCACTGTGGCAAGGTTAGCCTTTCCTCACCTCATTTGTCACCTCTGTTATTCAGTTGGAGTTGACATAGAGGGTGACATCTCCATTGATGAGGACAAGCCCATCACCAAGAAAAGGATGGAGTATACAAGGGACCCTACTCATCATGAGATCCCTGAGATTCCTCAAGGAATGAGTTTTCCTCCACAAAACTATTGGGAGCAACTAAACACCTCCCTAGGAGAATTAAGTTCCAACATGGGACAACTAAGGGTGGAGCATCAAGAACACTCCATTCTCCTCCATGAAATTAGAGAAGATCAAAGAATCATGAGGGAGGAGCAACAAAGACAAGGAAGAGACATTGAGGAGCTCAAGCACTCCATAGGACCTTCAAAAGCAAGGAAGAGTCGCCATCACTAAGGTGGACCCATTCCTTGATTTCCTTGTTCTTTATTCCTTTGTTTTTCGAATTTTATGCTTTATGTTATCCATGTTTGTGTCTTATGATCATTAGTGTCTTAGTGTCTATGCCTTAAAGTTATGAATGTCCTATGAATCCATCACCTTTCTTGAATAAAAATGTGCTTAATTGAAAAAGGAAGAATTGCATGAATTTTGAAGTTTATAATAGTTTAATTATTTTGATGTGGTGGCAATATTTTTGCTCTCTGAATGTATGTGTAAACAGTGCATATGTATCTTGAATTTGTGGTTCATGAATGTTGGCTCTTGAAAGAATGATGAAAAAGGAGACATGTTACTGAGGATCTGAAAAATCAATAAAATGATTCTTGAAGCAAGAAAAAGCTATTCAAAAAAAAAAAAAAAAAAAAAAAGAAAAAAAAAAAAAAAAAAAATCGAAAAAAAAGAAAGAAAAGAAAGAAAAAGAAAAGAAATAAAGTTGTGATCCAAGGCATTAAGAGTGTGCTTAAGAACCCTGGACACCTCTAATTGGGGACTTTAGCAAAGCTGAGTCACAATCTGAAAAGGTTCACCCAATTATGTGTCTGTGGCATGTATGTATCCGGTGGTAATACTGGAAGACAGAGTGCTTTGGGCCACAGCCAAGACTCAATAAATAGCTATGTTCAAGAATCATCATACTTTACTAGGAGAATCATTAACACTATCTGGACTCTGAGTTCCTAAAGAAGCCAACCATTCTGAATTTCAAGGGATAGATTGAGATGCCAAAACTGTTCAGAGACAGAAGGTTAAAAGCCCCGCTCATCTAATTAATACTGATCTTCACAGATGTTTTTGGAATTCATTGCATATTCTCTTCTTTTGATCTTATTTGATTTTCAGTTGCTTGAGGACAAGCAACAATTTAAGTTTGGTGTTGTGATGAGCGGATAATTTGTATACTTTTTGGCATTGTTTTTAGTATGTTTTTGATATCTTTTAGTTAGATTTTAGTACATTTTTATTAGTTTTTATTTAAAATTCACTTTTCTGGACTTTACTATGAGTTGTGTGTTTTTCTGTGATTTCAGGTATTTTCTGGCTGAAATTGAGGGACCTGAGCAAAAATCTGATTCAGAGACCAAAAAGGACTGCAGATGCTGTTGGATTCTGACCTCCCTGCACTCGAAGTGGATTTTCTGGAGCTACAGAAGCCCAATTGGCGCGCTCTCAACGGCGTTGGAAAGTAGACATCCAGGGCTTTCCAGCAATATATAATAGTCCATACTTTGTCCAAGATTTGATGGCCCAAACCCGCGAAGCAATCCGGCCTCAGGAATTCCAGCGTTAAACGCCGGAACAGGAATAAAAGTTGGAGTTAAACGCCCAAACTGGCATGGGAGCTGGCGTTTAACTCCAGAAAAGGTCTCTACACGAATTTCCTTGATTGCTCAGCCCAAGCACACACCAAGTGGGCCCGGAAGTGGATTTTATGTCATTTACTCATTTCTGTACACCTTAGGTTACTAGTTTACTATTAATAGGACCTTTTACTATTGTATTAGTAGACTTTGGTAGCTATCTTCACTTTTAGGCTATCTTAGATCTTTGGGAGGCTGGCCATTCGGCCATGCCTAGACCTTGTTCTTATGTATTTTCAACGGTGGAGTTTCTACACACCATAGATTAAGGGTGTGGAGCTCTGCTGTACCTCGAGTATTAATGCAATTACTATTGTTCTTCCATTCAATTCCGCTTGTTCTTTTACCAAGATATCACTTGTTCTTCAACATGATGATGGTGATGATTGACGCCCATCACCACTCTCACCTATGAACAAGGTGACTGACAACCATTCTTGTTCTACAAGCATTCGAGGCTTAGTGAATATCTCTTGGATTCTTCGGAGTCTTCGTGGTATAGGCAGGACCTGATGGCAGCATTCAAGAGAATCCGGAAGGTCTAACCTTGTCTGTGGTGTTCTGAGTAGGATTCAATGACTGAATGACTGTGATGTGCTTCAAACCCTGAGGGCGGGGGCGTTAGTGATAACGCAAAAGAATCACTGGATTCTATTCCGCGCCTGATTGAGAACCGACAGATGAATTCCGCTATGCCGTGACAGGACATATGCAATCGCTTTCACTGAGAGGATGGGAGGTAGCTGCTGACAACAGTGAGACCCTATACGAGCTTGCCATGGAAAGGAGTAAGAAGGATTGGATGAAGGCTGTAGGAAAGCAGAGAGATGGAAGGGAAGGCATCTTCATACACTTGTCTGAAGCTCTTACACCAATGAATTACATAAGTATCACTATCTTTATCTTGTATGTTATTTTCGTTCATCATCATCATATACATTTGAGTTTGCCTGACTAAGATTTACAAGATGACCATAGCTTGCTTCAATACTAACAATCTCCGTGGGATCGACCCTTACTCACGTAAGGTTTATTACTTGGACGACCCAGTGCACTTGCTGGTTAGTTGTGCGAAGTTGTGTAATGCCATGGTATTGAGCGCACCAAGTTTTTGGAGCCATTACCAGGGATTATGAGAGTTGTGAAAAAGTATAGTTCACAATTTCGCCGACCAGTGTCACTGATGACACTGACAATCAGCAAAAGAGGAGAGCTCAAGGAAGAAGGAGAAAACCACAAGTTGAGGAGGAACAAGCCCCAGGTGGAATGGATCTGATCCAAATGCAAAGAGCCATTGAAGAAATGTCTCAACAGTACATGAGAGCACAGGAGCAACAACATAAGCAATACTTGAGGCAACAAGAGCAATATTTGAAGGATCGTGAGCAACAAGAACATTGGCAGCAGCAAATGATGGAGAAGCAAGAAAGCTTTCAACTCAAGATGTTGGAGCAGCAAAGAGAGTTTCAAGAAAGAATCTTGGAGGGGCAAAGGGAACAATCCACAAACTTTTAAGAATCATTTAATAGATTGTCCCTACACCAAGCCAAGTATGGGAAGTACACTCAAAATCTCTATCAATGGAAGAACATATATCATACCATTGGAGAGCACAGGCACGTGGATAGAATAGAGTATGATATAGACACTCAAGCAAAGTTGGACTATTTAGTCCACAGCATGCCAGCATTGAACCAACAGATCAAGCCATTTGAGCAATACCAAGAATTGGTGGACCATCAGAGAGAAAGAACCAAGAAGCATGCAGCACATATGCAGCAAGGGTTGAAAGAGGCTAGACTCTGGGGTCAGATAAACCACATTTGGGATCAAAGATGCCCTGTTGAAGAACCTCAAGAAGCAACCAAGAAGAGGAAGAAGAAAGGAGAATCAAGCAAGGGGAAAGAGCACGACAACTAGAGGTAGTGGAGTTCTTTTTATAGTTTTAATCAAATAAGGATGCTGCATATCTGAAACATGATATGCCTCCAAATATTTTATATTTTGCACTCTCATATCTTGAGTAATTTTCTTGTTAGGAATTGCATTATGCTTGTTATCACTCATCTGCTTTAAATTCATGTTTTGTCTCATTTATGCATCAATAAGAGAAAATGTTTGAAAGATAAAGTGATTGTCCAATGTTGTAGGAATTACAAATGAAATTTGTGGTGGTGATTGTTTGATTAAGATGATAAGCTCAACAATAAATGCTGCATAATAGAATGTTCTTTGTAGTGTGAACGTGGTTGCTGTCATAAAACCTTTCATAAATGAAATTCCCTGGAAAAAGAAGCAAAGCGAGAAAGAAAAAGAAAAGAAAAGCTAAGAATTGGCAAAGAAACAAACAATAAGTCACAAGACTGAACGTAGTGCTCATTCTCTTGACCTTTTTCGTGACATCCTTGGCAAGGAAACAAGGGAGCAATGCGAGCGCTAAAAGGGTGCAATGTAGCGCTCGAAGAGGGGAACCAAGCAAGGTTGGGCGCATCAAGACAAGGAGAAGTAGCGCTCAAAAATTTGAGCGTAGCGCTCCCTTTTGCTCACTTTTTTTAGCTTGGAACCAAGGGAAGCCAAGCATGCACAAAGTAAAACACAAGGGCAGCGTTTGAAAAAGGCAATGTAGCACTCCCTTTTGCTACTTTTCTCGTGCTCTTGGAACCAAGGAAATTTGAGTTCAAAGCAAACCAAGGCAGCGTTCACAATTTGAACGTAGCGTTCACTTAGTGAACGCTATGTATAAGGAGCTATGGGAAAGGAGGCTTGGCACATGACAAGGCTAAGTGAACGTAGCGTTCACAAGACCAAATGGAGTGCTCCCCTGGGAGCTGACCCATGCCTCCAACTCAATTGAACTAAGGCCAACTGATAAACCGCTATTTTATGATTTGTATTGTGTTTAATTGTGTGGTTTTGTCAAGTCTTCGCCCACTTATCCATATGATTTGCATGTATTTACAATTCCTTCCTAAAAATATTCTATGATTGAAAACTTGCTTCCTAAAGATCTTTTAGTTGTATATTTTTTATTTTTCTTCGTACCATTCGATGCCGTGATCTGTGTGTTAAGTGTTTCAGGCTTCATAGGGCAGGAATGGTGTAAGGAATGAAGAGGAAGCGTGCAAAAGTTGAAGGAACACAAGGAATTGAGGAGATACCCAACGAGAAGTCACACGGGCGCATGGCTCATGCGACCGCGCGAAATTGAAGAAATCACAGTGAGAGTAGTTCCCCTATTGATTTTGCGAAGTCTACATTTATGATGATGGAGTAGTTCCCCAACTTGATTGGGAGTTGATTAAAAGGAGAACCTTGAGTTGGAATACTCAGGAGTTCAATTGTAATTGGTTCATTGTTGGTTGGCTTGTTAGTCACAAACTCTAATCCTTCCCAAGGGAGAGGATTAGGACTTGTGAGTAGAAGTTGACTTTTAATTTGACTTTTCTTCATTCGTTGAAGGTTAACTAAATGAAAACAATGACTAATTATTAATTGATCTTGACAAAATTTCAACAAGGATAGAACTTCCAATTAATCTTCTCCCGGTCAAGATTTTATTTAAATCATATAAATTCTCTAATTTAATTTTATATTCATCAAACTCAAAACCCATTTGGAAAACCTCTGATTGATAAAATAGCACATCTTCCTGCAACTCGTTGGGAGACGACCTGGGACTCATACTCCCAGTATTTTATTTCTAAAATTTGTGACAACTCTTTTCTATATTGATAAGTGGATTTTCGCCGGTTAAGAATTGTACTCGCAACGCCATTTTTCTAATTAATTCTTAATCTGCCAATTTCCGCTCACGTCACCAACCGGACCCATCTCACTTCAAATCCAAAAACCAAAAGGCCCACTCCAAGCTTTGAAGACCCAAAAATAGAAAGTGTATAAATAGGAGTTAATTCAACTTGTAAAGGACATTTTTGCTCATTTTTAGTTTTCGCTTTTAAATTTCATTTGTCATTGAATTTGGGATTTGGGAATTGGATTTAGCTTTCTGTTTTCATTTTTCTTTTCTTCTGCAACTTCTACTGTCTATTCTTTGATTTTGAATTGCGATTGAAGAGCTCCATTGATTCTAAATCTGGGAATCATCTTTCACTCTTCTTCTCAATTGTTCTAAGAATTGGATCTAAGTTTCATTTACTATTCTACTTTTCATTTCTTTGCCAATTACTTTTCTGCTTGATCAAGAGATAAATTGAGATCTAGATCTGCTTTCTAGTCTTATTTCTCTTCTTCGATCTTCAATTTCTCCTTAGGATTTCATAATTGATTTTAGTTTTCTTGCTGTTTGTTTCATCAAGAAATTTTCCTTTCTATTTTGCTACTGAACTGAATCCCTTCATCTAATAGCTTTTTGAGTTGCTTCAATTTACATTTTCTTGTTAAATTCTGAATTCCAGCACCCAAATCCCTTCATCTGTCGGTTCTCGATCATGTCGGAATAGAACTCATTGATTCTTTTGCGTTTGTCATCACGCCCAACAATCGCGAGTTTGAAGCTCGTCATAGCCATTCAATCCCTGAATCCTACTCGGAATACCACAGACAAGGTTTAGACTTTCTGGATTCTCATGAATGCCACCAATAATTCTAGCTTATACCACGAAGATTCTGATTAAGGAATCCCAGAGATATGCGTTCGGACTAAGGTAGAACGGAAGTGGTTGTCAGTCACGCGTTCATAGGTGAGAATGATGATGAGAGTCATGGATCATCACATTCATCATGTTGATGTGCAATGAATATCTTAGAACATGAATAAACTGAATTGAATAGAAAATAGTAGTAGTTGCATTAAAACTTGAGGTACAGTAGAGCTCCACAACCTTAATCTATAGTGTGTAGAAACTCCACCGTTGAAAATACAAAAGTGATCAAGGTTCAGGCATGGCCGAATGGCCAGCCCCCAAAGTCTAAGAACCAAACATCCAAAGATGGATCTAAGATAAAAGATGAAAACCGAGATGTCTAATACTGTAGTAAAATGTCCTATTTATACTAGACTAGCTACTAGGGTTTACAGAAATAGGTAATTGATGCAGAAATCCAATTCCAGGGCCCACTTGGTTTGTGCTTGGGCTGAGCTTGAGCTTTACACGTGCAGAGGCTTCTTTTGGAGTTAAACGCCAAGTTGTAACGTGTTTTTGGCGTTTAACTCTGGTTTGTGACGTGTTTCTGGCGTTTGACTCCAAAATGCAGCATGGAACTGGCGTTGAGCGCCAGTTTGCGTCATCTAATCTCGAATAAAGTATGGACTATTATATATTACTGGAAAGCTCTGGATGTCTCTTTCCAACGCCATTAAGAGCGTGCCATTTGGAGTTCTGTAGCTCCAGAAAATTTATTTCGAGTGCAGGGAGGTCAAAATCCAACAGCATCAGCAGTCCTTTGTCAGCCTTTTATCAGAGTTTTGCTCAGGTCCCTCAATTTCAGCCAGAAAATACCTGAAATCACAGAAAAACACACAAACTCATAGTAAAGTCCAAAAATGTAAATTTAGCATAAAAACTAATGAAAACATCCCTAAAAGTAGCTAGGTCCTACTAAAAACTACCTAAAAACAATGCCAAAAAGCGTATAAATTATCCGCTCATCACAACACCAAACTGAAATTGTTGCTTGTCCCCAAGCAACTGGAAATAAAACAGGATAAAAAGAAGAGAATATACTATAAATCTCAAAATATCAGTGAATATTAGTTCTTAATTATATGAGCGGGACTTGTAGCTTTTTGCTTCTGAACAGTTTTGGCATCTCACTTTTTCCTTTGAAGTTTAGAATGATTGGCATCTATAGGAACTTAGAATTTCAAATAGTGTTATTGATTTTCCTAGTTAAGTATGTTGATTCTTGAACACAGCTACTTTTATGAGTCTTGGCCGTGGCCCTAAGCACTTTGTCTTCCAGTATTACCACCGGATACATAAATGCCACATACACATAACTGGGTGAACCTTTTCAGATTGTCACTTAGCTTTGCTAGAGTCCCCAGTTAGAAGTGTCCAGAGTTCTTAAGCACACTCTTTTTTTTGCTTTGGATCATGACTTTAACCACTCAGTCTCAAGCTTTTCTCTTGGACCTACATGCCACAAGCACATGGTTAGGGACAGCTTGATTTAGCCGCTTAGGCCTGGATTTTATTTCCTTGGGCCCTCCTATCCATTGATGCTCAAAGCCTTTGATCCTTTTTACCCTTGCCTTTTGATTTTAAGGGCTATTGGCTTTTTCTGCTTGATTTTTCTTTTTATTTTTTTCACAAGCTTTTGCTATTCACTGCTTTTTCTTACTTCAAGAATCAATTTTCATGATTTTTCAGATTATCAGTAACATTTTTCTTTGTTCATCATTCTTTCAAGAGCCAACAATTTTAACATTCATAAACAACAAGATCAAAATTATGCACTGTTCAATCATTCATTCAGAAAACAAAAAGTATTATCACCACATCAATATAATTAAACTAATTTCAAGGATGAATTCGAAACTCATGTACTTCTTGTTCTTTTGTATTAAAACATTTTTTATTTAAGAGAGGTGAAGGATTTATGGAATTTATTCATAGCCTTAAGACATAGTTACTAAATACTAATGATCATGTAATGAAGATACAAACATAGACAAACATATAGCATAAATCCGAAAAACAGAGAAATAAGAACAAGGAATGAGTCCACCTTAGTGATGGTGGCGCTTTCTTCTTGAAGAACCAATGATGTTCTTGAGCTCTTCTATGTCTTTTCCTTGCCTTTGTTGCTCCTCCCTCATTGCTCTCTGATCTTCTCTAATTTCATGGAGAATGATGGAGTGCTCTTGATGTTCCACCCTTAATTGATCCATATTGTAACTCAAGTCTTCTAGAGAAGTGTTGAGTTGTTCCCAATAGTTGTTGGGAGGAAAGTGCATCCCTTGAGGCATCTCTGGGATTCCTTGGTGATGAGCTTCCTCATGCATCTCTTGGGATCCATGAGTGGGCTCTCTTGTTTGCTCCATCCTCTTCTTAATGATGGGCTTGTCCTCTTCAATGAGGATGTCTCCTTCTATGATGACTCCAGCTGAGTAGCATAGATGGCAAATGAGGTGAGAAAAAGCTAGCCTTGCCAAGGTAGAGGACTTTTTGGCTATTTTGTAGAATTCAAGAGAGATGACTTCATGAACTTCTACTTCCTCTCCAATCATGATGCTATGGATCATAATGGCCCGATCCACAGTCACTTTGGATCGGTTGCTAGTGGGGATGATGGAGCGTTGAATGAACTACAACCATCCTCTAGCCACAGGCTTGAGGTCCAGTCTTCTTAATTGAACCGGCTTGCCTTTTGAGTCTCTTTTCCATTGAGCTCCTTCCATACATATGTCCATAAGGACTTGGTCCAACCTTTGATCAAAGTTGACCCTTCTAGTGTAGGGGCGTGCATCTCCTTACATCATGGGCAAGTTGAATGCCAACCTCACATTTTTCGGACTGAAATCTAAGCATTTTCCCTGAACCATTGTAAGATAATTCTTTGGATTCGGGTTCATACTTTGATCATGGTTCCTAGTGATCCATGCATTGGCATAGAACTCTTGAACTATTAGGATTCCGACTTGTTGAATGGGGTTGGTCAGAACTTTCTAACCTCTTCTTAGGATCTCATATCGGATCTCCGGATACTCAATTTTCTTGAGTTTGAAAGGGACCTCGGGGATCACCTTCTTCTTGGCCACAACTTCATAGAAGTGGTTTTGATGGGCTTTTGAGATGAATCTCTCCATCTCCCATGACTCGGAGGTGGAAGCTTTTGTCTTCCCTTTCCCTTTTCTAGAGGTTTCTCTGGCCTTAGGTGCCTTCAATGGTTATGGAAAAACAAAAAAAAGCTATGCTTTTACCTCACCAAACTTAGAATATTGCTCGCCCTCGAGCAAAAGAAGAAAGAATAAATGAAGGAGAAGAAGATATGGAGGAGAGGGAGAGAGGTTTATGTTTTGGCTAAGGAGGAGAAGAGAGGGTTGTGTTGTGTGAAAATGAAGAAATATAGAGGGGTTTATATAGTGGAGGGAGAGGGGTTAAGGTTCGGCCATATTGGGTGGGTTTGGGTGGGAAAGAGATTTTGAATTTTGAAGGTAGGTGGGGTTTATGGGGAAGGGTGGATGGATGTGAGTGGTGAAGAGGTGATGGGAAGAGAAAGATTGAGGTGATTAGTGAAGGGTTTTTGGGGAAGAGTGTTATTGGATTGTGTGAAGATGAAAGAAGGTGTGTTAAGGTAGGTAGGGATCCTGTGGGGTCCACAGATCCTGAGGTGTCAAGGACTTATCATCCCTGCACCAATTTAGGCGTGTAAAATGCCATCTCTATGCAATCCTGGCATTTAATGCCAGATTGATGCTTGTTTCTAGCGTTAAACGCCAGCTCTATGCTTGTTTTGGGTGTTCAACGCCAGTCTGTAGCATGTTTCTGGCGTTGAACGCCAGTTCTCCTCAGGGTGTAATCTTGGCGTTCAAACGCCAGACTGTTGCTTGTTTCTGGCGTTCAATGCCAGCCAGATGCTCCTTACTGGTGTTTAAACGCCAGTAAGCCCTTCCTCTAGGGTGTGATTTTTCTTCTCCTGTTTTTAGTTCTGTTTTTACTTTTAGTATTTATTTTGTGACTCCACATGATCATGAACCTAATAAAACATAAAAGAACAATAAAAGAAAAATAAATTTAGATAAATAACAATTGGGTTGCCTCCCAATAAGTACTTCTTTAATGTCAATAGCTTGACAGTTGGCTCTTATGGAGCCTCACAGGTGATCAAGTCAATGTTGTAGGCTCCCAACACCAAACTTAGAGTTTGGATGTGGGGATTCAACACCAAACTTAGAGTTTGGCTGTCGCCTCCCAACACCAAACTTAGAGTTTTATTGTGGGGGCTTTGTTTGACTCTGTACTGAGAGAAGCTTTTCATGCTTCCTCTCCATGTATACAGAAGAACACCCTTGGGTCTTAAACACAAGGTAGTCCCCATTCAATTGAAGGACTAATTCTCCTCTGTTAACATCTATCACAGCTCCTGTTGTGGCTAGGAAAGGTCTTCCAAGGATGATGCATTCATCCTCCTCCTTCCTAGTGTCTAAGATTATGAAATCAGCAGGGATGTAAAGGCCTTCAACCTTCACTAACACGTCCTCTACCAATCCATAAGCTTGTCTTACTGACTTGTCTGCCATTTGTAATGAGAATATGGCAGGCTGTACCTCAATGATCCCCAGCTTCTCCATTACAGAGAGTGGCATAAGATTTATGCCTGACCCTAGGTCACACAGAGCCTTCTCAAAGGTCATCGTGCCTATGGTACAGGGTATTAAGAATTTGCCAGTATCTTGTCTCTTTTGAGGTAAAGTTTGCTGAACCCATGTATCTAGTTCACTAACGAACAAGGGAGGTTCACCTTCCCAAGTCTCATTACCAAACAACTTGGCATTTAGCTTCATGATGGCTCCTAGATATTGAGCAACTTGCTCTCCAGTTACATATTCATCCTCTTCAGAGGAAGAATAGTCTTCAGAGCTCATGAATGGCAGAAGGAGGTTTAATAGGATCTCTATGGTCTCTATATGACCTTTAGATTCCTTTGGGTCCTCAATAGGGAACTCCTTCTTGCTTGAGAGACATCCCATGAGGACTTCCTCATTGGGATTCACGTCCTCTCCTTCCTCCCTAGGTTCGGCCATGTTGATTATGTCAATGGCCTTGCACTCTCTTTTTGGATTCTCTTCAGTATTGCTTGGGAGAGTACTAGGAGGAGTTTCAGTGACTTTCTTACTCAGCTGCCCCACTTGTGCCTCCAAATTTCTGATGGAGGACCTTGTTTCACTCATGAAACTTAAAGTGGCCTTAGACAGATCAGAGACTATGTTTGCTAAACTAGATGTGCTCTGCTCAGAATTCTCTGTCTGTTATTGAGAAGATGATGGAAAAGGCTTGCTGTTGCTGAGCCTGTTTCTTCCACCATTATTAAAGCCTTGTTGAGGCTTTTGTTGATCCTTCCATGAGAAATTTGGATGATTTCTCCATGATGAATTATAGGTGTTTCCATAAAGTTCACCCATGTAATTTACCACTGCCATTGCAGGGTTCTCAGGATCATAAGCTTCTTCTTCAGAAGATGCCTCTTTAGTACTGTTGGATGCATTTTGCCATCCATTCAGACTTTGAGAAATCATGTTGACTTATTGAGTCAACATTTTGTTCTGAGCCAATATGGCATTCATAGCATCAATTTCAAGAACTCCTTTCCTCTGAGGCATCCCATTATTCACGGAATTCCTCTCAGAAGTGTATATGAATTGGTTATTTGCAACCATGTCAATAAGTTCTTGAGCTTTTGCAGGCATTTTCTTTAGGTGGATGGATCCACCTGCAGAATGGTCCAGGGATATCTTAGAGAATTCAGATAGATTAAAATAGAATATATCCAGAATGGTCCACTCTGAAAGCATGTCAGAAGGACACCTTTTGATCATCTGTTTGTATCTTTCCCAAGCTTCATAAAGGGATTCACCATCTTTTTGTTTGAAGGTCTGAACATCCACTCTAAGCTTGCTCAGCTTTTGAGGAGGAAAGAACTTAGCCAAGAAGGCCGTGACCAGCTTATCCCATGAGTCCAGGCTATCTTTAGGTTGTGAGTCCAACTATATTCTAGCCCTGTCTCTTACAGCAAAAGGGAAAAGCATGAGCCTGTAGACTTCAGGATCTACTCCATTAGTCTTAACAGTCTCACAGATCTGCAAGAACTCAGTTAAAAACTGATAGGGATCTTCTTATGGAAGTCCATGGAACTTGTAGTTCTGTTGCATTAGAGCAACTAGTTGAGGTTTCAGCTCAAAATTATTTGCTCCAATGGTAGGGATTGAGATGCTTCTTCCATCAAACTTGGAATTAGGTGTAGTATAATCACCAAGCATCCTCTTTGCATTATTGTTGTTGGGTTCGGCTGCCATATCCTTTTCTTGTTCGAAAATTTCAGTAAGGTTGTCTCTGGATTGTTGTATTTTAGCTTCTCTTAGTTTCCTCTTCAGAGTCCTTTCAGGTTCCGGATCAGCTTTAACAAGAATGCCTTTTTCCTTGTTCCTACTCATATGAGAAATAAGAGAACAGAAAAGGACGAGGAATCCTCTATATCACAGTATAGAGATTTCTTTATGTTAGTAGAAGAAGAAAGGAATAGAATAAGGAGAAGAGCTAAGAATCCAAACACAAGGGGGAGGATAGGTTCAAATTATTGAGATGAAGAGAAGTGTTAGTAAATAAATAAATAAATAGAAAGAAATGAGAGAGGGAAAAATTCGAAAATTAATTTTGAAAAAGAGTTAGTGATTTTTAAAAATTAAGAGAAGAAATAAAATTAAAATTAAAATTTGAAATAATTAATTGATTAAAAGAATTTTGAAAATGAGGGAGATGATTTTCGAAAATTAGAGAGAGAAAAGTAGTTAAGTGGTTTTGAAAAAGATAAGAAACAAACAAAAAGTTAGTTAGTTAGTTGAAAAAGATTTAAAAATCAATTTTGAAAAGATAAGAAGTTAGATAAGATATTTTGAAATCACATTTTTTAAAAAGATAAAAAGATATGATGGAAAAGATATTTTGAAAAAGATTTGATTTTTAAAATTAAAATTTGATTACTTAACTAACAAGAAACTAAAAGATATGATTCTAGAATTTAAAGATTGAACCTTTCTTAACAAGAAAGTAACAAACTTCAAATTTTTGAATCAATCACATTAATTGTTAGTAAATTTTCGAAAATTTGAAATAAAATTAAGAAAAAGATTTTGGAAAAATGTTTTCAAAAAAAAATTTCAAAAAATAAGAAGAAAAATGAAAAAGATTTGATTTTTGAAAAAGTTTTGAAAAGATAAGATTTTTAAAATTGAAATCTTGACTTGACTAACAAGAAACAACTAGTTTTAAAATTTTAAAATGAATTTTTAATGGAGAGAAAACATAAAAAATTGACTCACAACATGAAAATTATGAATCAAAACACATGATGCATGCAAGAACACTATGGATGTCAAGATGAACATCAAGAACACTTTGAAGATCAAGATGAACATCAAGACTTATTTTTGAAAAATTTTCAAGAAAAGAAAAACATGCAAGACACCAAACTTAGAAATTTTTAATGCTTAGACACTATGAATGCAAGAATGCATATGAAAAACAAGAAAAGACACAAAACAAGAAAATATGAAGATCAAACAAAAAGACTTACCAAGAACAACTTGAAGATCATGAAGAACACCATGCATGAAATTTTCAAAAAATGCATAAATTTTTAAAAACATGCAATTGACATCAAACTTAAAAATTGACTCAAGACTCAAACAAGAAACACAAAAATATTTTTGATTTTATGATTTTATTAAATTTTTTTGGATTTTTTTTTCAAAAATTTATTTTTTTGAAAAACGAAAACAAAGAAAAAATTTTTGAAAGATTTTTGAAAACTTTTTTTTTTGAAAAGAAAATTACCTATTCTGAGCAAAAAGATGAACCGTCAATTGTTCAAACTCGAACAATCTCCGACAACGGCGCCAAAAACTTGGTGCACGAAATTGTGATCTCTAATAATGGAATTCAACTTAGTATGTGCATCTACTAACTCAGCACTTTCTTCACAACTTCGCATAACTAACCAGCAAGTGCACTGGGTCGTCCAAGTAATAAACCTTACGTGAGTAAGGGTCGATCCCACGGAGATTGTTGGTATGAAGCAAGCTATGGTCATCTTGTAAATCTCAGTTAGGCGGATTTAAATGATTATAATGGTTTTCGAGATTAATAATAAATAAAACATAAAATAAGGATAGAAATACTTATGTAAATCATTGGTGAGAATTTCAGACAAGTGTATGGAGATGCTTTGTCCAGGTTGGATCTTTGCTTTCCTATTGCCTTCCTTCAATCCTTCTTACTCCTTTCCATGGCAAGCTGTATGTAGGGCATCACCGTTGTCAATGGCTACATCCCATCCTCTCAGTGAAAAAGGTCCAAATGCTCTTGTCACAACACGGCTAATCATCTATCGGTTCTCGATCATGTCGGAATAGAACCCATTGATTCTTTTGCGTTTGTCATCACGCCCAACAATCGCGAGTTTGAAGCTCGTAACAGCCATTCAATCCCTGAATCCTACCCGAAATACCACAGACAAGGTTTAGACTTTCCGGATTCTCATGAATGCCGCCAACAATTCTAGCTTATACCACGAAAATTCTGATTAAGGATTCCAAGAGATATGTGTTCGGTCTAAGGTAGAACGGAAGTGGTTGTCAGTCACGCGTTCATAGGTGAGAATGATGATGAGTGTCACGGATCATCGCATTCATCATGTTGAAGTGCAACGAATATCTTAGAGCAGGAATAAACTGAATTGAATAGAAAATAGTAGTAGTTGCATTAAAACTTGAGGTACAGCAGAGCTCCACACCCTTAATCTATGGTGTATAGAAACTCCACCGTTGAAAATACATAAGTGATCAAGGTTCAGGCATGGCCGAATGGCCAGCCCCTAAAGACTAAGAACCAAACGTCCAAAGATAGATATAAGATAAAAGATGAAAACCGAGATGTCTAATACAATAGTAAAATGTCCTATTTATACTAGACTAGCTACTAGGGTTTAAAGAAATAGGTAATTGATGCAGAAATCCACTTTCGGGGCCCACTTGGTGTGTGCTTGGGCTGAGCTTGAGCTTTACACGTTCAGATGCTTCTTTTGGAGTTAAACGCCAAGTTGTAACGTATTTTTGGCGTTTAACTCTGGTTTGTGACGTGTTTCTGGCGTTTGACTCCAGAATGCAGCATGGAACTGGCATTGAGCACCAGTTTGCGTCATCTAATCTCGAATAAAGTATGGACTATTATATATTGCTGGAAAGCTCTGGATGTATACTTTCCAACGCCGTTGAGAGCGCGCCATTTGGAGTTCTTTAGCTCCAGAAAATTCATTTCGAGTGCAGGAAGGTCAGAATCCAATAGCATCAGCAGTCCTTTGTCAGCCTTTTATCAGAGTTTTGCCCAGGTCCCTCAATTTCAGCCAGGAAATACCTGAAATCATAGAAAAACACACAAACTCATAGTAAAGTCTAGAAATATGAATTTAGCATAAAAACTAATGAAAACATCCCTAAAAGTAGCTAAATCCTACTAAAAACTACCTAAAAACAATGCCAAAAAGCATATAAATTATCCGCTCATCACAAATCGAACTCTCACTAAAATTTGAATTCCCTGCCTCAAATAATCAAGCTAAATATGAGGCATTATTGGCTGGTTTGAGGCTGGCTAAGCAGGTAGAAGTTCAAAAGCTTGCTATCTTCAGTGATTCACAAGTAGTTACCTCACAAATAGAGGGGAGCTACCAAGCTAAGGATCCCACCATGAAAAAATATTTGGACAAAACTAGAGAACAACTCGGACAGCTTGGGGAATATGAGGTCCAACATATACCTCGGGAACAGAATGTCTGAGTTGATGCACTTTCAAAACTAGCCAGCACCAAACCAGGGGGCAACAATAGAAGCCTCATCCAAGAGACGTTACGAAGTCCATCGATCTCGGGGGAAGAAAAGGTCTTAGTCATATCAAGTCAGGATCAAGGATGGATGACCCCCATAATCAACTACCTCAAGTCAGAGATACTTCCCACAGATAAAAAGGAGGCGAAGAGGCTAATACAAAAGGCACAATACTACACCATGGTGGGCGACATCTTATATAGGAGAGGGATCTCAACACCCCTCCTAAAATGTGTGCCGACCTCCAATACAAGGGAAGTCTTGGAAGAAGTACATAGTGGTATGTGTGGCAACCACCTGGGGGCACAAGCTCTTTCTAAAAAGGTACTCCGAGCCGGTTTCTTCTGGCCAACCTTGCAAAAAAAAGCAACAGAGTTTGTTAAAATGTGTCCACCATGTCAGAAGCATGCTAACTTCTATATCGCTCCACCAAAAGAGTTCATCAGTGTAACGTCGCCTTGGCCATTCACAAAGTGGGGGCTCGACCTCCTCGGACCCTTCCACCAGGGGTCGGGACAAGTCAAGTTCCTCATTGTAGGGGTAGACTACTTCACAAAGTAGATAGAGGCAAAGCCCCTAGCTACTGCCACCGCCCAAAGAAGTCGGAAGTTTCTATATAGAAACATTATCACAAGCTTTGGGGTTCCTTACTACATCACCACAGATAATGGCACTCAGTTCACTGATACAGGTTTCAGGAATTTGGTAGCTGACTTGAGAATAAAGCACCAATTCACATCTGTAGAACACCCATAGGCCAACAGACAGGTAGAAGCTGCCAACAAAATCATACTGGCTGGGTTAAAGAGAAAACTACAGGATGTAAAGGGAGCTTGGGCTGAAGAGCTCCCTCAAGTCCTATGGGCATATCGGACAACTCCATACTCTACCACAGGAAAATCACCCTTCTGACTTGCTTATGAAATGGAGACAACGATCCCAGTAGAGATAGAAGATGGATCCCCCAGGATGATGATCTACAATGAAGACCAACTCCCAAATTCAAAGGGAAGAGCTCGACCTACTTCCAGAAGTCCGAGAAAGAACTCGAATTAGAGAAGAAGCACTAAAGCCTCGAATGGCTTCAAGGTATAATCAGAAGGTAGTCCAGCAAAGTTTCGCCTCCAACGACCTCATCTTAATCCGAAATGACATCGGAGTAGGTCGATCAGGAGAAGGGAAGCTAGCAGCTAACTGGAAAGGACCCTAGCAAGTTGTAGAAGTACTGGGAAAAGGTTACTACAAGGTGTCCAACCTCGAAGGGCGAAAGCTGCCAAGGTCATGGCATGCCTGTAACCTAAGAAGGTACTATAGTTAGAAAGTAATAAAGATCTTAGGTCAAGGTGCACTCTTTTTGCTGAAAATGTTTTTTAATGAGGCACCATGCCAAGATCTACAAAATTGCTCGACCTAGAAGGGTAAGTGATGACATGTCACCATGTCATGTTTTTCTATGCTTTTTCATAGAAGAAATTGATGATTTGTGCTTAAATATTGAATGCTTTTGTGCTTAAATGGTATATTTCCTTGATCCTTGAATTTTATAATTCTTGTAGGAAATAAGATGAAAAAGAAGCAAAGAAGCACAAAATAAGCTAAAAAAGAGAAAAAAAGAGCTTTGGGGCACACTTTGAAGTTGGAGCACACTTAGGAGCCTTAGGCCACGCTTTTAAAAGCGTGGCCCATGATCAAATCAAAGAAGATTGGCAACCAGCACTCAAAGCTCGGTTCACACCAAGAGCCTAGCTTTGCCGTACATGAAATTTAGCTTGGAAGCAAAAATTTTCGCTAAGTTAAACTTGGGCACTCATAGCATGACCATGCCTCCTTCAAAGGACTATAACTTGAGCTACGAGTGTCTGATTGATGTGCTTTTAGTTGTGTTAGAAAGCTGACATTTAGAGATTTCCAACATTATATGGCGATCTATACTTGGCATGAAATTGAGGCACGAGTGAAAGGCATCTTTAAGAATAAAAAACAAGCAAAAAAATCAGCCAATGCTTCCACCAAGGTTCGAAGCTGGAGCCTCACTCCAAAGCAAAGTAGCACTCATATGGAGAGCTCTGAGCTCTTGCCAAGAGCTTTATCGTGCTTCACACATAAAAAAAGAGGAATACAGCGTGGGAAAAGTGGGGATGCTATGATTCAAACTTGGAGGCTTCACTAGAGACAAAGAGGAAGCTCTTGCCGAGAGCTTTGAGCTCTTGGAGAGAGCTTTGTCATGCTGCATCAAAAGGCCTGGGACACAAGTTGAAAGTTGAGCTCTTGGTGAGAGCCGAGCTTTGCCCTGGGAGTGTGATCCATGGTCCAAAAATCAAATTAATTCAATCCTACACCAAAATTTAAAAGCCCATTGACATCACTTCAAGGCACAAGAACAAGTTAGCTTAGCAATTTATTTTAATTGTAATTTTGTTTAGAATTTCATTTTTCATTTTCATTTTCATTTTGTGAAAAGCCTATAAAAAGGCATCTGCTTCATTTCATTAGGAAGGCTGGCTCCACTAGGGAGCATTAGGAGTAGAGAGCTCTCTCTTTTAGTTTTCTTCTTTTCTGTTTTTAAATTTTGGATTGAGAGTGAAGGAATTCTGTTTCATTCTTGATCTTAAATTCCTTTTGTTCTTCTTCTACAAAATTTCAGTGAATTGTGATTTGAATCAAAGTTCTCTTACTGCTTTCATCTTTATTTCTTCTTCAATCTGTTTGTTGTTGAATCAAGGAAGGGCTTGAGATCTAGACTTGTTTTCTAGTCTTTTTGATCCCCTGAGATCTTCAAATTCTTTTCTGAATTTCACAATTGAGTTGAATTTTGTTTCTGTCTTGATCAAGTGACCAATCGAGCTCTTGGCTTTCCTTCTGCTTTTACTGTTTCAATTAAATTGTCAAGTGCTCTTTGAGATTTGAGAATTGATCTCAGTCTTCTTGCTAGTTTACTTTTCTGTTACAATTTCCTTCTTTGTAATTTTTACTTGCTGCTCCTATTTCTGCCAATTTACTTTCCTACACGTGTGTTCCTCTGCACTTTACATTTGATTTACTGTGATCTGAATTTAATTTTCATGCACTTTAATTTTTCTGTCACTTGTTCTCAAGATCTCTTTGATTGCTTGCTTCATTGCTTTCTTTAATTTCCAGCACCTAGCCCCCTTTACATTCACTACAATTTACTTTTCTTGCAATTTAAGTTTCAGCTATTTTACTTTCTTGTTCTTTAAGTTACTTGCAATTTAACTTTTCTGCACTTTACTTTTACTGCAATTTATCTTCTGCACTTTAAATTCCTTGAAATTTCCTTTCTGTTACTCAATTTTCACAATTCACACAATGTTAGCTTGACTAAACTAATCACCCACTAAAATTGCTTGATCCATCAATCTCTGTGGGATCGATCTCACTCTAAGTGAGTTATTACTACTTGATGTGACCCGGTACACTTGCCGGTTAAATTTGTTTGTTGGGAATTCGTTTTTCCACAAAAACAACATCAAGTTTTTGGCACCGTTGCCAGGGATTGATTAGATCAACAATGATTAAGTGGGTGAGAAGTCTAGATCAAGCATTTTTTTATTTTTGTTCTCTGTTCTAAGTTGACACTAAGGTGTTTGTGTTTTTTCCTCACTAAGAATTTCTTTCTCTGTGACATGAATTTCAATTTTCATTTATTTTGCATTTTACAAAATACAAATGGAGTTCAAATCATCTTATGGTCAAATAAAATTTTATGGGATATTACCCACTATCATCAATCTCTAATGGTGGTTAGGAATATCACCAAGAAACTTCAAATTCTGGGCGCTCCAATTCATGGAGCTATGCTTCAGAAGCACAAGACGAGAAAGAAAATCATATGGGATATTTCTCTCCACCACAAAATGATTCAAGTCATTATTCTAATGGTGGTTGGGAGTATTACCAAGAAACTGCAAATTCTGAGCAGTCAATTCACATGAGAGATTGTCCAACCTCACCTCCCACTTCTACATTTGAAAATTTTTCATCACCTAAATATGCCTCAAACAAACCTCCCTGAGCCAAAGATGCTCAACACTGATTGAAAAATACGAAGAGGAGATGAAGAAATCTTGGGAAAAATAGCAAACCTCCTCCATGAAAAAGCTATTAAGTCAAGTGTTGAATACAAGGGAAGGAGTGAAGGAGCAAGAAAGTGAGGAAGACAGTCAAGAGAAGTTACACTCAACTGAAATAGAGAAGTACAAAGAGGAAGGGCTCATGGAACAACCAATTCAAAAGGCTTTTGATGAAGAAAACACTCCAATAATCACACAGCAACCATGTCTTGACATCCAAGAAGTGAAGGCAATTAACAAAAGCACCAAGAAGAGGATTGTGACCAAGATACCAAGGACAACATTCAAGAGAAGGTCAACTGCAAACAATCCTTCCCCTGATCCAGCAAGCAAGCTCAATCAAGCTATGTATAAAAGGAGGCTTACTGAGAGGAAACCAAGAAAGGGGACAATAGCTGAAACTTCTCCCCCCTTGAGGTCATTCCTCTTAACAAACTGGAAGAAGAGGAAGAAAGTGAAGAACAACATGTCAAGCTAGTGACACTAAAAGAGCGCTTGTTGGGAGGCAACCCAACCTTGGGTAACATTTTATTTCTTTGTCTGGTTCATTTTGTTTGTCTGTTTAGTTAAATTTCAATAAATTGGCATATGATCACATTTTGAGTTTGGTGTTGCCCTACAACAATTTGTTTTCAATCCCTTTGCATGATTGCATCAATTCTACATGGAAGTGTCACACTAAGATTCTAAGTTTGGTGTGCCACTTATTTTTTTATGCAAATCATCCAGCAACACCACTTGTCTACATAATCATAATGCCTAGGCAGTGTTATTTTTCTTGTAGTTAGACAATTTTAGTTTTCTTGTTATTTTAGTCATTTCCTTGTCTTTAATGCTCTCTTTTATTAAATGTTTTTGTTAATGCATCACCAAGAGATCCTTATTCATGGCAGACTTTTGGCTTGGTGATTGTATTTAACATATAACAGTTCCCTTTGTTTAGTTTTAGTTCAAATAAATTGACATATGGTTGCATTCTAAGTTTGGTGTTGCTATGCAACAAAATTTGGTTCTAATCCTTACAAGATACTTGCATCAATTCCAAGTGAAAGTGTCACACTGAGTTTGGTGTGCCACTTATATTTTATGCAATGTATGATGCACACCCTCTTATATTTGCAACCACAATGTCTGTGTTTCTTTGTTCCTTGATTGTTATCCTCAATTTTGCTTGCTTAGAATACATGTATCACTAACATTTTATTGTGTAAGACATTCATGATCCATCTTAGCCCCATAACTGCGGTTCTAATAGTTGCTTGAGGATGAGCAAGCATTCTGAGTTGGTATGGGAAGGAGAAGAATGGGAGGAAAATGACAACAATAGAGAAGATGGACTACAAGGTTGTAAAGTTCTTTTTTCTCTCATTTGTTTCTAGCACTTTAAATTGCATGATTGTCTTATTATCTTATTTGTATGCATGTGTGGTATGAATAAGCATAGCTTGAATTTTGATTTGCAATATGTTGCTGTGACATTATGACTACCAACTTGAATTTTGTAAAGTTCAAAGCAGTAAATTATCATGATCATAAACAAACAAGGAATTAAAGAAGAATTTAGCATGTGCATACAAGTATTGGAAAGCTAGTATGTTTGATTGTTGCTCAATTGCATTAGATTTTATTTAATTGAAGTTTTCATCTAGGATATTTTGTGAAATCTTTTGAAATCATGAAAACCTTGAGAAAAGAAAAAAAAGGGCAAGAAAAGAAAAAAGGGAAAGAATGAGAAAGCTGAAGGCTCTGAGTACCAATGACAATTTATTTGTTAACTAATTGTGGTGTTTATGTATCAAGCCAAATGCTTGAAAACAAAACACTTAGAAGTCAAGGCTAGGCTCAAGTGCAAAAGCACTCCCTCAAAGCTCGAGGTTCTGAGCATCAATGATTAGAGAGTCAAAGAAAAGAAAAAAATTAGCTTCATGAAGTCCTCTAATTCAAATGCTTGTGGTGCTTATGTATCAAGTTGTAATACTTGAAAACAAAGCATTTAGAATCGTAGCTTTGTTATTAACTCATGGGGCAAAGCACCCAAAAGGAGAAGCTAATAAGAAAAAAAATCAAAAGCTTGTTTCAAGGAAGAATTATAAGGAAAATATTTCATAAAATGAGCTAGATAGAAGCATCAATCATTTACATTTCTTTTGTGATTGTAGCATGCATAGAAAACTAGCTTGCCATGAACATTAACTTCCTATTCTTCTTACCTTGGATTCTCAATTTCTATTGCATGATTCTTTTCTTGCTTGGGGACAAGCAAGATTTAAGTTTGGTGTTGTGATGACATGTCACCATGTCATGTTTTTCTATGCTTTTTCATACAAGAAATTGATGATTTGTGCTTAAATATTGAATGCTTTTGTGCTTAAATGGTATATTTCCTTGATCTTTGAATTTTATAAATCTTGTAGGAAATAAGAAGAAAAAGAAGCAAAGAAGCAGAAAATAAGCTAAAAAGGAGAAAAAAAGAGCTTTGGGGCACACTTTGAAGTTGGAGCACACTTAGGAGTCTTAGGCCACACTTTTAAAAGCGTGGCCCATGACAAAATCAAAGAAGATTGGCAACCAGCACTCAAAGCTCGGTTCACACCAAGAGCCTAGCTTTGCCGTACAAGAAATTTAGCTTGGAAGCAAAAATTTTTGCTAAGTTAAACTTGGGCGCTCACAGCATGACCATGCCTTCTTCAAAGGACTATAACTTGAGCTACGGGTGTTCGATTGATGTACTTCTAGTTGCGTTAGAAAGCTTACATTCAGAGATTTCCAACGATATATGAAAATTCATATTTGGCATGAAATTGAGGCATGAGTGAAAGGCATCTTTAAGAACCAAAAACAAGCAAAAAAATCAGCCAATGCTTCCACCAAGGTTCGAAGCTGGAGCCTCACTCCAAAGCAAAGTAGCGCTCATACGAAGAGCTCTGAGCTCTTGCTAAGAGCTTTATCATTCTTCACACACAAAAAAAGAGGACTACAACATGGGAAAAGTGGGGATGCTAGGATTCGAACTTGGAGGCTTCACTAGAGAAAAAGAGGAAGCTCTATCTTGCTGAGAGCTTTGAGCTCTTGGAGAGAGCTTTGTCATGCTGCATCAAAAGGCCAGGGACACAAGTTGAAAGCTGAGCTCTTGGTAAGAACCAAGCTTTGCCTTGGGAGTGTGACCCATGGTCCAAAAATCAAATTAATTCAATCCTACACCAAAATTTAAAAGCCCATTGACATCACTTCAAGGCACAAGAACAAGTTAGCTTAGCAATTTATTTTAATTGTAATTTTGTTTAGAATTTCATTTTTCATTTTCATTTTCATTTTGTGAAAAACCTATAAAAAGGCATCTGCTTCATTTCATTAGGAAGGCTGGCTCCACTAGGGAGCATTAGGAGTAGAGAGCTCTCTCTTTTAGTTTTACTCTTTTCTGTTTTTAAATTTTGGATTATGAGTGAAGGAATTCTGTTTCATTCTTGATCTTAAATTCCTTTTGTTCTTCTTCTACAAAATTTCAGTGAATTGTGATTTGAATCAAAGTTCTCTTACTGCTTTCATCTTTATTTCTTCTTCAATCTGTTTGTTGTTGAATCAAGGAAGGGCTTGAGATCTAGACTTATTTTCTAGTCTCTTTGATCCCCTGAGATCTTTAATTTTTTTATGAATTTCACAATTGAGTTGAATTTTGTTTCTGTCTTGATCAAGAGAGCGATTGAGCTCTTGGCTTTCCTTCTACTTTTACTGTTTCAATTAAATTGTCAAGTGCTTTTTGAAATTTGAGAATTGATCTCAGTCTTCTTGCTGGTTTGCCTTTCTGCTACAATTTCCTTCTTTGCAATTTTTACTTGCTGCTCCTATTGCTCCCAATTTACTTTCATGCACGTGTGTTCCTCTGCACTTTACATTTGATTTACTGTGATCTGGTGCACGAAATTGCAATAACACTTTTGCAATCCCGCACAACTAACCAGCAAGTGCACTGGGTCGTCCAAGTAATACCTTGCATGAGCAAGGGTCGATCCCACGGAGATTGTCGGCTTGAAGCAAGCTATGGTTACCTTGTAAATCTTAGTCAGGATATCAGAAATTATCAGGATTGATTGTAAAAAGCAAAAGAACATGAAAAAAGGTACTTGTTTTGCAGTAATGGAGAATAGGCTGAGGCTTTGGAGATGCTCCATCTTCCGAATCTCTGCTTTCCTACTGTCATCTTCATCAAACACGCAAGGCTCCTTCCATGGCAAGCTGTATGTAGGGTTTCACCGTTGTCAGTGGCTACCTCCCATCCTCTCAGTGAAAATACGTCCCTGATGCTCTGTCACAGCATAGGCTAATCATCTGTCGGTTCTCGGTCAGGCCGGAATAGAATCCAGTGATTCTTTTGCGTTTGTCACTAACGCCCCGCCTTCAGGAGTTTGAAGCACGTCACAGTCATTCAATCATTGAGTCCTACTCAGAATACCACAGACAAGGTTTAGACCTTCCGGACTCTCTTGAATGCCGCCATCAGTTCTAGCTTATACCACAAAGATTCCTGATTAAAGAATCCAAGAGATACCTACTTAATCTAAGGTAGAACAGAGGTGGTTGTCAGGCACATGTTCATAGTTGAGAATGTTAATGAGTGTCACGGATCATCACATTCATCCGGGTTAGGAGCAAGTGATATCTTAGAATGGAAGCAAGCATGATTGAATAAGAAACAGTAGTAATTGCATTAATCCATCAAAACACAGCAGAGCTCCTCACCCCCAACCATGGGGTTTAGAGGCTCATGCTGTGGAAGGTACACAATGAAACGTCTAAAATGTTATGAGGTCATAAGGTACGGATACAATGTCAAAAGATCCTATTAATAGTGAACTAGTATCCTAAGGTTTACAGAAATGAGTAAATGACAGAAAAATCCACTTCCGGGCCCACTTGGTGTGTGCTTGGGCTGAGCAATGAAGCAATTTCGTGTAGAGACCTTTTCTGGAGTTAAACGCCAGCTTTCATGCCAGTTTGGGCGTTTAACTCCAAGTTTTATGCCAGTTCCGGCGTTTAACGCTGGAATTTCTGTAGGTGACTTTGAGCGCCGGTTTGGGCCATCAAATCTTGGGCAAAGTATGGACTATCATATATTGCTGGAAAGCCCAGGATGTCTACTTTCCAATGCCGTTGAGATCGCGCCAATTGGGCTTCTGTAGCTCCAGAAAATCCACTTCGAGTGCAGGGAGGTCAGAATCCAACAGCATCTGCAGTCCTTTTCAGTCTCTGGAT
The DNA here is from genome assembly GCF_014773155.1 of Arachis stenosperma. NCBI lineage: Eukaryota > Viridiplantae > Streptophyta > Magnoliopsida > Fabales > Fabaceae > Arachis > Arachis stenosperma. Next base: position 88,169,102 of record NC_080380.1, read on the forward strand.
CAGATTTTTGCTCAGAACCTTCAATTTCAGTCAGAAAATACCTGAAATCACAGAAAAACACACAAACTCATAGTAAAGTCCAGAAAAGTGAATTTTAAATAAAAACTAATAAAAATATAATAAAAACTAACTAAAAGATACTAAAAACATACTAAAAACAATGCCAAAAAGTGTACAAATTATCCGCTCATCACAACACCAAACTTAAATTGTTGCTTGTCCCCAAGCAACTGAAAATCAAAATAGGATAAAAAGAAGAGAATATACTATAGACTCCAAAATATCCAAGAAACATAGTTCCAATTAGATGAGCGGGACTAGTAGCTTTCTGCCTCCGAACAGTTTTGGCATCTCACTCTATCCTCTGAAATTCAGAATGATTGGCTTCTTTAGGAACTCAGAATCCAGATAGTGTTATTGATTCTCCTAGTTAAGTATGATGATTCTTGAACACAGCTACTTTATGAGTCTTGGCTGTGGCTCAAAGCACTCTGTCTTCCAGTATTACCACCGGATACATTCATGCCACAGACACATAATTGGGTGAACCTATTTAGATTGTGACTCAGCTTTGCTAGAGTCCCCAATTAGAGGTGTCCAGGGTTCTTAAGCACACTCTTTTTGCCTTGGATCACAACTTTATTTCTTTCTTTTTTTTTTCTCTTTCTTTCTTTTTTTTTTCGAAAAATTTTTCTTTTTTTTTTTTGTATTCACTGCTTTTTCTTGCTTCAAGAATCATTTTTATGATTTTTCAGATCCTCAATAACATGTCTCTTTTTCCATCATTCTTTCAAGAGCCAACAATTTTAACATTCATGAATAACAAATTCAAAAGACATATGCACTATTCAAGCATTCATTCAGAAAACAAAAAGTGTTGTCACCACATCAAACTAATTCAACTAGTTTCAGAGATAAATTTTGAAATCCTGTACTTCTTGTTCTTTTGTGATTAGAGCATTTTTCTTTTAAGAGAGGTGATGGATTCATAGGACATTCATAACTTTAAGGCATAAATTTTATTAATTATGAATTAAGAACAAGACTCAAAATATAAGATGAAACTAAAAATAGAAAACAGAAAACGCAAAAATAAGCTCCTAAAGATAGAGGTTTTCACAGAGTTAGGACTCAACAACCTTGATTTTGAGAAGTGGATGCTCCCTCAGCTTGAGAGGAGAACTTTTGGCGTTTCATCTCTTGGATTTCACGCCCCTGCTTCTCTTGTTCCTTCCATTGACTTCTTGGTGATTGGGTGTTCAATGGGTATGAACTCATCTGCTCCCATCTTCACCCCAGCCTCTTTACAGAGCAAGGAGATCAAGCTTGGGTAAGCCAATTTGGTTGCAGTGGAATTTTTATTTGCAATTATGTAGATCTCACAAGCAATCACATGATGAACCTCCACTTCTTTTCCAAGCATAATGCAATGAATCATCACTGCTCTCTTGATGGTAACCTCAGAACGGTTGCTAGTGGGCAATATGGAACGCCCAATGAAGTGTAGCCACCCTCTTGCAATTGGTTTGAGGTCTCCCCTCTTGAGTTGGTTTGGGACACCCTTAGAATTGGTTATCCACTTAGTTCCAGGGAGGCATATGTCCTCTAGAACTTGATCCAACCCTTTATCTACTCTCACCATCCTCCTATTAAAGGAGTCAGGATCATCTTGTAGTTGAGGCAACTTGAAGATTTCTCTTATTTTGTCCAGATGGAAGTATATAACTTTCCCTCTGACCATGGTTCTATAGGTATGGTAAGCGGTTCCAGTCATTCTTTGCTTATCTGTCAGCCACATATTTGAGTAGAATTCCTGAACCATGTTCCTTCCAACCTTTGTCTCAGGATTGGTTAGAACTTCCCATCCTCTGTTTCGAATTTGCTCTTGGATCCCCGGATATTCATCTTCTTTCAGATCAAATTTAACTTCCGGGATCACTGACCTCAGACCCATTATTTTGTGATAATGGTCTTCATGTTCTTTAGTTAAGAACTTCTCTTGATTCCAAAGATTCTTTGGATTAGTCTCTTTCTTTCCTCTTAAATTGGTTTGTTTTCCCTTAGGAGCCATGATCTTGATGAATTTTGGCTTAGTGATCACGGAAAAGCACACCAAACTTAGAGGTTTGCTTGTCCTCAAGCAAAATAGAAGAGAGAAGAGATGGGGAGGAAGAGGAAATTCGAATGGTGTGATGGAATGAGGGAGCTAAACGTGAATTTATAAGGTGGGGAGGGGAGTTTTCGAAAAAAGAGAGAGAAATTTGAAAAGATATGGAAAGAAATTGAAAAAAAGGTTAAATTTTTGAACAATGTTTGTAATTGATTTGAAATAAATTTGAAGAATGGTTTTGATTTTTGAAGATTTCAAAGTGAATGATGAAAGGTTGAAGTGCATTTATGTAGAAGAGTATGGTTAAAAAGAGGAAAGTTTGAAAAAATTTTAGTTGAAAACAAAAATGTGGTCCCCCCACCTTTCTGGCGTTAAACGCCCAGAATGGCACCCATTCTGGCGTTTAACGCCCATTTGCTACCCCTTTTGGGCGTTTAACGCCCAGCCAGGTGCCCTGGCTGGCGTTAAAGCCAGAAATCCTTTGTCACTGGGCGTTTTTCAAAACGCCCAGGATGCTGCACACCTGGCGTTAAACGCCCAGAATGGTGCCCATTCTGGCGTTTAACACCCAAAATGGCACCATTCCTGGCGTTAAACGCCCAGAATGGTACCCATTCTGGCGTTTAACGCCCAAAATGCCCCTTACTGGCGTTTTTTCGCCAGTAAGCTCATTTTCTCTGCTTTTTGAGCTGAATCCTTCTGTAACTCTGTGAATTCCTTCATTTTTGATACTTGCCTCTGTAAGAACTAATCATATACCCTCCTAATGACTGGGTTGCCTCCCAACAAGCGCTTCTTTACTGTCTTTAGCTGGACTTCTGCTAAGAATCACTCAAGTCTCAGTTTTGAGCATTCCTGCTCAAAATTTCCTTCAAGATAGTGCTTGATTCTCTGTCCATTAACAATGAACTTCTTGTCAGAATCAATATCCTGAAGCTCAACATATCCATATGGTGACACTCCTGTAATCACATACGGACCCCTCCACCGGGATTTGAGTTTTCCTGGAAACAATTTGAGCCTGGAGTTGAAGAGCAGAACTTTTTGTCCTGGCTCAAAGACTCTGGTTGACAATCTCTTGTCATGCCACTTCTTTGCCTTTTCCTTATAAATTTTTGCATTTTCAAAGGCATTGAGTCTGAACTCCTCTAGCTCATTTAGCTGGAGCATTCTTTTCTCACCAGCTAACTGAGCATCCATGTTTAGGAATCTGGTTGCCCAATAGGCTTTATGTTCCAGTTCCACAGGCAAATGACAGGCCTTCCCATACACCAGTTGGTATGGAGAGGTTCCTATAGGAGTCTTGAATGCTGTTCTGTATGCCCACAGAGCATCATCCAAGCTCTTTGCCCAATCCTTTCTTCGGGCCATCACAGTCCGTTCTAGGATTCTTTTTAGTTCTCTGTTAGAGACTTCTGCTTGCCCATTTGTCTGTGGATGATACGGAGTTGCCACTTTATGGCTAATTCCATGTCTAACCATAGCAGAGTGTAGCAGTCTATTGCAGAAATGAGTGCCCCCATCACTGATTAGTACTCTGGGAACACCAAACCTGCTGAAGATGTGTTTCTGGAGGAATTTCAGCACGGTTTTGGTATCATTAGTGGGTGTAGCAATTGCTTCTACCCACTTAGATACATAGTCCACTGCCACCAGAATGTAAGTGTTTGAGTATGATGGTGGGAATGGCCCCATGAAGTCAATTCCCCATACATCAAACAATTCTATCTCTAATATCCCTTGTTGAGGCATGGCATATCCGTGAGGCAGGTTACCAGCTCTTTGGCAACTGTCACAGTTACGCATAAACTCTCGGGAATCTTTATAGAGAGTAGGCCAGTAGAAGCCACACTGGAGGACTTTAGTGGCTGTTCGCTCACTTCCAAAATGTCCTCCATAATGTGATCCATGGCAATGCCATAAGATCTTTTGTGCTTCTTCTCTGGGTACACATCTGCGGATCACTCCGTCAGCACATCTCTTAAAGAGATATGGTTCATCCCAGAGGTAGTACTTTGCATCTGAAATTAATTTCTTTCTTTGCACATTACTGTACTCCTTGGGTATGAACCTCACAGCTTTATAGTTTGCAATATCTGTAAACCATGGAGCTACCTGAATGGCAAAGAGTTGCTCATCTGGGAAAGTCTCAGAGATCTCAGTAGAAGGGAGGGACGCCCCAGCTACTGGTTCTATTCGGGACAGATGATCAGCCACTTGGTTTTCTGTCCCTTTTCTGTCTCTTATTTCTATATCAAACTCTTGCAGAAGCAACACCCATCTGATAAGCCTGGGTTTTGAATCCTGCTTTGTGAGTAAGTATTTAAGAGCAGCATGGTCAGTGTACACAATCACCTTTGATCCCACTAGGTAGGATCTAAACTTGTCAATGGCATAAACCACTGCAAGTAACTCTTTCTCTGTGGTTGTGTAGTTCTTTTGTGCGTCATTTAGAACACGGCTGGCATAATAAATGACGTGCAAAAGCTTGTTATGCCTCTGTCCCAACACTGCACCAATGGCATGATCACTGGCATCACACATTAATTCAAATGGCAATGTCCAATCTGGTGCAGAGATAACTGGTGCTGTGACCAGCTTAGCTTTCAGGGTCTCAAATGCCTGCAGGCACTCATTATCAAAGATAAATGGAGTGTCAGCAGCTAGCAGATTACTTAGAGGTTTGGCAATTTTTGAAAAATCCTTTATAAACCTTCTGTAGAATCCTGCATGCCCAAGAAAGCTTCTGATTGCCTTAACATTGGCAGGTGGTGGTAATTTTTCAATTACCTCTACCTTTGCCTTATCCACCTCTATTCCCCTGCTTGAAATTTTGTGCCCAAGGACAATTCCTTCAGTCACCATGAAGTGACATTTCTCCCAGTTTAAAACCAGGTTAGTCTCTTGGCATCTTTTCAGGACAAGTGATAGGTGGTTAAGACAGGAGCTGAATGAGTCTCCATATACTGAAAAGTCATCCATGAAGACATCCAGAAATTTCTCTACCATGTCTGAGAAGATAGAGAGCATGCACCTCTGAAAGGTTGCAGGTGCATTGCACAGACCAAAAGGCATTCTCCTATAGGCAAACACGCTAGAAGGGCAGGTAAATGCTGTTTTCTCTTGGTCCTGGGGATCTACTGCAATTTGGTTGTAGCCTGAATAGCCATCCAAAAAGCAGTAATAGTCATGACCAGCTAGTCTTTCTAGCATTTGGTCTATGAATGGTAAAGGAAAATGATCCTTTCTGGTGGCTGTATTGAGCCTTCTGTAGTCAATACACATACGCCACCCTGTGACTGTCCTTGTAGGAACCAGTTCATTTTTTTCATTATGAACCACTGTCATGCCTCCCTTTTTGGGAACAACTTGGACAGGGCTCACCCAGGGGCTATCAGAAATAGGATAAATAATCCCAGCCTCTAGTAATTAGTGACCTCTTTCTGCACCACCTCCTTCATGGCTGGATTTAGCCGCCTCTGTGGTTGGACCACTGGTTTGGCATTATCCTCCAATAGGATCTTGTGCATGCATCTAGCTGGGCTAATGCCCTTAAGATCACTTATGGACCACCCAAGAGCTGTCTTGTGCGTCCTTAGCACTTGAATCAGTGCTTCCTCTTCCTGTGGATCTAAAGCAGAGCTTATAATCACTGGAAAAGTGTCACCCTCTCCTAGAAATGCATATTTCAGAGATGGTGGTAGAGGTTTGAGTTCAGGTTTGGGAGGTTTATCCTCTTCCTGAGGAATTTTCGAAAATTCCTTTACTTCCTCTAGTTCTTCTTGATCAGGTTGAGCATCTTTGAAGATGTCCTCAAGCTCTGATTCTAGGCTTTCAGTCATATTGATCTCTTCTACCAGAGAGTCAATAATGTCAGCGCCCATGCAGTCATCTGGTGTGTCTGGATGCTGCATTGCTTTCACAGCATTCAACTTGAACTCATCCTCATTGACTCTCAGGGTTACTTCCCCTTTTTGTACATCAATGAGAGTTCGTCCAGTTGCTAGGAATGGTCTTCCTAGAATGAGAGTTGCACTTTTGTGCTCCTCCATTTCCAGCACCACAAAGTCAGTGGGAAAGGCAAATGGCCCAACCTTGACAATCATGTCCTCTATTATGCCTGATGGGTGTTTAATGGAGCCATCAGCAAGTTGGAGGCAGATCCTGGTTGGTTTGACTTCTCCAGCCAACCCAAGCTTTCTGATAGTGGATGCAGGTATTAGATTGATGCTTGCTCCAAGATCACATAGGGCTGTCTTGGTGCAAGCTCCTTCTAATGTGCATGGTATTATAAAGCTTCCAGGATCTTGAAGCTTTTCTAGTAAGCTTTTTAGTATGACTGCACTGCATTCTTCAGTGAGAAACACTTTTTCAGTTTCTCTCCAATCCTTCTTATGACTTAAGACCTCTTTCATGAACTTAGCATAAGAAGGTATTTGCTCAAGTGCCTCTGCAAATGGAATCTTTATTTCAAGAGTCCTTAGATAGTCTGCAAAGCGGGCAAATTGCTTATCCTATTCCGCTTTGCAGAGTTTCTGAGGATAAGGCATCTTGGCTTGATATTCCTCAACCTTAGATGCTGCAGGTTTATTCCTTATAGAAGTGGTTGAAGAAGCCTTGTTAGAGGGATAATTATCAGCACTCTCAGGTGTCTGATCCTCCTTGGGCGTTTGAACGCCAGGAATGGGTGAAGATTGGGCGTTAAACGCCAACTTCTCCCCCTTTTCTGGCGTTTGAACGCCAGAACTGGGCAAGGAATGGGCGTTTAACGCCAACTTTCCTTCCCTTTCTGGCGTTTGAACGCCAATAATGTTCCTCTCTGGGCTCTTGTTGTCCTCAGAGGGATTTTGAACAGTGGTTTGGTTATCCTCTGTCAATTGTTCTTTGTTTGCCTTCTTGCTCCTTTGAGCAGTGGTGTTCAGTGTTTTCCCACTCCTTAGTCGAACTGCTTGACATCCTTCTGTTATCTGTTTAGTTATTTGCTGTTTTGCTTGATTCAACTGCAGTTCTATGTTCTTGTTAGCAACTTTAGTATCATGGAGCATTTCTTTAAATTCTGCTAACTGTTCTGTCATCAGGAGCAATTGTTGATTAAGCTCATTTATCTGTTCTTGAGGATTAGGATCAGTGACTAATGCCATGACCTCCTCTTTTGGAACGAACTCACTGCTAGAATATAAGTATTGGTTTCTAGCAACAGTGTCTATAAGCTCTTGAGCTTCTTCGATTGTCTTCCTCATGTGTATAGATCCACCAGCTGAGTGGTCTAAAGACATCTGAGCTTTTTCTGTGAGCCCATAGTAGAAGATGTCTAACTGTACCCACTCTAAAAACATTTCAGAGGGGCATTTTCTAAGCATACCTCTATACCTCTCCCAGGCATTATAAAGGGATTCATTATCCTCTTGTTTAAAGCCTTGGATGTCCAGCCTTAGCTGTGTCATCCTCTTTGGAGGGTAGAAATGATTCAGGAATTTGTCTGATAACTGTTTTCATGTCTTTATGCTTGCTGTAGGTTGGTTATTCAACCACCTTTTAGCTTGATCTTTTACAGCAAATGGAAACAGTAATAGTCTGTAGACATCCTGATCTACCTCTTTATCATGTACTGTGTCAGCAATTTGTAAGAACTGTGCCAGAAACTCAGTAGGTTCTTCCTGTGGAAGACCGGAATACTGGCAATTTTGCTGCACTATGATAATGAGTTGAGGGTTTAGCTCAAAGCTGCTTGCTTTGATGGGAGGTATACAGATGCTACTCCCATATGCAGCTGTAATGGGGTTAGCATATGACCCCAGAGTCCTTCTGAACTGGTTAATTCCACTTAAGTCCATAATGGACAAAAGGGAAATGATAATGATTGCAAAGAGATAAATTTTGTTTTGTTTTTTTTTTTTGAATTAACCGAAAAAAAATAAAAATAAAATAAAAGGAAATTAAAAGAAAAATTCGAAAATCAAAAAGAAATTAAAATCAAAGCAAATTGAGAACTGAATCAATTAGTTAATTAAAAAGATTTTGAAAACAGCAATTAAAAAGATATGATTGAAAAAATTTTTATGAAAGAGATTTGATTTTTGAAAAGAGGAAAGAGATAAACACAAAAAGACACCAAACTTAAAATTTTAGAAAATCAAACACCAATTTTTTTCGAAAATTTTAAAGGAAAAACACAAAGAGGACACCAAACTTAGAACTTTTATGAATCAAAAAGGGACTAAGAACATGCAAAATTCGAAAATCAAAAGAAAAACAAAAGCATGCAATTGACACCAAACTTAAAATATGAAACTAGACTCAACTAAAAGACTCTAAACCAACAAAAAGGAGACAGTCCTAATCTAAGCAACAAGATAAGCCGTCAGTTGTCCAAACTCGAACAATCCCCGGCAACGGCGCCAAAAACTTGGTGCACGAAATTGCAATAACACTTTTGCAATCCCGCACAACTAACCAGCAAGTGCACTGGGTCGTCCAAGTAATACCTTGCGTGAGCAAGGGTCGATCCCACGGAGATTGTCGGCTTGAAGCAAGCTATGGTTACCTTGTAAATCTTAGTCAGGATATCAGAAATTATCAGGATTGATTGTAAAAAGCAAAAGAACATGAAAAAAGGTACTTGTTTTGCAGTAATGGAGAATAGGCTGAGGCTTTGGAGATGCTCCATCTTCCGAATCTCTGCTTTCCTACTGTCATCTTCATCAAACACGCAAGGCTCCTTCCATGGCAAGCTGTATGTAGGGTTTCACCGTTGTCAGTGGCTACCTCCCATCCTCTCAGTGAAAATACGTCCCTGATGCTCTGTCACAGCATAGGCTAATCATCTGTCGGTTCTCGGTCAGGCCGGAATAGAATCCAGTGATTCTTTTGCGTCTGTCACTAACGCCCCGCCTTCAGGAGTTTGAAGCACGTCACAGTCATTCAATCATTGAGTCCTACTCAGAATACCACAGACAAGGTTTAGACCTTCCGGACTCTCTTGAATGCCGCCATCAGTTCTAGCTTATACCACGAAGATTCCTGATTAAAGAATCCAAGAGATACCTACTTAATCTAAGGTAGAACAGAGGTGGTTGTCAGGCACATGTTCATAGTTGAGAATGTTAATGAGTGTCACGGATCATCACATTCATCCGGGTTAGGAGCAAGTGATATCTTAGAATGGAAGCAAGCATGATTGAATAAGAAACAGTAGTAATTGCATTAATCCATCAAAACAGCAGAGCTCCTCACCCCCAACCATGGGGTTTAGAGGCTCATGCTGTGGAAGGTACACAATGAAACGTCTAAAATGTTATGAGGTCATAAGGTACGGATACAATGTCAAAAGATCCTATTAATAGTGAACTAGTATCCTAAGGTTTACAGAAATGAGTAAATGACAGAAAAATCCACTTCCGGGCCCACTTGGTGTGTGCTTGGGCTGAGCAATGAAGCAATTTCGTGTAGAGACCTTTTCTGGAGTTAAACGCCAGCTTTCATGCCAGTTTGGGCGTTTAACTCCAAGTTTTATGCCAGTTCCGGCGTTTAACGCTGGAATTTCTGTAGGTGACTTTGAGCGCCGGTTTGGGCCATCAAATCTTGGGCAAAGTATGGACTATCATATATTGCTGGAAAGCCCAGGATGTCTACTTTCCAATGCCGTTGAGATCGCGCCAATTGGGCTTCTGTAGCTCCAGAAAATCCACTTCGAGTGCAGGGAGGTCAGAATCCAACAGCATCTGCAGTCCTTTTCAGTCTCTGGATCAGATTTTTGCTCAGAACCTTCAATTTCAGTCAGAAAATACCTGAAATCACAGAAAAACACACAAACTCATAGTAAAGTCCAGAAAAGTGAATTTTAAATAAAAACTAATAAAAATATAATAAAAACTAACTAAAAGATACTAAAAACATACTAAAAATAATGCCAAAAAGTGTACAAATTATCCGCTCATCACAACACCAAACTTAAATTGTTGCTTGTCCCCAAGCAACTGAAAATCAAAATAGGATAAAAAGAAGAGAATATACTATAGACTCCAAAATATCCAAGAAACATAGTTCCAATTAGATGAGCGGGACTAGTAGCTTTCTGCCTCCGAACAGTTTTGGCATCTCACTCTATCCTCTGAAATTTAGAATGATTGGCTTCTTTAGGAACTCAGAATCCAGATAGTGTTATTGATTCTCCTAGTTAAGTATGATGATTCTTGAACACAGCTACTTTATGAGTCTTGGCTGTGGCCCAAAGCACTCTGTCTTCCAGTATTACCACCGGATACATTCATGCCACAGACACATAATTGGGTGAACCTATTTAGATTGTGACTCAGCTTTGCTAGAGTCCCCAATTAGAGGTGTCCAGGGTTCTTAAGCACACTCTTTTTGCCTTGGATCACAACTTTATTTCTTTCTTTTTTTTTTTCTCTTTCTTTCTTTTTTTTTCGAAAAATTTTTCTTTTTTTTTTTGTATTCACTGCTTTTTCTTGCTTCAAGAATCATTTTTATGATTTTTCAGATCCTCAATAACATGTCTCTTTTTCCATCATTCTTTTAAGAGCCAACAATTTTAACATTCATGAATAACAAATTCAAAAGACATATGCACTGTTCAAGCATTCATTCAGAAAACAAAAAGTGTTGTCACCACATCAAACTAATTCAACTAGTTTCAGAGATAAATTTTGAAATCCTGTACTTCTTGTTCTTTTGTGATTAGAGCATTTTTCTTTTAAGAGAGGTGATGGATTCATAGGACATTCATAACTTTAAGGCATAAATTTTATTAATTATGAATTAAGAACAAGACTCAAAATATAAGATGAAACTAAAAATAGAAAATAGAAAACGCAAAAATAAGCTCCTAAAGATAGAGGTTTTCACAGAGTTAGGACTCAACAACCTTGATTTTGAGAAGTGGATGCTCCCTCAGCTTGAGAGGAGAACTTTTGGCGTTTCATCTCTTGGATTTCACGCCCCTGCTTCTCTTGTTCCTTCCATTGACTTCTTGGTGATTGGGTGTTCAATGGGTATGAACTCATCTGCTCCCATCTTCACCCCAGCCTCTTTACAGAGCAAGGAGATCAAGCTTGGGTAAGCCAATTTGGTTGCAGTGGAATTTTTATTTGCAATTGTGTAGATCTCACAAGCAATCACATGATGAACCTCCACTTCTTTTCCAAGCATAATGCAATGAATCATCACTGCTCTCTTGATGGTAACCTCAGAACGGTTGCTAGTGGGCAATATGGAACGCCCAATGAAGTCCAGCCACCCTCTTGCAATTGGTTTGAGGTCTCCCCTCTTGAGTTGGTTTGGGACACCCTTAGAATTGGTTATCCACTTAGTTCCAGGGAGGCATATGTCCTCTAGAACTTGATCCAACCCTTTATCTACTCTTACCATCCTCCTATTAAAGGAGTCAGGATCATCTTGTAGTTGAGGCAACTTGAAGATTTCTCTTATTTTGTCCAGATGGAAGTATATAACTTTCCCTCTGACCATGGTTCTATAGGTATGGTAAGCGGTTCCAGTCATTCTTTGCTTATCTGTCAGCCACATATTTGAGTAGAATTCCTGAACCATGTTCCTTCCAACCTTTGTCTCAGGATTGGTTAGAACTTCCCATCCTCTGTTTCGAATTTGCTCTTGGATCCCCGGATATTCATCTTCTTTCAGATCAAATTTAACTTCCGGGATCACTGACCTCAGACCCATTATTTTGTGATAATGGTCTTCATGTTCTTTAGTTAAGAACTTCTCTTGATTCCAAAGATTCTTTGGATTAGTCTCTTTCTTTCCTCTTAAATTGGTTTGTTTTCCCTTAGGAGCCATGATCTTGATGAATCTTGGCTTAGTGATCACAGAAAAGCACACCAAACTTAGAGGTTTGCTTGTCCTCAAGAAAAATAGAAGAGAGAAGAGATGGGGAGGAAGAGGAAATTCGAATGGTGTGATGGAATGAGGGAGCTAAACGTGAATTTATAAGGTGGGGAGGGGAGTTTTCGAAAAAAGAGAGAGAAATTTGAAAAGATATGGAAAGAAATTGAAAAAAAGGTGAAATTTTTGAACAATGTTTGTAATTGATTTGAAATAAATTTGAAGAATGGTTTTGATTTTTGAAGATTTCAAAGTGAATGATGAAAGGTTGAAGTGCATTTATGTAGAAGAGTATGGTTAAAAAGAGGAAAGTTTGAAAAAATTTGAGTTGAAAACAAAAATGTGGTCCCCCCACCTTTCTGGCGTTAAACGCCCAGAATGGCACCCATTCTGGCGTTTAACGCCCATTTGCTACCCCTTTTGGGCGTTTAACGCCCAGCCAGGTGCCCTGGCTGGCGATAAACGCCAGAAATCCTTTGTCACTGGGCGTTTTTCAGAACGCCCAGGATGCTGCACACCTGGCGTTAAACGCCCAGAATGGTGCCCATTCTGGCGTTTAACACCCAAAATGGCACCATTCCTGGCGTTAAACGCCCAGAATGGTACCCATTCTGGCGTTTAACGCCCAAAATGCCCCTTACTGGCATTTTTTCGCCAGTAAGCTCATTTTCTCTGCTTTTTGAGCTGAATCCTTCTGTAACTCTGTGAATTCCATCATTTTTGATACTTGCCTCTGTAAGAACTAATCATATACCCTCCTAATGACTGGGTTGCCTCCCAGCAAGCGCTTCTTTACTGTCTTTAGCTGGACTTCTGCTAAGAATCACTCAAGTCTCAGTTTTGAGCATTCCTGCTCAAAATTTCCTTCAAGATAGTGCTTGATTCTCTGTCGATTAACAATGAACTTCTTGTCAGAATCAATATCCTGAAGCTCAACATATCCATATGGTGACACTCCTGTAATCACATACGGACCCCTCCACCGGGATTTGAGTTTTCCTGGAAACAATTTGAGCCTGGAGTTGAAGAGCAGAACTTTTTGTCCTGGCTCAAAGACTCTGGTTGACAATCTCTTGTCATGCCACTTCTTTGCCTTTTCCTTATAAATTTTTGCATTTTCAAAGGCATTGAGTCTGAACTCCTCTAGCTCATTTAGCTGGAGCATTCTTTTCTCACCAGCTAACTGAGCATCCATGTTTAGGAATCTGGTTGCCCAATAGGCTTTATGTTCCAGTTCCACAGGCAAATGACAGGCCTTCCCATACACCAGTTGGTATGGAGAGGTTCCTATAGGAGTCTTGAATGCTGTTCTGTATGCCCACAGAGCATCATCCAAGCTCTTTGCCCAATCCTTTCTTCGGGCCATCACAGTCCGTTCTAGGATTCTTTTTAGTTCTCTGTTAGAGACTTCTGCTTGCCCATTTATCTGTGGATGATACGGAGTTGCCACTTTATGGCTAATTCCATGTCTAACCATAGCATAGTGTAGCAGTCTATTGCAGAAATGAGTGCCCCCATCACTGATTAGTACTCTGGGAACACCAAACCTGCTGAAGATGTGTTTCTGGAGGAATTTCAGCACGGTTTTGGTATCATTAGTGGGTGTAGCAATTGCTTCTACCCACTTAGATACATAGTCCACTGCCACCAGAATGTAAGTGTTTGAGTATGATGGTGGGAATGGCCCCATGAAGTCAATTCCCCATACATCAAACAATTCTATCTCTAATATCCCTTGTTGAGGCATGGCATATCCGTGAGGCAGGTTACCAGCTCTTTGGCAACTGTCACAGTTACGCATAAACTCTCGGGAATCTTTATAGAGAGTAGGCCAGTAGAAGCCACACTGGAGGACTTTAGTGGCTGTTCGCTCACTTCCAAAATGTCCTCCATAATGTGATCCATGGCAATGCCATAAGATCTTTTGTGCTTCTTCTCTGGGTACACATCTGCGGATCACTCCGTCAGCACATCTCTTAAAGAGATATGGTTCATCCCAGAGGTAGTACTTTGCATCTGAAATTAATTTCTTTCTTTGCACATTACTGTACTCCTTGGGTATGAACCTCACAGCTTTATAGTTTGCAATATCTGTAAACCATGGAGCTACCTGAATGGCAAAGAGTTGCTCATCTGGGAAAGTCTCAGAGATCTCAGTAGAAGGGAGGGACGCCCCAGCTACTGGTTCTATTCGGGACAGATGATCAGCCACTTGGTTTTCTGTCCCTTTTCTGTCTCTTATTTCTATATCAAACTCTTGCAGAAGCAACACCCATCTGATAAGCCTGGGTTTTGAATCCTGCTTTGTGAGTAAGTATTTAAGAGCAGCATGGTCAGTGTACACAATCACCTTTGATCCCACTAGGTAGGATCTAAACTTGTCAATGGCATAAACCACTGCAAGTAACTCTTTCTCTGTGGTTGTGTAGTTCTTTTGTGCGTCATTTAGAACACGGCTGGCATAATAAATGACGTGCAAAAGCTTGTTATGCCTCTGTCCCAACACTGCACCAATGGCATGATCACTGGCATCACACATTAATTCAAATGGCAATGTCCAATCTGGTGCAGAGATAACTGGTGCTGTGACCAGCTTAGCTTTCAGGGTCTCAAATGCCTGCAGGCACTCATTATCAAAGATAAATGGAGTGTCAGCAGCTAGCAGATTACTTAGAGGTTTGGCAATTTTTGAAAAATCCTTTATAAACCTTCTGTAGAATCCTGCATGCCCAAGAAAGCTTCTGATTGCCTTAACATTGGCAGGTGGTGGTAATTTTTCAATTACCTCTACCTTTGCCTTATCCACCTCTATTCCCCTGCTTGAAATTTTGTGCCCAAGGACAATTCCTTCAGTCACCATGAAGTGACATTTCTCCCAGTTTAAAACCAGGTTAGTCTCTTGGCATCTTTCAGGACAAGTGATAGGTGGTTAAGACAGGAGCTGAATGAGTCTCCATATACTGAAAAGTCATCCATGAAGACATCCAGAAATTTCTCTACCATGTCTGAGAAGATAGAGAGCATGCACCTCTGAAAGGTTGCAGGTGCATTGCACAGACCAAAAGGCATTCTCCTATAGGCAAACACGCCAGAAGGGCAGGTAAATGCTGTTTTCTCTTGGTCCTGGGGATCTACTGCAATTTGGTTGTAGCCTGAATAGCCATCCAAAAAGCAGTAATAGTCATGACCAGCTAGTCTTTCTAGCATTTGGTCTATGAATGGTAAAGGAAAATGATCCTTTCTGGTGGCTGTATTGAGCCTTCTGTAGTCAATACACATACGCCACCCTGTGACTGTCCTTGTAGGAACCAGTTCATTTTTTTCATTATGAACCACTGTCATGCCTCCCTTTTTGGGAACAACTTGGACAGGGCTCACCCAGGGGCTATTAGAAATAGGATAAATAATCCCAGCCTCTAGTAATTTAGTGACCTCTTTCTGCACCACCTCCTTCATGGCTGGATTTAGCCGCCTCTGTGGTTGGACCACTGGTTTGGCATTATCCTCCAATAGGATCTTGTGCATGCATCTAGCTGGGCTAATGCCCTTAAGATCACTTATGGACCACCCAAGAGCTGTCTTGTGCGTCCTTAGCACTTGAATCAGTGCTTCCTCTTCCTGTGGATCTAAAGCAGAGCTTATAATCACTGGAAAAGTGTCACCCTCTCCTAGAAATGCATATTTCAGAGATGGTGGTAGAGGTTTGAGTTCAGGTTTGGGAGGTTTATCCTCCTCCTGAGGAATTTTCGAAAATTCCTTTACTTCCTCTAGTTCTTCTTGATCAGGTTGAGCATCTTTGAAGATGTCCTCAAGCTCTGATTCTAGGCTTTCAGTCATATTGATCTCTTCTACCAGAGAGTCAATAATGTCAGCGCCCATGCAGTCATCTGGTGTGTCTGGATGCTGCATTGCTTTCACAGCATTCAACTTGAACTCATCCTCATTGACTCTCAGGGTTACTTCCCCTTTTTGTACATCAATGAGAGTTCGTCCAGTTGCTAGGAATGGTCTTCCTAGAATGAGAGTTGCACTTTTGTGCTCCTCCATTTCCAGCACCACAAAGTCAGTGGGAAAGGCAAATGGCCCAACCTTGACAATCATGTCCTCTATTATGCCTGATGGGTGTTTAATGGAGCCATCAGCAAGTTGGAGGCAGATCCTGGTTGGTTTGACTTCTCCAGCCAACCCAAGCTTTCTGATAGTGGATGCAGGTATTAGATTGATGCTTGCTCCAAGATCACATAGGGCTGTCTTGGTGCAAGCTCCTTCTAATGTGCATGGTATTATAAAGCTTCCAGGATCTTGAAGCTTTTCTAGTAAGCTTTTTAGTATGACTGCACTGCATTCTTCAGTGAGAAACACTTTTTCAGTTTCTCTCCAATCCTTCTTATGACTTAAGACCTCTTTCATGAACTTAGCATAAGAAGGTATTTGCTCAAGTGCCTCTGCAAACGGAATCTTTATTTCAAGAGTCCTTAGATAGTCTGCAAAGCGGGCAAATTGCTTATCCTATTCCGCTTTGCGGAGTTTCTGAGGATAAGGCATCTTGGCTTGATATTCCTCAACCTTAGATGCTGCAGGTTTATTCCTTACAGAAGTGGTTGAAGAAGCCTTGTTAGAGGGATAATTATCAGCACTCTAAGGTGTCTGATCCTCCTTGGGCGTTTGAACGCCAGGAATGGGTGAAGATTGGGCGTTAAACGCCAACTTCTCCCCCTTTTCTGGCGTTTGAACGCCAGAACTGGGCAAGGAATGGGCGTTTAACGCCAACTTTCCTTCCCTTTCTGGCGTTTGAACGCCAATAATGTTCCTCTCTGGGCTCTTGTTGTCCTCAGAGGGATTTTGAACAGTGGTTTGGTTATCCTCTGTCAATTGTTCTTTGTTTGCCTTCTTGCTCCTTTGAGCAGTGGTGTTCAGTGTTTTCCCACTCCTTAGTCGAACTGCTTGACATCCTTCTGTTATCTGTTTAGTTATTTGCTGTTTTGCTTGATTCAACTGCAGTTCTATGTTCTTGTTAGCAACTTTAGTATCATGGAGCATTTCTTTAAATTCTGCTAACTGTTCTGTCATCAGGAGCAATTGTTGATTAAGCTCATTCATCTGTTCTTGAGGATTAGGATCAGTGACTAATGCCATGACCTCCTCTTTTGGAACGAACTCACTGCTAGAATATAAGTATTGGTTTCTAGCAACAGTGTCTATAAGCTCTTGAGCTTCTTCGATTGTCTTCCTCATGTGTATAGATCCACCAGCTGAGTGGTCTAAAGACATCTGAGCTTTTTCTGTGAGCCCATAGTAGAAGATGTCTAACTGTACCCACTCTGAAAACATTTCAGAGGGGCATTTTCTAAGCATACCTCTATACCTCTCCCAGGCATTATAAAGGGATTCATTATCCTCTTGTTTAAAGCCTTGGATGTCCTGCCTTAGCTGTGTCATCCTCTTTGGAGGGTAGAAATGATTCAGGAATTTGTCTGATAACTGTTTCCATGTCTTTATGCTTGCTGTAGGTTGGTTATTCAACCACCTTTTAGCTTGATCTTTTACAGCAAATGGAAACAGTAATAGTCTGTAGACATCCTGATCTACCTCTTTATCATGTACTGTGTCAGCAATTTGTAAGAACTGTGCCAGAAACTCAGTAGGTTCTTCCTGTGGAAGACCGGAATACTGGCAATTTTGCTGCACTATGATAATGAGTTGAGGGTTTAGCTCAAAGCTGCTTGCTTTGATGGGAGGTATACAGATGCTACTCCCATATGCAGCTATAATGGGGTTAGCATATGACCCCAGAGTCCTTCTGAACTGGTTAATTCCACTTAAGTCCATAATGGACAAAAGGGAAATGATAATGATTGCAAAGAGATAAATTTTGTTTTGTTTTTTTTTTTTGAATTAACCGAAAAAAAAATAAAAATAAAATAAAAGGAAATTAAAAGAAAAATTCGAAAATCAAAAAGAAATTAAAATCAAAGCAAATTGAGAACTGAATCAATTAGTTAATTAAAAAGATTTTGAAAACAGCAATTAAAAAGATATGATTGAAAAAATTTTTATGAAAGAGATTTGATTTTTGAAAAGAGGAAAGAGATAAACACAAAAAGACACCAAACTTAAAATTTTAGAAAATCAAACACCAATTTTTTTCGAAAATTTTAAAGGAAAAACACAAAGAGGACACCAAACTTAGAACTTTTATGAATCAAAAAGGGACTAAGAACATGCAAAATTCGAAAATCAAAAGAAAAACAAAAGCATGCAATTGACACCAAACTTAAAATATGAAACTAGACTCAACTAAAAGACTCTAAACCAACAAAAAGGAGACAGTCCTAATCTAAGCAACAAGATAAGCCGTCAGTTGTCCAAACTCGAACAATCCCCGGCAACGGCGCCAAAAACTTGGTGCACGAAATTGCAATAACACTTTTGCAATCCCGCACAACTAACCAGCAAGTGCACTGGGTCGTCCAAGTAATACCTTGCGTGAGCAAGGGTCGATCCCACGGAGATTGTCGGCTTGAAGCAAGCTATGGTCACCTTGTAAATCTTAGTCAGGATATCAGAAATTATCAGGATTGATTGTAAAAAGCAAAAGAACATGAAAAAAGGTACTTGTTTTGCAGTAATGGAGAATAGGCTGAGGCTTTGGAGATGCTCCATCTTCCGAATCTCTGCTTTCCTACTGTCATCTTCATCAAACACGCAAGGCTCCTTCCATGGCAAGCTGTATGTAGGGTTTCACCGTTGTCAGTGGCTACCTCCCATCCTCTCAGTGAAAATACGTCCCTGATGCTCTGTCACAGCATAGGCTAATCATCTGTCGGTTCTCGGTCAGGCCGGAATAGAATCCAGTGATTCTTTTGCGTCTGTCACTAACGCCCCGCCTTCAGGAGTTTGAAGCACGTCACAGTCATTCAATCATTGAGTCCTACTCAGAATACCACAGACAAGGTTTAGACCTTCCGGACTCTCTTGAATGCCGCCATCAGTTCTAGCTTATACCACGAAGATTCCTGATTAAAGAATCCAAGAGATACCTACTTAATCTAAGGTAGAACAGAGGTGGTTGTCAGGCACATGTTCATAGTTGAGAATGTTAATGAGTGTCACGGATCATCACATTCATCCGGGTTAGGAGCAAGTGATATCTTAGAATGGAAGCAAGCATGATTGAATAAGAAACAGTAGTAATTGCATTAATCCATCAAAACACAGCAGAGCTCCTCACCCCCAACCATGGGGTTTAGAGGCTCATGCTGTGGAAGGTACACAATGAAACGTCTAAAATGTTATGAGGTCATAAGGTACGGATACAATGTCAAAAGATCCTATTAATAGTGAACTAGTATCCTAAGGTTTACAGAAATGAGTAAATGACAGAAAAATCCACTTCCGGGCCCACTTGGTGTGTGCTTGGGCTGAGCAATGAAGCAATTTCGTGTAGAGACCTTTTCTGGAGTTAAACGCCAGCTTTCATGCCAGTTTGGGCGTTTAACTCCAAGTTTTATGCCAGTTCCGGCGTTTAACGCTGGAATTTCTGTAGGTGACTTTGAGCGCCGGTTTGGGCCATCAAATCTTGGGCAAAGTATGGACTATCATATATTGCTGGAAAGCCCAGGATGTCTACTTTCCAATGCCGTTGAGAGCGCGCCAATTGGGCTTCTGTAGCTCCAGAAAATCCACTTCGAGTGCAGGGAGGTCAGAATCCAACAGCATCTGCAGTCCTTTTCAGTCTCTGGATCAGATTTTTGCTCAGAACCTTCAATTTCAGTCAGAAAATACCTGAAATCACAGAAAAACACACAAACTCATAGTAAAGTCCAGAAAAGTGAATTTTAAATAAAAACTAATAAAAATATAATAAAAACTAACTAAAAGATACTAAAAACATACTAAAAACAATGCCAAAAAGTGTACAAATTATCCGCTCATCATGATCTGAATTTAATTTTCCTGCACTTTAATTTTCCTGCCACTTGTTCTCAAGATCTCTTTGATTGCTTGCTTCATTGCTTTCTTTAATTTCCAACACCCGGCCCCCTTTACATTCACTGTAATTTACTTGTCTTGCAATTTAAGTTTTAGCTATTTTACTTTCTTTTTCTTTAAGTTACTTGCAATTTAACTTTTCTGCACATTACTTTTACTGTAATTTATCTTATGCACTTTAAATTCCTTGAAATTTCCTTTCTGTTACTCAATTTCACACAATTCACTCAATGTTAGCTTGACTAAACTAATCACCCACTAAAGTTGCTTGATCCATCAATCCCTATGGGATCGATCTCACTCTAAGTGAGTTATTACTACTTGATGCGACCCGGTACACTTGCCGGTTAGATTTGTGTGTTGGGAATTCGTTTTTCCACAAAAACACCATCAGTAAGCACTCATATGTATATACTCCTATTTATATTCCTATTTTCTATTTGAATAAAGTTTTTCAGATTTCCTAAAAAGTTTCCTACCAAGATGCATTAATCTAAGCTCATAAAACGCAAAATTTCATCGTCCAATTACAAAGAAGTCGGCAAGGTGAAAACCAAATTCATCGTCCGATTACAAAGAGGTCGGCAAGTTGAAAACCAAATTCATCGTCCGATTACAAAGAGGTCGGCAAGGTGAAATGCAAATTCATCGTCCGATTATAAAGAGGTCGGCAAGGTGAAAAGTGATAGAAGTAGTTTAATGCAAGAAGTTATAAAAAGAAATCCATAAAAAGTGACCTGACGCGGTCTGACTAAAAATGGATTACTAAAAATAACTTAAGAAGGCCCGACAGAGAAGTCAGACCAATGAAAGGATCACTAAAAAGGGACCAAGACATCTCGCAAAGGCCACAGAAAGGCCAGGAATGCTTTGCTAAAAGGTACGAAGTCTTGAAAAATGACACTACTTAAAAAGCAAACGCACAAAGCAAAAACAGAGCTAAAAAGTCTTCCAAACAAACTAGAAAGAAAAGGTTCCTCCTGGGAACACTACCTAAAAAGTTGTTAGAATAGGTCTAAAAAGCCCAGGCAGTGAAGGCAAACAGATCGGCACCCAAGAAGGCACAACCTAACGGGACAAATACGACCTCAGCAAAAACAAGTGAAAAGCCAGAAAGGTTGAAGAACAACTTAAAGGCTCAAAAACGTGTGCTAAAAGGGACACAACTCTACTCACAAAAGCAACATTCTAAGACAAGGCTAGCAAAATTGTTCAAAACTAAAAAAGGTTCAACGTAAAGAACACTAGAAAGTTGTCGGACAAGCTACTAACACCAAACTGCAAGGATAACTTCGCCAAAAGCAAAAGGTTGATAAAAACTCAAAGCAGGGATGGTCCAAAAGAGGTCAGACAAAAAGGTACCAACTCTCTATAAATATCCGCAAAGGTTGCAAAGGTACGATTAAACAAATCAGAGCAAACATATCCATTAAAATAAAACATTAAAGACTCAAAAGGCCACCTAAAAGGCAGCCTTAGAGTTTAAAAGTGTGTTGTTTTTCCAAAATAAAGTTCCATAGAAGCAACTAAATGTCAAGAGAGCCAACCATATAAGAAGTTCCAAAAAATTAAAAGTTCAAAAGTCCACAAGTCAGACTATACAACTACATAGAGATCATAAGGGGTCCAAAGTCTCTCTGGTAGCAGCATCCTGGGCTGAAGGAGGAGGAATGGTCTTCAAAGGGGTAGCATCCACAGTCCCATCCTCCAGATCTAGAATTTAAACATCAGGATCAGACTCGGGGTGGTCAACCTCAGCTAAAGGAGTTGAAGAAGTCGAGATGGCAGAAGCTTTAGCTGGAGGGGCAGGGGGAGGTCCATCATCTTCATCTTCGGGGGCAGGCACAATCTTGCTGTCCTCCGCTATGTTATTCAGACTGAAGAGAGCCAGGTCAAGTTCAGGGGCAAGAACCCGAACTTGGGCCTTCAAGTTCTCATAAGCATCAGTCACACTGCCCACCAGGTGACCCTGAAGCTCGGTATAATCAGCCTGAACAGACTGAATCCTCTTCCTGGCCTCCAACAGCTCACTATAAGTGTGAGTATATCTCTCTTTATACTTTTTTGCCGTCCTGTACTATTGCTTGTAACGTAGGTTTAGCAGTTTTAGAACCATCAATGATTGGGGAACCCGCGGATCCATTTGCAACTCCTTTGGAAATATTGCCGGAATGGTATTTCTTTCCTGTATTTCAAATACTTCGTACAGTGCCCAATAAGTTATTGGGCGTTCTTTTAATGGTTTCGGTACCCGCGGGATTATTAACAGTACCCTTTTTGGAGAATGTTAATAAATTCCAAAACCCATTTCGTCGTCCAGTATCAACAACCATCTTTTTTATTGGTACTGCAGTAGCCCTTTGGTTGGGTGTTGGAGCAACATTACCTATTGAGAAATCCCTAACTTTAGGTCTCTTTTAAATTGATTCACTTGTGAATTAAAATCTCATATATATTGGGTATCTAGGGAGAATTCACTCTGAAAGGACTACTCCCTAGATACATCTTTGAACCTACTCTCAGTATGTAGATTTTTTCTAAATTTTTCTAAAGATAAAGATTCAAACTCCATATTTTCATCTTTTTTTTCTTTCTTTTTTATAAAAAAGAAAGAAAAAAAAGATGAAAAAAACCTAATGGATTTCCAATTTATGCAAAATGCTTTTCTTTCAATTTCGAATTTCTAAAATGTCCAAGATATGTTTTACATCTTCTATCCGAAAATCTTCTATTTTCATAAGGTTTTCGTGACTGGTATTAAAAGGTCCAATAATGTATGTATATTGGACCTTTTGAGACAATTATAGATCCTGGGAGGCAATTCTAATTGGTCAATAAAAAAGATTTTAATTCTATCTCTTTTTTGTTTTTTCTTAGTTTAGCCAATGTATCATGAAAAGTGAAACCGGGTAAAGTAACTTGTGTTGATTTTTTTCTAATTTCAAGTTTTCTGCTCCCGCATGTAAAAAAGGAATAAATAGGTCAATCAAATTACGGGAGGCTTCATAAAGCGCTTCTTTAGGAGTTAAACTCCCATTTGTCCATATTTCGAGAAAGAGTATTTCTTGTTTTTCATTCCCATTCACATAAGAATGAATACTATGATTTGCGTTTCGAACAGGCATGAATACTGCATCTATAGGATAACTTCCGTCTTGAAAGTTTTTTAGTCTTTTTATACAATATCCACGATTCCTCTCGATTTGTAATCTAATACACAAATTAATGGGTTCTATTAGGTTAGCTATATGTTGCGTATTATCAACAATTTCCACAGAAGGTGGTAAAATGATGTCTTGAGCGGTTACATATCCGGGACCGTTGATACAAATTGATGCGTCTCGAGTCCCATACAGATTACTTCTCAATACTATTTCTTTCAAATTCATTAAAATTTCATGTACTGATTCTTGAATACCTACTATGGTCGAATATTCATGTGGTATTTTCTCAGATTTTGCACGTGTGATACATGTTCCCTCTATTTCTCCAAGCAAAACTCTTCGCATCGCAATGCCTATTGTATCAGCTTGGCCTTTCATAAGTGGAGACAGAATAAAGCGTCCATAATAAAGGCGCTTACTGTCTACTCTTGATTCAACACACTTCCACTGTAGTGTTCGAGTAGATACTCTAATTTTCTCTCGAACCATAGTAATCAATTCTTTTTTTCAAATCCTTGAATTGTTTATTTCTCTTGTCTTGAAATTTATTCTATGTTTTCTATTTTTATCTTTTGTTTTACATTACACACGTCGTTTTTTAGGGGACCTACACCCATTATGTGGCATAGGGGTTACATCCCGTATAAAATTTAAGAGTATGCCACTTCTACGAATAGCTCTTAATGCCGCATCTCTTCCGAGACCGGGACCCTTTATCATGACTTCTACTCGTTGCATGCCTTGATTTGCTACTGTTCGAATAACATTTCCTGCTGCGGTTTGGGCGGCAAATGGTGTTCCCCTTCGCAAACCTTTGAATCCACAAGTACCTGCGGAGGACCACGAAATTACCCGACCCCGTACATCGGTAACAGTGACAATGGTATTGTTGAAACTAGCTTGAACATGAATAACGCCCTTTGGTATTTTACGAGCATGTTTACGTGAACTAATACGTCCATTTTTACGCGAACCAATTTTGGGTATAGGTTTTGCCATATCTTATTATCTTTTTATTATTTCATAATTATTATCTCATAACCTAAAAGGAAGTCTGAGATGTATGGATATATTCATTTCATGTCAAAAAAGCAGATGTTTTACTATATTTCTTTTTTTTTAATTAGAAACTAGAATTAATATTCTCAAAATTGGCATTCTATTTGTGTTAATATACAACTAACAAAAATAGAATTTCCAATTTTAGATCCCCAAAATCTCTCTATCTAATATCTCTTTTTTATATTGTATTCTATTAGAATAGTTCTAATCTATATATATATAATCATTGATATATATTATATATATAAGAAAATTTCGAAATATTCGAAATAGAATTTCTATATTCATTCAATAATTTGAAATTTTCACATATTCAAAAATATTAATATATAATCAATATTACTATAAAATCATATCATATATAATAGAGAATATTATATAATTTCTAAGTTTTCATGTAAAAAAAAGTTTGAATTTCAATATCTATATCTTTTTTTATTTTTTTTTATTTGCGCACCCAGTCCTTTATAATTCAAAGCCCTCTCTTGTGGCTTTTGTGGAAATATTATCCTTATCCTTGTCTTTGTTTATGTCTTGGATTGGAACAAATTACTAGAATTCTACCTCGTCTACGGATCAATCTACATTTTTCACAAATTTTACGAACAGAGGCCCGTATTTTCATATTTATCATTCCTTCAACTTAATCTCGGATCCATTTTAATGGAAGAAAATAAGGTTTCCTTCAATTTTTAACTTCTATTCTAATCGTACCCCTCAAAACCAATAATATTGAAGTTAAAAAAAAGTCTAATTAAAGAATTTATACTTGCATTTTTTATTTCTCTGTGGTAGAAATATATATAAAGAGTATGTTGAACCTTTTCAGAAATATAGCCTAGACTGATATTTTCATTATTTAAAATTGAAAATAAATGAACCAACCCCGAACATACCCCACAGGGGAAATTGATTCTGCAATATTGAATTAAACCCTCATGAATTCGTTTCTTTATAACAATTCCTGTTAAACCCATTTCACGCATTCATTAAGGTATGAGGAGTGATATGAGAGACTTGTGTTTTGTTTTATCTCTCTTTACTTTTTTACAAAAATTGATAGAATTTTTTCTATAATTCGGATATCAGAAAGATTACCATATATAACATAAAACTTCTCCGCCGATTCGTTCTAATCGAGCCTCTCGATCTGTCATTATACCTCTCGAAGTAGAAATAATGACAATTCCCGTCCCCCCTAAAATTCTTGGAATTTGTTGATAATTAGAATAGATTCGTAGACCAGGAGTACTGATCCGTTTTAAATTCAAACGCGTTTTAGATGATCCTTTTCTATTTCTTCTATATGGTAGAGTTAAAACTAAAAAAAGATTTCCCCCTTCCCTATGTTTTCTCACGTTTTCAATAAAACCCTCTCGTAAAAGCATTTTAGCAATGTTTTCAATAATGTTAGTACATGGTATTAGAACCGTTCCTCTTCCATTCATGTCAGCATTTCGTATAGTGGTTATTATGTCGGCGATGGTGTCCTTACCCATAGGAAAATAAATGTTACCCTTTACTTACTTTTGATATAATCAGCATGCTCCGTGTTCTATATTTTCTAATATATATTATAGTAATTTAATTTGAAAATATTTTAGTTAAAATTAAAGAAAGATATCTAGTATATTTATATATCTCCAGCAGCCTCAGCAGCAGTAGCCAGGGACTTCTCCCTTTCCACATCCAATTCCAACTTTGTCACCTTAGCGTCAAGCTCATCCTTCAAACCATTGATTCTATTGAATTCGGACTTGGCATCCTTCATAAAGGTTTTAGTCGCATGGTCTGGAGAATCCTAGACCGTATGGAACAAAGTTGCACCCATATGGGCCATCCAAACACTACTGCTGGGGATGAAATCCAAGTGGCGAAGGATGGACACATCATCCATTGGAAGTTGACCATAAGGAGCAATCTGATTCTCAACAAACCCCACGACATCAAAATTCTGGGCATCCAAGTCATAAGGACCAACAGTCTTTTGCTTTTTCGGAGGAGGACTAACAGTATGAGAAGAGGTAGCACTGGAAGTCGGCTGAACTGGGTCAGAAGAAACCGTCTGGACCAGAGGAGTCAGAATGACCTTCCTCGGCCCAGAAGCACCCGAGGTCGGCTTCTTTGGAGGCAGTTAGGAAGATCCTTCTCCATAAGTTTTTGTAGACAGATTCTCTATAGCTGTCGTCTTCTTTGCCCTACGAAAGACCTTCATGGTGTCCGAAGACTTCACCATTTCTGAAAAAGTGGATAGCAAAACCAAGTTACAAGTAAGAAAGGGTAAAATCGGCAAACAAATAAAGAAAAGAAAAGCTAAAAAAAAGTCGACCACTACCCAATTCAGCACGAAGGAGGGAAGGATCTCCTAGAAACCTCTTTGTATCCAAGTGAGGAGGTTCCCCCCAGTTCTCCTCTAACACAACCACCAAGGCTTGTTCTACTTCACTCAGGCTCTCCCAAGAATATTTGACTACTACTACATTCTCTTGCCACGATAAAAGAAAGTTGGGTTCATCATTTTCACCTAAAAAGAAGGCCGAGCTCCCTCAATAGCTCGGACCTTGAAGTAATAGTTCTTGAAGTCGCGAAAGGACTCGTCATACATCGAAAACACTTTCTTTCCTTGAGTAGATCGAAAAGAAACCCAAGAGGCTTTCTTCTTAGCTACCCTAAGCTTGGTCAACACAAAAAGATACAGAAAATAGTTTGGGTAGGTCGGACACCCAATTCTTGGCAAAACAGTTGAAAAATTTTAATGAAACCCCATGAATTCAGATGAAGCTGGGAAGGAGCTACATTGCAGGACCACAACAGGTCGGTCTCAAAAGCAGAAAAAGGGATGGTGATACCCAGCTGACTAAAAAAGTAGTCATAAGCATAAAAAAAGGGCCGTTCTCCCTGAGTTAAAGAAGGAAAACAAACCCTCTCTTCAGGGTCAGGGGACACCAATTTATAGTTCTTCTTGTCATCCCTATTGCTACAAATCCTATGGAATCTCCTAAGTTTTACACAATACTCGGGGTCAGCTACAGTCACACACATGAGAACTATCGAATCCAGCCAATTGGCCATACCAACAGGAACTTTCAAAGACATCTCAACAATATTTTTTTGGAAGACATAGGCCAACTATCCCTACAGTAAGAAAAAAGAAAAATTGGATTACAACCAAATAACTCGGGCAAATAAGGAAACAACTCGGACAAATAAAAGTAAACAGCAAGTATCTGCTACGGCAGTAAAAGGGAGACCCCAAGACTCACACTAAAGTCCAGGGGCACCCTTTGGAGGCAACAACAAGGCAAAGAACGCCAGAAAAAGGGAAAGTCGACAGTCTATGCCCTAACACCTCTCAATAAAAAAACACAAAGAGATCAATCCTTTCCTAGTAACCACTCCATACAAGCAGCAAGAAACCCATCATCATCAACAAAAATCATCAAAAGCAACAACCTTTTCTACCAACAGTTTATCTTTGAAGCTATAACCTTTCTCTACAAACAGTTCAAACAAAAAAGATCTGTACAGAAGGAACTCATATAAGGAGGAAAAGAGATAGGAACAGCGACAATAAAGCCCTGAGGAAATGAAAACTACCAGAAACATAAAAGGCACACATCACAGCAAAACGATTAGGTGCAAAGATGCAATCTTTTGAAAAAAGAATAAAAAATTCCAAAGCAAACTCAAACAAAATCAAAGCTTTATACACAACAATGTAAGCATGCAGAAAGAGCGGTTGCGGAAAGTAAAAAAGAAGAAGAAGAGAAACCAACCTGGAGAGGAGACGACGAGGGAAGCATAAACAAAAGCAGCAAACAAAGACTCTCGAGCTGAGAAGACAGAAAGCTTCGAGGCGTGAGAAAATGAATGAAACGAAGCACCTCAGTGGATAAACGAAGCAAAAGGCGAAGAGAAAAGGAGAAGAAGAAACTGAAAGCAAGTCTTTAGAAATTCAAAATGAAATGTGAATAGGGAAAAAGGAAACGGCAAAGAGGAGTTAATGGGCTTTAAAACCCTCGCACGTTTCCAAGAAAATAGAAACGCACGCTGCAAATAAAGGAAAATGAAACACTTCACATTTTAAGGCAGAGGCCAACCTAACAAGGATTCTACAAGAGATCGACTAAAGACAAAATGCTCGAGCTCGACTTCCTCAAACGGTCGAAGTCTAAAGACACGACCTTAAGGGAAAGATTGAGCCCAAGCAGGGGCACTGTTCATACCCTAGATGGAGTTGTGCGACCCAGGCTGACCAAAGACACAAGTGACCGACCTCTTCAGGTCGAGCTGTGCGACCCAAGCAGGCCTAAACAAAGGAATACAGCCCATTCTAAAGGCGGCAAAGCTAAGAAAGATAAGGCAATTCCCCTAAAAAGATAAGATAAGATAACTATCTTATCTCAAGGAAAGCCACTCAATACTACTATAAATACACTAGAGCACACATGTATAACTTATACTCTGATTCCACACAAAAAAACCTGCTTAAAACCCGTGCTAACTTAAGCATTGGAGTCTCTTGCAGGTACCACCACCCTCCAGTGATCAAGGATCAGCAGCTCCACCAGAGCCAACAAGTCGGACACGACAGCTCTGGCCTCAACAGCAGATCTCATCTGAGATCGACCTTTAGTTTCAGGTAACCTTCGGAACAGAAAGCATTCCCTCCCACTCTCAAGTATGCATACTTTGGAAGTGATTAGTGCTACCCCGTGATCATCAATTCTACTCTAAGTCAAGAACAAGAGAATGAGTTAATCAAAGTGCTACAAAAGCACCAAGCTTTTTAAAGTCTTGGACGTGGCCCTAAGCACTTTATTTTCCAGCATTACCATCGGATACATAAATGCCATAGACACTTAACTGGGTGAACCCTTTCGGATTGTGATTCAGCTTTGCTAAAATCCCCCGATAGAGGTGTCCAGAGTTCTTAAGAACACTATATTTACTTTGGATAACGACTTTAACTACCCAGTCTCAAGCTTTTTACTTGACACCTTCACACCACAAGCATATAGTTAGGGACACTTTTCATTTGAAGTGCTTAGGCCAAGATTTTGTTTCTTTTAGGCCCTCCTAACCATTGATGCTCAAAGCCTTGGATCCTTTTACACTTGCCTTTTGGTTTAATGGGTTTTTGACTTTTTGCTCTTGCCTTTTGGTTTAAAGAGCTATTGGCTTTTTCTGTTTTTATTTTTTTTTTGCAAGCATATATATGTTTTTTTTCTTTTATTGCTTTTTTGTTGCTTTTTCTTGCTTCAAGAATCAATTTTTTGAATTTTTCAGATTACCAATCATACTTCTCCTTTTTCATCATTCATTGAAGAGCCAACATTCTTAATTTCAATTTCAAATATGCACTATTCATTCATACATTCATAAAACAAAAGCAATACCACCACATCAAAATAATTGACTATTCTTATTATAGAAATCAAAATTCATGTATCTCTCAATTCTTTCAAAATAAAATTTTCTTTTAAGTAAGGTGAGAGATATATGCAACATTTTATAGCTTTAAGACATAGATGATCATGCAACAAGAACAAGAGAACAGATAATAAAACATAACAGAAAACAGAAAAATAACATAAGAAAAGGGGATTAAGAGAACGAATCCACCTTAATGATGGCGGCTACTACTCCTCCTTGAGGATCCAATTTAGTGCTTGATCTCTTCAATGTCATGCCTTTGTCTCTGTTGTTTTTCCCTCACAGCCCTTTGATATTCTCTTATTTCATTGAGGATGGTGGAATGCTCTTGATGCTCCAACCTCAATTGCTCCATATTAGTGTTCAATTCTCCAAGAGAATTATGCAATTGGTCCCAATAGCCTTGAGGAGGAAATTACATCCCTTGAGGTATCCCAGTGATTTCTTGCTGAGGCAGTTGCACAGGCTCATGTGCATGCTCTCTAGTTTGCTCCATCCTCTTCTTAGTGATGGGCTTGTCCTCCTCAATGAAAATGTCTCCCTCTATGATAATTTGAGCTGAATTGCATAGGTGACAAATGTGGTGAGGGAAAGCTAATCTTGCTTTGGTGGAAGGCTTTTTAGCTATCTTGTACAATTCTTGAGGTATCACCTCATATACTTCCACCTCACTCCCAATCATGATGCAATAAATCATGATGGCTGTATCAATGGTCACTTCTAATCGATTGCTAGTGTGGATGATAGAGCATTGGATGAATTCAAACCATCCTCTAGCTAAGGGTTTGAGGTTAAGCCTTCTTAGTTGAATGGGATTGCCTTAGGAATCCTTTTTCCACTATGCTCCTTCCACATAGATGTCTGAGAGCACTTGATCCAGTCTCTGATCAAAGTTGACTCTTCTAGTGTAAGGATGTGGGTCTCCTTGCATCAAAGGCAAGTTGAATGCCACCCTCACACTTTCCGGACTAAAGTCCAAGATTCTCCCACGGACCATGGTGCTCCAATTCTTGGGATTTGGGTTCACACTAATGTCATGGCTTTTCGTGACCCATGCATTAGCATAGAACTCTTGCACCATTAAGATCCCAACCTCTTGGATGGGATTGGTTAGGACTTCCTAACCTCTTCTCCAGACATCTCTTCGGATTTTCGAATATTCATTCTTCTTAAGCCTAAAAGGGACCTCAGGGATTACCTTCTTCTCAGCCACTACCTCATAGAAATGGTCTTGGTGGCTTTTGGTGATGAATATTTCTATCTTCCAAGATTCGGAGGTGGCGGCTACTTCCTTTCCTTTCCTCTTTCTAGAGGGTTCTCCAACCTTGAGTGCCATAAGTGGTAATGGAAAGCCAAAAAAAGTAACGCTTTTCCCACAACAAACTTAAAATCTTTCCTCGTCCTCGAGCAAAAATAAATATAAGAGAAGAATAGAGTTGAAGAAAAAGAAAATAGATGAAGATGGAGGGAGAGAAGGAATTCGGCCAAGGGAATTTAGACTGTATGAATTGTGTGTATGAAGGGTTAGTAAGAGGGGGTATTTATAGGAGTGGGCTAGGTTAGGGTTCGGTCATAGGTGGGGGTTGGTAGTAGTTATGATGGTTTTGGGGAAGTGATATGGATGTGATTGGGCTAGGCTTTATAGGGAAGAGTGTATGGGGAAGTGTGAAAAAGAAAAGGGAAGAAGTGGGGTATGTAAAGATGATGTGGGTCCCACTGGTCGTGAGAGGCTAGGGAATTCAGATTCACTGCCCTTCTTCATGGGCATTGAATGCCCAGCACTATGCTCTTGGCTGGCATTCAATGCCAGCTATGCTGCTAATTGAGGCGTTGAACACCCAGCCAGTGCTCCCTGGTTGGCGTTTAACGCTAGCAAGATACTCTATCCAGAGTGTTCTATTTTCATTGCTGAACCTTTCTATCTCTGTTCCCACTATTGCACATGATCATGAACCTAAAGAAATACTTAAAAAAATAAATATAAGGAATTAGAAGAAATAAAAATAACTAAATAGGGTTGGATTGCCTCCCAACAAGCACTTCTTTAACGTCACTAGCTTGACGGTTAGCTCTTTATGAAAATTGATGTGAGCTCAGAATTTCGCCCCTTATAGTGAACTTTCTTCCTGTCTTCTCATGGATGAACTCCACATGCCCTAGAGACAAGACATGACTCACTGTATGTGGTATGACTGGTTTCTTGGTGAAGACAACCCTCGTGCCAGGTGAGAGGCTTTTATTGGGGACTTTCTTGTCCTTCCAGCCTTTAAGTACTTTCTTCTTAGTACTTTTGTTCCCAGTGCTTGTTGATCGCTGCCCAACACCAAACTTAGAATTGATGTTTGGGGCTCAGTAAAGCTCTGCACTGAAAGAGATGGTTGGAATACTAAGTGTTGCATAGTTATCTCTCTTTTTTCAGAGGGAGAGTTGGGGTGAGGCATTTTGAACAGAATGTGATCCTCCCCTATTATTAGAATCAGTTATCCCTTAGCTACATCAATGTTAGCATTAGCAGTGGCTAGGAAAGGTCTTCCAAGGATGATGGATTCATCCTCATCTTCCCAAGTATCTAAGATTATGAAGTTTGCAAGGATGTAATGGTCTTCAACCTTTACCAATACATCCTCTACTAAGCCATATGCTTTCTTCATTGATCTGTCTGCCATCTTGTTATGAGGATTACCTGAAACTATAGGTCGATCTCAGACGAGATCTTATGTACTAGTCGGTGCTGTTGAGTCTAACTTGATGATGGTGGCCGGAGCCACCGTGTCCGACTTGTTGGACTTGGTGGTGGTGCTGATCCTTCATCACCGGAGGGTGGTGGTACCTGCAATGGACTCTAATGCTTAAGTTAGCAAGGGTATTAAGCAGGTTTTTAGTAGAATCAGAGTATAAGTTATACCTGGGTGCTCCAGTGTATTTATAATGTTGTGGGGTGATCTTCATTTGGGATAAGATAGTTATCTTATCTTTATCTTTTGAGTGAAGTCATCCTATCTTTGAGGGAACTGCCCTTATCTCTCTAGGCTTGGGCTGCCCTTGGATTTGGGTCGTGTTCCTCTGTTTGGGCCCTTTTTGGGCTTTCTTGGTGATTTGGCCGAGCTATTTGAGAAGAGATCGGATAGTCCTGATTTGAAGAGGTCGGTCGACTCGTCTTCAATCAGCACGGGTCGTACAGCTCGACCCAGGGCATGAACAGTGCCCCTATTTAAGCTCAGTCTTTTTTAAGGTCGAGTCTTTTAGACTTCGATCCTTTTCGGAGAAGACGAGCTCGAGCACTTTATGTTGGTTTTCATTGGGTAGAATTTTCCCTTTAGTGGTTTTAAATGCAGAACGTTTTCTTACTCCTTTTAACTGTCATGTGCGTTGCGCTTTTCCTAGGGAACGTGCAAAGGATTTTAAGAATTTCATTAACTTCCTTCTTTTTTTGCCGTTTCCCTCTTTCTCATTTTAACTTTGAAATTTCAAAATGCCATCCCTTCAGTTTCCCTTCTCCGTGCTTACCGTAACTCCCCCCCTTTTCTTTTTGCTCTTCTGTTTTGTCTGTGACCCTTTGCTCTACTGTTCCCAAGCTTTTCACGTCTTCGTGCTTTTCTTGCTTTTTGGAAGTGATCGTTGGAGGTTCTCGTCTTTTGCTTTGATATTTCATCGTCTTCTTCATAGGTTGGCCTCTTTCTTTGTCTTTATTTTTTTCATGCTATTTCTTTTATCTTTGCTTGCCTTCGCATTGGAGAGTTTTGAATCTTTCTTTGTCTACTGTGTCTGATTGTTTTTGCGATATGCACTATTCTAGGGCTTCTTCAATTTTATGTACACTTTTTCTCGTTTTCTACTAGCTAATGCTTCTAGGATTTTGAAAGTTGCTATTGCTTTTGATTGTGTCCTCGCATTTGATGTTTTTGAGTGATGAGCTATTTGATTCTGAAAAAAAGGTTGCGTCTTTGATGATTTCCCTTTTGGCATGTTTAATGCATGATAGTTTCCTTTGCTGATAGATAAAAAGGTGGCGATTTTGAGGACTTTCTGATTCGTGACTTTCCTTTCGGAGTGTTGCTTTGTTGAAAGATGGTTATTTTCTTGTTGGGAGATGTCGAGATGTAGACTTGTAGATTTTACCTGAGTCTTTATTCCGTTACTGCCTCCAAAGGATCCCCCTGGATCTTTGGTGTGAGTCCTGGGGTTTCCTTTTTATTGTTATATCTGACTTCTTAACTTTTGCATGCTTTAGTCCGAGTTGTATCTGCTTATGCCTGAGTTGCTATTGTTGACTTACCCGAGCTGTTTGATTAGTAACCCCATTTCCTTTTTCTTACTGTAGGACTTTAGTTAACCCATGTCGTCTCGCAAAAATATTATCGAGACCTCTTCCAGAGTCCTCGAGGGCATGTCGGACTGGCTGGACTCCCTCGTCTTGATGTATATTTCTGTGGTAAATTCTGAGTACTATGTGGAGCTGAGGAATCATCACAGGATTTGTAGTAATCGGGAGCAGGGGAAAGATTATGAGTTAGTAGCACCTGATCCTGACAAGAAGGTTTGTTTCCCTTCTTCGGTCCAGGGGGAATGTCCCTTCTTTTATGCCAATGACTATTTTTTCAGGCAAATGAACATTACCTTTCCTTTTACTCCTTTTGAGACCAATTTGTTGTGGTCGTGCAATGTATTTCCATCCCAACTTCACCCGAATTCGTGGGGCTTCATTAAAATCCTTCAACTACTGTGTGAAGAATTGGATGTTACACCATCTCAAACCCTCTTTCTTTACCTCTTTGTTTTGACTAAACCTGGGGTGGCTAAGAAGAAGGCTTCTTGGGTATATTTTCGAGCTGCCCAGGGAAAGAAATTTTTTTCCATGTATGATGAATCTTTTAGGGATTTCAAGAACTATTTTTTCAAGGTCTAAGCTGTTGAAGGAGCTCAGCCCTTCTTTTTGGATGAAAATGGCGAACCCGCCTTTCCTTTAGATTGGCAAAAGAACGTAGTTGTTTCTAGATATACTTGGGAGATGTTGGATGAGGTTGAATGGTACACGAATTTACAATCCGTACAACTAACCAACAAGTGCACTGGGTCGTCCAAGTAATACCTTACGTGAGTAAGGGTCGATCCCACGGAGATTATTGGTTTGAAGCAATCTATGTTTATTTTATTAATCTTAGTCAGGATGTCAATAAGGTTATTTGGATTTAATTGTAAGAAGTAAAAGTGTTTGGAATAAGTAATTGTTACTTTATTAATGAAGAATATGTTGGTGTTTTGGAGATGCTTTGTCCTCTGAACTTCAACTCTTCCTTGAAATCCTTTTCCACACGCAAGGCTCCTTCCATGGCAAGCTGTATGTAGGGTGTCACCATTGTCAGTGGCTACCTCCCATCCTCTCAGTGAAAACGTTCCAGATGCTCTGTCACAGCACGGCTAATCAGCTGTTGGTTCTCGATCATGTTGGAATAGGATCCATTGATCCTTTTGCGTTTGTCCTCACGCCCAGCAATCGCGAGTTTGAAGCTCGTCACAGCCATTCAATCCTTGAATCCTACTCGGAATACCACAGACAAGGTTTAGACCTTCTGGATCCTCAAGAGTGGCCGCCATCAATTCTAGCTTATACCACGAAGATTCTGGTTAGGGAATCTAAGAGAAGCTCATTCAGTCTGATGTAGAACGGAGGTGGTTGTCCGGCACACGTTCATGGATCTGAGGAAGGTGATGAGTGTCACGGATCATCACCTTCTTCATGTTTAAGCGCGAATGAACATCTTAGATAGGAACAAGCGTGTTTAAATAGAAAACAAAGGTAATTGTATTAATTCATCGAGATGCTGCAGAGCTCCTCACCCCCAACAATGGAGTTTAGAGACTCATGCTGCCAAAAGGTACAAATTTCAGATCTAAAATGTCATGAGGTTCAAAGTAATCCTCTAAAAGTTGTTTAAATAGTAAACTAGTGGCCTAGGTTTACAGAAAATAAGTAAACTAAGATAATTGGTGCAGAAATCCACTTCTGGGGCCCACTTGGTGTGTGCTGGGGCTGAGACTTAAGCTTTTCACGTGCCTGGGGCTGTTTTGGGTGTTCAACGCCAGGTTATAACCTGTTTCTGGCGTTGAACTCCAGCTTGTAACCTGTTTTTGGCGCTGGACGCCAGACAGCAGCGTGATACTGGCGTTGAACGCCAGTTTACATCGTCTATCTTTGCGCAAAGTATGAACTATTATATATTGCTGGAAAGTCTTGGATGTCTACTTTCCAACGCCATTGAGAGCGCACCAATTGGACTCTTGTAGCTCCAGAAAATCTATTTCGAGTACAGGGAGGTCAGAATCCAACAACATCAGCAGTCCTTTTTCAGCCTAACTCAGATTTTTGCTCAGCTCCCTCAATTTCAGCCAGAAAATACCTGAAATCACAGAAAAACACACAAACTCATAGTAAAGTCCAGAAATATGATTTTTGCCTAAAAACTAATAATATTTTACTAAAAACTAATTAAAACATACTAAAATCTACATGAAATTACCCCCAAAAAGCGTATAAAATATCCGCTCATCACAACACCAAACTTAAACTGTTGCTTGTCCCCAAGCAACTAGATGAATAAAAGAGGATAAAAAGAAATCAAGAAGCAATAATATTTCAGAGTTTTAAGTGAAGCTCATATTCTAATTAGATGAGCGGGGCTAGTAGCTTTTTGCTTCCAAACAGTTTTAGCATCTCACTTTATCCTTTGAAATTCAGAATGATTGGCATCCATAGGAACTCAGAATTCAGATAGTATTATTGATTTTCCTAGTTAAGTATGTTGATTCTTGAACACAGCTACTTTTATGAGTCTTGGACGTGGCCCTAAGCACTTTGTTTTCCAGTATTACCACCGGATACACAAATGCCACAGACACATGACTGGGTGAACCCTTTTCAGATTGTGACTCAGCTTTGCTAGAGTCCCCAGTTAGAGGTGTCCAGAGCTCTTAAGCACACTCTTTTTGCTTTGGATCACGACTTTAACCACTTAGTCTCAAGTTTTTCACTTGGACCTGCATGCCACAAGCACATGGTTAGGGACAGCTTGATTCAGCCGCTTAGGCCTGGAACTATTTCCTTGGGCCCTCCTATCCACTGATGCTCAAAGCCTTGGATCCTTTTCTTAATCCAATGATTCTTTGTAAAAAATTTTTCACTGCTTTTTCTTACTTCAAGAATCAAATTCATGATTTTTAAGATCATCAATAATATTTTTCGTGTTCCTCATTCTTTCAGGAGCCAATATTCATAAAATTCAGGATAAAATATGCACTGTTCAAGCATTCATT
The DNA here is from genome assembly GCF_014773155.1 of Arachis stenosperma. NCBI lineage: Eukaryota > Viridiplantae > Streptophyta > Magnoliopsida > Fabales > Fabaceae > Arachis > Arachis stenosperma. The sequence continues at coordinate 88,206,038 of NC_080380.1, forward strand.
CAGAGAACAAAAAGTATTGCCACCACATATAATTAATTATAATTTTTTTTATTAAGAACTCGAAAAATATAAATTACTTCTTTATTCTAAAAATCTACTATTTTATTCATGTCTGATGATGATGAGAAAAATAAATTATAACTTTAATTGGGAATAAAACCATAATAGATATGCTAACTACTACTACTACTACTCTATATATCTCCTAAGGTAAATTTCTATAATAACACTATCACAGAGTTAAAGCTAAAATTAGAACTCAACAACCTGTGTTTTGAGAAGTAGATGTTCCTCTGATCTGTGGGGTGCTTGGTCCTTCAAGGATTAATTTCTGGCGCTTCAGCTCCCTTAAATCACGCCCTTGCTCTTCTTGTTCCTTAAGCAGTTTGCAAAGCATGCTACTTTGATTGTTCTGTTCTTCCTTTATTTGGTTCATAGCTTCTTGCAATTTGGAAATAGATGCCTCAAGATGTTCCCAATATTCGAATTGAGGAAGTTCTGGGAGGACTTCCTGTGCTCTCCTCTTGATTGGATCATCCTGCAGCTGTTGTCTGTCCATTGATATTCTAGTGATTGGCCTCTCAACTGAGATATACTCTGTTATTCCCATCTTCACTCCGGCATCTCTGCAGAGCATAGAAATTAAGCTTGGATAGGCCAATCTGGCATCCTTGGAATTCCTGTTTGCTATTTTGTATAGTTCACACGAGATCAGTTGATGGACTTCTACTTCTTTTCCCAACATGATGCAGTGAATCATCACTGCTCTTTTAATAGTAACTTCAGAACGGTTACTGGTGGGTAATATAGAACGCCCAATGAAATCCAGCCAGCCTCTGGCTGCTGGTTTGAGATCTTCTCTTTTGAGTTGATTTAGGATGCCAGTTGTGCTGGTGGTCCACCTGGCTTCAGGGATGCATATATCCTCTAAAATCTTGTCCAAGCCTTTATTTACCCTCATCATTCTCCTATTAAAGGAGTCTGGGTCATCTTTCAGTTGAGGAAGCTTAAAAATCTCCCTGATTTTGTCAGGATGGGTATGAACAATCTTTCCTCTGACTAAGGTCCGATGGTCATAGAGGGCAGCTCCAATTATTCTTTGCCTGTCTGTCTGCCATAGATTAGCATAGAACTCCTGAACCATGTTCCTTCCCACTTTCGTTTCAGGATTAGCTAGGATTTCCCAGTTCCTATTTCGAATTTGTTCTTGGATCTCCGGATATTCATCTTCTTTCAGATCAAACTTGACTTCCGGGATCACTGATCTTAGACTCATTATTTTGTAGTAATGGTCTGAATGTTCTTTAGTTAAGAACTTCCCTTGATTCCAAAGTGGCTTTGGAATATTCTCTTTCTTGCCTCTTGGGTTGGGTTGTTTTCCGTTAGGGGCCATGATCAAAGTGAGTATGTTTTTGTGATCACGGATAAGCACACCAAACTTAGAGGTTTGCTTGTCCTCAAGCAAAAGAAAAGAGAGAAGAGGGATAGGAGGAGAGCAAGTGTGGAATGGTGGATGATGAGAGGGGCGCCGAAAGTGGATATAAAGGGAGGGGGTGGGTTTTCGAAAATAAGAAAGAGATATAAGATAAAAGATATGATTTATAAAAGATAAATATGACAAGAAAAGGATATAATTTAAAAAGATATGAATGATATTTAAAAATAAATTTGAAATTTATAGTTTGAAAAAGATTTTAAAAGATAATTAAGTTTGAAAAGAAATTGAAAAAAGAGTTGGATTGGATTGGAAAAAGGTTTAGGTTTATGTATGAAGCTACATTTGATATTTTTGAAAAAGGGATTTTAGAAATTAGGGTTTTTAGAAATTAGGATTAAAAATTTTCGAATTAAAGGATGATATTTTGAAACATGTTTATGCAAGAAATCATGAATTGAAACATAAAAATTAGAAAATTTGTGAAGAAAAACGAATTTTACCTCCTCCCCACCATTCTGGCGTTAAACGCCCAACTGCTGCATGTTTTGGGCGTTTAACGCCCAATTGTTGCTTTTCCTGGGCGTTCAACGCCCAGCTGTTGCTTCTTTCTGGCGTTGAACGCCAGGAAGTCCTTTGTTACTGGGCGTTTTTCTAAACGCCCAGGATGCTGAAATTCTGGCGTTAAACGCCCAGAAGGAGCTTCTTTCTGGCTTTCAACGCCCAGAAGATGCTCCTTTTTGGCGTTTAACGCCCAAATGGCTATCCTTACTGGCGTTGAACGCCCAGTGGATGCTTCTTTTGGGCGTTCAACGCCCAAAACATTTCTTACTGGCCTTTTTCACGCCAGTGAGCTCCCAAATTCCCCTGTAACTCTGTGAATTCAAGCAATTGCTATTTTTCCTTGAAGATACTTTGACATATACCTGTGAAAATCAATTAATTAAAAAAAACAAATAAAATTAAATTTTGTGAATGGCTGGGTTGCCTCCCAGCAAGCGCTTCTTTAATGTCGTTAGCTGGACTATTACTAAGCTTTAATCAAGTCTTAGTTTTGAGCACTCTTGCTCAAAATTGCCTTCAAGATAATGTTTAACTCTCTGTCCATTAACAATGAACTTTTTGTTAGAGTCATTATCCTGAAGCTCAACGTATCCATATGGTGATACACTTGTAATCACATATGGACCTCTCCACCGAGACTTCAATTTCCCGGGGAATAATTCGAGCCTAGAATTGAATAGCAGAACTTTCTGCCCTGGCTTAAAGACTCTGGATGACAATTTCTTATCATGCCATCTTTTTGCTTTCTTTTTGTATATTTTTGCATTCTCGAAAGCATTGAGTCTCAATTCCTCTAGCTCATTTAACTGAAGCAATCGTTTTTCTCCAGCTAACTTGGCATCAAGGTTCAGGAATCTGGTTGCCCAGTAGGCCTTATGTTCCAGTTCCACTGGCAAGTGACATGCCTTTCCATACACAAGCTGGTATGGAGAGGTCCCTATAGGGGTCTTGAATGCTGTTCTGTATGCCCACAGAGCATCATCCAAGCTTCTTGCCCAATCCCTTCTACGGTTAATTATAGTCCATTCCAGGATTTTTTTGATTTCTCTATTTGAGACTTCAGCTTGCCCATTAGTCTGTGGATGATATGGAGTGGCCACCCTGTAGCTAACTCCATAACGAACCAAAGCAGAATAGAGCTGTTTATTGCAGAAATGAGTGCCCCCATCACTGATTAGTACTCTAGGGGTGCCAAATCTGCTGAAGATGTGTTTCTAGAGGAATTTTAACACTGTCTTAGTGTCATTAGTGGGTGTTGCAATAGCTTCCACCCATTTGGATACATAATCCACTGCCACCAGAATATAAGTGTTTGAGTATGATGGTGGGAAAGGTCCCATGAAGTCAATACCTCATACATCAAACAACTCAATCTCTAAGATTCCTTGTTGAGGCATGGCATAACTGTGAGGCAGATTACCAGATCTTTGGCAACTGTCACAATTAAGTACAAACACTCGGGAATCTTTATAGAGAGTAGGCCAGTAAAAGCCACATTGGAGGACTCTTGTGGCTGTTCGCTCACTTCCAAAATGTCCTCTATACTGGGATCCATGGCAGTGCCATAGGATCTTCTGCGCTTCTTCTTTAGGCACACATCTACGGATTACTCCGTCTGCACATCTCTTAAAGAGATACGGCTCATCCCAAAGATAATACTTTGCATCCGTGATCAGCTTCTTTGATTTCTGCCTACTGTATTCTTTGGGTATGAATCTCACTGCCTTGTAGTTTGCAATGTCTGCAAACCATGGCACTTCCTGGATGGCAAAGAGTTGCTCATATGGAAAAGTTTCAGAGATCTCAGTAAGAGGGGGGTGATGACAAGTCATCATATACCCATTTTTCAAGCTAATTTCACTTGTTTTATTAGCATTTATGCACTTTCTTGCATCCTAAGTAAGTGATTTGGAGTGAAAATGCACAACTTCTCTAAATCAAGCAACCACCGTGAAATTAATGTTAAATCATGAGGTTTAAGCTAATTTTAATTGCATTTTAATTGATTTATAAGCCTCTTGAATTTAGTGATACTTTGAGTGGTTGTTTGGTTTATTATAGGTGAAGAAAAGAAAAGAAAATGAAAAGCGTGGCATAAAAAGTGTAGCCAAAGAAAGAAAAGCGTGGCCAAATCAAGATGAAGCGTGTCGCAACTCATAGGGGAAGCAACCTTGCCCTCCACAAGGGCAGAATGCCCTCTAGGAGGGCAGCATCAAGTGACCAAACAAAGAAAAGGCAACCTTGCCCTGCCCACTCCAAGGGCAGAGCACAAAATGGTGCCTTGGAGCAAGGAGAAGCAAACTCTGCCCTGCCCTTGTGGAGAGCAGGATCGGGCTCCATGAGGAAGAAAATTAAGGCAAAAATATCAACTATGCAAGCCACAAGGTTCGAACAAAGAACCATGAGGAAGCCAAGCCTTGAGACCCACTACCATGCCAAGAAGCCAAAAAAATAAAACAGCATGTTTGCACTCTCCCAGGATCGAACCCAAGGCGTGAAGGAAGGACCCTGCCCTACCCTTGGCGCGGGCAGGGCAGCAATTGAACTAGGCGCACCAACTTTGCAGGGCAGCAATTCTTGAAAGAAAAAGAAGAACGAGAAGCTTGGCAGCATCAAATGGAGGAGAAGCAAGAGAAATGGCAACAACAAATGATGACTCAGCAGCAAGAATTTCAAGCACAGATCCTTGAAGGACAAAAAGAGCAATACAAAGAATTCAAGGAATCATATGATAAGCTGTATTTCAGTCAAGCTAAAGCATCGGAATATAGTCACAACCTGTATCAATGGAAGAATGTTCATCATACCATAGGTGAAGTTAGACACGTACAAAGAATGGAGTATGATGAAAACATGCAAGCAAGGTTGGAGTACTTGACTCACAATTTGCCAACACTCAATCCTGAGATCAAGCCATTTGAGCAATGTCCTGAATTCTTAGCCAAACAACAAGCAAAATCTCGTCAATACACTGAGTCAACCTTTAACACATTGGAAACTTATGGGCTCAAAGGACTCATAGATTCTGTTTGGGCTAGAAGATGTCCTGGAGAAGAGATCCAAGATTACTCCAAGACAGGGAAGAGAAAGAAGAAGAAGGGAGAATCAAGCAGCAGCCATGACCATTAGAAGGTGGCAAAGTTCTTTCATACTTCCTCTTTCATGTCTTTAATAAGGAGATGCATGTCTGAAACATGATATGCCTCCACCATTTATTTTCTTTGCTTTATGCATTTTCTGTTCTTTGCTTTTCATTTTAGTTAGTTAATAATTAGCTAGAAAAATGATGAGTCTGCATAATGCTTGTATCCATCACTTAGCTTTAAATATTGCTTTGTTTCCCATATGCTTGAATAAAAGAGTTTGGTTTGAATTGAAAAGTAAAAAATCCAATGTTGCATGAGTATGAATGGAAGTTGGTGGTGGCACATGTGTTTGATTAAATGCATAACTCATGAAATAAATGTTGCATAATCATTCCCATTCAATTGTAAGTTAGCTTGCTGTTACAAAGACTCTATCAATAATGAAACAACCCTTGGTAACAAAAACAGAAAGAAAAAGGAAGGAAAAAGCCAAAATGGCAAGAAAAAAAAAACAAAGAATAAAGGTTGGACACCAATGGTTTGAACCTTAGGACAAATGCCTGTGGTGTTCTTGTACTGAGATCTGCTTGGATGAGTAAATTCTAAGGGGTATTTTGAAACCCGGTCACTTAGATCAACTGATTTGGGATGGCCAATTGAAAATCCACAATAAAGAGCAACTTAGATACAAAGCACTTAGTGATCCAAAGAGATGCTGGGCATCAATGATCCTAGGAAGAATTAGTGAGCTAAGTGTCTGTGGTGGAAAGATGTTGAGCAAAATAAAAGAAAATGAAGCCAAAGGCTAAGCTGCAACATTTAACACCAAACCTCTTAAAGAATAAAAGCTTGTTAAAGCATTATAAGCCAAGAAGAGTTAGCAAGGAAGTGAGTAAAAGGTGAGTCTTATAACAGCAAGTTTAGCAAGCCTTTGAAGAAAGATATGTATTATGCAGCAGTAACAATAAGTGAGTATCATTGTCTGCATAAATGCCCCATAAATTGAAGTTCTGCTATCTGCATAATAAGGATTTGTGTTCTTTTCTTATTCATATCATTTACTCTTAGTTTTGATGCTTGCTTGGGGACAAGCAAGGTTTAAGTTTGGTGTTGTGATGACAAGTCATCATATACCCATTTTTCAAGCTAATTTCACTTGTTTTGTTAGCATTTATGCACTTTCTTGCATCCTAAGTAAGTGATTTGGAGTGAAAATGCACAACTTTTCTAAATCAAGCAACCACCGTGAAATTAATGTTAAATCATGAGGTTTAAGCTAATTTTAATTGCATTTTAATTGATTTATAAGCCTCTTGAATTTAGTGATACTTTGAGTGGTTGTTTGGTTTATTATAGGTGAAGAAAAGAAAAGAAAATGAAAAGCGTGGCATAAAAAGTGTAGCCAAAGAAAGAAAAGCGTGGCCGAATCAAGATGAAGCGTGTCGCAACTCATAGGGGAAGCAACCTTGCCCTCCACAAGGGCAGAATGCCCTCTAGGAGGGCAGCATCAAGTGACCAAACAAAGAAAAGGCAACCTTGCCCTGCCCACTCCAAGGGCAGAGCACAAAATGGTGCCTTGGAGCAAGGAGAAGCAAACTCTGCCCTGCCCTTGTGGAGAGCAGGATCGGGCTCCATGAGGAAGAAAATTAAGGCAAAAATATCAACTATGCAAGCCACAAGGTTCGAACAAAGAACCATGAGGAAGCCAAGCCTTGAGACCCACTACCATGCCAAGAAGCCAAAAAAATAAAACAGCGTGTTTGCACTCTCCCAGGATCGAACCCAAGGCGTGAAGGAAGGACCCTGCCCTGCCCTTGGCGCGGGCAGGGCAGCAATTGAACTAGGCGCACCAACTTTGCTTCCTGGCGCACCAAGATCTCATCCTGGCAGCATCGCGCGCGCACATTCCTTCCCTGGCGCACCAAAGCCTTCCCGCCTTGCCCTTGGCGCGGGCAGGGCAGCGTCCCGCGCACCAACGTGCATCGCGCGCACGCGCGCGTTCCTCATCTGGCAGCACCAAGCGCACGCATGCCTCACGTTCTGGCGCACCAACCTTCCCGCCCTGCCCTTGGCGCGGGCAGGGCAGCCTCTGGCGCACCAATCTCGCGCACCACGCAGCACCAAGACGCATCATGGCCACACCAACTCCAAGCACCAAGCATCAATTTTCTGCCCTGCCCTCCACAAGGGCAGGGCAGCCTCCTGGGAGTGGATTTCATGGGCCGAAAATTCAAATTAAATTCCCATTTTAGTTCATTTCTTCACCAATTCAAAAGCCCATCCAAACCCCATTATTCAAGAATAGAAAGTGTATAAATAGTAGTTAGTTTGATGTAATTAGGACCTTTATGCTCACTTTTGAATTTTTACTTTTACCTTGGCTTTTGAATTTTCACTTTCACATTCCTTTGGAGCTTTGACTCTCTTGGAATTGTTCTTGAGAGAATTGGCCGAGACTTCAGAGGATCAAGGGAGAATTGATTGATCTCCTTCCTCAATTCCCTTGGGCAATTCTACTCTTCTGTTTTCTGAGTTGTGGATGTGTGAAATTGGGGAAATTCTGTCCCAATTCCCATTCTAGCTCTGTTTAAATTTGTTTTCTGCATAATTCACTTTCAATTCTGTTCTTCTATTGCTTCTTCTTTCATTTTCTGTCAATTGCTTAGTAACTTCAGATCTGGGAAGGAAATTGGGTTTTAGGCTCTGCTACCTAAACCCTTGGGATCCTGAGATCACTTTTGGTTCTTCTGTGAACCTTTACTGTACTTTAATTTCCTTGCTGTTTAAATTTCTGTTTGCTTCCAATTCAATTTCTGCTACCTTCATTACTGCAATTTACTTTTCCTTCGTTTAGATCCTGCAATCCCATTCCTCAATTCCCTTTTACATTCAAGCAATTTACATTACTTGCCATTTAAGTTACTGCAATTTACCTTTCTTGCACTTTAAGTTTCAGTTATTTAGTTTCTTGTTCTTTAAGATTCTACAATTTTTCTTTCTTGCTCTCCAATTTACTGCCCATTTCCCTTTCCCCCTTTACATTTACTGTCATTTACTTTCTGTTAAACACAAATCACTCAACCAACACTTGATTTGCTTGACTAAACCACCACTAAACTAAAATTGCTTAATCCTTCAATCCCTGTGGGATCGACCTCACTCTTGTGAGTTATTATTACTTGATGCGACCCGGTACACTTGCCGGTAAGTTTTGTGTTGGATCGCTTTCCACACATCAAGTTTTTGGTGCCGTTGCCGGGGATTGAAATAGATTGACAATGATTAAGTGAAGTGGAGGTCTAGATTAAGCATTTTTCTTTTTTCTGTTATTTTAACTCTTACTAACACATTAACTGTTTGAGTTTTTGCTTAAACTAACCAACCAGAACTTCATTCTAGCTACAGATTGAAGTTCCATAGTATCTCTGGGTTTGTGTGTTTATTGTTGTGTGTTTGTATGTCAGGTATAGGAAGATCCTCTCCTATCCACTCTGAAATTGATCAAAGGACTCTTCGGAGAATAAGAAGAGCTGAAAGAGGGAAGAATATTGTTGGAGAAGAAGAAGAATCTGAGGAAGAATTCCAAGATATGGAAGGAGATACCAATCACCCAGGAGGAGGAGCCAACAATGACCAACAGAGAAGAGTCTTGGCTTCATACACATTTGCAAATGCCAAGCACTGTGGGAGTAGCATTCTTCCTCCCAATGTCAATGCAAACAACTTTGAACTCAAGCCACAACTCATAACTATGGTGCAAAACAATTGCTCTTTTGGAGGAGGGCCCTTGGAGGATCCAAATCAACATTTGTCTACTTTCTTGAGAATCTGTGATACGGTGAAAACAAATGGGGTACCTCCTGACAGCTACAAGTTGCTACTCTTTCCATTTTCTCTTAGAGATAAAGCAACTCAATGGCTAGCGACCTTTCCAAAAGAAAGCATCAACACTTGGGATGACTTGGTAAGCAAGTTCCTTGCCAAATTCTATCCACCTCAAAGAGTCCTAAGGTTGAAGACAGAGGTTCAAACATTCACTCAATTGGAGGCCGAGAGCTTATATGAAGCATGGGAGAGATACAAGGCTCTACTGAGGAAGTGTCCACCAGAGATGTTCACTGAGTGGGACAAGCTACAGAACTTCTATGAAGGCCTCACTCTTAAAGCTCAAGAAGCTCTTGATCACTCTGCTGGAGGCTCTCTACAACTCATGAAAACCACAGAGGAAGCTCGAAACCTCATTGATATGGTGGCCAACAACCAATATTTCTTTGCTCATCAAAGACAACGCCAACCATCACAGAGAAGAGGAGTCATGGAGTTGGAAGGAGTTGATTCAATCTTAGCTCAAAACAAGATGATGCAGCAACAGATTCAACAACAATTTGAGCAAATGGCTAAGAGAATTGATGGCTTGCAAGTGGCAGCAGTGAGCACCACAAGCCAACCTCCAACCACTTGGGTGCAAAATGAAGAAACTCAAGAGGAGCAACAACAAGAGCAAGTTCAATACATGCACAACCAAAATCCTGGAACAAATGAAGTCTATGGTGACACCTACAATCCATCTTGGAAGAATCATCCCAACCTCAGATGGGGAGACAACCATAATCAAAACCAACAACCATGGCAAAGAAACACAGGCCAAAACAATTGGAAAAACACAAACCACAACCCCCAGCCAACCACTAACCAAAATTCATACAGAAAACCACAAAACAACTACCCAAATTCTAACCAATACTCACCCAATAACCACCCAACTAACCAAAACACCTATCCTCACCCATCAACACCCCAAAATCAACCCACCTCACAAGACTCACAGAGAATCACCCATCTAGAACAGCTCATGGAAAAACTGATGAAAAACCAAGAACTGACCACCAAGAATCAAGAAGCTACCATGAAGAACTTAGAGAGGCAAATTGGCCAAATCTCTAAGAAAATCTCTGTTGAGAAACCATCAAGTTCACTACCTAGTGATACCATTCCTAACCCAAAGGAAGAATGCAAGGTGGTGCAACTGAGAAGTGGAAGGGTGTTAACAGAGGGTAACCAAGGAACAACAAAGAAGCTTATGGAGAATAACAATGAGTCAACAAAGAATGATGAAGCCATCAACAAAGACACAATAAGCAAAAGTGCTCTAGAAAAGCTCACAGAAGAAGACAACAAGCCACAGAATTTGAAGAAAGGAAAGAGAATCATGGAAGAACCAATTCCAAAACAGCATCAAGTGGAGAAGAGCTCAACATCACCACTGCCTTATCCACAAAGATTTCACAAGGAAACAAAGGACCAACACTTCCACAAATTTCTTGAGACTTTCAAGAAATTGGAGATCAACATACCCTTAGCAGAAGCTTTGGAGCAAATGCCCCTGTATGCTAAGTTTCTAAAAGAGCTCATCAACAAGAAAAGGGATTGGAATGAGAAGGAAACAGTGATGCTTAGCGAGGAATGCAGTGCACTCATTAAAAAGAGACTCCCTCCCAAGCTTGAAGACCCTGGAGGTTTCTTCTTGCCATGCACTATTGGGAACTTATTCATTAACAAGGGGATGTGCGATCTAGGAGCAAGCATAAACCTAATCCCATATTCTCTAGTGAAAAAGCTTGGCATAGAGGAAGTGAAACCAACAGAGATGACTTTGGAATTGGTGGATCAATCAATAGTCCATCCTAAGGGGCTGATTGAGAACCTTTTAGTTAAGGTTGGCAAATTCATCTATCCGGCAGACTTTGTAATCATAGGTTCTTCAGAAAATGGAAATGACTCCATAATACTTGGTCGACCATTTTTGGCCACTGCTAGAGCCATTGTGGACATAGAGCAAGGAGAGTTAACCCTCAGGATGCATAAGGAAAGCATCGTCCTGAAAGTCTTTCCGGAAGAACAAAGGGATGAAGAAACAAGCAAAATGAGTGATGATCCCCTTCCAAAGCAATCAACTGAAAAGGAATTGGAACAGAAAAACAAACAGATGCAAGAAGAAAAGGGGATTCACAAGGAAGCAGGGGTGATCAGCAGAAAGGAAGGCATCACAACTCAAGTAACTGCCAAGAAGGGAAGATCAACAAGCAAGAAAAAGGTGAAGAATAAGAAAAAGGCTCACAAAGGGTGGAAGAACAAGAAAATCCCAACTGAAGGATTTCTAAGGGATAAGGTGCAATTAATATACCAACAGCAGGGAGCAGAAGATTACACTGTCAACCAAATTCTTTCTCTTGAGCATATGGAAATTGAGCATCAAAGCACACAGAGAAAACTGACAGTGAGAGGTGACAAATTGAGACATCACCAGCATCAACCACCTTAAAGGGAGGTCAATGTCAAGCTAATGACAATAAAAGAGCGCTTCATGGGAGGCAACCCATGGTTTAAGATTTCTGTCCTTTTTTATTCAATAAGCTATGATTTCCTGAAGTATGATTCTGAACTTTCATATTTGGTAAATGCACATTTTAGAACATAAGTCAGAATTCTAAGTTTGGTGTCCCTTAAGGTACACTAAATTTTAGCTTTGCAAAAAGAAAGGGAGCCATTCTTAGAACATATGCATAATTCATTTGAATAAAGCATATGACCAAACACTAAGTTTGGTGTCTGCAATTGCGACGAAATTCAGAAGATCATCTACCATTTATGGAATCAAAAGCATACAAACAGGATCATGCATCACAATTATTTTTAAAGAAAATGTCAATTGTGAAGAATGGTTGATAGTTGTTCGGCCATCCCCTCAATAAAAGATAAGTTTGGTGTTCACCAACTTTCAACATCTTTAATTAAGGGACATAATTGACCATAAAAATATTTTTATAATAATAAGCAAAACAAAACAATCCTTTCTCTTTAATACAAATTAATTGCCAACAACCTTATTAATGATCTAAGGCTAGCTGCTTTGATTCATGCAGGAGAAAAAGATTAAGACAAGCTCAAGGAGGGGCCACAGCTAGGAGGAGCTATGTAAGGGAGGTCACATGTGCCTAGGAGAACGTGCTCATGGGGAACAAAATCTGCATGCATGCAACATTGGACACCGAAGTGCATGCAACCAATGGGAGGAGAATCCTCGTCAAGCCTCAACCATGCATGCAAGCCGTCCATCTCATGCATTCCTTGAAAGAGCAAACCAATCTCAGCCCTTCATGAACACTCACGGTTCCTTCTTCATTCATTCATTGTGGTTTTGTTGAAAAGCTTGGAAACATGGCCTATAAATAGCCGTTGCACCAACACGGCCTACACACTCTCCTTCAAACCACTTTCATGTGAAATCAACATATTTCTTCCTTACCTCACACATCAAAACCGAACCAAAGTTCACCCCAAACACAACACGTCTTTCTTCTACTCTTACTTCCTCTTCCTTTTCACTTTAATTTTCAATGGCCTCCTCAAGCTCAAAAAGAAGGCCGGGAAAAGAACCTATGGTAGCCGAACCTATGGCAACCGAACCCCCATCATTTGATGCAAGAAGGTTTAGATCCCAATTCCATGAAGGGAGATATCATAGGTTCATGGAGGGAAAGAATGTCATCTATGAGAAAGGCCTTGATTTGAGGGAAGGAGAATACCCCATCATGAAGCAAATTACAAGAGAAAGAAGGTGGGAACTCTTGTGTTCTCCTCTGACTGACATCAGTGCAGTAATGATTAGGGAGTTCTATGCAAATGCTGCCAAAGAAAACAAAAATAGTGCTCCCTACACAAGCTATGTCAGAGGGGTTGAAGTGAGTTTTAGCCCTGCTGCTATCACAAGAGCTCTCAAGTTGAGAACCATCACCTATCCAGAGCTTAGCTATGAGGCTAGATTGCAACGGGAAAACAATCCTGATGAGATCCTGCAAGGAATATGCATGGAAAATACAGATTGGGAAAGAGATTCAAAGGGGGTTCCAAGTCACATAAGAAGAATCAATCTTACTCCTGTGGCTAAAGGATGGTTTGAAATAGTGAGGAGATCTATTCTTCCTACTAGAAATGCCTCTTGGGTCACAATCAAACGAGCTCTCATGACACACTGCATCTTGCATGGGGGTGAGATCAATGTTGCACAACTCAAAGCCGACAGCATTCAAGAAATGGCAGATAGCACAAGCAAGTCAAAAAGCCTTGGACATCCAAGCACCATCCAAAGGCTATGTAACAGAGCTAATGTCATTTTTGAAGATGAGGACACAACAAAAGTGAAGGTAGGGAAATGGATTACCAAGAAGAGCATGGAAGGAATTAATGAAGAAGAAGATCAAGAAGGGGTAGTAGCTCCTAGACAAAGGAGATCACAAAGAGAGGAAGGACGAAATCAGGCTTATGATGCCATAGATATGAGCCAATTGCAAAGATCAATTGAAGAGTTAACTCAGCAACTCATGCAGGCTCAACAAGGTCAGAATCAACTCATGCAGATCCAACAAGGCCGAAATCAAGAAGGCCAAGTGCAATATCTAGAGCCACAAGGCCAAAATCAGGAGGGCCAAGAGAAATATCTAGAGCCCCATCCTGAATTCATGGAGCAATTCTTGAAAGAAAAAGAAGAACGAGAAGCTTGGCAGCATCAAATGGAGGAGAAGCAAGAGAAATGGCAACAACAAATGATGACTCAGCAGCAAGAATTTCAAGCACAGATACTTGAAGGACAAAAAGAGCAATACAAAGAATTCAAGGAATCATATGATAAGCTGTATTTCAGTCAAGCTAAAGCATCGGAATATAGTCACAACCTGTATCAATGGAAGAATGTTCATCATATAGGTGAAGTTAGACACGTACAAAGAATGGAGTATGATGAAAACATGCAAGCAAGGTTGGAGTACATGACTCACAATTTGCCAACACTCAATCCTGAGATCAAGCCATTTGAGCAATGTCCTGAATTCTTAGCCAAACAACAAGCAAAATCTCGTCAATACACTGAGTCAACCTTTAACACATTGGAAACTTATGGGCTCAAAGGACTCATAGATTCTGTTTGGGCTAGAAGATGTCCTGGAGAAGAGATCCAAGATTACTCCAAGACAGGGAAGAGAAAGAAGAAGAAGGGAGAATCAAGCAGCAGCCATGACCATTAGAAGGTGGCAAAGTTCTTTCATACTTCCTCTTTCATGTCTTTAATAAGGAGATGCATGTCTGAAACATGATATGCCTCCACCATTTATTTTCTTTGCTTTATGCATTTTCTGTTCTTTGCTTTTCATTTTAGTTAGTTAATAATTAGCTAGAAAAATGATGAGTCTGCATAATGCTTGTATCCATCACTTAGCTTTAAATATTGCTTTGTTTCCCATATGCTTGAATAAAAGAGTTTGGTTTGAATTGAAAAGTAAAAAATCCAATGTTGCATGAGTATGAATGGAAGTTGGTGGTGGCACATGTGTTTGATTAAATGCATAACTCATGAAATAAATGTTGCATAATATCATTCCCATTCAATTGTAAGTTAGCTTGCTGTTACAAAGACTCCTATCAATAATGAAACAACCCTTGGTAACAAAAACAGAAAGAAAAAGGAAGGAAAAAGCCAAAATGGCAAGAAAAAAAAAAACAAAGAATAAAGGTTGGACACCAATGGTTTGAACCTTAGGACAAATGCCTGTGGTGTTCTTGTACTGAGATCTGCTTGGATGAGTAAATTCTAAGGGGTATTTTGAAACCCGGTCACTTAGATCAACTGATTTGGGATGGCCAATTGAAAATCCACAATAAAGAGCAACTTAGATACAAAGCACTTAGTGATCCAAAGAGATGCTGGGCATCAATGATCCTAGGAAGAATTAGTGAGCTAAGTGTCTGTGGTGGAAAGATGTTGAGCAAAATAAAAGAAAATGAAGCCAAAGGCTAAGCTGCAACATTTAACACCAAACCTCTTAAAGAATAAAAAGCTTGTTAAAGCATTATAAGCCAAGAAGAGTTAGCAAGGAAGTGAGTAAAAGGTGAGTCTTATAACAGCAAGTTTAGCAAGCCTTTGAAGAAAGATATGTATTATGCAGCAGTAACAATAAGTGAGTATCATTGTCTGCATAAATGCCCCATAAATTGAAGTTCTGCTATCTGCATAATAAGGATTTGTGTTCTTTTCTTATTCATATCATTTACTCTTAGTTTTGATGCTTGCTTGGGGACAAGCAAGGTTTAAGTTTGGTGTTGTGATGACAAGTCATCATATACCCATTTTTCAAGCTAATTTCACTTGTTTTGTTAGCATTTATGCACTTTCTTGCATCCTAAGTAAGTGATTTGGAGTGAAAATGCACAACTTCTCTAAATCAAGCAACCACCGTGAAATTAATGTTAAATCATGAGGTTTAAGCTAATTTTAATTGCATTTTAATTGATTTATAAGCCTCTTGAATTTAGTGATACTTTGAGTGGTTGTTTGGTTTATTATAGGTGAAGAAAAGAAAAGAAAATGAAAAGCGTGGCATAAAAAGTGTAGCCAAAGAAAGAAAAGCGTGGCCGAATCAAGATGAAGCATGTCGCAACTCATAGGGGAAGCAACCTTGCCCTCCACAAGGGCAGAATGCCCTCTAGGAGGGCAGCATCAAGTGACCAAACAAAGAAAAGGCAACCTTGCCCTGCCCACTCCAAGGGCAGAGCACAAAATGGTGCCTTGGAGCAAGGAGAAGCAAACTCTGCCCTGCCCTTGTGGAGAGCAGGATCGGGCTCCATGAGGAAGAAAATTAAGGCAAAAATATCAACTATGCAAGCCACAAGGTTCGAACAAAGAACCATGAGGAAGCCAAGCCTTGAGACCCACTACCATGCCAAGAAGCCAAAAAAATAAAACAGCGTGTTTGCACTCTCCCAGGATCGAACCCAAGGCGTGAAGGAAGGACCCTGCCCTGCCCTTGGCGCGGGCAGGGCAGCAATTGAACTAGGCGCACCAACTTTGCTTCCTGGCGCACCAAGATCTCATCCTGGCAGCATCACGCGCGCACATTCCTTCCCTGGCGCACCAAAGCCTTCCCGCCCTGCCCTTGGCGCGGGCAGGGCAGCGTCCCGCGCACCAACGTGCATCGCGCGCACGCGCGCGTTCCTCATCTGGCAGCACCAAGCGCACGCATGCCTCACGTTTTGGCGCACCAACCTTCCCGCCCTGCCCTTGGCGCGGGCAGGGCAGCCTCTGGCGCACCAATCTCGCGCACCACGCAGCACCAAGACGCATCATGGCCACACCAACTCCAAGCACCAAGCATCAATTTTCTGCCCTGCCCTCCACAAGGGCAGGGCAGCCTCCTGGGAGTGGATTTCATGGGCCGAAAATTCAAATTAAATTCCCATTTTAGTTCATTTCTTCACCAATTCAAAAGCCCATCCAAACCCCATTATTCAAGAATAGAAAGTGTATAAATAGTAGTTAGTTTGATGTAATTAGGACCTTTATGCTCACTTTTGAATTTTTACTTTTACCTTGGCTTTTGAATTTTCACTTTCACATTCCTTTGGAGCTTTGACTCTCTTGGAATTGTTCTTGAGAGAATTGGCCGAGACTTCAGAGGATCAAGGGAGAATTGATTGATCTCCTTCCTCAATTCCCTTGGGCAATTCTACTCTTCTGTTTTCTGAGTTGTGGATGTGTGAAATTGGGGAAATTCTGTCCCAATTCCCATTCTAGCTCTGTTTAAATTTGTTTTCTGCATAATTCACTTTCAATTTTGTTCTTCTATTGCTTCTTCTTTCATTTTCTGTCAATTGCTTAGTAACTTCAGATCTGGGAAGGAAATTGGGTTTTAGGCTCTGCTACCTAAACCCTTGGGATCCTGAGATCACTTTTGGTTCTTCTGTGAACCTTTACTGCACTTTAATTTCCTTGCTGTTTAAATTTCTGTTTGCTTCCAATTCAATTTCTGCTACCTTCATTACTGCAATTTACTTTTCCTTCGTTTAGATCCTGCAATCCCATTCCTCAATTCCTTTTTACATTCAAGCAATTTACATTACTTGCCATTTAAGTTACTGCAATTTACCTTTCTTGCACTTTAAGTTTCAGTTATTTAGTTTCTTGTTCTTTAAGATTCTGCAATTTTTCTTTCTTGCTCTCCAATTTACTGCCCATTTCCCTTTCCCCCTTTACATTTACTGTCATTTACTTTCTGTTAAACACAAATCACTCAACCAACACTTGATTTGCTTGACTAAACCACCACTAAACTAAAATTGCTTAATCCTTCAATCCCTGTGGGATCGACCTCACTCTTGTGAGTTATTATTACTTGATGCGACCCGGTACACTTGCCGGTAAGTTTTGTGTTGGATTGCTTTCCACACATCAGGGGGACGCCCCTTCTACTGGTTCTATTCGGGACAGGTGATCTGCTACCTGATTCTCTGTCCGTTTTCTGTCTCTTATTTCTATATCAAACTCTTGCAGAAGCAACACCCATCTTATAAGTCTGGGTTTTGAATCCTGCTTTGTGAGTAGATATTTAAGAGCAGCATGATTAGTGTACACAATCACTTTTGATCCTACTAAATAGGATCTAAATTTGTCAATGGCATAAACCACTGCGAGTAGCTCTTTTCTGTGGTTGTATAGTTCTTCTGTGCGTCATTTAGAACACGGCTGGCATAGTAAATGATGTGCAGAAGCTTGTCATGCGTTTGTCCCAACACTGCACCAATGGCATGGTCACTGGCATCACACATTAGTTCAAATGGCAATGTCCAGTTTGGTGCAGAGATGATTGGTGCTGTGACCAATTTAGCTTTCAGAGTCTCAAATGCCTGCAGACACTCCTTATCAAAGACAAATGGCGTGTCAGCAGCTAGCAGGTTGCTCAGAGGTTTGGCGATTTTTGAAAAATCCTTTATAAACCTCCTATATAATCCTGCATGCCCCAGAAAGCTTCTGATTGCCTTAACATTGGCAGGTGGTGGTAATTTTTCAATTACCTCTACCTTAGCTTGATCCACCTCTATTCCCTTGTTCGAAATTTTGTGCCCAAAGACAATTCCTTCAGTCACCATAAAGTGACATTTTTCCCAGTTTAAAACCAGGTTAGTCTCTTGGCATCTCTTTAGAACAAGTGCTAGATGGTCAAGACAGGAGCTGAATGAGTCTCCAAATACTGAAAAGTCATCCATGAAAACTTCCAGAAATTTTTCCACCATATAAGAGAAAATTGAGAGCATGCACCTCTGAAAGGTTGCAGGTGCATTGCACAGGCCAAATGGCATCCTTCTGTATGCAAATACTCCAGATGGACATGTGAATGCTGTTTTTTCTTGATCCTGGGGATCTACTGCAATTTGATTATAACCTGAATATCCATCCAGGAAGCAGTAGTATTCATGACCTGCTAATCTTTCTAGCATCTGGTCTATGAATGGTAAAGGAAAATAATCCTTTCTGGTGGCTGTATTGAGCCTTCTATAATCAATACACATATGCCACCCTGTAACTTTTCTTGTAGGAACCAGTTCATTTCTTTTATTATGAACCACTGTCATGCCTCCCTTCTTAGGGACGACTTGGATAGGGCTTACCCAGGGGCTGTCAGAAATAGGATAAATAATCCCAGCCTCTAGTAATTTAGTGACCTCCTTCTGCACCACTTCCTTCATGGCTGGATTCAGCCGCCTTTGTGGTTGGACCACTGGCTTGGCGTCACCCTCCAATAGGATCTTGTGCATGCATCTAGCTGGGCTAATGCCCTTAAGATCACTGATGGACCACCCAAGAGCTGTCTTGTGTGTCCTTAGCACTTGAATTAGTGCTTCCTCTTCCTGTGGCTCTAAGGTAGAGCTTATGATTACAGGAAAGGTATCACCTTCTCCCAGAAATGCATATTTCAGGGATGGTGGTAATGGTTTGAGCTCGGGTTTAGGAGGTTTCTCCTCTTCCTGAGGGATTTTCAGAGGTTCTATTATTCTCTCTGATTCCTCCAGATCAGGCTGAACATCTTTAAAGATGTCCTCTAGCTCTGATTCGAGACTCTCAGTCATATTAATCTCTCTTACCAGAGAGTCAATAATATCAACACTCATGCAGTCATTTGGGGTGTCTGGATGTTGCATGGCTTTGACAACATTCAACTTGAACTCCTCCTCATTGACTCTCAGGGTTACTTCCCCTTTTTGGATGTCAATGAGGGTTCGGCCAGTTGCTAGGAAAGGTCTTCCTAGAATGAGAGTTGCACTCTTGTGCTCCTCCATTTGCAGCACCACAAAGTTAGTGGGAAAGGCAAATGGCCCAACCTTGACAATCATGTCTTCAATCACGCCTGATGGGTATTTAATGGAGCCATTAGCAAGTTGAAGACATATCCGGGTTGGTTTGACTTCTTCAGTCAAACCAAGCTTTGTGATAATAGATACAGGTATTAGGTTGATACTTGCCCCAAGATCACATAGAGCTTGCTTGGTACAATTACCCTCTAATGTGCATGGTATCATAAAGCTCCCGGGGTCTTTAAGCTTCTCAGGTAAGCTTTTCAAAATGACTGCACTGCATTCTTCAGTGAGGTAAACTTTTTCAGTTTCTCTCC
This sequence comes from Arachis stenosperma, assembly GCF_014773155.1. Classification (NCBI taxonomy): domain Eukaryota; kingdom Viridiplantae; phylum Streptophyta; class Magnoliopsida; order Fabales; family Fabaceae; genus Arachis; species Arachis stenosperma. Next base: position 88,225,618 of record NC_080380.1, read on the forward strand.
AATCCTTCTTATGACTTAAGATCTCTTTCATGAACTTAGCATAAGAGGGTATTTGCTCAAGTGCTTCTGCAAACGGAATCTTTATTTCAAGAGTCCTGAGATAGTCTGCAAAGCGGGCAAATTGCTTATCCTGTTCCGCTTGGCGGAGTTTTTGAGGATAAGGCATTTTGGCTTTATATTCTTCAACCTTAGTTGCTGCAGATTTATTACTTACAGAAGTGGGTTGGGAAGCCTTTTTAGAAGGGTTGTTATCAGCACTTGTATGTGACTGATCCCCCACTGGTGTTTGAATGCCAGGAGTGGAAGCTGGAGTGGCGTTAGACGCCAACTCCTTATCTGTTACTGGCGTCTGAACGCCAGAACTGAGCTCCCTTTGGGCGTTCAACGCCGGATTCATGCTTGTTTCTGGCGTTGAACGCCAGGAATGAGCATGGTCTGGGGGTTCAGCACCAGCATTATTCCTCTCTGGGCTCTGATTATCCTCAGAGGGATTTTGAGTAGCCAAAAACTGAGTTCTTGGGCTTCTTCAATTGTTTTTCTCATATGTATAGATCCACCAGCTGAGTGATCTAGAGAAATCTGAACTTTTTCTGTAAGCCCATAGTAGAAGATGTCTAATTGCACCCATTCTGAAAACATCTCAGAGGGGCATTTTCTTAGCATCTCTCTGCATCTCTCCCAGGCATCATAAAGGGATTCATTATCTCTTTATGAAGCCTTGGATGCTTAGCCTTAGCTGTGTCATCCGTTTTGGAGGGAAATAGTGATTCAGGAATTTTTCTGACAGCTGTTTCCATGTCTTTATACTGTTCTTAGGTTGGTTATTTAACCACCTCTTAGCTTGATCTTTTACAGCAAATGGAAACAGTAATAATCTGTAGACATCTTGATCTACTTCCTTATCATGTACTGTGTCAGCAATTTGCAAAAATTATGCCAGAAACTCTGTAGGTTCTTCATGTGGAAGACCGGAATACTGGCAGCTTTGCTGTACCATGATAATGAGCTGAGGATTCAACTCAAAGCTACTAACTCCAATAGAGGGTATACAGATACTACTCCCATATGAAGCAGTAGTGGGGCTAGCATATGACCCCAGAGTCCTCTTGGACTGTGCAATTCCACTTAGTTCCATGATGGAGCAAGGGAGATGGTATGTATGTTGATATTATTTATTTTATAAAAATTTATTTTATAAAATAAAATAAGAATAAAGCAAATTAAAACGAAATAAAATAAAAAAATGAAAATATGTTTTTTTTTTTGAAGATTTTCGAAAAATTTGAGGAAAAGGAGAAAGTGGTTAGGATAAAATTTTTGAAAGAGATAATAAAATATATATTAAAAAGATAAGAATTGAAAAATTTTGAAATTGAAATCTGAATTTTTTTTTATATAAAATTTTCGAAAATGTAGTTTAAAATTAGTTAGAAAATATATATATATATATATATATATATATATATATATATATATATATATATTGAATTTTGAATTTTATGATGAAAGAGAAAAACACACAAAAGACACAAGACTTAAAATTTTTAGATCTAATGCTCCTTATTTTCAAGAATTTTGGAGGGAAAACACCAAACTTAAAAAATTTTAAGATCAAAACACAAGAAAGACTCAAGAACACCTTGAAGATTCACAAGAACACCAAGAACAAAAGAAAGAACACCAAACTTAAAATTTTTAGAAAACCAAGATAAATGTTCGAAAATTAAAGAAAGATCAACAAGAAAATACCAAACTTAAAGTTTGGCACAAGATTAAATCAAGAAAAATTATTTTTGAAAAAAAGATTTTAAAAAAGAAGATGCCCAATTGCCAAGAACATAAGCCAACGCTATAACCAACTGAGCTAAAAATGTAACGTATTTTAAAGATGTATTATTTTTATGGATAAAAGTATAATTTTTGAAAGTTAATGTTTTGAAAAAGCACAAGAAAAACAAGAAAAGACACAAAACAAGAAAAACTCAAGATCAAACAAGAAAAATAAACAAGAACAACTGGAAGATCAATGAAGAACAAAGAACACAAATTCGAAAATTTAAAGAAAAATATAAAATATGCCATTAACACCAAACTTTGAACAAGACACTAAACTCACGAAAAGAAATTAAAAATTGATAAAGAAAAATAATATTTTTGAAAAATTTTTTTGAAAAGAAATTATCCTATCAGAATTTAATGACTCTATAGTAACAAAAATAAATTATTCCTAATCTAAGAAATAAAATAAACCTTTAGTTGTTCAAACTCGAATAATCCCCGGCAACGGCGCCAAAAACTTGGTGCACGAATTTGCAATCCGTACAACTAACCAGCAAGTGCACTGGGTCGTCCAAGTAATACCTTACGTGAGTAAGGGTCGATCCCACGAAGATTATTGGTTTGAAGCAATCTATGTTTATTTTATTAATCTTAGTCAGGATGTCAATAAGGTTATTTGGATTTAATTGTAAGAAGTAAAAGTGTTTGGAATAAGTAATTGTTACTTTATTAATGAAGAATATGTTGGTGTTTTGGAGATGCTTTGTCCTCTGAACTTCAACTCTTCCTTGAAATCCTTTTCCACACGCAAGGCTCCTTCCATGGCAAGATGTATGTAGGGTGTCACCATTGTCAGTGGCTACCTCCCATCCTCTCAGTGAAAACGTTCCAGATGCTCTGTCACAGCACGACTAATCAGCTGTTGGTTCTCGATCATGTTGGAATAGGATCCATTGATCCTTTTGCGTTTGTCATCACGCCCAGCAATCGCGAGTTTGAAGCTCGTCACAGCCATTCAATCCTTGAATCCTACTCGGAATACCACAGACAAGGTTTAGACCTTCCGGATCCTCAAGAGTGGCCGCCATCAATTCTAGCTTACACCACGAAGATTCTGATTAGGGAATCTAAGAGAAGCTCATTCAGTCTAATGTAGAACGGAGGTGGTTGTCAAGCACACGTTCATGGATCTGAGGAAGGTGATGAGTGTCACAGATCATCACCTTCTTCATGTTTAAGCACGAATGAACATCTTAGATAGGAACAAGCGTGTTTAAATGGAAAACAAACGTAATTGTATTAATTCATCGAGACGCTGCAGAGCTCCTCACCCCCAACAATGGAGTTTAGAGACTCATGCTGCCAAAAGGTACAAATTTCAGATCTAAAATGTCATGAGGTTCAAAGTAATCCTCTAAAAGTTGTTTAAATAGTAAACTAGTGGCCTAGGTTTACAGAAAATAAGTAAACTAAGATAATTGGTGCAGAAATCCACTTCTGGGGCCCACTTGGTGTGTGCTGGGCTGAAACTTAAGCTTCTCACGTGCCTGGGGCTGTTTTGGGCGTTCAACGCCAGGTTGTAACCTATTTCTGGCGTTGAACTCCAGCTTGTAACCTGTTTTTGGCGCTGGACGCCAGACAGCAGCGTGATACTGGCGTTGAACGCCAGTTTACGTCGTCTATCTTTGTGCAAAGTATGGACTATTATATATTGCTGGAAAGTCTTTGATGTCTACTTTCCAACACCATTGAGAGCACGCCAATTGGACTCCTGTAGCTCCAGAAAATTCATTTCGAGTACAGGGAGGTCAGAATCCAACAGCATCAGCAGTCCTTTTTCAGCCTAACTCAGATTTTTGCTCAGCTCCCTCAATTTCAGCAAGAAAATACCTGAAATCACAGAAAAATACACAAACTCATAGTAAAGTCCAGAAATATAATTTTTGCCTAAAAACTAACAATATTTTACCAAAAACTAATTAAAACATACTAGAATCTACATGAAATTACCCCCAAAAAGCGTATAAAATATCCGCTCATCATTGAGCAGGCTCTAGTACATGTGTTGGAGGAGAACTGGGAGGAGCCTCCACATCTTGATACTAAGAGGTTTTTAGGGGATCCCTCACTTCTCTGAGCTGAGCTGGGTAGTGACTGACTTCCTTTCTGTTTTGCTTTGTTTTGTATTTGTTGATTTTGTTTCTTTTCTTTCCAATTTTGTAACTTGGTTTTTACTGTGTTTTTCAGAGATGGTAAAGAACAATAACTCTATGAAGGCCTTTGAAAAGGTGAGGAAAGCTACGGCCGCTCTGAACATCTCGGCCAAAGCTGTGCGGGAAGGATCTTCTCAGGTCCCTCCTAAGAAACCCATTTCGGATACGTCTGAGCCGAGAAAGGTGGTTCCTAATCCTCCGATTCATTTAGTTGATCCTCCTCGAAGTTTTGCTGCTATTTCCTCTCATACTACTGGTCCTTCGCCGAAAAAACAAAAGACTATTGAGCCCTTTAATCTTGATGCCCCCGACTTTGATGCCGTGGGGTTTGTTGATCATCAAATTGCTTCTTATGGTGTCGTGCCTACAGATGATGTTTCCGTTCTTCGTCATTTGGATTTTATCACCTGAAATTGCATTAAGATGGCGTATATGGGAGCGGTCTTATTCTAGACTGCTCAGGACATTCCGGTTCATGCAACAAAGGCTTTCATGGAGGAGGCCAAGTCAGAGTATGATAGGATTAAGGGGTTGAAGGAGGAACTTGAGAAAAAGGTGGCAAAGCTGGAGAAAGAGTTGGAAGGTGAGAAAACTCAGGCTACTGCTCTGGTGGCTTCTACAAATTTGGCTGAGGAGATGGCGCAGAAACAAAAGGAGAGCTGTATCTGGACTTATAGTGAGATGGTGGAGCTTAGAGAGAGGCTGGAATCAGCTCATGCTAATTACGCCGAGCTCCAGGGCCATCTCATGGGCAATATGACTTCTGCCTATGAGAACTTGAAGGCTCAGGTCTGAGTTCTTGCGCCCGAGCTCGACCTGACTCTCTTCAGTTTGGACAATGTTGTGGAAGGTGGGAAGATCGTCCCTCCCGGATGATGATGATGATGTAGATCCACCTCCTGCTCCATCCACCAAGGCTTCCATAGCCCCGACTTCCCCAGCTCCCGCATCTGCGGTCGGTCGTCGCGAGTCTGATCCTGATGTTCAGATTCTGACTAGGCCGAATGGGACAGTTGATGCCATCACTCTTGCGACTTGTCCTCCTTCACCTCGGGATGCTGCAACTGAGGAACCTTTGAATACTTTGTAATTTTTGTTTTTATGGCCCGGCTTGTGGGTCTTTGACATTCTGGATTTTTCTGTGATGTATTTTAGTATAGCCCGATCTTGTAGGCTTTTGAACTCTAGCTTCTGCAGCTCGTAGTTGTTTTGACTTTGACTCTTTAGTTGCTTTTAGCAACTTTATTTAGAAAACAAATGCATTTGGACTCTTGAGGTTGACTCTTGGGTGGCCTTCTGAGTCTTTATTATAGTAGCTTTGTTTCTTTGTGATATGCTTGTCTGCAGCTTTGTTGGCACTTCCAGGAATCTTTAGAGTGTTGGAATCTTGTTGTCTGACCTCTTTTGATTTTATTTACTTTCTGCTTTAGTCGAAATGGCTTTTGAGGCTAGCTTTGTTCGACTTATTCTTTTCAGTGCTCCCATAGAATACTTGTAGGTTGGTTTTGGTGAGGTCATGGCTTTTTGGGTCGAGTTGTGTCCTTTCTAGCACATGCCTTTCATCTGATCATCTTTGTTTTTAGTAATCACTTAGGTTTACTTTTTATAACGCTGTCGCTTTAATTGGCTTAGGCCAACTTCTTTATCTCGGTCCCTTCTAAGTTATTTCTAGTAATTCATTTTGTTTGGACCTTGCCAGGTCTCTTTTTATGTATTACTTTTTTATAACTTTTGTAGCTTTTTTGGGCCGACTTCGTCATGTCAGTCCCTTCTAAGTTATTTCTAGTAATCCATTTTGTTTGGACCTTGCCAGGTCTCTTTTTATGGATTACTTTTTTATAACTTTTTGTAGCTTTTTTGGGCCGACTTCGTCATGTCGGTCCCTTCTAAGTTATTTCTAGTAATCCATTTTGTTTGGACCTTGCCAAGTCTCTTTTTATGGATTACTTTTTTATAACTTTTTGTAGCTTTTTTAGGCCGACTTCGTCATGTCGGTTCCTTGTAAGTTATTTCTAGTAATCCATTTTCAGGGCTGTTCAGGCCTCTTTTCTATGGATTACTTTTTTATAACTTTTGTCGCTTTGTTTAGTCTGGTCCGACTTCTTTATGTCGGTCCATCCTAAGTTATTTCTAGCAATCCATTTTTCTAAGACCTCGTTAGGCCTCTTTCTATGGATCACTTTTTCTTAACTTCTTGCATTATTTCTGTTTTGGTCGCTTTTCATCTTTGCCGATTTTGATCCTCTCTTGGCCGACTTTTGATGATTTCGGCTTTCATCTTCGTCAGCCTTATCGCGATCGAGCAATGATTTTGGGTTTCACTTTTGCCAATCTGTAACTTTATAATCGAGCGATGAATTTTTGTGTTTCAGATTAATGCGTCTTGATAAAGAGGATTTGTAGAAACTCTAAAAAAACTTTATTTAAAATAGAAAATTTGCAAATATATACATGGGAGTGCTCACCCGTCTTTAAGTTAGGTAATTTTGCAGATCTTGGCCTTGTGCCTCATTAAAAAACCATTTTAGTAGAGGTGTCGAAATCCTTTTCTTGTATAGGATATTGTTTATAATGGTGTAATGCTGTGCCTCCCATTTTAACCTCTTTGCCTCCTTCTTATTTGTAGGGTGTATCTCTGATTTGAGGTTGCTGATTATGGCAGTCATCCATCCTTGATCCTGATTGGATATGGCTAGGACTTTTTTTCTTCTAAGATTGACGGGTTCTGCAATATTTCCTGGATGAGGCTCCTATTATTGTCCCCTGGTTTGGTGCTGGCTAATTTTGAGAGTGCGTCAGCTCGAGCATTCTGTTCCTGAGGTATCTGTCAGATCTCATATTCCTAGAATTGTCCGAGTTGTTCCCTGGTTTTGTCCATGTACTTTTTCATGGTAGGATCTTTCGCTTGGTAGGTCCCTGCTTTTTGCGAGGTGATGACTTGTGAATCACTGAAGATAATCAGTTTTTGGGCTCTGACCTCTTTAGCCAGCTTTAAACCAGCCAATAGTGCCTCATAATTGGCCTGATTATTGGAAGCAGAGAACTCGAACTTCAGGGAGAGCTCGATTTGGGTTCCCTAATTACTTTCTATTATCACACCTGATCCACTTCCGGTTTTATTTGAAGAGTCATCCACATAGAGATTCCAATTTGTGGGATTTCCGGGGTGTCAGTGTACTCTGCAATGAAGTCAGCCAGATACTATGATTTGATGGCTGTCTGAGCTTCATATTGAAGATCGAATTCGAACAACTCGACTGCTTACAGTAGGATTCTTCCTGCTAAATCTGTTTTCTGCAGAATGCCTTTCATAGGCTGGTTGGTCTGAACTTTGATGGTGTGAGTCTGGAAGTATGTGTGAAGTCGTCGAGAGGTTAATATGAGAGAGTATGCGAACTTTTCTATCTTTTGATAGTTTAGCTCGGACCCTTGTAGCGATTTACTGATGAAGTATATAGGTTTTTGTCCACTTTCGTCCTCTCTGACCAGTGCTGAGGCTACTGCCTGACTTCCTACTGCAAGGTATAATATGAGTGCTTCTCCTTCCCGCAGTGGGGTAAGAATGGGTGGTTGTCCCAGGAATCTTTTGAAATCCTGGAAGGCTTGCTCGCACTCTGGTGTCCATTCGAACTTCTTTCCCTTCCTTAGTGTGGTGTAGAAGGGAAGGGATCTTATGGCTGATCCGGCTAGAAATCTAGATAAGGCTGCTAGTTGTCCGTTGAGTTGTTGCACTTCTTTGACACAGGTCGGGCTTTTCATGTCGAGTATGACCCGGCACTTGTCCGGGTTTGCTTTGATTCCTCTTTGTGTGAGCATAAAGCCCAAGAATTTGCCAGCTTCTACTGTGAAGGTGCATTTTGCAGGGTTAAGTCGCATGCCATGCTTTCTTATGGTATTGAACACTTGGGCGAGGTCAGACAGTAATGACTCCTCGCTTTGTGTTTTTACTAACATGTCATCCACACATACCTCCATGAGTTTCCTGATATGATCAACAAAGACCTTGTTCATTAATCTTTGATAGGTAGCTCCTGTATTTCTTAGTTCGAATGGCATAACGACGTAACAGTAGTTTGCTTTTGGAGTTAAGAATGAAATTTTTTCTTGATTGGATGGATACATCAGGATTTGATTGTATCCCGAATAAGCGTCCATAAACGAGAGGTATTTGTATCCGGAGGAGGCATCCACCATAGCGTCAATGCTTGGGAGTGGATAGGGATCTTTTGGGCAAGCTTTGTTCAGATCGGTGTAGTCGGTGCACATCCGCCACATCCCATTTGATTTTTTCACTAAGACAACATTGGCTAGCCATAGCGGATATTTGACTTCTCTTATGAATCCTGCTTCCAGTAGAGCTTGTAGCTGTTCTTCCACAACTTGGGATCTTTCAGGTCCGAGTTTCTGATGCTTCTGTTGTACTGGCCGAGATCCTGGGTATACTGCCAGCTTGTGGAACATTAGTTTGGGGTCTATGTCTAGCATGTCTGCGGCCTTCCACGCGAAGAGGTCAATATTATCTTTTAAGAACTGTATGAGAGACTCATTTATATCTCCTTTTAGGATTGCGCCAATATTGGTTGTTTTATCTGGGACATCTCCGATCTGGAATTTTTCTATCTCTCCCTCAGGTTGTGAACGAAGTTCTTCCCAACCTTGAGTTCCCCCGAGTTCGATGGTGTGGATTTCTTTTCCTTTGCCTTTGAGATTCAGACTTTCGTTGTAACAGCGACGCGCTGTCCTCTGGTCTCTTTTTATCGTAGCGATCCCTTCTGTAGTTGGGAACTTCATGCATAGATGTGGAGTCGAGACTACTGCAGCGAGCTGATTTAGGGTTGTCCGACCTGTTAGGGCATTGTAGGTTGAGCTCACGTCGACCACAATGTAGTCTATGTTGAGTGTCCTTGACCTGTTTCCTTTTCCAAATGTTGTGTGTAGTGAGATGTATCCGAGTGGTTGGATTGGAGTGTCTCCTAGTCCAAATAAGTTGTTCGGATATGCTCTACGTTCTTTTTCCTCTAGGCCGAGTTTGTCGAAGGCGGTTTTAAACAAGATATCAGCCGAGCTTCCTTGGTCCACCAGTGTGCGGTGGAGATTAGCGTTGGCCAATACGATAGTGATGACCATGGGATCGTCATGTCACGAGATGATGCCAGCCGTGTCCTCTTTAGTGAAAGTAATAGTAGGGAGGTCGGGTGTACCTTCTCCTTCATTGACGTGATATACTTCTTTAAGGTGCCTTTTGCGAGATGATTTGGAGATTCCTCCTCCCACAAATCCACCATGTATCATGTGGACATGTCTCTCCGGGGTGCGAGGTGGTTGTTCAGTTCGTCCGACCTCTTCATCCCTTCTTCTTTTTCTAGGCTCATCTGTCTTGCTGGCTAAGTACCGATCTAGTCTCCCCTCTCTCACCAATTTTTCTGTGACATTCTTCAAGTCGAAGCACTCATTGGTGGGATGTCCATAGGTTCGATGGTATTCGCAGTATTCCGTCCAATTTCCGCCTTCTTTTTTGCTTTTAATTGGTTGAGGTGGTGGAATCTTCCTAGTGTGGCATACTTCTCGGTACACTTCCACAAGAGACACCCAAAGAGGGGTGTAATTGTGGTATTTCTTAATCTTCTCTCCATGCTGATCTTCTTTTTTCTTAGAGTCTTTATCTTTATCTTGGGAGGAGTAGGAGAATCTGGATTTTGAGCTCTCACCTAGTCGAGAGTTTTTCTCCATGTTGATGTACTTCTCTGCTTGTTCTTGCACTTCATTCAGAGATGTGGGATGTTTCTTCAATATAGAGTGACTAAAAGGTCCCTCTCATAGGCCATTGATGAGACCCATAATGGTTGCTTCAGTTGGCAGATTTTGTATGTCCAGACATACTTTGGTGAATCTTTCTAAGTAGTTGCGAAGAGTTTCCCGATCTCCTTATTTGATCCCTAATACGCTTGGGGCGTGCTTGGTTTTGTCCTTCTAGATGGAGAATCTGGCAAGAAACTTTTCAGCTAAGTCGTTAAAGCTTGCGATGGACCTTGGGGGCAGATTATCGAACCATTTAATTGTTGTCTTTGTTAAGGTAGTCGGGAAGGCTTTGCACTGAATTACATCTGCGGCATCGGTGAGATACATTTTGCTTCTGAAATTACTGAGATGATGGCTTGGATCTGACGTGCCGTCGTACGGGGTCATGCCAGGAGCTTTGAAATCCTTTGGGATTTTGGCTTTCATAATCTCTTTGGTGAATGGGTCTTGATTTTTGCAGGGGTTATCTTCATGACTGGATCGATCAGTAGTCTTGGTTTTTAGATTGGCTTCAAGCTTTATGAGCTTGTCTTCTAATTCTTTACGTCGCCTAGTTTCCCTTCGAAGGTCCTTCTCGGCCTCTCGTTGATGCTCAACCTCTTTTTTGAGTTGTTTGAGACGATTTTGTTGAGCTTGAGGTGCCTCTAGGATTTCTGCATTTGGTGGACATTTATCTTTGTTTGGTTGAGGAGCATCTTTTGGTGTGTTGTCTGCATTTTTATGCGGCGTTCTGTTCTTCAGATCGGAATCATGGTCGTTGTCAAGGTTGTCTGCCATTATGATGGGATAACTTTCAGGTTCCCTGGCAATGGCGCCAATGTTCCAAGGGTTACCTGAAACTGTAGGTTGATCTCTGACGAGATCTTCTGTACTGGTCGGAGCTGTTATGTCTGACTTGATGACAATGGCCAGAGCCGCCGTGTTTGACTTGTTGGACTTGGTGGTGGTGCTGATCCTTCGTCACCGGAGGGTGGTGGTACCTGCAAGGGACTCTGATGCTTAAGTTAGCAAGGGTATTAAGTAGGTTTTTAGTAGAATCAGAGTATGGGTTATAGCTGGGTGCTCCAATGTATTTATAATGTTGTAGAGTGACCTTATCTGGAGATAAGATAGTTATCTTATCTTATCTTTGAGCTGAGTTATCTTATCATTAAGGGAACTGCTCTTATCCTTCTAGGCTTGTGCTGCCTTGGACTTGGGTCGTGTTCCTCTTGTTTGGGCCCTTTTTGGGCTCTCCTGATGATTTGGCTGAGCTCTTTGAGAAGATGTCGGGTAATCCTGACAAGAAGAGTTCAGTCGACTTGTCATCAATCAGCTCGGGTCATACAACTCGACTCAGGGCATGAACGGTTATTTCTAGTAATCGTGGTCGTTGTAGTATAGTGGTAAGTATTTTCGCCTGTCACGCGGACGACCCGGGTTCGATCCCCGGCAACGGCACCAATATTCCGAGGGTTACCTGAAACTGTAGGTTGATCTTAGACGAGATCTTCTGTACTGGTCGGTGCTGTTGAGTCCGACTTGATGATGGTGGCCGGAGCTGCCGTGTTTGACTTGTTGGACTTGGTGGTGGTGTTGATTGGTGGACAGAAATTGCAATCACACTTTTGTAATCCGCACAACTAACTAGCAAGTGCACTGGGTCATCCAAGTAATACCTTACGTGAGTAAGGGTCGAATCCCACGGAGATTGTTAGTTTGAAGCAAGCTATGGTTATCTTATTATTCTTAGTCAGGATACCAACAACAGTGTTTTTTAAGTTCAATTGTAAAAAGTAAAAGGGCATAAAATAAATAATTGTTACTCAATAATGGAGAATATGTTGGAGTTTTGGAGATGCTTTGTCTTCTGAATTTCTGTAACATAATGCTTCCTCACTTTCAAAAATGCAAGGCTCCTTCCATGGCAAGCTGTATGTAGGGTGTCACCGTTGTCAATGGCTACTTCCCATCCTCTCAGTGAAAATGGTCCAAATGCTCTATCACAGCACGGCTAATCATCTGTTGGTTCTCGATCATGTCGGAATAAGATCCATTGATCTTTTTGCGTCTGTCACTACGCCCAACACTCATGAGTTTGAAGTTCGTCACAGTCATCCAATCCCAGAATCCTACTCGGAATACCACATATAAGGTTTAGACTTTCCGGATCCTCATGAATGCCGCCAACAATTCTAGCTTATGCCACGAAGATTCTGATTAAGGAATTTAAGAGATACTCATTCAATCTAATGTAGAACGGAGGTGGTTGTCAGGCACACGTTCGTGGATTGAGGAAGGTGATGAATGTCACGGATCATCACCTTCTTCATAGTGAAGCGCGAATGAACATTTTAGATAGGAACAAGCATGTTTGAATGGAAAACAGAAATATTGCATTAATTCATTGAGACGCTGCAGAGCTCCTCACCCCCAACAATGGAGTTTAGAGACTCATGCCGTCAAAGAGTATAAAATTCAGATCTAAAAATGTCATGAGATACAAAATAAGTCTCTAAAAGTTGTTTAAATACTAAACTAGTAGCCTAGGTTTACAGAAAATGAGTAAACTAAGATGAATAGTGCAGAAATCCACTTCTGGGGCCTACTTGGTATGTGCTGGGGCTGAGACTTAAGCTTCTCACGTGCCTGGGCTGTTTCTGGAGTCGAACGCCAGGTTGTAACCTATTTCTGGTGTTGAACTCCAACTTGCAACCTGTTTCTGGTGCTGAACGCCAGACTACAACATGGAACTGGCGTTGAACGTCAGTTTACGTCATCTATATTCGCGCAAAGTATAAACTATTATATATTTCTGGAAAGCCCTGGATGTCTACTTTCCAACTCAATTGAGAGCGCGCCCATTGGACTCTTGTAGCTCCAAAAAATCCATTCCGAGTGCAGGGAGGTCAGAATCCAACAGCATCAGCAGTCCTTTTTCAGCCTAAATCAGATTTTTGGTCAGCTCCCTCAATTTCAGCCAGAAAATATCTAAAATCATAGAAAAACACACAAACTCATAGTAAAGTGCAGAAATATGAATTTCGCCTAAAAATTAATAAAAATATACTAAAAAGTAGCTAGAACCTACTAAAAACTACCTAAAAACAATGCCAAAAAGCGTATAAATTATCCGCTCATCACAACACCAAACTTAAATTGTTTCTTGTCCCCAAGCAACTGAAAATCAAATAGGATAAAAAGAATAGAATATACTATAAATTCTAAAATATCAATGAAGCTTAGTTCTAATTAGATGAGCGGGACTAGTAGCTTTTTGCTTCTGAACAATTTTGGCATCTCACTTTTATCCTTTGAAGTTTAGAATGATTGGCATCTATAGGAACTCAAAATTCAGATAGTGTTATTGATTCTCCTAGTTTAGTATGTTGATTCTTGAACACAGCTACTTTATGAGTATTGGCCGTGGCCCTAAGCACTTTGTTTTCCAGTATTACCACCGCATACATAAATGCCACAGACACATAACTGGGTGAACCTTTTCAGATTGTGACTTAACTTTGCTAAAGTCCCCAATTAGAGGTGTTCAGAGTTCTTAAGCACACTCTTTTGCTTTGGATCACGACTTTAACCACTCAGTCTCAAGCTTTTCACTTGGACCTGCATGCCACAAGCTCATGGTTAGGGACAGCTTGATTTGGCCGCATAGGCCTGGATTTATTTCCTTGGGCCCTCCTATCCATTGATGCTCAAAGCCTTGGATCCTTTTTACCCTTGCCTTTTGGTTTTAAGGGCTATTGGCTTTTTCTGCTTGCTTTTTCTTTTTCTTTTATTATTATTATTTTTTTTGTTTTTTTTCCTTTTTTTTCGCAAGCTTTTTTTTTCACTGCTTTTTCTTGCTTCAAGAATCAATTTCATGATTTTTCAGATTATCAATAACATTTTTCTTTGTTCATCATTCTTTCAAGAGCCAACAATTTTAACATTCATAAACAACAAGATTAAAAATATGCACTGTTCAAGCATTCATTCAGAAAACAAAAAGTATTGCCACCACATCAATATAATTAAACTAATTTCAAGGATGAATTTGAAACTCATGTACTTTCTTGTTCTTTTGTATTAGAAACATTTTTCATTTAAGAGAGGTGAAAGATTCATGGAATTATTCATAACCTTAAGACATAGTTACTAAATACTAATGATCATGTAGTAAAGACTCAAAACATAGACAAACATATAGCATAAAACCGAAAAACAGAAAAATAAGAGTAAGGAGATTAAGGAATGAGTCCACCTTAGTGAGGGTAGCGTCTCCCTCTTGCAGAACCAAAGGTGCTCTTGAGCTCCTCTATGTCCCTTCCTTGCCTTTGTTGCTTGATCCCTAGTGATTTTAGTGCTCCTATCCTTAGTTGCTCCCAATAATCGTGTAGAGAAAAATGTATCCCCTGAGGTATCTAAGGGATTTCTTGATGAGGGAATTCCTCATGCTCTTGTTGAGGTCCATGAGCGAGCTCTCTTGATGTGCAGTCAAATACTCTTCTAGTAAGTGATGTGTGGAAAATGATCCAACACAAAACCCATCGGCAAGTGTACCGGGTCGCATCAAGTAATAATAACTCACATGAGTGAGGTCGATCCCACAGGGATTGAAGGATTGAGAAATTTTAGTTTAGTGGTTGATTTAGTCAAGCAAACAAGGGTTGATTTGAGTGATTTGCAGGAGACAGAAGCTAAATTGCATGAATAAAAAAAGGAAAGGGAAAATTACAGTAAATTAGAAAGAACAGTAAGTGAAATAGCTGAATCTTAGAGTGCAAGTAATGTAAATGGCTGAAACTTAAAGTGCAAGAAATGTGAATGACTGAAGCTTAAACTGCAAGAAACGTAAATTGACTGAATAATAAAAGGATTTGGGAATTGGGATTGCAGAATTTAAACAAGGAAAAGCAAATTGCATCAAACATAAGAGTATAAGATGAATTGGTAGATCTCAAACGGCAAAGAAGAATTGCTTGCAGAAGCATTCAGCAAGTAAACTTAATAAAAATGCAGATCTCAGGGGTCAAGAGACTAGAAACCAAGTCTAGATCTCACTACCTTCCTTGATCCAATTAAAAACAATTGCAAAAGAAAATAAAGAACGATTGCAGAAGAAGTAGAAGTAAGCAATTGCAGGAGAAGTAGAAGATGAAAGCAGTAAATCAGAGTTGGATTTAAACCTCAGTTTCTCAAATTATGCAGAAAAATAAACAGAGAGATCTCAAGGTGAATCGAAATATAATTCCTTCAATTCCCCACTCAAGATCCTAAGCAAGAAGAGTGATGAAGCAAGAACAAGGAAGAAGAGAGATCAATTCCCCTCCCCAATTCTCTAAGATCTAAAATCAAAGTAAAAACTCAAAATTACCAATGAAAATTCTAAAAAAAGTGTGTAAAAAAGAAAAAGAAAAAAGGTATTCTCTAAATCAAACTAGCTTTATTTATACACTTCCTATTTTTGAATTTTAGAATTTGGAGTGGGCTCTTTTAATTTGGTGAAGGGTTAAATTTAAATTGAATTTTTGGTTCAATTTGGCCCATGGATGCTTGCTCCCAGTAGTGTGGTCAGCTCTTGGTGAGAGCGCAGCATTGGGCTTCATTGAAGCTTGTCTTGTGCGCGCATGATGCTCCCTGGCCGTGTCAAACTTGTGTAAGGAATGAGGAGCGCAGCACTCCTTTGCTTGGGAGCGCAGCACTCCTTTGCTTGAGTGAGTTCCCAAGTTCGAAACCCAAGGAGAACCTTGATTTGCTTTTCTTGCTTGGCGCCAAAGTAGTGCATAAGGTGTTGCTTCCTTGAGCATGCAGGTTCGAATCTTGGTGAGGGAAGTTACTAGCATTTTCCTTGGCAAGTGGGGGCGCTCAAAGCCTTGCTCCTTGGAAGTCCTTGGTTCGAATCTTGGAGGATGAAAACAAGCTAATTTTTGGCTTGTTTTCCTTGTGGACTAGTGCTCCCTCCTTCCTCTTGATCTTGGGTTCGAATCTTGTGGAGTGAATTGGCAAGCTTTTTCTTTGGATTTATTTTTGAGTGAAGCCCGATAATACTCTTGACAAGAGCGCAGCATTATGCTTCTCCCTTTCTTTCTTGATTCAAAATTAGTGCTCAGCTCTCAAGGAGGGCGCAGCATCCAAGCTTTGCTTCCTTGGTTCATTGTTGTGCTCCCTTGGAGAGCATTGTGCTCTTGGAGAGAGCACTGTGGCTTCCTCCTTTAATGCACCATGCTTCTTGAATGCTTTTGCCACACTTTTCTCTTCCTTGGGTCACACTTCTTAGGCCATGCTTTCTTATTTTTTTTCTTTTCTTCACTTACAAGTAATCAAAACAACCAATCAAAGTATCATAAAATTCACAAAGCTCATTTGAAAACCAATTAATTTTAGCTTAAACTCCATGATTTTGTGTCAATTAAAGGGTGGTTGATTGATTCAAATAAACCATGCAATTCCACTCCAAATCACTTACTTATAATGCAAGAAAGTGCATAAAAAACTAGTGAAACAAGTGAAATTAGCTTGAAAAATAAGCATATGATGACTTGTCATCACAACACCAAACTTAAATCTTGCTTGTCCCCAAGCAAGCATAAAAAATAAGAGGGAATGAAATGAAAAAGAGAAGCATGCATATCCTTATTAAGCATATAGTTGAACTTGGTTCATGGAGTTTTCATGCAGACAATGATAATTCAGTTATTGTTTGCTGTTACATAGGAGGTGTTCCCTTAAAGGCTTACTAAACTTGCTGCTACAAGGCCTTATTTATGCTTGTTCCCTTGCTAACTTTTCTTTCTTTGTTTTTGCATTCAAGAGCTTATTATTCATTGGAGACTTGGTGGCAAATGTTGCAGCAGCATTTAGCTTTATTTTTGCTCAACATTTCTTCACCAAAGGCACATGGCTCACCCTTTTCCTCCTAGGATCATTGATGCCCAGCATATCTTTGGATAACTAAGTGCTTTGTAACTAAGTTGCTCTTTATTGTGGACTTTCAGTTGGCAATCCCAAATCAGTTGATCTAAGTAGCCAAGTTTTGAAATACTCCTTAGAACTTACTTGTCCAAGCATATCCTAGCACAAAAGCACCACATGCATGTGTTCTAGGGTCCAAGCTATTGGTGCCTAGCCTTATTATTTTTTTTCTTTTCTTTGCCACTTTTGGCTTTTTCTTCTTCCTTTTCTTTCTGTTTTATTTTGTTATCAAGAGATCCTTACTGATATGAACACTTATGACAGCAAGCTAGTTCACACTTCAATGGAAATAATATTATGCAGCATTTATTTCATGAGTTATGCATTTAATCAAACACATACCACCACTAACTTCCATTCTAACTTATGCAACATTGGATATTTACTTTCTAATTCAAACAATTCTCTTTTATTCAAGTGTATGGGAAAAAAACAGAATTCAAAGTAAGTAATGGATAACAAGCATTATGCATATCAGCATTCTTGACAAACAATTCCACTTGCAACTAAATGAACACTTTAACAAGACATACAAGAATTCCCAATTTAAAGTACTTCAA
Source organism: Arachis stenosperma (assembly GCF_014773155.1). Classification (NCBI taxonomy): domain Eukaryota; kingdom Viridiplantae; phylum Streptophyta; class Magnoliopsida; order Fabales; family Fabaceae; genus Arachis; species Arachis stenosperma. The sequence goes on from NC_080380.1 coordinate 88,242,917, forward strand.
CAACAAGGATTAAGTGCAAACACAACCTTTTGGGTTGCAGCTTTTCATTCTTCCTCTTGTTGTATCCCTTTTGAGTCATAATGCAAATTATCTTCAAATGTTGGCTAATTTCCTGCATAAATCTCAAAAGTTTCTTGCTTCTCAAGCCCTTAAGTGAATGGTTAGTGTTCCGAGGGTTACCTGAAACGTGTAGCTCGGTCTTCTGGCAAGGCCCGAGGTGGGGGGTCTGTGACCCGAGCTGGTTGTGCTGAACGGCGGGGGGTTGTACCTGCAATGACACTCCGATGCTTAAGTTAGCATGGGTCCAAGCAGATATCGAGTAGAATTAGAGTATGAGTTATACCTGGGTGCTCCAGTGTATTTATAGTAGTTGGCTGCGATCATCCCTGGATAAGATATTCTTATCTTATCTTATCTTTTGGGAGATTCATCTCTATCTTTGCGGAACCGCCTTTCCCAGGCCCTTTCGGCCTTTAGGTTTTGGGCTTAGTTCCTTCTGATGGGCCTTTCTTTGGCCTGTTTGTCCGAGGTCCGACCTCGAACGTGGGCCTTAGGTCGAGGTCGGGCCTTCTATCAGCTTTACCGAGTTTGGAGAGCTCGGTCAGGGTATGAACAGTGCCCCTGCCCGAGTTCGTCTTTTTCGGAAGGTCGAGCTCGGGCATAGTAGTTTTTCAAAATTTGAAAACGGTCGTTTCAGCATTTATTGCTTGTTACCGTTTCTTCCTCGATTTCCGTGCGGCGCTCTGTGGAGGCTTTATTTATTTGCCCCTTTCTTCATTTTTCTTTGTTTATTCATCACTTCTTTTCGAGCATCTTCTCTTCTTTCTCTCTGTTCTTCGTCTTCCATTTTTTGTGCGTTTTTTCAGAGTTCTTTTCTGCGCCGCCGTTTTTCCTTTCGTCGGAGCTCGTCGCTTTCTTCTTTTCCAGGTTTGCTTTTTTCGCTTTTATTCTTCGTACGCTTCTTTTTTCTGATATCTTCTATGCCCGGGTTGCCCCGAAAAGAGGCGCCGCTATTGTTTTGTATGTGTGTGTGGGGGGACTCTTTTCTCCGATCCATTTTTGTTATTCGAGTTGCTGCCTTCTTGTTTGTAAAAGAACTTTGCTTTCTTTTGTTTTTGTTGAATTTGGTTTTTCTGCCTTTGTGTGATTTTTGTCTTGCTGTTGTATTCTTTCTTTGTAGGCAAGATTTTTTTTTTTTTTATGTCTCGAAAGGTGTTTCAAGCAATGTCGACCAAGATTCCGAGTGGTCTAGGTTGGGTAGATCCTGCTCCTTTAAGGGTCCCGTCTGTTGTAGATTCTGAGTATCTGATTAGGTTCCGTAGGGAGTGTAGTATTTGTGAGAACAGGGAGTCTGAGCGGGATTACGAGTTAGCAGCCCCGGAGTCCGAGGAGAGGGTGTGTTTTCCGCCGTTAGAGAGTTCCGAGAAACTTTTCTTCTATGCTTATGATTGTTTCTTCTCCAAGCTAGGTGTCCGTCTTCCTTTCACCGACCTGGAATCCGAGGTCCTTTGGTCTTGTAACCTTGCCCCTACATAACTCCATCTGAACTCTTGGGCGTTTTTAAAGCTTTTCCAACTTTTGTGTCAGATTTTAGGCGTCTCCCCTTCTGTTTCTCTTTTTTCTTATCTGTTTGTACTGACGAAGCTGGGGTCGGGTGCTGGGAAGGTGTCCTGGGTTTCGTTTAGGGCTAACCAGGGTAGGAAATTTTGCACTTTGTATGATGAGTCGTTTCACGATTTCAAAAACTATTACTTCAAAGTCCGGGCTGTTGGAGATGTCCGACCTTTTTCTTAGATGAGAGTGGGGAGCCTTCGTTTCCTCTTTGTTGGCAAGAGAGTGTGGTGTCGGTTAAGTACACTTTCGAGAGTCTAGATGAGGTGGAACAGGCTTTCGTTGGTGTGTTGAGCAGTCTATGGGGTCGGGCACCTTACTTGGATACGAAGAAAATGTTGGGAGATCCAAGCCTTCTCCGTTCCGAGTTAGGTAGCTCCCGACCTCTTTTTGAGATTTCATTTTCATATTTTGACTTTGTTTTGATCTTTCTGTTTGATAACCTCTTTGTTTCATTTCTGCAGAGATGTCTTCTCAGGCTGATTCTATGAAGTTTCTCCGTCGAGCGAAGAAATCTGCGGCATCTCGGAATATCGAGGCTGAAGCTTCTCCCCAACCTTCTCCGCAGAAGACTACAATTGGTGTTCAGACTCGATCGAAGACCATTCCGGTCCCTCAGTTCCGAGCTATAACTCAGGATCCTCCGACCTCCGGACCCGGTCAGCTTTCCCCGACCTCGACCTCGGGTCCTCCCCCCAAGAAACAGAAGACTTCCCGAGAGCCTGCTGGTTTCAATGACAAGGATTTCGATGCTCTCGGTTGGGTTGAGCAGCACATTCTTCCTCAGACTTTTATTTCTACTGATGATGCGTCCATGGAGCATCACTTTCAGTATATGGCGCGGAGTTGTGTTCGGATGGCTAGCCTTCATGCCGCCATTGCTCGGGAGTTTAAGAAAGCTCCCCTTGGGGCGACCAGCTCCCGACTTGAGAAGGCCCGGTCCGAGCTTGATAAGGTTAGTCAGCTGAAGGATGCTAGGATTGCCGAGCTGGAGGAGTCTTTGGAGGAAGAGAAGACTAGGGCTACCGCGGCTGTGGCGGTGGCGAAGACGTCTGAGGAGATGGCGAGGGTGGCGACGGAGAACTATACCAAGCTGTATGCTGAGCTTGTGGAGACGAAGGAGAAGCTGCAATCTGCTCGGGATGACTTTTATGAGCTGGAAGATAATGTGGCCAAGGGTATGGATGCTATGTTTGTGCATTTGAGGGATCAGGTCCGGGTTCTTGCTCCCGAATTGGATCTCAGTTTGTTCAGTACGGATAACATGGTTGTGGAGGGGAAGATTGTTCCTGCCCCTGTTGAGGATGAGGTTCCGATGTCCGACCCCAAGGCTCCGGTGTCCGACCCCGAGGCTCCGGTCGTGAACCCGACTTCACCTTTGGCCGAGGATAGAGTTGGTATGGAGGTTCCAAGCGATGGTGCTGTTCCTGCAGTCCCGATATCCATGTTTCAGCCAGGTGTTGATGCGGAGTCTGGAAAGGGCCTTGATCCTCTGTAATTTTTTGTACTTTTTGTGCTTTTGCCCGACCTGTGGGCTTTTTGTTTTTTGGATGTTTTCTGCAAACATTTTGGACACCTGTTCTGCTATTTTAGCTACTCTTGTAGCTTTATTATGCCATGCTTTGTGTTTCGATTGTCTCGTTCCGCTTTTATGCTTTTTAGTTGTTCTCGGGTAACAACTTTTTAGCTAGCGTTTTGACTTCTCGCTTTTTGCTTTTTTAGTTGTTTTTGGGTAACAACTTTTTAGCTAGCGCTTTGACTTCTCGCTTTTTGCTTTTTAGTTGTTTTTGGGTAACAACTTTTTAGCTAGTGCCTTGACTTTCTCGCTTTTTGCTTTTTAGTTGTTTTTGGGTAACAACTTTTTAGCTAGCGCCTTGACTTTCTCGCTTTTTGCTTTTTAGTTGTTTTTGGGTAACAACTTTTTAGCTAGCGCCTTGACTTTCTCGCTTTTTGCTTTTTAGTTGTTTTTGGGTAACAACTTTTTAGCTAGCGCCTTGACTTTCTCGCTTTTTGCTTTTTAGTTGTTTTTGGGTAACAACTTTTTAGCTAGCGCCTTGACTTTCTCGCTTTTTGCTTTTTAGTTGTTTTTGGGTAACAACTTTTTAGCTAGCGCCTTGACTTTCTCGCTTTTTGCTTTTTAGTTGTTTTTGGGTAACAACTTTTTAGCTAGCGTTTCTCGAAGTCCTGGTTCTTTGCCAGCTTCTTTCTTGGGTCCGAGTTTACTCTCGGACATCGGGATCCTTGAGTACCCCTTTGGTCAGGTCCGACTTCGTTGTTTGGTCGGCCTTTTTTAAGTTATTTTTGTAACTTCTTTTCTATTTGGCTTTTTGAGCCATTTTAGAGTTACTTTTATAACTTCTCACATTAATTTGAACCTCGTCGCTTCATCTTTGCCGACCTCGTATGGCCTTTGGCAAATGATTTTTTGCGTTTTGCCGAGCATAAATTAATGCGCCTTGGTGGGGTACTTTTTAGGATATGCTTTATAACGAGAAAGAGAAAATAAAGAAATTTGATTAGTATTAAAAAGAAGAATATGTACAAAGTGTTTACCCTTTTGACTAGGCCGGGTGTCCTACTTAACCGGGTGTCTCATTAAAAAACCCTCGTGGGGAAAAAGAGTACACCTCGGGTTAAGTTTTTCTAGCTGTAGTATCGTCTTAGGTTACAGGCGTGCCAGGTTCTGGGCAGCTCATTGCCTTCTAGGTCGGATATCTTGTAGTAGCCCGTCCCTAAAACTTCTGTTACTTTGTAGGGCCCCTTCCAATTTGCGGCTAGCTTTCCTTCTCCCGATTTTTGTGTTCCGATGTCGTTTCGGATTAAAATCAGGTCGTGAGTGGAGAAGCTTCGTTTTATCACCTTTCGGTTATATCTGAGGGCCGTTCGTCGTTTTAAGACTTCTTCTCTGATTCGGGCTCTTTCTCGGACCTCGGGTAGGAGGTCGAGTTCTTCCCTTTGTGCCTGAGGGTTGCCTCCTTCGTTGTAGAAGATGGTTCTGGGTGATCCTTCGTCTATTTCGACGGGAATCATTGCCTCCATTCCGTAGGCTAGTCGGAATGGGGATTCTCCTGTTGTAGAGTGCGGGGTTGTCCGATATGCCCATAATACCTGGGGGAGTTCATCGGCCCATGCCCCTTTGGCCTCTTGGAGTCTTCGTTTTAACCCGGCCAAGATGACTTTATTTGCGGCCTCTGCTTGTCCATTGGCTTGCGGGTGTTCGACCGATGTGAACTGCTGTTTGATTTTTAGCTCGGCCACCAAGTTCTGAAAACTTGTGTCTGTGAACTGTGTTCCATTGTCTGTTGTGATGGAGTAGGGGACTCCGAACCTCGTGACAATGTTTTTGTATAGGAATTTACGGCTTTTCTGAGCCGTAATAGTGGCTAAGGGTTCAGCCTCGATCCACTTTGTGAAGTAGTCGACCCCTACTATGAGGTACTTGACTTGCCCCGGTCCTTGTGGGAATGGGCCGAGTAGGTCGAGTCCCCACTTTGCGAAGGGCCATGGTGCGGTGATGCTTATGAGGTCTTCGGGCGGTGCTTTGTGAAAATTGGCGTGTTTTTGGCAGGGGGGCATATTTTCACAAACTCTGCCGCGTCTTTTTGCAAGGTCGGCCAGTAGAACCCGGCTCTGACTATTTTCTTGGACAGGGCCCGGGCTCCGAGATGGTTCCCACACATGCCTTTGTGGACTTCTTCGAGGACGCTCTTTGTTTCTGTGGTCGGGACGCACCTCAGGAGGGGGTTTGAGAATCCTCTTCTGTATAATACGTCGTGGATTAACGTGTAGTTCTGGGCGTCTTTTGTAAGCCTTTTAGCTTCTTTTCTTTCGGCGGGGAGAGTTTCCGATTTCAGATAGTTGAGTATGGGGGTTATCCATCCTTGTTGTTGCCCGGATATATTTAGTATTTCTTCCTCCCTTAACACGGAGGGGGATTGTAGAGTTTCTTGGAGGAGACTTCTGTTGTTCCCTCCGGGCTTGGTGCTAGCAAGTTTTGAGAGGGCGTCTGCCCGGGCATTTTGCTCCCGGGGTATGTGCTGGATTTGTATTTCCGGGAAGTGTCGTAATTGCGCCTGTGTTTGGTCTAGGTATTTTTTCATAGTAGGGTCTTTGGCCTGGTAGCTTCCATTTACTTGTGATGTGACGACCTGGGAGTCGCTGAAGATCGTGATCCTCTTTGCTCTGACCTCTTCGGCTAGTTTTAGTCCCGCTAGTAGGGCTTCGTATTTGGCTTGGTTATTTGAGGCCTGGAACTCGAATTTTAGGGATAGCTCAATCCGTGTTCCTTGATCGCTTTCGAGTATAACACCGGCCCCGCTTCCTGTTTTGTTTGAGGATCCGTCGACATACAGATTCCATGAGAGTGGGGTTCCCGGGGTCTCAGTGTATTCTGCGACGAAGTCGGCTAGGTATTGAGATTTTATGGCAGTCCGGGCTTCATAGTGGAGGTCGAACTCGGACAATTCCACCGCCCATTGTAGGATTCGTCCTGCCATGTCTGTCTTTTGTAGGATGTGTCTCATGGGTTGGTTTGTCCGGACTTTGATGGTGTGGGCTTGAAAGTAGGGGCGGAGTCTCCGAGCTGTGAACACTAGTGCATAGGCGATTTTCTCTATTTTCTGATAGTTTAATTCGGCCCCTTGTAGTGCTTTGCTTACGAAGTATATGGGGTGTTGCCCCTCCTCATTTTCTCGTATTAGTGCCGAGGCGACTGCCCGATGTCCGACCGACAGGTATAGTACGAGCTCTTCCCCTTTTAGAGGTCGGGTTAAGATTGGTGGCTGCCCGAGGAATTCCTTGAATTCTTGGAAGGCCTTTTCGCATTCCGGGGTCCAAGAGAAGGGTTTCCCTTTCTTTAGGAGTGAGTAGAGAGGGAGTGATCTTATCGCTGATCCTGCCAAGAATCTTGATAGGGCGGCTAGTCTCCCATTTAGTTGTTGTACTTCTTTGACACACGTCGGGCTTTTCATATTGAGTATTGCTTGGCATTTGTCCGGGTTTGCTTCGATGCCTCTCTGAGTCAGCATGAAGCCTAAGAACTTCCCGACTTCTGCGGCGAAGGTGCACTTTGTCGGGTTAAGTCTCATGTTGTGTTTCCGGAGGGTGTCGAAGATACTGCTGAGGTCGGCGACCAAGTTTCTGTCTTCTTGTGTCTTTACTAGCATGTCGTCGACGTACACCTCTAGCTGTAGCCCGATGTGTTCTGAGAACATTTTGTTCATTAGCCTCTGGTAGGTTGCCCCTGCGTTCTTCAGCCCGAAGGGCATTACTACGTAGCAGTAGTTTGCCCTTGGGGTTATGAACGAGGTCTTTTCTTGGTCGGGTCCATACATCGGGATTTGATTGTATCCCGAGTATGCATCCATGAAGGAGAGGTATCTGCAGCCCGAAGCGGCATCGACTAAGGCGTCGATGTTCGGTAGTGGATATGGATCTTTGGGGCAGGCTTTGTTGAGATCCGTGTAGTCGACGCACATCCTCCATTTTCCATTGGGCTTCTTCACTAGGACCACGTTTGCGAGCCATAGGGGGTACTTTACTTCCCTAATGAACCCTGCATCTAGTAGTGCTTGCACTTGTTCTTCTATTGCTTGCATGCGTTCGGGCCCGAGCTTCCTGCGTCTTTGTTGGACAGGTCGGGATCCCGGGTATACTGATAGCTTATGGCACATCAGGTCGGGGCTTATGCCTGGTATATCGGAGGCTTTCCAGGCGAAGAGGTCGGAATTCTCCCTTAAGAGGGTTGTGAGTTCCTCCTTTAGGCCTGCTTCGAGGTTTGCCCCTATGTTTGTTACTTTCTCGGGTGTGTTCCCGATCTGGATCTTTTCGGTCTCTCCTTCTGGTTGTGGCCGAAGATCTTCTCGGGCTTGGACTCGCCCGAGTTCTATTGTGTTGACCTCTTTCCCTTTTAGGCTCAGGCTTTCGTTGTAGCATCGTCGTGCTAGTTTTTGGTCGCCTTTTAGGGTAGCGATTCCCTTTGCGGTAGGGAACTTCATACAGAGGTGTGGGGTCGAGACTATAGCCGCTAGTCTGTTTAGGGTTGGTCGTCCGATGAGGGCATTGTATGCTGAAGTGACGTCGACTACAATGTAGTCGATGCTTAGTGTTTTGGTTTGCTCGCCTTTTCCAAAGGTAGTGTGTAATGAGATGTATCCCAAGGGGCGGATCGGGGTATCTCCTAGTCCAAACAGGTCAGTGGGATAGGCTTTTAGCTCTTTTTCTTCGAGTCCGAGCTTGTCGAAGGCTGCTTTGAACAGGATATCTGCTGAGCTTCCTTGGTCGATCAGGGTTCGATGTAAGTTGGCGTTGGCTAGGATGATGGTGATCACCATAGGGTCGTCGTGTCCGGGTATTATTCCAAGAGCATCTTCTCGGGTAAATGAGATAGTAGGTAACTCGGGTAAGGGGCTGTCTTCTCGGACATGGTAGACTTCTTTGAGGTGTCTCTTCCGTGAGGATTTGGATGTCCCTCCCCCTGCGAAACCTCCGTTTATCATGTGTATGTGCCTTTCAGGAGTTCGCGGGGTTCGTGTTTGCTCGGCCCGATCTTCGTTATCTCCCCGTCTTCTCTTTCTGGTTTCTTCTCCTTTCTCAGCTATGTATCTGTCGAGTTTTCCTCTCTGGCTAGCTTTTCTATAACATTCTTTAAGTCGTGGCAGTCGTTAGTAGAGTGGCCGTAGAGTCTGTGATATTCGCAGTACTCGGACCGATCTCTTCCTGCTCTCTTGTGCTTCAGAGGTTTGGGTGGTGGGATCTTCTCGGTGTGGCATACTTCTCTGTAGACGTCTACCAGGGAGACTCGGAGGGGAGTGTAGCTGTGGTATTTCGTGGCTTGTCCGAGTTGGATTCTTCTTTCTTTTTCTGTTCCCGATCTCGATCTCGGGGCGGGTAGGTTGACTCCTTCCTGGAAGAGTCTCTCAGCTGGGAGGTTTCTTCCATGTTGATATACTTTCCTGCCCGTTCTTGTACTTCGTATAAGGAGGTCGGGTATCTTTTGGATAGGGATTGGCTAAACGGTCCTTCTTTTAGGCCGTTTGCTAGTCCCATGATGGCTGCTTCCGTGGGCAAGTGTTGTATGTCCAGGCAGGCCTTGTTGAATCGCTCCATGTATTCTCTGAGAGTTTCTTGGTTGCCTTGTTTGATCCCGAGTAGGCTGGGGGCATGTTTTGCCTTGTCCTTTTGAATAGAGAACCTTGTTAAGAATTTTTTGGTCAGGTCTTCAAAGCTGGAGATTGATCCTGGTGGCAGGTTGTCGAACCACTTCATGGCTGACTTAGTGAGAGTGGTGGGGAAGGATTTGCATCGAATCGCGTCGGAGGCGTCGACTAAGTACATTCTGCTTCTGAAATTGCTGAGGTGATGACTTGGATCGGTGGTGCCGTCGTAGAGGTCCATATCTGGTGGTTTGAAGTTTCGCGGTACCTTCTCTTTCATGATCTCTTGTGTGAAGGGATCATGGTTGCTTTCGGGAGTGGTGCCGTGTTCCGTCCGATCTTTTAGGTTGGCCTCTATCTTCCGCAGTTTTTCTTCCAATTCTCTGCGTTTGCGAGCTTCCCTTCTCAGATCCTGTTCAGTTTCCTTCTGCTTCTTTACGTCCTCTTCGAGTTGTCTCAGCCGGCTTTGTTGTGCCCGAACTGTTTCCAGAATCTCCGAACTTTTTTCTCTTTCGGGATTTTGTGGATCTTTGTCTGGGGGTGATGTCTTTGGGCGATTCTGTTTGTTTCCTCCTGGAGTGCGTGGTGATAGAGGGCTGTCCGGCCGTTCTCCGGTGTCAACTTCCTCTTCTTGTTCTGATGTAGCGTGGTTATTGTTGGGAGGGTCGTCCGCCATGGTAAAGGGATGACTTCCAGGTCCCCGGCAACGGCGCCAATGTTCCGAGGGTTACCTGAAACGTGTAGCTCGGTCTTCTGGCAAGGCCCGAGGTGGGGGGTCTGTGACCCGAGCTGGTTGTGCTGAACGGCGGGGGGTTGTACCTGCAATGACACTCCGATGCTTAAGTTAGCATGGGTCCAAGCAGATATCGAGTAGAATTAGAGTATGAGTTATACCTGGGTGCTCCAGTGTATTTATAGTAGTTGGCTGCGATCATCCCTGGATAAGATATTCTTATCTTATCTTATCTTTTGGGAGATTCATCTCTATCTTTGCGGAACCGCCTTTCCCAGGCCCTTTCGGCCTTTAGGTTTTGGGCTTAGTTCCTTCTGATGGGCCTTTCTTTGGCCTGTTTGTCCGAGGTCCGACCTCGAACGTGGGCCTTAGGTCGAGGTCGGGCCTTCTATCAGCTTTACCGAGTTTGGAGAGCTCGGTCAGGGTATGAACAGTTAGTATGCATGAATTGAGTGTGTCTTTTGGATTTATTTTGGTGTGGGAACACCAAACTTAATTCCCTGCTACTGCCTCTGATGCAACAAGTTAACCATATGTGAAATCCTTTTATCTTTGCTAAAGGCAATAAAAACTAGAAAAACTAAAAAGTAAACAATTGGTTAATTGGTTTATCTGATTGCTCGGAGCTAGCAGCCATGTATGCAGAAGGTGAGAATGTGCTTTTAAATGAGATTTTGGTGGAACACCAAACTTAGAATCCTTCATTCTCTCTTAATTTATTTTGGTGTGCAACACCAAACTTAGCTCTTTGCAATATAGATAAGTCTAATTAACCTTTTTATTGAAATAGCTATGAAAAGTGAACTACCTCAGGTTGGGTTGCCTCCCAACAAGCGCTTTTTTATTGTCATTAGCTTGACATCCTTCATTCTTTGATCATGGAGGCTGAAAATCATAGTGCCTCAGTTTTTCTCCTCTTACTGTGAACTTACTTCCAGTCTCCTCTTTGATGATCTCTAGGTGTTCAAGTGAAAGGACCTGGTTCACAGTGTAGTATTCAGACACTTGTGGAGACACCTTCATTGGTTGGGTGTTTAACACTACTTTATCCCCTAGTGAAAAGCCTTCAGTAGGGATTTTCTTGTTTCTCCACCCTCTTGGCCTCTTCTTCTTTTCTTTCTCAAGAGATACTCCCTGCCTTGGTGGTTCTTTATCTGGGATGTTGAATCTCTCATCTGGGGGTTTTGGATCTAGTTCCTCGTTGGCTTCTTTGGTTTGTTGCACCATCTCTACTGCTTTCAAGCATGGATTTAGAAATCTTTGAGTTAACTCATTGACTGCCTCCTTCAAACTTTGATCTCTGGCCTTATCCTTCATAAAATCTTCTTATTGAATGGGCTCATGCAAGGTTTTAAAAACATGGAATGCTAGATGCTCATCATGCATTCTTAGTAACAATTCCCCTTTTTCAACATCTATCAATGCTCTGCCCGTAGCTAGGAAAGGCCTCCCTAGGATGATGGGAGTGTTAGGGTCCTCTTCTATATCTGAGATAACAAATTCAGCAGGGAGAAAGAATTTTCCCACTTTTACCAACACATTCTCCACAACTCCTAGTGCTTGCTTAATGGATTTGTCAGCCATTTGGAAAACTATTTGTGTGGACTTCAGCTAAAAAATTTGAAGTTTCCTCATTAGAGACAAAGGCATCAAGTTTATGCTTGCACCGAGGTCACAGAATGACTTCTCAATTGTTATGTTTCCAATGGTGCAAGGTATGTAAAAACTCCCAGGATCATTTTTCTTTTTTGGTAACTCTCTTTGGAGGATAGCACTATATTCCTTTGTCATCTCAACAATCTGTCCTTCCTTCAGGGATCTTTTCTTTGTTAGCACTTCTTTCATAAATTTGGCATACAATGGCATCTGTTCAAGTACTTCTAAGAACGGAATATTGATGCTAAGTGTCTTGAATATGTCCAGGAATTTCGAGTATTGCTTATCCTCGTTCTCTTTTTTGAACTTCTGAGGGTATGGAAGGTTGGGGACATATGGCCTCATCCCATCCTTCTTCTCTTGTAGTTGTGATTCAAGGATGTTCTTGTCTCCCTTTGAGATTTGTGCCTTCTTGGTTGTCTGATCCTTTTCACTTTTCTCCTCTATTTCTTCTTGTGGAACTTCTCTATTGTGTTTTTCCTGATTGATGGCTTCCTTCTTCATAGTCTTCTCACTTCCCACTGTGATTGCCTTGCACTCCTCCCACTTTGTAGCTTTTCCTTTGTCCCTTGGGTGTTCTTTAGTGACATTGGGGAAGGTATTTGCTCTCTTCTCACCCATTTCTGAAATTTGCTTAGCCAATTGCCCCATGTGTCTTTCAAGGTTTCTAATTGAGGCCTCTTGGTTTTTGCTTACCATCTTTTGATCTTTTCTTGCTGTTTCTTGATTTTTCATGAGCTTCTCAATCATCATCTCTAGACTAAAGATTCTTTGAGAGTCTGGATTTGGTTGTGGTTGTGTAAAATGAGATGGTTGTTGCTGGAAATTGTTTGAACCATTTGTGAGGGTATTTTGTGGGTAGAATGTGGATGTGGACAAGTTATTCTGGTGGTTTTGTGAGTTGTTATGGGGTTGGTGATATGTGTTTTGTGAACTTTTGAATTGGTTAGTATTATTGGATGAATGGTTGTGGTTGTTTGTGTTGCTAAGGCTACCAGAGTTGAAGTCCCTTTGTGCTTGATTCTGATGCTCACCCCACCTTGAATTAGAATGAGTCTTCCAGGGTGTCTTGTGTGCATCACCATGAAAATTGTGTTGAGATGAACTTAAAGTGTTATTCATGCATTGCACCTGCTCAGGGCTTTGTTGCTCATAATTGAATATCCCAAAACTTTCTTCAGATTGCTTCCACCCATGTGAGGTTTGAGATTGGCTTTGTGTATTTAGTGCAGCGATTTGTAGTCCATCAATTTTCTTAGCCATCTACTCAAATTGTTGCTGAATTTGTTGATGCATCACTTTGAAGATGGTATCCACACCTTCCATCTCCAATACGCCGCTTCTCTGGGCTGGTTGGCGTTGTCTTTGATGAGCAAAGAAGTATTGATTATTTGCCACCATCTCTATGAGGTTTTGGGCTTCCTCTGCTGTCTTCATTAGCTGTAATGAGCCTCCTGCTGAATGATCTAATGCTTTTTGAGCTTTCTGGGTTAACCCTTCATAGAAGTTTTGGAGTCTATCCCACTCACTAAACATTTATGGGGGACACTTCCTGATTAAGGCCTTGTATCTCTCCCAGGCATCATACAGCGACTCTCCATCCATTTGAATGAATGTTTGCACCTCTCTTTTCAGCTTGATTACCCTCTGAGGTGGGTAGATCTTGGCTAGGAATTTGCTCACCAATTCATCCCAATTGTTGATGCTCTCTTTGGGAAAGGTTTCCACCCATTGAGTAGCATTGCCCCTCAAGGAAAATGGGAACAGAAGTAATTTGTAAATGTCAGGATGAACCCCATTTGTCTTGACTGTTTCATAAATCCTTAAGAAAACAGACAAATGTTGGTTGGGGTCTTCAAGAGGGCCACCTCCATAAGCACAATTGTTCTGCACCAAGGTGATTAGTTGAGGCTTCAACTCAAAGTCATTTGCCTGAAAATTTGGGGTGAGGATGCTGCTCCCATAATGTCTGGGATTAGGGATAGTGTAAGAGGCCAACACCCTTCCTGCAGGCTGGGTATTATTGCACACTCCTTCTTCATGCAACTCAGCCTCCATGACTTGTAAAAATCACAAACAAACCAAATGAAATTTGGACATTCTAATGCTAGAATGTGGTTAGAGGGTTAGGTGACATAATGTATCAAACAGTTAATGTGCTTAGTAAAAATAAAGAAAAACAAAGAAAAAGTGCTTAATCTAGACCACCACCTTACTTAATCATTGTCAATCTATTTCAATCCCCGGCAATGGCGCCAAAAACATGATGTGTGGAAAATGATCCAACACAAAACTCACCGGCAAGTGTACCGGGTCGCATCAAGTAATAATAACTCACATGAGTGAGGTCGATCCCACAGGGATTGAAGGATTGAGCAATTTTACTTTAGTGGTTGATTTAGTCTAGCAAACATGGGTTGATTTGAGTGATTTGCAGGAGATAGAAGCTAAATTACATGAATAAAAAAAGGAAAAGGAAAATTGCAGTAAATTAGAAAGAACAGTAAGTGAAATAGCTAAATCTTAGAGTGCAAGTAATGTAAATAGCTGAAACTTAAAGTGCAAGAAATGTGAATGACTGAAGCTTAAACTGCAAGAAACGTAAATTGACTGAATAATAAAAGGATTTGAGAATTGGGATTGCAGAATTTAAACAAGGAAAAGCAAATTGCATCAAACAGAAGAGTATAAGATGAATTGGTAGATCTCAAACAGCAAAGCAAAATTGCTTGCAGAAGCATTCAGCAAGTAAACTTAATGAAAATGCAGATCTCAGGGGTCAAGAGACTAGAAACCAAGTCTAGATCTCACTACCTTCCTTGATCCAATTAAAAACAATTGCAAAAGAAAATGAAGAACGATTGTAGAAGAAGTTTAAGTAAGCAATTGCAGGAGAAGTAGAAGATGAAAGCAGTAAATCAGAGTTGGATTTAAATCTCAGTTTCTCAAATTATACAGAAAAATAAACAGAGAGATCTCAAGGTGAATCAAAACAGAATTCCTTCAATTCCCCACTCAAGATCCTAAGCAAGAAGTAAAGAGTGCTGAAGGAAGAACAAAGAAGAAGAGAGATCAATTCCCCTCCCCAATTCTCTAAGATCCAAAATCAAAGTAAAAACTCAAAATTACCAATGAAAATTCTAAAAAAAGTGTGTAAAAAAAGAAAAAGAAAAAAGGTCTTCTATAAATCAAACTAGCTTCTATTTATACACTTCCTATTTTTGAATTTCAGAATTTGGAGTGGGCCCTTTTAATTTGGTGGAGGGTTGAATTTAAATTGAATTTTTGGTTCAATTTGGCCCATGGATGCTTGCTCCCAATAGTGTGCTCAACTCTTGGTGAGAGCGTAGCATTGGGCTTCATTGAAGCTTGTCTTGTGCGCGCATGATGCTCCCTGGCCGTGTCAAACTTGTGTCAGGAATGAGGAGAGTAGCGCTCTGCTCTCCTTTGGAGCGCAGCACTCCTTTGCTTGAGTGAGGTCCCAAGTTCGAAACCCATGGAGAGCCTTGATTTGCTTTTCTTGCTTGGCGCCAAAGTAGCGCATAAGGTGTTGCTTCCTTGAGCATGCAGGTTCGAATCTTGGTGAGGGAAGTTACTAGCCATTTTCCTTGGCAAGTGGGGGCGCTCAAAGCCTTGCTCCTTGGAAGTCCTTAGTTCGAATCTTAGAGGATGAAAACAAGCTAATTTTTGGCTTGTTTTCCTTGTGGACTAGTGCTCCATCCTTCCTCTTGATCTTGGGTCCGAATCTTGTGGAGTGAATTGGCAAGCTTTTTCTTTGGATTTATTTTTGAGTGAAACCCGATAATGCTCTTGACAAGAGCGCAGCATTATGCTTCTCCCTTTCTTTCTTGATTCAAAATTAGTGCTCAGCTCTCAAGGAGAGCGCAGCATCCAAGCTTTGCTTCCTTGGTTCATTGTTGTGCTCCCTTGGAGAGCATTGTGCTCTTGGAGAGAGCGATGTGGCTTCCTCCTTTAATGCGCCACGCTTCTTGAATGCTTTTGTCACACTTTTCTCTTCCTTGGGTCACACTTCTTAAGCCACGCTTTCTTGTTTTTTTCTTTTCTTCACCTACAAGTAATCAAAACAACCAATCAAAGTATCACAAAATTCACAAATCTTAAAATTCATTTGAAAACCAATTAATTTTAGCTTAAACTCCATGATTTTATGTCAATTAAAGGGTGGTTGATTGATTCAAATAAACCATGCAATTCCACTCCAAATCACTTACTTATAATGCAAGAAAGTGCATAAAAAACTAGTGAAACAAGTGAAATTAGCTTGAAAAATAAGCATATGATGACTTGTCATCACTAAGCTATGGACCCTTGAGATGAATCCCTCCATCTCTTAAGACTCAGAGGTAGAAGCAATTGCCTTCCCTTTTCTCTTTCTTGAGGTTTCTCTGGCCTTAGGTGCCATCAATGGTTATGGAAAAATAAAAAGCTATGCTTTTACCACACCAAACTTAGAATATTGCTCTCTCTCGAGCAAAAGAAGAAAGAAGGGAGTAGAAGGAGAAGTGGAGGAGATAGAGGTGTGTGAATGGGTGGGTTTGGGATGGGAATGGTTTGAATTTGAATGGTAAGGTAGGTGGGGATCCTGTGGGGTCTACAGATCCTGAGGTGTCAAGGATTTCTCATCCCTGCACCATTTAGGCGTGTAGAACGCCCTGTCATGAACTTAGCATAAGAGGGTATTTGCTCAAGTGCCTCTGCAAATAAAATCTTTATTTCAAGAGTCCTGAGATAGTCTGCAAAGCAGAAAAATTGCTTATCCTGTTTCGCTTGGATGAGTTTCTGAGGATAAGGCATTTTGGCTTTGTATTAATCAACCTTAGTTGCTGTAGGTTTATTGCCTACAGATGTGGGTTGAGAAGCCTTTTTAGAGGGGTTGCTATCAGCACTTGTATGTGTCTGATCTCCCACTGGCATTTGAATGCCAGGGGTGGGAGTTGGAGTGGCGTTAGACGCCAACTCCTTACCTGTTTCTGGCGTCTGAACGCCAGAACTGTGCTTCCTTTGGGTGTTCAACGCCAATTCCTTGCTTGTTTCTGGCGTTGAACGCCAAGACTGAGCACAGGTTGGGCGTTCAATGCCAGCTTCCCACCCATTTTCTGGTGTTTGAGCGCCAGAATTATTCCTCTCTGGGCTCTGACTGTCCTCAGAGGGATTTTGGGTAGCAGTCTATTCATTTCTTGGCTCCCTGCTGCTTTGAAGTGAGGTATTTAATATTTTCCCACTTCTTAATTGAATTGCTTGGCACTCTTCTGTTATTTATTTTGATAACTGCTATTATATTTGCTTCAACTGTATTTCCATATTTATATTAGCCATTCTTGTTTCTTGTAGTATCTCCTTGAATTCGGCTAGCTGTTTTGTTAGAAAATCCAGTTGCTGATTGAATTCAGTAACTTGTTCTGTAGGACTGAGTTCAGTAGTTATTGTTTTAGCCTCTTCATTGATAGAAGGTTCACTACTTAGGTACAGATGCTGATTTCTGGCAACTGTATCAATAAGCTCTTGAGCTTCTTCTATTATCTTTCTCATGTTTATAGATCCACCAACTGAGTAGTCTAGAGAAATCTGAGCTCTTTCTGTAAGCCCATAGTAGAAGATGTCTAACTGCACCTATTCTGAAAACATTTCAGAGGGGAATTTTCTTAGCATCTCTCTGTATCTCTCCCAGGCATCATAAAGGGATTCATTATCTCCTTGTTCAAAGCCTTGGATTCTCAGCCTTAGATGTGTCATCCGTTTTAGAGGGAAGTATTGATTCAGGAATTTTTCTGACAGCTGTTTCCATGTCTTTATGCTAGCCTTAGGTTGGTTATTTAACCACCTTTTAGCTTGGTCTTTTACAACAAATGGAAACAGTAATAATCTGTAGATATCCTGATCTACTTCTTTATCATGTACTGTGTCAGTAATTTGTAAAAATTGTGCCAAAAACTCTGTAGGTTCCTCCTGAGGAAGACCGGAATACTGGCAACTTTGCTGCACCATGATGATGAGCTGAGGATTCAACTCAAAATTACTAACTCCAATGGAGGGTATACAGATACTACTCCCATATGAAGCAGTAGAGGGGTTAGCATATGACCCCAGAGTCTTTCTGGACTGTTCATTTCCACTTATGTCCATGATGAAGAAAAGGAAAATGATGTAGAATTATTTTAATTATTTTATTATATAAAAAGAATAATGTTTGAAATAATAAAATGAAATAAAATAAAAATTAAAATAAAAAATAATTTTGAAAATATTTTGTGAGAAATTTCAAAAAAGTGAGGAGAGAGAAAGTAGTTAGAATATTTTTTTGAAAAAGCAAATCTTAAAAGGATAAAATTTGAAAAATTTTGAAATTGAAATCTGAAATTTTTAGAAACAAAATTCGAAATAATTGCTTTAAAGTAGTTAGAAGAGATATAATTTTTTTTTTTAATTTTGAATTTTATGATGAAAGAGAAAAACACACAAAAGACACAAGACTTAAAACTTTTAGATCTAATGCTCCTTGTTTTTGAAAATTTTGGAGGGAAAACACCAAGGAACACCAAACTTAAAAATTCTAAGATCAAAACACAAAGAAGACTCAAGAACACTTTGAAGACTCACAAGAACAACAAGAACAAAAGAAAGAACACCAAACTTAAAATTTTTAGAAAACCACAATAAAATTTTCGGTAATTAAAGAAAGATTAACAAGAAAACACCAAACTTTAAAGTTTGGCACAAGATTCAATTAAAGAAAAATTATTTTTGAAAAAGATTTTAAAAAAAATAAATACCCAATTACCAAGAACATAAACCAACACTCTAACCAATTGAGCTATAAATGTAATGTGTTTTAAAGAGGTATTTTTAATAAATAAAAATAATTTTTTTTTTGAAAACTAATATTTTGAAAATGCACAAGAAAAACAAGAAAACACAGAAAACAGGAAAAACCAAAGATCAAACAAGAAAAATTGACAAGAACAATTTGAAGATCAAGGAAAAATAAAGAGCATACAATTTGAAAATTGAAAGACAAAGTCAAGCATGCAATTGACACCAAACTTAGAACATGACACTAAACTCATAAAAAAATAACAAAAATTCAATTAAAAAAAAAGAAAAAATAATATTTTTTTGAAAAGTTTTTAAAAGGGATAATAAAAGATGCAATTCTAGTAAAAAAAAAGATAAATTTTTCCTAATCTAAGCAACAAGATTCACGTCAGTTGTTCAAACTCAAACAATCCCTGGCAACGGCACCAAAAACTTGGTGGACAGAAATTGCAATCACACTTTTGCAATCCGCACAACTAACCAGCAAGTGCACTGGGTCGTCCAAGTAATACCTTACATGAGTAAGAGTCGAATCCCACGGAGATTGTTGGTTTGAAGCAAGCTACGGTTATCTTATTATTCTTAGTCAAGATACCAACAACAGTGTTTTTTAAGTTCAATTGTAAAAAGTGAAAGGGCATAAAATAAATAATTGTTACTCAATAATGGAGAATATGTTGGAGTTTTGGAGATGCTTTGTCTTCTGAATTTCTGTAACATAATACTTCCTCACTTTCATAAATGCAAGGCTCCTTCCATGGCAAGCTGTATGTAGGGTGTCACCGTTGTTAATGGCTACTTTCCATCCTCTCAGTGAAAATAGTCCAAATGCTCTGTCACAGCACGGCTAATCATCTATTGGTTCTCGATCATGTCGGAATAAGATCCATTGATCCTTTTGCGTCTATCACTACGCCAAACACTCGCGAGTTTGAAGTTTGTCACATTCATCCAATCCCAGAATCCTACTCGAAATACCACAGACAAGGTTTAGACTTTCCGGATCCTCGTGAATGCCGCCAAAAATTCTAGCTTATACTACGAAAATTCTGATTAAGGAATCTAAGAGATACTCATTCAATCTAATGTAGAACGGAGGTGGTTTTCAGGCACACGTTCATGGATTGAGGAAGGTGATTAGTGTCACGGATCATCACCTTCTAAATAGTGAAGCGCGAATGAACATCTTAGATAGGAACAAGCATGTTTGAATGGAAAACAGAAATAATTGCATTAATTCATCGAGACGATGTAGAGCTCCTCACCCCCAACAATGGAGTTTAGAGACTCATGCCGTCAAAGAGTATAAAATTCAGATCTAAAAATGTCATGAGATACAAAATAAGTCTCTAAAAGTTGTTTAAATACTAAACTAGTAGCCTAGGTTTACAGAAAATGAGTAAACTAAGATGAATAGTGCAGAAATCCACTTTTGGTTCCCACTTGGTGTGTGCTGGGGCTAAGACTTAAGCTTCTCACGTTCCTGGGCTGTTTCTGGAGTCGAACGCCAGGTTGTAACCTGTTTCTGGCGTTGAACTCTTACTTGCAACCTGTTTTTGGCGCTGAACGCCAGACTGCAACATGGAACTGGCGTTGAACGTTAGTTTAAGTCTTCTATCTTCGCGTAAAGTATATACTATTATATATTTCTGGAAAGCCCTGGATATCTACTTTCCAACACAATTGAGAGCAAGCCAATTGGACTTCTGGAGCTCCAAAAAATCCATTCCGAGTGCAGGGAGGTCAAAATCCAACAACATCAGCAGTCCTTTTTCAGCCTAAATCAGATTTTTGCTTAGCTCCCTCAATTTCAACCAGAAAATATCTGAAATCATAGAAAAACACACAAACTCATAGTAAAGTCCAGAAATATGAATTTTGCCTAAAAACTAATAAAAATATACTAAAAAGTAGCTAGAACCTACTAAAAACTACCTAAAAATAATGCCAAAAAGCGTATAAATTATCCGCTCATCACTGATTCTTCGTCACCGGAGGGTGGTGGTACCTGCAAGGGACTCCGATGCTCAAATTAGCAAGGGTATTAAGCAGGTTTTTAGTAGAATCAGAGTATGAGTTATACCTGGGTGCTCCAGTGTATTTATAATGGTGTGGGGTGATCTTCCTTTGGGATAAGATAGTTATCTTATCTTTATCTTTTGAGTGAAGTCATCCTATCTTTGAGGGAACGATGAACCCCAATTTTGTGGTTTATATTGTGTAGAATTTGGGGAGTTTTGTCAATATTTTTTACACTAATTCACAAGAACTGCATGGTTTTGTGTTCTCTTCCTAATATTGCTTCATGATGAAAAACATGCTTATTTTGCCTTAAAATTGCTATATTCTGATCCTCTTATATTACCATTCGATGCCATGACATATTTGTTGAGTTATTTCAGAATTTATAGGGCAAGAATGGCCTAGAAGAGAGAAAAGAAGCATGCACAAAAGGAAGGAACATGAAGATTTAGATTTTGGGAACTTTAGCATAGGCGTGCACGCGTGGATGTGGACAGCGGGAAACGGTGCGTGAAGATCGGCGTATCCACGTGGATTAGCGAAATCCACACCGGCACGCACGCGTACATGGTGTGTACACGTGGATCACAAAATCAATTCGCGCGCACGCATGCATGATGTGTACGCGCGACAAGCTGCACGTGACCTCATTAAAGGAAATCGTGCCTGGCAATTTCTGAGGCTCAAGAGGCCCAAATTCAAGCTGGTTCTGCATGGAAAAGGACCCAAGGATGCTAGGGAGAAAGGGGGGATCATTCATACACACTTAGACACAAAATTTTAGCTAGTTTTTAGTTTTTGTACTTCTAGAGAGAGAAATCCTTGTTCCTCTCTAGATCTAGCTTTGATTTGATTTCCCTTGTTGAATTATGAATTGGATCTTGTTAATTACTAGTTTTGATTGCTTAATTTGAATTCCTTAGTATAATTTTGTTTAGATCATGTGTTAGTTTTATGTTTTCTTGTCAATTGTCATTTTATACCCTTTCCATGAATCTTATGAATCTTGAATTGTTAATGTTACATTGATGATTTTCATGATTAATTGTGTTGTTTGAGTGATTGTACGTTGATAATTGTTAGTGGGTACTTGTTAATTTCAATTTAGTTGCAATTTGAATATGCCTTTTAGTAATGCTTACCATGTGTTTAATAAAATGTTTTCCTTGATTATGGAGTAGTTCTTTTTACACTTGGCCTAGGCTAAGGGAATTGGGTAAACTTGAGTCATTGGGTCTAATGGATTTGATAATTTGGAAACCCTTAGTGGTCAATTTGATAACCATTGACACTAGCCTACTACTAAGTCAATTAGTAGTTAGGTTGGACCTTATGGGTTGATGTTGACTAAACCATTTGATATACTTCAAGTATAGAAGTAAACTTAATGAGTTTGGTTTCTCATAATTATCAAGATATGGTTATTAGACAAGGATAGTGACCCCAATTCCCATGCCTAGCCAAGAGTTGCTTTTTATTATTCGTATTTGAAAACCCAAAAATCCCAATTGCTTTGTCTTAGATATAGTTATTTATTTAGTTTTAGCGTAGAATTATATTGGATGTTATCTTATTAGTTTGGAATTGCTCACTTCTTGCTTTAGTTATTTGAATTAGTTTCTTGCATTTCATGATTACTTGCTTGTTAAGATTCCTAGTTTAATTTCTTGCTCATGACTTGCAACTTCGGAATTCTAACCAATGTTGATGCACATGTTTACCCATTCCTTGTGAGACGACCCGAGGTTTACATACTTTGGTTACTTTTATTAGGATTGAACTGGTCAACAAACCGAACAGTGTCAAAATCAGGAGCATCTAGATTGAAGGGCTTAACAGTCCGAGGTCTTTTTGAAGGAGGAACGGCTGAAGGAGAAGAGGTAGCAGCAGAAGCTTGGGGAGGATCAAGCATATGAACCCGAGGAATAGGGATCAACCTCCTCGGTCCAGGAGAGTTTAGCACAGGTAGTTTTTGAGAAACCTGAGAAGACCCTTCCCTAGTCACTCTAGCCGAGATGTTTTAGGCCGCGGTAGCCTTCCTCGCCTTTTTAAAGGCTTTCATGGAGTCATTATTCTTGGCCATCTCTGAAAAACAAAAATCAACTATAAAGCAGCAGGTTACAAACTGGAAAGAAAATGAGACAAATTAAAAATATAAGCAAAATAAGTCGGCCAATACCCAACACATTTTGGACCAAGGAGGGGTTTACCAAAAATCTCTTGGTGTCAAGATGGGGAGGTTCTCCCCAGATGTCTTCTAAAACATTTACAAAAGCCTGCTCAACCTCGTCAAGCATCTCCCACGTGTATCGAGTCACCACAATGTTCTTTTGCCAACACAAGGGGAAGGCAGGTTTATTATTCGCTTCTAAGAAAAACGGTCGAGCTCCCTCTACAGCTCGGACCTTAAAAAAGTAATTCTTAAAGTCCCTAAAGGACTCGTCGTACATAGCAAACACTTTGTGTCCCTGGGCAAAACGAAAGGAAATCCAAGAGGCTTTCTTTTTTGAGGAAATTCTGGGCTTAGTCAAAACAAAAAGATAAAGGAAAAGAGTCTGAGAAGGCGTGACGCCCAACTCTTGGCAGAGCAACTGAAAAATCTTAATAAAACTCCAGGAATTCGGATGAAGCAGGGATAGAGCTACGTTACACGACCCCAACAGGTCAGTTTCAAAGGAAGTAAAAGGAAAAGTAATGTTCAGCTGGCTGAAAAAATAGTCATAAGCATAAAAGAAGGGATGTTCCCCCTGACTCAGAGCAGGAAAGCAAACCCTCTCATCGGAATTGGGCGCCACCAATTCATAGTTCTTTTCTTGATCCCTATTCTTACAGAGTCGGTGATGTTTTCTAAGCTCCACACAAAACTCACCATTTACCATAGAGACACACATCAACACAAGGGAGTCCAACCAGTCAGACATTCCCTCAGGAACCTTATACAATATTTTTGCGA
The DNA here is from genome assembly GCF_014773155.1 of Arachis stenosperma. NCBI lineage: Eukaryota > Viridiplantae > Streptophyta > Magnoliopsida > Fabales > Fabaceae > Arachis > Arachis stenosperma. The sequence goes on from NC_080380.1 coordinate 88,265,880, forward strand.
GAAGACATGGCCAACTAGTCCTACAAAAAGAAAAAGAGAGTGGATTATTAACCAAAACAGCTCGGACAAACATGACTCAAGAGCAATACAAACAGTAAAAAGAAAACCCCCAAGACATACACCAAGGTCTAGGGGCATCCTTTGGAGGCAGGTAATGGGTTGGAAATCGGATTCTAACACAAAACTCAACGGCAAGTGTACCGGATCGCATCAAGTAGTAATAACTCACTTAGAGTGAGGTCGATCCCACAGAGATTGATGGATCAAGCAACTTTAGTCGGTGATTAGTTTAGTCAAGCTAACATTGGTGAGTGATAATTGATACAGTAGAAAGTAAATGACAAGAAAATTTAAAGTGCAGTAAGTAAATTGCAGTGAAAGTAAAGAGCAGAATGTAAATTGGATAGAAACTTAAATGACAAGAAATGTAAATTGCATCAATTATAAAGGGGAGTGGGTGCTGAAAATTTAAGAAAGCAATAGATCAAGCAACTGGAAATTTAAATTGCAGGAAGAATAAAAAGATTTTGGGAGCTGGGATTCAAAATTAAGCAAGAAATTATAAATTGCAGTGAATCAGAGAAATGTAAGATGAAGTGAATCTACAAGATATCTAAACAACAAGGTAAAATTGCTTGAAGAACAAAACAGGAAGAAACTCAGCTCAATTGTAAAATCTAAAAGAGAAATTGAAGATTCAAGAAAAGCAATGAGCTCAAGAAGCAGATCTGGATCTCAATTCTCTCTTGATAAAATAGAAAATGAATTGCAGAAGAAATGTAAGTGAAGCAGCAAGTGAAAGTTGGATTCAATTCCTTGATTTTCAGAATTATGCAGAAGAACAAAGATGGATTTCAGATCAAAGATTGAAACAAAATTTTTTCAATCTCAATCCAAAATTGAAAACAGAAAGGAAAACTAAAAGAGAGAGCTCTCTACTCCTAATGCTCCCTAGTGGAGCCAGCCTACTATGAAATGAGAATGATGCCTTTATATAGGCTTTTTACAAAATAAAATTGAAATTAAAAACAAATTACAATTTAAATGAAATTCCTAATCTAGCTTCTCTGTGTGCCTTGAAGTTATGTCCATGAATCTTGCTTGCTTTGGTGTGTCATTGGGCTTTTCAAAATGGTGAAGAATTGAATTTAATTTCATTTCGGAACAAAAATGTGTCATTGAGACACTCCCAGGGCACGGCTCGGTTGACAAGGAGAGCGCAGCACTCCCCATTGGTCTTCCAAATTTGTGCATGACAAGCCTTGGACAGCATCAGGATAGCGCTCGGTTAATGCCAAGAGCGCAGCATCCATGTTCCCTTGACCTTGTCTTGTGAAGCATCCGTGTTCAAGCCTTGGGGGAAGCATTTTGGTGCCTTTTTCCTTGCTTTTTCATGAGGAGACCCACGATAAAGCTCTCAACGTTAACATATAGCTCTCTTTGAGAGCGCTACTTCCTTGGCTTGATGGGCTTCCCTTGGTCTCCCTCTTCGAATCTTAGTGAAGCCACTTTGGTCTATTTTTGCTTGTTTTTGGTCCTTAAAGATGCCTTTCACTTGTGCCCCAATTTTGTGCCAAATATGGATTTCCATATATTGTTGGAAAGCTCTGAATGTCAGCCTTCCAACGCAACTGAAAGCACATCAATTGGAGGCATGGTCATGCTATGAGCGCCCAAGTTTAACTTAGCAAAAATTCTTGCTTCCAAGCTAAATTTTTTCTCACGATAAAGCTAGGTTAACTTGGTTAACCGAGCTTTGTGTCAAGCTTCCTTGATTTGGTCATGGGCCACACTTTTAAAAGCCTGGCCTAAGGCTCCAAGTGTACTCCAACTTCAAAGTGTGCCCTAAAACTCTTTTTTTTTACTCCTTTTTAGCTTATTTTGTGCTTCTTTGTTTCTTTTTCTTCTTATTTCCTACAAAATTTATAAAATTAAAAGATAAAGGAGATATACCATTTAAGCATAAAAGAATTCAATATTTAAGCACAAATCATCAATTTCTTGTATGAAAAAGCATAGAAAAATATGACATGATGACATGTCATCACAACATCAAACTTAAACCTTGCTTGTCCCCAAGCAAGAAAAGAATCATGCAATAGAGATTGACAATTCAAGGTATGAAGAATAGCAAGTTAATATTCATGGTAGGCTAGTTTTCTATGCATGCTACAATCACAAAAGAAATGTAAATGATTGATGCTTCTATCTAGCTCATTTTATGAAATCTTTTCCTTATAATTCTTCCTTGAAACAAGCTTTTGATTTTCTTATTAGCTTCTCCTTTTGGGTGCTTTGCCCCATGAGTTGATAACAAAGTTATGACTTCTAAATGCTTTGTTTTCAAGTATTACCACTTGATACATAAGCACCACAAGCATTTAATTAGAGGACTTCGTTAAGCTCATTTGTTTCTTTCCTTAACTCTCTAATCATTGATGGTCAGAGCCTTGAGCTTTGAGGGAGTGCATTTGTACTTGAGCCTAGCCTTGACTCTAAGTGTTTTATTTTCAAGCTTTTTGCTTGATACATAAACACCACACTTAACAAATTAATTGTCATTGGTACTCAGAGCCTTCAGCTTTCTCATTCTTTCCCTTTTGCTTTTCTTGCTTTAACTGCATTTGCTTTTTCAAGGTTTTCATGATTTCAAAAGATTTCACAAAATGTCCTAGATGAAAACTTCAAAAATAAAATCTAATGTAATTGAGCAACAATTAACCATACTAGCCTTCCAATACTTGTATGCACATGCTAAGTTCTTCTTTAATGCCTTGTTTGTTTATGATCATGATACTTTACTGCTTTGAACATTACAAAACTCAGGTTGGTAGTCATAATGGCATGGCAACATGTTACAGATCATAATTCAGGCTATGCTCATTCATACCACACATGCATACAGAGAAGATAACGGCAATCATGCAATTTAAAGTGCTTGAAAACAAATGAGAGGAAAAGGAACTTTACAACCGTGTAATTCATCTTCTCTATTGTTGTCATTTTTCTCCCATTCTTCCTCTTCCCTTGCCAAACTTAGAATGCTTGCTCATCCTCAAGTAACAATTAGAACAATGGCTATGGGGCTAACATGGATCATGAATATCTTACACAATGAAATATTAGTAGCACATGTGTTTTAAGCAAGCAAAATTAAAGATAACAATCAACGCACAAGAGACAGATACATAGATTGCAAACATAAGAGGATGTGCACAATACATTGCATAAAATATAGGTGGCACACCAAACTTAGTGTGACACTTTCACTTGGAATTAATGCAAGTATCCAGTAAAGATTGGAAGCAAATTTTGTTGCATAGCAACACCAAACTTAGAATCCAGTCACATGTCCATTTTATTTGAACTAAGACTAAGCAAAGGAAACTGTTATTTGTTAACTACAATCACCAAGTGAAGCATCTATCATGGATAAGGATTTCTTGGTGAGGTATTAACAAAAACAGTTAAGCAGCAAACTAAATAAAAGCATTTAAAAACAAAAAAATGACTAAAGCAAGTAGAATGAAAAAGTGTCAAATCAAAAGAGAAAAATAAAACTACAGAGGCATTATGATTATGCAGACAGGTAGTGTTGCTTGAATAAATTGCATAGAAAATAAGTGGCAAACCAAACTTAGAATCTTAGTGTGACACTTTCATTTTTGATTTGATGCAATCATCCAAAAAGATTAAAAACAATTTGTTGCAAGGTAACACCAAACTTAGAATGTAACCATATGCCTATTTATTGAAATTTAAACAAAGCATAGAGAGAATGAACTAAACAAAGAAATGAATTGTTACCCAAAGTTGGGTTGCCTCCCAACAAGCACTCTTTTAATGTCATTAGTTTGACATGTTGTTCTTCACTTTCTTCCTCTTCTTCCAGTTTGTTAAGAGGAATGACCTCAAGGGGAGAGATGAACCAGCTAGTGTCCCTTGTCTTGGCCTCTCCTCAGCAAGCTTCCTTTTGTAAATAGCTTTATTGAGCTTGCTTGCTGGATTAGGGACAGAATTGGTGCTCTTGCTAGTTGCATTCACTTCTTTGGATTCAAGACTTGGTTGCTATGTGATTATTGGAGTTTTATCTTCATCCAGATCCTTCTGAGTTGGTGGTTCAATGAGCCCTTCCCCTATGCACTTTTTTGCTTCAATTGATTGTGACTTCTCTTGAGTGTCTTCCTCACTTTCTTGCTCATGATTTTCTATTAATGCCTTTGAGAGGGAATCTTTATGTTTCATTGTCACCTCAAGTGGCTTTTGTGAATGTAAAATCCTTGGCTCATGTCCCTCATCCTTCATTGCAATTTCACTTGACACGGGGACCTTTTGTTCTTGTTTTTTCACTTCTTCACCCACAAATTGGTCTTCATCCTCACTATTTGACGGTTCTAAGTTCTTCCTTGTTTGCTCTAAGGGCCCATTCATCTTCTTGAAGAGGATTTCTTTCTAGGATTGGGATTGTGTGTGTCTTTTCACGAGTTATCTGTGTATTTCAATGGCTTGGCATTGGCTTGTTGTGGTGAAGTTGTGTTGAGGGGTGTAGAATGAGTTTTGTGAGTTATGAGACGAATTTTGTGGTTGGTGGGATGACTTGTATGGATTTTTGAGGAAACTTTGTGTTGAGGCATAATCAAGTGATGAAGAACTTTCAAATGAGAAACTGGGAAGTGAGGGTGGACAATTTTTCATGACTTTATTGAAAGTATACTCCAGGGAAGATGTTTCTTGATGAATGGAACATGAATCCTTGAAATTCCCTTCCCAGCCACGGTTTGTGTAACTATCATCACAGTGGGAGTCACTTTGTGGCTCTGGGAGGTGTTCATGCTCTTTCATTCCTTAGTGATACTCTCATCCACCATGAGGATAATGATATGAATCATTTTGTGGTGGTGGTTGGTATCCCATATGATTCTCTTGCTCATATTGTGTCTCTAAAGCAAATTTCCATGGATTGGAGTGCTTAGAATTTGTATTCTCTTGGTGATATTCTCAGCCACCATTAGAGATTGGTGATGGTGGGTAATATCTCATAAAATTTGTTTGATCATAAGATGAGTTGAACTCCATTTGAATTTTATAAAACACAACATCATTGAAAATTGAAATTCATGTCACAGAGAATGAATTTTTTTGGTGAGGCAATAACTCAAACACCTTGGTGTCACTTTGAAACAGAAAACAAAAACAAAAAAATGCTTGATCTAGACTTCTCACCCACTTAATCATTGTTGATCTAAATCAATCCCTAGCAACAGCGCCAAAAACTTGATGGATATTTTTTTGGCGCCATTGCCGGGGATTGATTAGATTGACAATGATTAAGTAAGATGGTGATCTAGATTAAGCATTTTTTCTTTATTTTTCTTTAATTTTGACTAACACACTAACTATTTGAATTTTTGCTTAAGCTAACTAAAACCTCACTCTAGCAATGGAGTAAAGTGTTACTGGTTTTCTAGTTTTTTGTGTTTCTTGTGTTTTGTTTGTATGACAGAGTCAAGAAGAGAAGTTCCTAACTCTGGTAATTTTGACGAAAGAACTCTTAGGAGAATAAGAAGAGAAGCCAGAGGAAAGGGAGTCATTGGTGAAGAAGTTTTTGAGGAAGAATATCAAGAAATGGAAGGAAACACTTCCAATGCTAATCAAGAGGGAGTGGCCAACCACAATGGTCAACCACAGAGGAAAGTTTTGGCTTCCTACACATTTGCAAATCCTAGACATTGTGGGAGTAGCATCCTTACCCCAAATGTCAATGCGAATAACTTTGAATCGAAACCACAACTCATCACATTAGTCCAAAACAACTGCTCATTTGGAGGAGGACCACTTGAAGATCCAAACCAACACTTATCCACTTTTCTGAGGATTTGTGATACTGTCAAATCTAATGGTGTGCATCTTGACATCTACAAGCTGTTGCTATTGCCATTCTCCCTCAGAGACAAAGCTACTCAATGGTTGGAGACATTTCCAAGAGAGAGCATCAACACTTGGGAAGATCTAGTGAACAAGTTCCTTGCCAAATTTTACCCACCTCAGAGGATTATTAGATTGAAGACTGAAGTGCAAACATTCACACAATTGGATGCTGAATCTCTATATGAGTCATGGGAGAGATACAAGGCTCTAATTAGGAAGTGTCCCCCTGAAATGTTCAATGAATGGGACATATTGCAGAATTTCTATGAAGGTTTGACACTAAAAGCCCAAGAAGCACTAGATCACTCAGCAGGAGGATCCTTACAACTCATGAAGACTGCAGAGGGAGCCCAGAATCTCATTGATATGGAGGCAAACAACCAATATTTCTTTGCTCATCAGAGACATGCCAACCATCACAGAGGAAAGGAGTGCTAGAGTGGGAAGGAGTAGACACAATCCTGGCTCAACATAAGTAAGGACCCAGAAAAAGTCTACAAGGCTACACCCTAAAACTCTCAGCGAAGAAAATTCCCTTCCAAGCAAACAACAAACACGAGAAGAAAATCAAAGTGAACCATCAGAAAAACGTCATCTTCTACAAGTCTATCAATTAAAGAAAGCTACCAACATGGCAAATTCATCAAAGGCGTAATTCTTTCCACAGAGTCAAGCAGTTTATCATCCCAAAACACCAAATGAGAAGGTACAATCGGAAGCAATAAACAAGCATGTAAAACCCTAAAAAGTTTCAACTATCAGGGAAAGCACCAAAAGGCATACATAAGTCAAAAGGAACTCTAAAAAGCTTTCATCACAACAACAATCAAAGCATGACGATACAAAAAGGTTCAAGCTTTCCAACATGAAATCAAGCAACGACGCAAATTACTTACGAAAATAAAATGCAATCAGTAAAAAGAAGAAAGAAAGAAGCAGACCTGAAAAGCAGAAGAGACAATGAAACACTGAGAGGTTGAAAAAAGGCCGAAGAATCACCCTCTGAAGGAATGAAGCACAAAACAAATCACCAACGGCACCATAAGGAGAAGTGTAAAAACGTAAAAGACAAAGAGTCCCAGGCAAACCAGAAAATAGAAGGGCAAAAATGGAGTTGCAGCAAGCAAAGAAAAAGAAAAGACAGAAGCCAAATCTTTGAAAACTAAATTCAAAAATAGAAAGAAGGAAAAAAGAAAAAGAAAGTGATTAATGGGTTATTAAACCCTCGCACGTTTCCAAAAACAGAGAGATACGCATTTCAAAAAGAAAGGAATGCCTGTTTCAAAAATTAAAAAGAAAGAAAACATTCCGCATTCAAAGGAAAACTTTACAAAGAAGAACTCGACAAATGCTCAAGCTTGGCTTCACCAGAGAAGGATCAAAGTCCTAAAACTAAGGACTCGACCTAAAAAAGAAGACCATACTCGAGCAAGGGCACTGTTCATACCCTGGGTCGAACTGTCCGACCTGGGATGATTTAACGACAAGTCAACCGACCTCTTCAGGTCAGGGTTAACCGACCTCTCCTCAAAGAGCTCGGCTAAATTACCAGGAAAGCCCAAAAAGGGCCCAAACAGAGGATCCCGACCCAAATCCAAAGGCATTCCAGGCCTATATAGATAAGGGCGGTTCCCTTGAAGATAAGATGACTTCCCTCAAAGATAAGATAAAATAAGATAACTATCTTATCACCAGAAAGATCATTCCACACTATTATAAATACACTAGAGCACCCAGGTATAACTCATACTCTGATTCAACATAAAACCTGCTTAATACCCTTGCTAACTTAAGCATCAGAGTCCCTTGCAGGTACCACCACCCTCCAGTGACAAAGGATCAGCAGCATTGCCAGTCCAACAAGTCGAACACGACAGCTCTGGCCGCCACGCACAAGTCGGACCCGTCATCTCCGATCAGTACAGAAGATCTCGTCCGAGATCGACCTACAGTTTCAGGTAACCCTCGGAATACCTACCAATTTTGGAAATTTTTTTTTGTGGTAAACTTGCTTCAAGAATGTATTTTTGGAACATAGTGATTGAGCTAAGAACATAAGCATGTAAGTTTTGAGCCTATTGTGTGGTTATATCTTCTAACCATTAATTCCCATTCTTGTGTGCATTATTCTCTCTCTATGATTGCAATCCTTGCTTTGTCAGATTCTATATGTCCATTACTTTGTATATGAATGCATTTACATGATTGAGGCCATCACTTCAATAGTCACTTTTCCCAAACAGCCTTAACCCTTTTATCTACCATTGCTAACCAATTTTGAGCCCATGTTAAAGCCTTTTTGTTCTTAAATAGATCACATCAACAGCCCTAAGTGTAAAATAATGAAAGTTCATAGATTTGGATCCTTGATTAGCTTAGGTGAGTGAAGGTGTGTATCATTCAAATGGGAGGGTGTACTTGGGAATATACTCATGTGTTGAAGGATTGAACCATATGCATTGAAATTTTTGTATATGAAACCTCAAGAAAAAGGGGACTAAAAAAGAGAGAAGAAAGCAATGAAAGGGGACAAAAATGCCCCAAGACGAAGTAATAATAACAATGCATATGGGATGTGAATTGAAAAGAATGCATGAGTATGCGAAAAGTGAAACCCATGGGTAGCTAGGTATTATATTATAGTTGTATAGGTTGTTCTATGTGTCTAGTGGGATCTTAGGTTAATCAAGGATTCAAATTTTAAGCTCACTTGACCATATACATCCTTACCTTCACCTTAGCCCCATTACAACCCATGAATAAGACCTCATGATACTTGTATGCATGCATTAAGTAATTGTTGATTGTTATACACTACAAGAAAATGGAACATTTGTAAAAAAAAACTTTGTAACAAATTTAAAATTGTTACAAAAAATTATTTTTTTGTAACAAAAATTAGTAATTGTTACATAATAATCATATTTTATAACAACAAAATAATTTGTTACAAAATATTTTGTTATTTTGTAACGATTTAATTTTTTTGTTACAAATTATATTGGTTTTTGTAACGAACCGGTGTTTTGTTGCAAAATTTTATAATATTTTGTAACAAAAGATGATGTTGTTGCAAAAGTTTAAAATATTTTGTAACAAAATATCCATTTGTTTCAAAATCTCTAATTATTTTGTAACAAAAAATTAATTTGTCACAAAATTCAATATTGTTTATAACAAATTATTTATTTGTCATAAAATACATGAATTTTTCTAACTAAAAAAATTATTTAAAAATATTAAATCTTTAAAATAATTTTATTTTGTTTTAAAAATTTAATTTTTTAAAATATTATTTGTATTAATTAATTATTTTTTTATAAAACTAATACATATTTTTTACTAATAATCATGTCTTAAATATTGACTAAAAATTAATTTTTTTAATTAAAAGAATTAATTGTTAAACATAAATAAAAATAGTTAAAATTGAAAAATTTTATAACAAATATTATTTTTTGTTTCTTTACCACTGTAAAATTTAACATATTTTTATATTTAAATAAATTTTTAAAAAACTTCTTTAAGAACAAAATATAGAGTTCTGATTTTTTTTTCTCTACTAAAATCTTAAACCCACCATAACCCAACACTCATTATTAAGCTTGTAAAATTTCTGGTTGTTAAAAAATAAATAATAAATTATTTGTGATTTATTATAGTTATTCACAATTTTATTTTTAAAAATTATTTATCAAAAAGTAATTAAATCAAAGTGATAAAATTTTAAATTTAAAATTAATTAAAATTTATATAATTTTCATAAATATTTAATACTTTCTATATCCTAATTTAATTAAAATGACCAATTCTCAATTTATCTAAAAATCTCTAATTTTATATTTTTTTCCAAAACAAATCCTAATTCTCAAATTAAAAAATTTAATATTTTATCCTAACCCTACCCACACTCACTCACCCTCACTCATCCTAACCCTAAACCCTCTCAGACGCACACCCCCTTTCCCCAAATACAAAAACACACACACACAACACAAAGATGCACACACACACAACAAGAGAAAGGGAAGAACGGAGAGGGAAAGAAAGGAAAAGAAAGGGGAAAGCTGAAATCAAAGTGCAAGAGAAGGAGAGGGGGAAGAGGGAAGACGGCGCCGGCGGGCATCACTGCCGCCACGCCGTCGTGTCGCCGTCAGGAAGGGGAGACGTTAAGGGAGAGGAAGAGCTGGGCGAGGAAGGAGCATCGCTGTGCCTCCATCACCGCCATCAGTTCGTGTTCTACTATCGTCGAGGGAAGCCGCTGCCGTCATCGTCTTCATTGCGAGCAGGCCATTTCCAGCTTCCACCGCGTCGCATCTCCCATCACGGACGACACTGAGGACGCGCAAGAGAGACAGACGCATGGAGGGAGGAAGACCAAGGAAGAAGGAGGAGTCAATGTTTGCGCTGCTGTGCCCAGTCTCCGTTCATGGAGTCACCGTCGTCGCTGCTGTTAGGGGTTGTGTCATTGAGCCCCTGTCACCGGATAGCGCTGCCTCGCCGGGATCTATTGCCGGTAAGGGTGTTCTCCCCTCTAATTTTGATTTCCTTTAATTTCTTGGAATATTGTTGTCATTGATTTCCTTTTAATTTGTTTTATAACTAGCTAACTATAAATATTTATTATTAGGTGATTATTTTTTAGCTGTAAGTGGCAGGGTAGCTTTATGGAGCTCCCATAAAATTTGAAGTTGGTTTCATTTTTAGCTACTGAGTTGTATAGAGTTAGGAGTGTGTTTTGTGTTGGTACTGGATTATTAGATTTGGAATTATCACTTCAAGTTAACTGTAGTTGGTTGTATTGTATCTTCCATCCTGGTGTTAAAATATTTACTATTGTATTATCTCTCCAGTTTGTTGTATTGTATCTTCCCTTCCTTCCCCATTTTAATTTCAAGTTTCTCTTGCCATTGGTTATTGCTGTAATTTATCTCTCCAGATCATTGAAGTATACCGGCAACTATGTGATGCATCAAACACTGTCCACTTACTATTAATCTATTACCTTATGAAACCTTCTTTAGCTCCCAAGTAAACTCATTTTGTGCTAGTTAAGCTCCATCTGGCTTTCGATCCGTAGCTTATCCTGTGTTGGTGTGTAAGACTGCACATTATTATATGCTGTAAGATATTGGCTGCTCAATTTATTATCTTTTTCCTTTCTTGGATATTTATTATATTTTTTAGGTTAGCTTGAAGTTTCAATGAGAAAGATCATGTTAATTAGTAAATGACTGCTTGTGTAAAACTAGATTATTTTTTAAAATTTAAATCCCTTTCGATGCTGACTTATCAGACTTAATTGCACTGTAATGTTGATGAAAAAATTAATTGAAACAATTGTCAAACACAGGAGAAAATAGTGAAGCAATAAGTTCTTTTAGTTGATTAATTTCCATGATATTAGTTATATATAAGGATAATGGTATTTGATAATATCATGCCTTCCTTTTCTTTCCTTTCCTTGTAAATTATTTGTTATCTTGTTTCCTTGAAGTTGGAACTTCTCTTTTTGTTTATGTGTTTTTGTCTTTTTAATATCTGCGGCTACTGTGTGATACAGTAAAGTCATGGATGTCTTCATAAAGGCTGCTGAATATATGAAAATTCTAGTTCGTAGGACTGATGACGAACCTCTTCAAAAGCTCTTTATGTTAGTGAGGAGTGAGTTGAACCTTGACCTCAAGAACATTAAGGTACCTTATACTAATAATGCGTTGTGTTTAGATTCTCGAGGCCCATTATGTTCAGAGTTTCTCTTTTTCTTCTGTCCGAATTCTGAAGATAGATGATCTTAAACTTCAAATTTATTATTAAGTTACTGGATAAGTAATCAGTATATATTATATATTGTTATAATTATGAGATGATCGATTTTGTTGTCATCACAAGTTAAATCTGTCTTATGAAACTTTATAGTATGATTATGTTTCATTAGTGGAAAATTATAATTAGTGTTATATCTTATTTCAAACTTTTTTGTTTCGGTTTTTCTTATTTACAGGAGTGCTGAAATGGTGACCATATGCTACCTTGAGGGCTCAAGAATATTTTGATGCATAGAGACACTAATCTATGTTAGAACTTTTATGTTTTGGTTGAACTTTTATGTTAGAACTTTTATGTTTTGGTTGAACTAATCAATGTACTCACTAGCTAATGTTATTTTGTTTCAAGACAATTTTAACTAAAAGGATCTTGTTTGACTTATGTATGTTTTTGCATATTATATACATGTAAACTTGCTTATTAAAATTGTTAATATATTAGTTAATTTAAAAAATAATTTAGTAAATTATGCACGTAATTTGTAATAAAAAAAGTTGTTACAAAATAATTAATTTGCTTTCATAACTAAAGAAAAAAAATGTTACAAAATCATGTTACATTTTGTAACAAAATTTTTTTATAGGAAAAAAATTGACTGTCACGAAAAATACCTTCAAGATCAAAATTTGTTACCACTTTTGTAACGGCTTCTGGTTTTTTGTATCAAAAAAAATTGTTACAAAATATGGTATTGAATTATAACAGTTTCATTTTTCGTTACAAAAACTTTTTGTAACGGGACTTACTGCAATGTACCCTTTTTTTGTTACAAAAAACTTTTGTTTCAAAATTTCGACGTTTTGTAACAATATTTTTTGTTACAAATGCACCTTTTTCTTGTAAGCTAAAAGACAAATCTTGGAAAGCATGATTAAGAGAGGATTGAGTGATGAACCCTATACACTTGAGCGAGTAGAGCGGATACACTTCCAGTGAGGGTTTGATGCTCAACTCCTTGTTCCCAGCTTTCACAAGCGTTCATCTAACAAGTTATATGCACTTCACAATAATGTTCAAATTGGTAGGATTTATGAATTACATATCAGTTTTGCCCCGTATGCTCATATGTGTTCTTGGAGGATAGATTTACCCTTGACCAAGTAGGTAGATGATTTTACATTAGTTACATGCATTCATTTAAGAAATTTGCACTTCTAAAACCCTTTTCTTACCATGATCTTTGGTCTTTTTCTTTTTCTTAAGCATGAGGACATGCTTGGTTTAAGTGTGGGGAGATTTGATAAATTCCAATTTTGTGGTTTATATTGTGTACAATTTGGGGGGTTTTGTCAATATTTTTTACACCTATTCACAAGAATTGCATGGTTTTGTGTTCTCTTCCTAATATTGCTTCATGATGAAAAATATGCTTCTTTTGCCTTAAAATTGCTATATACTGATCCTCTTCTATTACCATTCGATGCCGTGACATGTTTGTTGAGTGATTTCAGAATTTATAGGGAAAGAATGGCCTAGAAGAGAGAAAAGAAGTATGCACAAGAGGAAGGAACATGAAGATTTGGATTTGGGGAACTTCAACATGGGTGCGCACTCGCACCTCGCGCGCATGCGTGGATGTAGACAGCGGGAAGCGGCGCGCGAAGATTGACGTATCCGCGCGGATTAGAGAAATCTACACTGGCACGTACGCGTACATGGCGCACACACGTGGATCCCAAAATCAATCGGCGCGCACGCACGCGTGGAGCGTACGCGCGACAAGCTGCACGTGACCTCATTAAACGGAAATCGTGCCTGGCGATCTCTGAAGCTCAAGAGGCCCAAATTCAAGCTGGTTCTTGGTGGACGAAATTGTGACCTTCTTTGTATTTGCATGAGATTTATTTAATGGCTATTGGCTATGTGTGGACACAACTCCGTTCAACTTAACCAGCAAGTGTACTGGGTCATCCAAGTAATACCTTACGTGAGTAAGGGTCAATCCCACAGAGATTGTTGGTATGAAGCAAGCTATGGTCACCTTGCAAATCCCAGTTAAGTGGACTCATAAAGTCAAATGTGATTAGATTGGATAAATAAAGATAAATAAAATAAAAAGGGATAGAAATACTTATGTAAATCAATAGTGGGAATTTCAGATAGGCGTATGGAGATGCTGTGCTCCTCTTGTATTTCTACTTTCTTATTACATTCATCCAATCCTTCTTACTCCTTTCCATGGCAAGTTGTATGTAGGGCATCACCGTCATCAATGGCTACTTTTCATCCTCTCGGGAAAATGGTCCTATGCGCTGTCACTGCATGGCTAATCGTCTGGAGGCATCACCCTTGTCGATGGCTACATCCCATCCTCTCAGTGAAAATGGTCCAAATGCTCTGTCACAGCACGACTAATCATCTGTCGGTTCTCAGTCAGGTTGGAATAGAATCCCTTGATTCTTTTGCGTCTGTCACTAACGCCCAGCCTTCAGGAGTTTGAAGCTCGTCACAGTCATTCAATACCGGAATCCTACTCGGAATACCACAGACAAGGTTAGACTTTCCGGATTCCCATGAATGCCGCCATCTATCTAGCTTATACCACGAAGATTCTGTTGGGGAATCTAAGAGATATGCGCCCGGCCTAAGGTAGAACGGAAGTGGTTGTCAGTCACGCGTGTTCATAGGTGAGAATGATGATGAGTGTCACGGATCATCACATTCATCAAGTTGAAGTGCAACGTATATCTTGGAATAAGAATAAAAGAGAATTGAATAGAAAATAATAGTAATTGTATTGAAACTTGAGGTACAGCAGAGCTCCACACCCTTAATCTATGGTGTGTAGAAACTCCACCGTTGAAAATACATAAGTGAAAGGTTCAGGCATGGCCGAATGGCCAGCCCCCTGAATGATCCCAAGACCGAATGGCCAAAAGATCCCCTTTTATACACTAGTAAAAAGTCCTATTTATATTAAACTAGCTACTAGGGTTTACATGAGTAAGTAATTGATGCATAAATCCACTTTCGGGGCCCACTTGGTGTATGCTTGGGCTGAGCTTGATCTATCCGCGGGCTGAGGCTTTTCTTGCAGTTGAACGCCGAGTTATAGCGTGTTTCTGGCGTTCAACTCCGGGTTATGACGTGTTTCTGGCGTTCAACTCCAGACAGCAGCATGTACTTGGCGTTGAGCGCCATTTTACGTCGTCAATTCCCGAATAAAGTATGAACTATTATATATTGCTGGAAAGCTCTGGATGTCTACTTTCTAAAGCTGTTGAGATCGCGCCATTTGGAGTTCTGTAGCTCCAGAAAATCTATTTCGAGTGCAGGGAGGTCAGAATCCAACAGCATCAGCAGTCCTTTTGTCAGCCTTTTTCAGAGTTTTGCTCAAGTCCCTCAATTTCAGCCAGAAATTACCTGAAATTATAGAAAAACACACAAACTCATAGTAAAGTCCAGAAATGTGAATTTAACATAAAAACTAATGAAAACATCCCTAAAAGTAGCTTGAAGTTACTAAAAATTACCTAAAAATAATGCCAAAAAGCGTATAAATTATCCGCTCATCATAACACCAAACTTAAATTGTTGCTTGTCCCCAAGCAACTGAAAATCAAATAGGATAAAAAGAAGAGAATATACTATAAATTCCCGAATATCAATGAATATTAATTATAATTAGATGAGCGGGACTTGTAACTTTTTGCTTCTGAACAGTTTTGGCATCTCACTTTTTCCTTTGAAGTTCAGAATGATTGGCTTCTCTAGGAACTTAGAATTTTGGATAGTGTTATTGACTTTCCTAGTTAAGCATGTTGATTCTTGAACACAGCTACTTATGAGTCTTGGTCGTGGCCCTAAGTACTTTGTTTTTCCAGTATTACCACCGGATACATAAATGCCACAGACACATGACTGGGTGAAACTTTTCAGATTGTGACTCAGCTTTGCTAGAGTCCCCAGTTAGAGGTGTCCAGAGCTCTTAAGCACACTCTTTTTGTTTTGGATCACGACTTTAACCACTCAGTCTCAAGCTTTTCATTTGGACCTTCATGACACAAGCACATGGTTAGGGACAGCTTGGTTTAGCCGCTTAGGCCTGGATTTTATTTCCTTGGGCCCTCCTATCCATTGATGCTCAAAGCCTTGGATCCTTTTTACCCTTGCCTTTTGGTTTTAAGGGCTATTGGCTTTTTCTGCTTGCTTTTTCTTTTTCTTTCTTTTTTTTTCGCAATCTTTTGTTTTTCACTGCTTTTTCTTGCTTCAAGAATCAATTTCATGATTTTTCATATCATCAATAACATTTTTCTTTGTTCATCATTCTTTCAAGTGCCAACAATTTTAACATTCATAAACAACAAGATCAAAAATATGCACTGTTAAGCATTCATTTAGAAAACAAAAAGTATTGTCACCACATCAATATAATTAAACTAAATTCAAAGATAAATTCGAAATTCATGTACTTCTTGTTCTTTTGAATTAAAACATTTTTTTATTTAAGAGAGGTGAAGGATTCATGGAATTTATTCATAGCTTTAAGACATAGTTACTACATACTAATGATCATGAAGTAGAGACACAAAATATAGATAAACATAACATAGAAACTAAAAAATAGAAAGAAATAAGAACAAGGAATGAATCCACCATAGTGGCGTCTTCTTCTTGAAGGACCAACAATGTCCTTAAGCTCTTCTATGTCCCTTCCTTACCTTTGTTGTTCCTTCCTCATTGCTCTTTGATCTTCTCTTATTTCATGGAGAATGATGGAGCGCTCATGATGTTCCACCCTTAATTGTTCCACATTGTGGCTTAAATCTTCTAAGGAAGTGTTGAGTTGTTCCTAATAGTTGTTGGGAGGAAAGTGCATCCCTTGAGGCATCTCAAGGATTTCTTGATGATGAGCTTCCTCATGCATCTCTTGAGATCCGTGGAGGGTCTCTCTTGCTTGCTCCATCCTCTTCTTGGTGATGGGCTTATCCTCTTCAATGGAGATGTCTCCTTCTATGATAACTCCAGCTGAGTAACATAGATGGCAAATAAGGTGAGGAAAAGCTAGCCTTGCCATGGTGGAGGGCTTTTCGGCTATTTTGTAGAATTCATTGGAGATGACTTCATGAACTTCTACTTCCTCTCCAATCATGATGCTATGAATCATGATGGCCCGATCCACAGTAACTTCAGATCGGTTGCTAGTGGGAATGATGGAGCGTTGAATGAACTCCAACCATCCTTTAGCCACAGGCTTGAGGTCCAGTCTTCTTAGTTGAACTGGCTTGCCTTTGGAATCTCTTTTCCATTGAGCTCCTTCCACACATATGTCCATAAGGACTTGGTCCAACCTTTGATTAAATTTGACCCTTCTAGTGTAGGGGCGTTCATCTCCTTGCATCATGGGCAAGTGGAACGCCAACCTCACATTCTTCGGACTAAAATCTAAAGTATTTCCCCCTAACCATTGTGAGATAATTCTTTGGACTCAGGTTCATACTTTGATCATGGTTCCTAGTGATCCATGCATTGGCATAGAACTCTTGAACCATTAAGATTCTGACTTGTTGCATGGGGTTGGTTAGGACTTCCCAACCTCTTCTTCGGATCTCATGTCGGATCTCCGGATACTCATTTTTCTTGAGCTTGAAAGGGACCTCAGGGATTGGTGCGCAAAATCGCGATCACTACAACTTCGCACAACTAACCAGCAAGTGCACTGGGTCGTCCAAGTAATAAACCTTACGCGAGTAAGGGTCGATCCCACGGAGATTGTTGGTATGAAGCAAGCTATGGTCACCTTGTAAATCTTAGTCAGGCAGACTCAAATGGGTATAGATGATGAATAAAACATAAAGATAAAGATAGAGATACTTATGTATATCATTGGTGAGAATTTCAGATAAGCGTATGAAGATGCTGTCCCTTCCGTCTCTCTGCTTTCCTACTGTCTTCATCCAATCCTTCTTACTCCTTTCCATGGCAAGCTTATGCAAGGGTTTCACCGTTGTCAGTGGCTACCTCCCATCCTCTCAGTGGAAATGTTCAACGCACCCTGTCACGGCACGGCTATCCATCTGTCGGTTCTCGATCAGGCCGGAATAGAATCCAGTGATTCTTTTGCGTCTGTCACTAACGCCCCGCCCTCAGGAGTTTGAAGCACGTCACAGTCATTCAATCATTGAATCCTACTCAGAATACCACAGACAAGGTTAGACCTTCCGGATTCTCTTGAATGCCGCCATCAGTTCTTGCCTATACCACGAAGACTCTGATCTCACGGAATGGCTGGCTCGTTTGTCAGGTGAGCACTCGGTTGTCAGGCGATCAACCATGCATCGTGTATCAAGAATCCAAGAGATAAACATTAGAGCCTCGTTTGCTTGTAGAACAAGAGTGGTTGTCAGTCACTTTGTTCATAAGTGAGAATGATGATGAGCGTCATATAATCATCACATTCATCAAGTTCTTGAGTGCGAATGAATATCTTAGAATAAGAACAAGCGGAATTGAATAGAAGAACAATAGTAATTGCATTAATACTCGAGGTACAGCAGAGCTCCACACCTTAATCTATGGTGTGTAGAAACTCCACCGTTGAAAATACATAAGAACAAGGTCTAGGCATGGCCGTGAGGCCAGCCTCCCAAAGTGATCAAAAGATCTAAAGAACAAAAGATTCCAAAGATCAGAAGATGAAAATACAATAGTAAAAGGTCCTATATATAGAAAACTAGTAGCCTAGGGTGTACAGAGATGAGTAAATGACATAAAAATTCACTTCCGGGCCCACTTGGTGTGTGCTTGGGCTGAGCAATGAAGCATTTTCGTGTAGAGACTCTTCTTGGAGTTAAACGCCAGCTTTTATGCCAGTTTGGGCGTTTAACTCCCATTTAGGTGCCAGTTCCGGCGTTTAACGCTGGGAAATCTGAAGGTGACTTTGAACGCCAGTTTGGGCCATCAAATCTTAGGCAAAGTATGGACTATCATATATTGCTGGAAAGCCCAGGATGTCTACTTTCCAACGCCGTTGAGAGCGCGCCAATTGGGCTTCTGTAGCTCCAGAAAATTCACTTCGAGTGCAGGGAGGTCAGAATCCAACAGCATCTGCAGTCCTTTTCAGTCTCTGGATCAGATTTTTGCTCAGGTCCCTCAATTTCAGCCAGAAAATACCTGAAATCACAGAAAAACACACAAACTCATAGTAAAGTCCAGAAAAGTGAATTTTAACTAAAAACTAATAAAAATATACTAAAAACTCAACTCAAACTACTAAAAACATACTAAAAACAATGCCAAAAAGCGTACAAATTATCCGCTCATCAGGGATCACCTTCTTCTTTGCCACAACATCATAGAAGTGGTCTTGATGGCTTTTGGAGATGAATCTTTCCATCTCCCATGACTCGGAGGTGGAAGCTTTTGTCTTCCCTTTTCCTTTTCTAGAGGATTCTCCGGCCTTAGGTGCCATTGATGGTAATGGAAAAACAAAAAGCTTATGCTTTTACCACACCAAACTTAGAATATTGCTCGCCCTTGAGCAAGAGAAGAAAGAAGAGAAGAAGAAGAAGAAGAAGAAGAAAATATTGAGGAGAAGGGGGAGTGTGGGTTTTGGCCAAGGTATAGAAGAGGGGGTTGTGTTGTGTGAAAATGAAGGGGAATGGAGGGGTTTATATAGGGAAAGGGGAGAGGGTAGGTTTGGCCATTTTAGGGTGGGTTTGGGTGGGAAAGTGTTTTTGAATTTTGAAGGTAGGTGGGGTTTATGGGGAAGAGTGGATGGATGTGAGTGGTGAAGAGGCGATGGGGAAGAGAGATTGAAGTGATTGGTGAAGGGTTTTGGGAAAGAGTGTTTATTGGGAGGAGAGATTCAGAGATTGAAGTTGTTAGGAAGTATGATATGGGGAAGAGTGTTATAGGATTAGGAGGTAAGGTGGGAATATGTTAGGTGGGGATCCTGTGGGGTCCATAGATCCTGAGATGATCCTGTGGGGTCCACAGATCCTGAGGTGTCAAGGATTTACATCCCTGCACCAATTAGGCATGTAAAATGCCTTTGCACACCATTCTGGCGTTTACATGCCGAGATGATGCACACTCTGGGCATTCAACGCCCATGTGTAGCATGTTTCTGGCGTTGAACACCAGTTCCATGCTTGTTACTGGCGTTCAGCGCCAACTTTCCTCAAGGCAAATTCCTGGCGTTCAAACACCAGAATGTTGCTTGTTTCTGGCGTTCAGCGCCAGATTCATGCTCTGTTCTGGCATTGAACGCCAGCCAGATGCTCCTTACTGGCGTTGAACGCCAGTATGTCCTCCCTCCAGGGCGTGATTTTTCTTCTGTTGTTTTTTGATTCTGTTTTTAATTTTTATTTTTTTTCGTGACTCCACATGATCATGTACCTAATAAAACACAAAATAACAATAAAATAAAATAAAAATTAGATAATTAAAAATTGGGTTACCTCCCAACAAGCACTTCTTTAATGTCAATAGCTTGACAGTGGGCTCTCATGGAGCCACAAGGTGATCAGGTCAATGTTGTAAAACTCCCAACACCAAACTTAGAGTTTGGATATGGGGTCCTAACACCAAACTTAGAGTTTGGTTGTGGCCTCCCAACACCAAACTTAGAGTTTGACTGTGGGGGCTCTTCTTGACTCTAAACTGAGAGAAGCTCTTCATGCTTACTCTCTTTTGTCACGGAGGGATGGCCATGTGCCTTAAACACAAGGTAGTTCCCATTCAATTGAAGGACTAATTCACCTCTGTTGAAATCTATCACAGCTCCTGCTGTGGCTAGGAAAGGTCTTCCAAGGATGATACACTCATCCTCTTCCTTCCTAGTGTCTAAGATTATGAAATCAGCAGGGATGTAAAGGCCTTCAACCTTTACTAACACGTCCTCTACTACTCCATAAGCTTGTCTTAATGACTTGTCTGCCAATTGTAATGAGAACAAGGCAGGTTGTACCTCAATGATCCCCAGCTTCTCCATTACAGAAAGTGGCATAAGATTTATCCCTGACCCCAGATCACATAGAGCTTTTTCAAAGGTCATGGTGCCTATGGTACAAGGTATTAAGAACTTGCCAGGATCTTGTCTCTTTTGAGGTAAAATTTGCTGAATCCAGGTATCTAGTTCATTAATGAGCAAGGGAGGTTTACTTTCCCAAGTCTCTTTACCAAACAACTTGGCATTCAGCTTCATGATAGCTCCTAAATATTGAGCAACTTAATTTCCAGTCATATCTTCATCCTCTTCAGAGGAAGAATAGTCTTCAGAGCTCATGAATGGCAGAAGGAGATTTTATGGAATCTCTATGGTCTCTATATGAGCCTCAGATTCCTTTGGATCCTTAATAGGAAACTCCCTCTTGCTTGAGAGACGTCCCAAGAGGTCTTCCTCACTAGGATTTTCGTCCTCCTTCTCCCTTGTGCATTCAGCCATATTGATTACATCAATGGCCTTGCACTCTCCTTTTGGATTCTCTTCTGTATTGCTTGGGAGAATACTGGGAGGAGTTTCAATGACTTTCTTACTCAGCTGGCCCACTTGTGCCTCCAAATTTCTGATGGAGGATCTTGTTTCACTCATGAAACTGAAAGTGGCCTTTGACAGATCAGAGACTATATTGGCTAAATTAGAAGTGTTTTGTCCAGAATTCTCTGTCTGTTGCTGAGAAGATGATGGAAAAGGCTTGCTATTGCTCAGCCTATTGCGTCCACCATTGTTAAAGTCTTGTTAAGGCTTCTGTTGATCCTTCCATGAGAAATTTGGATGATTTCTCTATGATGAATTATAGGTGTTTCCATAAGGTTCACCCATGTAATTTACCTCTGCTATTGCAGGGTTCTCAGGATCATAAGCTTCTTCAGAAGCTGCCTCTTTAGTACTGTTGGATGCATTTTGCCATCCATTCAGACTTTGAGAAATCATGTTAACTTGCTGAGTCAATACTTTGTTCTGAGCCAATATGGCATTCAGAGCATCAATTTCAAGAACTCCCTTCCTCTGAGGCGTCCAATTATTCACGAAATTCCTCTCAGAAGTGTACATGAATTGGTTATTTGCAACCATGTCAATGAGTTCTTGAGCCTCTTCAGGCGTTTTCTTTAGGTGAATAGATCCACCTGCAGAATGGTCCAATAAAAACTCAGATAGACCATAATAGAATATATCTAATATGGTCCATTCTGAAAACATGTCAGATGGACACCTTTGGTCAACTGCTTGTATCTTTCCCAAGCTTCATAGAGGGATTCACCATCTTTTTATTTAAAGGTCTGAACATCCACTCTAAGCTTGCTCAGCTTTTGAGGAGGAAAGAATTTATCCAAGAAAGCCGTGACCAGCTTATCCCAGGAGTCCAGGCTATCCTTAGGTTGTGAATCCAACCATATTCTAGCTCTGTCTCTTACAGCAAAAGGAAAAAGCATGAGCCTGTAGACTTCAGGATCTACTCCATTAGTCTTAACAGTCTCACAAATCTGCTAGAATTCAGTTAAAAACTGGTAAGGATCTTCAGATGGAAGTCCATAAAACTTGCAGTTCTGTTGCATTAAAGCAACTAGTTGAGGTTTAAGCTCAAAATTGTTGGCTCCAATGGCAGGAATGGAGATGCTTCTTCCATCAAATTTGGATGTTGGTTTTGTGAAGTCACCAAGCATTCTCCTTGCATTATTGTTGTTGGGTTCGGCTGCCATCTCCTTCTCTTGTTCGAAAATTTCTGAAAGGTTGTTTCTGGATTGTTTAGCTTCTCTTAGTTTCCTCTTCAGAGTCCTTTCAGGTTCAGGATCAATTTCAACAAGAGTGCCTTTTTCCTTGTTCCTGCTCATATGAAAGAGAAGAAAACAAGAAAAGAAGAGGAATCCTCTATGTCACAGTATAGAGATTCCTTTATGTTAGTAGAAAAAAAAGGGGGAAGAGTGAAGAAGAATGGGTTCGGATTTTTAGATGAAGAGAGGTGAAGAGAAGTGTTAGTAAATAAATAATTAAATAGAATAAGAAAAGAGAGGGAGAATTCGAAAATTAATTTTTGAAAAGGAGTTAGTAATTTTGAAAATTAAAGATAAGATATAATTAAAATTAAAATTTAAAACAAAAAGAATTTTTGAAAAAGAGGTGAGATATTTTCGAAACTTAGAGGGGGAAAAGTAGTTAGGTGGTTTTGAAAAAGATAAGAAACAAACAAAAAGTCAAATAGTTAGTTGAAAAAGATATTAAAGTCAAATTTGAAAAGATAAGAAGATAAGAAGTTAGATAAGATATTTTGAAATCAAAAATTAAAAAAAAATAAAATTTTGAAAAAGATATGATAAAAAGATATGTTTGAAAAAGATTTAATTTTTAAAATTAAAATTAATTACTTAACAAACAAGTAATTACAAGATATGATTCTAGAATTTAAAGATTGAACCTTTCTTAACAAGAAAGTAACAAACTTCAAATTTTTGAATCAATCACATTAATTGTTAGCTAATTTTCGAAAATTTGATATAAAGATAAGAAAAAGATTTTGAAAATATTTTGAAAAAGATTTTGAAAATATTTTGAAAAAGATTTTGAAAATATTTTGAAAAAGATATTTTTTTGAAATTTTCAAAAAATAGAAAAAAATGAAAAAGATATTATTTTTGAAAAAGATTTTGAAAAGATAAGATTTTTAAAATTGAAAATTTGACTTGACTTGTAAGAAATAACTAATTTTGAAAATTTTTGACTAAGTCAACTCAAATTTTCGAAAATTATGAGAAAAATAAGGAAAAAATATTTTTTGATTTTTGAATATTTTAATTGTGAAATAGAAAAACACAATTATGACCCAAAATATAAAAATTTTGGATCAAAACACATGATGCATGCAAGAAAACATGCAAGACACCAAACTTAGAAATCTTTAATGCATGGACTCTAACAAACAAAAAATGCATATGAAAAACAACAAACAACACAAAACAAGAAATCATCAAGATCAAACAAAAAGACTTGTCAAGAACAACTTGAAGATCATGAAGAACACTATGAATGCATGGAATTTTCGAAAAATACAAGAAAAAATTTTTAAAGCATGCAATTGACACCAAACTTAAAAATTGACTCAAGACTCAAACAAGAAACATATAATATTTTTTTATTTTTATGATTTTATTAATTTTTTTGGATTTTTATTAATTTTTTCGAAAATAAAGTTTGGAAAATCGAAAAATAAAAGAAAAATTTTGAAAAAGATTTTTGAAAAACTTTTGAAAAGAAAATTACCTAATCTGAGCAACAAGATGAACCGTCAGTTGTCCATACTCGAACAATCCCCGGCAACGGCGCCAAAAACTTGGTGGACGAAATTGTGACCCTCTTTGTATTTGCATGAGATTTATTTAATGGCTATTGGCTATGTGTGGACACAACTCCGTTCAACTTAACCAGCAAGTGTACTGGGTCATCCAAGTAATACCTTACGTGAGTAAGGGTCGATCCCACAGAGATTGTTGGTATGAAGCAAGCTATGGTCACCTTGCAAATCCCAGTTAAGTGGACTCATAAAGTCAAATGTGATTAGATTGGATAAATAAAGATAAATAAAATAAAAAGGGATAGAAATACTTATGTAAATCAATAGTGGGAATTTCAGATAGGCGTATGGAGATGCTGTGCTCCTCTTGTATTTCTACTTTCTTATTACATTCATCCAATCCTTCTTACTCCTTTCCATGGCAAGTTGCATGTAGGGCATCACCGTCATCAATGGCTACTTTTCATCCTCTCGGGAAAATGGTCCTATGCGCTGTCACTGCATGGCTAATCGTCTGGAGGCATCACCTTTGTCGATGGCTACATCCCATCCTCTCAGTGAAAATGGTCCAAATGCTCTGTCACAGCACGACTAATCATCTGTCGGTTCTCAATCAGGTTGGAATAGAATCCCTTGATTCTTTTGCGTCTGTCACTAACGCCCAGCCTTCAGGAGTTTGAAGCTCGTCACAGTCATTCAATACCGGAATCCTACTCGGAATACCACAGACAAGGTTAGACTTTCCGGATTCCCATGAATGCCGCCATCTATCTAGCTTATACCACGAAGATTCTGTTGGGGAATCTAAGAGATATGCGCCCGGCCTAAGGTAGAACGGAAGTGGTTGTCAGTCACGCGTGTTCATAGGTGAGAATGATGATGAGTGTCACGGATCATCACATTCATCAAGTTGAAGTGCAACGTATATCTTGGAATAAGAATAAAAGAGAATTGAATAGAAAATAATAGTAATTGTATTGAAACTTGAGGTACAGCAGAGCTCCACACCCTTAATCTATGGTGTGTAGAAACTCCACCGTTGAAAATACATAAGTGAAAGGTTCAGGCATGGCCGAATGGCCAGCCCCCTGAATGATCCCAAGACCGAATGGCCAAAAGATCCCCTTTTATACACTAGTAAAAAGTCCTATTTATATCAAACTAGCTACTAGGGTTTACATGAGTAAGTAATTGATGCATAAATCCACTTTCGGGGCCCACTTGGTGTATGCTTGGGCTGAGCTTGATCTATCCGCGGGCTGAGGCTTTTCTTGCAGTTGAACGCCGAGTTATAGCATGTTTCTGGCGTTCAACTCCGGGTTATGACGTGTTTCTGGCGTTCAACTCCAGACAACAGCATGTACTTGGCGTTGAGCGCCATTTTACGTCGTCAATTCCCGAATAAAGTATAAATTATTATATATTGCTGGAAAGCTCTGGATGTCTACTTTCTAAAGCCGTTGAGAGCGCACCATTTGGAGTTCTGTAGCTCCAGAAAATCTATTTCGAGTGCAGGGAGGTCAGAATCCAACAGCATCAGCAGTCCTTTTGTCAGCCTTTTTCAGAGTTTTGCTCAAGTCCCTCAATTTCAGCCAGAAATTACCTGAAATTACAGAAAAACACACAAACTCATAGTAAAGTCCAGAAATGTGAATTTAACATAAAAACTAATGAAAACATCCCTAAAAGTAGCTTGAATTTACTAAAAACTACCTAAAAATAATGTAAAAAAGCGTATAAATTATCCGCTCATCAGTTCTGCATGGAAAATGTCCCAAGGATGCTAGGGAGAAAGGGGGGATCATTCATACACACTTAGACACAAAAGTTTAGCTAGTTTTTTGTTTTTGTCCTTCTAGAGAGAGAAACCCTTGTTCCTCTCTAGATCTAGCTTTGATTTGATCTTCCCTTGTTGAATTCTGAATTGGATCTTGTTAATTACTAATTTTGATTGCTTAATTTGAATTCCTTAGTATAATTTTGTTTAGATCTTGTGTTAGTTTTATGTTTTCTTGTCAATTGTCATTTTATACCCTTTCCATGAATCTTATGAATCTTGAATTGTTAATATTATATTGATGATTTTCATGATTAATTGTGTTGTTTGAGTGATTGTACGTTGATAATTGTTAGTGGGTACTTGTTAATTTCAATTTAGTTGAAATTTGAATATGCCTTTTAGTAATGCTTACCATGTGTTTGATGAAATATTTCCCTTGATTATGGAGTAGTTCTTTTTACTCTTGGCCTAGGCTAAGAGAATTGGTTAAACTTGAGTCATTGGGTCTAATGGATTTGATGATTTGGGAACCCTTAGTGGTCAATTTGATAACCATTGACACTAGCCTACTACTAAGTCAATTAGTAGTTAGGTTGGACCTTATGGGTTGATGTTGACTAAACCATTTGATATACTTCAAGTATAGAAGTAAATTTATTGAGT
Organism: Arachis stenosperma; assembly: GCF_014773155.1. Lineage (NCBI taxonomy): Eukaryota > Viridiplantae > Streptophyta > Magnoliopsida > Fabales > Fabaceae > Arachis > Arachis stenosperma. The sequence goes on from NC_080380.1 coordinate 88,292,310, forward strand.
TTGGTTCCTCATAATTGTCAAGATATGGTTATTAGACAAGGATAGTGACCCCAATTCTCATGCCTAGCCAAGAGTTGCTTTTATTATTCGTCTTTGAAAACCCAAAAATCCCAATTGCTTTGTCTTAGTTATAGTTATTTGTTTAGTTTTAGAGTAGAATTATATTGGATATTATCTTATTAGTTTGGAATTTCTCACTTCTTGCTTTAGTTATTTGAATTAGTTTCTTGCATTTCAAGATTACTTACTTGTTAAGATTCCTAGTTTAATTTCTTGCTCATGACTTGCAACCCCCGGAATTTTAACCAATGTTGATGCACATGTTTGCCCATTCTTTGTGAGATGACCCGAGGTTTGAATACTTCGGTTACTTTTATTGGGATTAAACTTGTAACAACGAATTCCTTCGAAATTTGGTTCGTGGATTATTTGTCGGTTGAGGGTTATACTTGCAACGCGAAAATCTTGTGAATTTCCTTACCGACGGTATCCGGGCCATCAGGGAACTGCCCTTATCTCTCTAGGCTTGGGATGCCCTTGGATTTGGGTTGTGTTCCTCTGTCTGGACTCTTTTTGGGCTTTTCTGGAGATTTGGCCAAGCTCTTTGAGAAGAGGTCAGATAGTCCTGATTTGAAGAGGTCGGTTGACTCGTCTACAATCAGCCCGGGTCATACAGCTCGACCCAGGGCATGAACACATCTCTAGTAAGATATTTGCAGCTTGTACCTCAAAGATTCCCAACTTCTTGATGAGGGAAAAATTATTCCACACAAACTTACCAGAAAATATACCGGGTTGCATCAAGTAGTAAAACTCACAAGAGTAAGGTCGATCCCACGAGGATTGATTGAATTAAGCAACTTTAGTTGGGTGATGAATTTAGTTAAGCTAACAAGTAATAATTTGAGTGATTTGTGATTGACCAAAAGTAAAATGCAAGAACTTTGAATACTGGAAGTAAAATAGCAAAAACTTAAATGGCAAGTAAGGTAAATTGCTGAAACTTAAATTGCAAGAAAGTAAAAGAACTTAATTCACAATCAAAATAGAAGATACCCAATAGCTACACAAATGATTTGAGAAGAAGAAGAATTTCATTATTCATTGGAATTACAATAGAGCCTCTGTTCCGAGGGTAACCTGAAACTGTAGGTCAATCTCGGACGAGATCTTCTGTATTGGTCGGAGATGACGGGTCCGGCTTGTTGGACTGGCAATGCTGCTGACCCTTTATCATCGGAGGGTGGTGGTACCTGCAAGGGACTCCGATGCTTAAGTTAGCAAGGGTATTAAGCAGGGTCTTTATTAGAATCAGAGTATGAGTTATACCTGGGTGCTTCAGTGTATTTATAATGCTGTGGAGTGACCTTCCTGGATAAGATAAGTTAGTTATCCTATCTTGTCTTTTATCTTTTAAGTGAGGTCATCTTATCTTCAAGGGAACCGCCCTTCTACCTGTAGGCTTTGGGGTGCGGTTCTCCATTTGGGTCCTTTTTCGGGTTTTCCTGGTGATTTGCCCGAGCTCTTTGAGAAGAGGTCGAATTTGTCCTGACCTAAAGAGGTCAGTCGACTTATTAGTAGAACATCTCGGGTCGGACAGTTCGACCCAGGGTATGAATGGCTCCTCCCCCTAATGAAATTAGGGTTTAGTTCATCATTGCTCTAATACCAAAACAGAAAAGAAAATGCAGAAGGAAAAATGAAGAACAAAAAGAAAATAAAACTTAGATCTAGAATTCTCAAGAAAACTAAAATGTAGAGGAAGGTCTCTCGAAGAAAAAAAGTCCCCTCTGAAATTAAATTTCCTTCTATTTATACACTTTCTAATTTGGTCATCCAAGTACTTGGAGTGGGCTTTTTGGCCTTTGATGAAACAGATCAGAATGGGTCCTCAGTTGATGTGGTTTGAAGCTTGCTTCAGGAGAACGTAGCGTTTTCAAAGTGAATGCTGCGTTCATTCACTGACGCGTGCGCGTCCTATGTGTGTGTGCGTCCCTTGCATTGTTGCACCATCGATGCGTACGCGTACTGCATGCGTGCGCGTCGATACGATCCTCAGCTTCAACCATGCTTGCGCGTACCATGCGTGCATGCACGTCCCTTGGCAGCGTTCATTGAATGAACTCTACGTTTGCGCCATGAACGCTCCTCACGCGTGCGCGTTCTGTGCGCGTGCGCGTGGATGGTAAAATGTCACTTCTGTGTTCCAGCGTCACGTGGGCGTTCGTGCCAACCTCCACTTTTGTTAAATCGATGCATGCGTGTCATGCACGCGTGCGCGTCGGTGACCAATTTCAAATTGCAATTCTGAAAGTATCGCAGGCGTTCATTCAGAGTGAACGTTGCGTTCTTGGCTTGAGAACGCTGATCCTCCATCCACGCGTGCGCGCCATGCACGCGTATGCGTGGATCGCCAACATTGTCATCCTGCGCGTAAGTGCCTTGTATGCGTATGCGTCACTTGTGAACGTAGCGTTCATCAAATACGCTGCTTTCGTCTGCACCTTGTGTTTCTCTGTTCTTAAATCTTCATCTTTTCACCTATCATCAACCAAACAAGCAATCAAAGTCTCACCAAAATCACAAGATTTTGCATCATTCATAATAATCAACTAAATTGTGCATAAATCCCATGATTTTGTATAAAATTAACCATGTTTGATTGAGTCAAGATAAACATGAAATTATACTCCAATCACTTACTTATTGTGCAAGAAAGTGCATAAAACCTAATAAACGCAAGTAAAAATGCTAGTAAAACTAGCATAAGATGACTTGTCATCACAACACCAAATTTAAACCTTGCTTGTTAATCCCTGAAATCACTTAAGACACATATCAAGGCATCTAATGGTAATAAGAGAGGATTAAATAAAAGAAAATAAAAGCCAAAGAAGCATGTTTTCAATCATAACACAAAAGCAGGAAGGAGAATGTAAAACCATGCAAATCATATGAATAAGTGGGCACAAGATAAACCATAAAATAGTGGTTTATCACTTGTTCCCAAGCAAGAAAAGAATTATGCACAAAGGTTTCTTTTAATTGGAATGGATCGAAGAATAACTTGTAATGCCTTGTGAGGTAAGTGATTAAGTGACAGTGGGGTGAAATCTAAATTATATGCTCATGCAAGGGCTTCTGTGCTTATTAGTCCCTACATTTTAGAAGTCTTGAACTTAGGATTTTCATTCAAATGATACCATGGAGATCTCTTTATAGGTAATCACCTTGAAGCAGCTCATGGTTTATGTGTTTTGGCATTAACTCTAAGTGTCATGTCTCAAAGCGGCTCTTTAGAAAGCTTTCAATCAATACTCCCAAATCAGTTGGTTTTAAGGTGTTAGGTGTTAAAGCACTCCTGAGAATTTACTTGCTCAAGCATCTCTCTTTGATACAATTCTATCATAAGCATTTAACTAGGATAGTAACTCTTTGAGTTCTTATTTCTTTTTTTTTCTTCCTAGTAATTGATGCTCAAAGCCTTTTGCCATGTTATTTTGTTTTTCTATTTCTTTTATTTTCTTTTGTTGTTGTTTCTTGAATCAATAGATGTTTGAGAATCTTCATAATACTTCTTTGAACTCTATTTCCTGCCTTTGAGCTCCCATGCAAGTTTTCATAAACATGCAACCTTAATACACAATCATACAACTAAAACCACCACTTCTCTTAACTTTTGCTTGCCTCAAAATAGATTTTTGATTCCTCAATCCTTCTTTTCAAAGAAATATTCTTTGATGCATTTTTGAAATGTTGAGTGCAAGCAATTTTTCAAGAGTATAGTGTTGTGAAAAATCAAGTATCTTGGTTATTGAACTACAGAGAAATTATACTGAACGAACATTTAAAATCAGAAGACAACCAAATATAAAAGTACAAAATATAAAAGCTTAATCATAAATGTACAAAGCAAGAAAACTTGGAAGGCATATCATATTTCAGATGTGCATCTTCCTTATTTATCAAGTTAATGAAAAGAACTCCACCACCTCAAATTTTTGTGCTCTTTTCCCTTGCTTGACTCTCCCTTTTTTCTTGGCTCTTGCTTCTTCGTCTTCTTTACTATCACTCGTTCTTCAAAAGATTCCACTAGAGCCTGAGAATGGTCTATCTGATCCCAGAGCCCAGCATTTTTCAACGTTTTCTCCATTCTCTCTATATTTCTTTTGGCTCTTACTCTTTGTGCTTCTCCTAGCTCAGGCCACTGTTCATATGGCTTGATCTCTTGGTTTACCATTGGCATGCCACAAACTAGGTAGTTTAACTTTGATTGAGTATCTATATCATATTCCATCCTGTCTACCTGCCTAGCCTCTCCAGCGGTGTGATATAGGTTCTTCCATTGATGTAAACTTTGGATGTAATTTTCTTGCAGGGCTTGTTGTTGGAATAATTTGTTGAATGATTCTTGATATTGTGCAGATTGTTCCATTTGCCTCTCCATGGATCTTGCTTGGAATTCCCTTTGATGATCCATCATTTTTATCTGGAAGTTCTCTTGCTGCTCCATCATTTTCAACTACCAATTTGCTTGCTGCTCCTAAGCTCTCATAAATTACTGAGATAATTCTTCAAGGGCAACTTGCATTTGGCTTAAATCAATGGTGTTGGAGGCTTGTCCTTCTTTCATCTGTGGCCTAGAGGCTTGTCCTTCTTCTATTTGTGGCCTCCTTCTTCTTTTTTGAAGTCTTCTCTCACTCTGATAATCAGTGGCACCTTCTAGTCTCTGCCTGGTGAGTGCCCTTCCATCCTGCACCCAATCTGTGTCTGAATCTTCAAAAAGCACCCTGCTCTATTACACAAATGCAATATGGTACTTGGGTAACCAAGTCTGGCTGACTTGCTGCTGCTTTCAGCCATCTCTTGGATACCATCTGTAATTAGTTGAGGGACATTTATTTCTCCTACTTTGAGTATGCAGTGTACCATGATTGCTCTTCTTATGGTAACTTCCAAGGGGTTTCCAGTGGGAAGGATTGATCTCCTCACTATTTTGTACCAACCTTTGGCCTCAGGTGAGAGGTCCATCTTCTTTAGGTGACATGGCTCCCCTTTTAAATCTCTCACCCAATCCTTGCCATCCAGACATATATAATTTATGAGCTCATCAGGATCATTCTCATCATTTGTTCTTTCACCAAACTGGGTTCTCTAAACGGTATTGCTCTTATTTGTAAGACTCCCATGATTGTAGCTGGATTGAAGTCCACTTCCACTCCCCTCACATAACTTTTGTAAGGAAGTTCAGTTTTTCTTTGTCTCACTGCATTAGCATAAAACTTCCGTATCATAGTTGCGCTTATGTCTATGAGGGGTTCACAGAGCAGTTCTCATCTTCTCTTCTCAATGATTTCCCTCAATATAGGGAACTCACCATCCTTCATTATGAATTTGACTTTTGGGATTATTTTCTTTTCATCCATCCAACCATGATATTGATGCTCATGAAACTGAGATTTAAATCTCCTGCTGTCATAGGTGGTTGGTTCATCTTCAGCTGGTTGCTTTCCTTTTCTTCTTCTGGAACTTGACAAAGCCATTTGAATAGGGAAGGAATGACAAATAGTACTTTTGATTAGAGCACGGTTCAGGAGGGAAGAAAAGGGAGATAGGGATACCGAGTGATGTTTTTTATTGGAATGAGAATGTTGTAGATGGTAGGGAGAGAATATGTGAATAAGGTTTAGGTGTGTGAACATAGGAAGTATTACTGGCCAAATTGTAGCAAGGATATGAGTTATTTAAGGTCTAATAAGGAGTTGGTGGTTCGGTCATATTAAAATGAAAGGTGAAGATGTTGTTAAGAGCAAGGGAATGAACAGTGTGCATATGGAGTTGAGTAAGGACAAGGATCACCTCTTCATTGAGCATATGGGTTCGGTTTCCTAGGCGATGAGTCTTGCAGATTTTTGCTTCCCAAAAATCAATTTCCAAGCATGTGACAAACTTTTTCCTTGTAACAACCGTATCTTATCTGGTTTTGTCCTTGCCTCCATCTTCTTCACACCTATTCATTTTAAACCAAGCATCAATAAGTAACAAAATCTGATTTTTGAAAGGTGATGGAGAGGTATCGTAGTAATAAAAGGGATCTGCACATGGTGTTTATTGATTTGGAAAAAGCGTATGATAGGGTACCAAGGGAGGTCTTATGGAAGGTTTTAGAAAAGAGGAGAGTAAGGATCGCATATATTCAGGCAATCAAAGACATGTATGATGGGGCCACAACTAGTGTGAAGACTCAAGGTGGTGTGACAGAGGAATTTCCTATTGTTATAGGATTACACCAGGGATCATCCTTAAGTCCATACCTTTTCACATTAGTCTTGGAAGTACTCACAGAGCACATCCAAGAGCCTGTGCCATGGTGCATGCGTTTTGCCGATGATATCGTCCTTATGGGAGAGTCAAGGGAAGACCTAAATAAGAAGTTGGAGTTATGGAGAGAAGCTCTAGAAGTGTATGGTCTGCGCATAAGCCGTAACAAGACGGAATATATGGAATGTAAATTCAGTCTGAGAAGGGAAAACTCCAATATAGAGGTGAAGATTGGAGAAAACATTCTACGAAAAGTTAAAAGTTTTAAGTATCTTGGGTGCATCATACAGGATAATGGAGAGATTGAACAGGATGTAAATCATAGGATCCAAGCAGGTTGGTCAAAATAGCGGAGTGCATCTGGTTTTATATGCGACAAAAAAGTGCCTTTAAAACTTAAAGGTAAATTCTATCGCACCGCTATAAGACCGGCTATGCTGTATGGTACGGAGTGTTGGGCGGCTAAAGGGGAGCACGAACATAAGCTGAGTGTGGCAGAGATGAAGATGTTGAGATGGATGAGTGGTCATACGCGATTGGATAAAATAAGGAATGAAGATATAAGGGAGAGAGTTGGAGTAGCACCCATTGTGGAAAAGATGGTTGAATCGCGTCTCAGGTGGTTTGGACATGTGGGAAGAAGACCGATAGAACATCCAGTCAGGAGGGTGGATGAGATGGAAGATGGACAAAGAGCGAAAGGCAGAGGAAGACCTAAGAAGACCATCCGTGAGGTGGTCAAACGAGATCTACATGTAAACGGTCTTTCTGTAGACATGATACATGACAGAGCACAATGGCGTCGTTTGATTCATGTAGCCGACCCCACTTAGTGGGACAAGGCTTTGTTGTTGTTGATGGTTATAGAATTAATAACTAGATAAAAGAACTAAAGAGAATCTTGGTCGCATGTTTCTTGTTTATTGATGAGGGAAAAACCATTCCACACAAACTCACCGGCAAGTATACCGGGTTGCATCAAGTAGTAATAACTCACAAGAGTGAGGTCGATCCCACAGAGATTGATGGATTGAACAATTTAAGTTGGGTGATGAATTTAGTTAAGCAAATATTTGATGATTTGAGTGAATTGTGATCAACAGAAACTAAATTGCGTGAGAGTAAAAGAGAGAAGGGTAATTGATAGAAAAGTAAAGTGCAGAAGAGATAAATTGCAGAAACTCAAAATGCAAGAAAGTAAAAGAGCTGAAACTTAAGTTGCAAGAAAAGTAAATTGTAGAAACTTAAAGTGCAAGAAATGTAAATTGTTGAATCTAAACTGCTGAGAAATGTAAATTGCTTGAAGAATAAAGGAAACTGGGTGCTGGGATTCAAACAAAGCTCACTTTCCCTTGGCCTAGCATGCTTTTAGTGTAGCACTCACTAAGTGAGCGTTGTGCTCAATATTTGAGCTATATGTCTTGTGTTGAGTACGTCCTCCTCTTCGAGCCTTGGTGAACTCTTCTTCCATGATGCGCTTCCTTCATTTACTTGGTTGAGAGCTCGAAAATGCTCACTTCTTTTGAGCATAGTGCTCACTTCTTTGAGTGCTATTTGAGCGCCCCTTGCCCTCATTGCTTTGATGCGCGCCCAGCTCTCTTGGTTGAGTCACGAAAGTGCTCACTCTAGTGAGCGTTGTGCTCACTTATTTGAGCACTATTTGAGTGTTCCTTGCCCCTCCTTGGTTTGATGCGCGACAATGCTCACTCTTGTGAGCATAGCGCTTGAATTTTTGAGCGCTACCCTTTCTTGGCCTTGCTTCCTTTCTTATCCTGCAAGCAACCACACAAACATGTCAAAGTATCACTAAATTCACAAGGTTTCAAATTCAATTCATAAAATCAACTAATTCTAGCTTAAACCCTATGATTTTATGTCAAATAAATGATGGTTGATTGATTTAACATAATCATGAAAATCCACTCCAAATCACTTACTTATTGTGCAAGAAAGTGCATAAAACCTAATGAAACAAGTGAAAAATGCTTGAAAAGCTAGCATAAGATGACTTGTCATCACAACACCAAAATTAAATCTTGCTTGTCCCCAAGCAAGCACTAAACACACTATAAGAAAAAGTAATATTTGTAACAAAAAAAATTGTTACAAAAAATTGAGATTTTAAAACAAAAAGATTTTGTAACAAAAAAAAGGGGTTGTTACAGTATGTCCCGTTACAAAAAAAAATTGTAACAAAAAATGAAACTGTTACAATTCAAAGTGATATTTTGTAACAAATTTTTCTGATTCAAAAAATCAGAAGTCATTACAAAAGTGGTAACAAATTTTTATCTTCAAAGTATTTTTGGTGACAATCTATTTTTTCCTTTCATAAAATTTTGTTACAAAATGTAACTTCATTTTGTAACGGTTTTTTTTTTTTTAGTTACAAAAGCAAAATAATTATTTTTGTAACAATTTTTTTAATACAAATTACATGCATAATTTACTAAATTATTTTTTAAATTAACTAATATATTAACTATTTTAATAAGCAAGTCTACATTTATATAATATGCAAAAACATACATAATTCAAACATGCCTCATTTAGCTAAAAATGTTTTAAAACAAAATAACATTAGTGAGTACATTTATTAGTTCTACAAGTTATATGTCTTGCATAAGTTCAACCAAAAGTTAAAAGTTTTAACATAGATTAGTGTCTCTATGAATTAAAATATTCTTGAGCCTTCAAAGTAGCATGTGGTCACCATTTCATCACTCCTATAAATAAGAAAAACCAAAACAAAAAATTAGAAACAAGATATAACACTAATTATAATTTTTTCCATTAAGTTTTATTCAAAATGTTTAGAAAAATTTTGGCAAAATCTCCCCTAAAACTTGGATATTTCCACCGTCTACGGTTTCAACAAAAACAACCAACTCACAACTTATTTCTCAGCCAATACACAACCAAATTTATCAAACCAAATAATAAGACATTTATCATTTCTCAACCATGACACAAGTAAAATGTGATAAATAGATCCATATACAAATTAAACTATACTAATAATATAGGAATCATCTAGAAAAATATATTGAAACCATAAGCAATTTTATGAGTACCTTTAGGGTCTATTAGCATTTGAAACCCATGCGCAACATCCAGCAATTTCTTCAGTACGTGTTCTAAAATTTCAGTTCACATGCACATTCTTAAAAAACAATTAATTCTAATGCATATCTGGTTTAAAAATTAAGAATAACTAATATAATACCAAAGTTGCATGGTGGTATGCCACTTACCTATGAACCATATTATAGCAACAAGAAAGAAAATGGATGTTAAACAAAGTACTGTTTTTCTCAAGTCATATATGATCCTGTGCAGGAAAACTATTTTGTTTAGAATAAAAACAAATGTTAAAACAGGAACAAATACAGGCAAAAGGCTGGAACAGCCAACAATGTAAAGCAGGTCAGTAAATCATGAGTATGGCTGCATCAAAATGTAAAACATAAGGCAGCACAATTCTTGTTACTAGTTTTGTCAACTTCTTTTCCATATATGTTAATTCAAGAGGGATGTTGAAAGTTGCCTAAACAAACTAAGATGTGAAACCCTTTTACATCAAAGGGAGAGATGAGAAAGAGAGAACAGTTTATAACAAATAAAACCAGGTTTGACATTTATTTTAACAATTTTCTGGAGATAGATATAATAACTAAAAGAGAAGGGGTAAACTTAAGTTTTGAAACGTTTACTATAGATCCATTTCTTCCTATACATAAGTCAGCACAGACATGAAAAAATAGAAATTATTAACTATGTGCATGTTTGGGCGCCATTATTTTGTTAAAAAAAGGATCTTTTTTCAATGAAAAAAAGATATTTTTTATTTTTTAACGTGTTTGACAAATTTCTAGTAATAAAAGTAAAAGCACTAGTAAAATAAAAAAAAAAAGATCTTTTTTGAGAAGTTGTAATTTACATCTCTTTTTAAAAGATCTTTTTTCCTTAAAAAAAAAGATATTTTTCATGTAATAAATAAACAAAAAAATACTTTTATATTATTATACCCAAACATAATTGATAGATAAAAAAGACCTTTTTATATGAGATATCCAAACATAAAATTATTTTTACTTCTCTATAAGATATTTTAAAAAAAAGATAACTCAAAAAAAGATCTTTTCTTAAAAGATCACCCAAACAAGTCCTATGTGCCAAAAGAAATAAAGAAAAAAATTCAGCACATTGAAGTAAAATGTGCAAAAAAGAAGGCAAGGCACGTATTATTCTCTTTCATCAGTTCTTCACAATCACATATTAAAACTTTTGAGGAGTGCAATTTATCTATAGATATGAATAAGAACATTCAGAATAATGTCAAAAATTGTGCATCCCCATTAATGATGGCATATCCCACTCATTATTGGTTCCCCTTACCTGATCATTTCAGAAAGCTTACTTGTACAATTGAATATCATTAACATACTACTTTGGAAGATGAAATTGATATTGTAATTCATAATAAAGAACAGGTCAATAATGTTTATTTCAGTTAAGTACTATTCAGTCAAACAATTCTAGTTGATCATGGAAGAGAGGTTCTGAACTTAGGACCACTAATTAGTAAAGGTTCCTGCCTTTAAATCTGCAGGTTAATATTTATATTTAAATTAATATGAACAAAATCAGCAACTGGGATGCACTAGACTTTATGGGAACTCTTACTAGCAGAAGTTCCTCTTGGATCAAAGTCATCAAAGTCATCCTCAGTATTATTTGCAGGTGCACTTGAACTTTGAGAAGCAACTGAACTGTAGGTATCATAGGCATTACTAGTAGATGACTTAGATACTCTGGATGGTGCATTCTCCTAACTTTTGCTGCAAGATAGAGATTCTAGCAATAGAATAGAGGAAATAGCATGTCCCTACGCAACCAAAAAATTGAGCAATTGATGCATGTAAGAGAAGGGAAATGAGATGAACATCTCAACCATTGACAAGAGTCCCATTTAAGAGAGTTCTCCTTTCTCAAAAGTTAGAACTGAGAACAAGTTCATTAAACTGGGAATAGAAATGCAAGGTCAAAGGCTTGAGTGTGGCTTTGATACACAAACTTATTTGTTTGTTTTACAATGGAAGTATTTGAGTTATAACCTGTATTATTAAAGGTAAAAGGAGATAAAATTTTTCAAACACATCTAATACAAACCAAGTTTAATTTGATGGGTTTTAATATTCCTTGGGGATATTATCTGGCAAAATTTCTATTAAAACACTTTTAAAGAACTAACAAAAAAATAGAATAAGAAAAACAAAAACATTTAAGGAAAATTAGTCAAAACCAAGCAAATTCCTTAGTGCAAGGAACTTAAATAATTCTAGATATTTCAGACAGCAACTTAACATATAATAACTAAATATGAAAGATCAGAAAACAATGTACAACAAAATATATGTCATAATGACTGAATTTACAAACTAAGTTCAGTATTTCTCCCAAATTCTAACTAGTACCTAAGGTTATGCCAATGGGTAGAGACAATAATATGGAATAAACATAAAGTACACTTACAAGTAATTTACAGACGAGAATAGCAGTAAGATATGCCTCACCTGACAGAGTGTGCAGTACCCTTTTTGAAGGAGTTCTCTTCATCATCACCGATGTTTCGTGATCTTCTAGTGTATTTGTCTTTTTCATAGTATTCCTTGTCTCTGTAGCTATCCCTAAACCTGTCACCATCATTTGAACCAAAGCCCGAATATTTATCACTACTCTGATAGCTGCCACTTCTAGTTTCGTCTGCTTCTTCTGCCGGCGAAGACGAGCGAGGAGGAAGCTGTCGGCGAGACTTGAAGTAAGAAGTGGACAACGAGGCAGAACAGAGGCAACGAGGCAGACGCGAACGACAAGGGACAAAACGGCGAGATAGATGCCAGGCGGAGGCGCGGTGAAAGAGATGTTAGGATGTGAGCGGCTACTAGAGTTCCCCCTCCCCCTTTCTTCTATCCCTCACTTCTAAGGTTCCCCTCCCCCTTTTTCTTCTATCCTTCACTTCTTCCATTTTCCACTTGTAGACTTTTATCTAAATGATTTCTGGCTTCCGAGTAATATATTACTAATAAGAAAAACAAATAGTTGAATACTTTATTTTTAATCATCAAACTAATTTATATTTGTTATTTTGATTGTTCAATCTCATATTAGATTTTATTAAAAATTTTAGATGAATCAGTCTTCTCATTATTTAATAAACACATAAAAATCTATAAGTTTTATAATTTTTTAGGTAAATCATTCTTATATAAATGAGTTATTATTATTATTATTATTATTATTATTATTATTATTATTATTATTATTATTATTATTTAAATGACCTTTTTTTACTAACATTTTTTTATCCATGCTTATTAATATCTCATTTCAATTCCAGATTCATATTATTCATCTTTCTCATGGCTTTCAACAAAATCACTGCAAACTTTGAATATTCTATTTCACTTTTGAATGTGTTTTTTAATAGAATTTTGAATATTTTTTATTATACAGTTGAATATTCATTTACATATTAATATGAGTTAAAAGTAAAATTTAAAAAACATAACTGTTAACTCACATTGAAATAAATTAAAGCATTAAATTCTAAAATTTAAGTTATTTAAATTAAATTATATAAAATTCTTATTTTTTTGAAACTACTAAGATTTATAATTTAAATATAAAAAATTACTCAATAATTATAAAATTAAATAAAATTTCTAGCTTAACTATCAAAATTTAGTTTAGTTACTTTTAATAAAATAATTTATAAAAATAAAAGTTTTAATAAATAAATAAATTAAAATTAATTCATAATAAAATTTTTAATAATTATTATGTAAAAATATTATTTAATTATAAATTTTGAAATTATTTTTAAATAAATACTCTAATTTTAAGAATTAGAGATAATTAAATTAGTTATTTTTAAAATATCATTTTATTATTAATTTATAAATTGTTTTTAAATAAACACTAATTAAGATAAAATTGGAGATAATTAAATTAATTTTTTTTATTCATAAAACATAAATGACTTTAAATAATTTAAATCAAATCATACAAATTTTTTATAGTTTTTTTAACTACTAAAACTTTAAATTATAAATAAGAAAATACCTCGTTTAAATGACTTATTATTTAATTTTTAAAATAATTTTAAACTTAAAATATCATTAATTTGACTTAAATATTTTTAGTAAAATAAATTTTTTAATATAAAATTTTAAATAAATATAATAAATCATAAATAACTCATTATGTTAATTTTAAAAAGTTTAAAGTCTTACATTTAATATGTTGAAATAAAATTTTTTATTAGTTACAAAAAATCTTTGAATTTTGTGAGAAATAAATAACTTGTTACAAAAATATTGTATTTTGTGATAAAATAATTTTTTGTTACAAAATATTTAGACCTTTTGAAACAAATAGATATTTTGGTACAAAATATTTTGAATTTTTGCAACAAAATAACAATTTGATACAAAAGCTAACATATTTTGTGCGTTGTTACAAAATATTGAAATGTTTTGTAACAAATTTTCTAGTTGTTATAAAATATTCTTATTTTGTAACAATAACTAATTATTGTTACGAAAAAATCATAATTTGTAACAATTTTAAATTTGATACAAATTTTTTGTTACAAATGCTCCATTTTTTTTGTAGTGACATGAGAAGAAATGAAATCAAACAGAGAAGCATACATGTCCTTATTTAGCAGATAATTGAACTTGGTTCATGGGGTTTTATGCAGACAAATGCAGCTCAATTATTCTTAGCTATCTGATATGGAATGTCTCTTTGATGGTTCACTAGAGTTGCTGCTATAATGCCTTGCTCTTTGATTGATCCCTGTTAGCTTTTTCTTTCTTTCTTTTGCTTAGAAAGCTTATTTCTTAATGAAAGCTTGGTGGCAAGTGTTGCAGCAGCCTTTTGGCTCAATTTTTGCTCAACACTTCTTTACCACAGACACTTGGCTCACAAATTCTTCCTAGGAACATTGATGCCCAGCATCTCTTTGGATCACTAAATGCTTTGTAACTAGGTTGCTCTTGATAATGGACTTTCGGTTGGTAATTCCGGATTAGTTAATCCAAGTTACCAAGTTTTGAAATACTCCTCAGAACCTAATTGTCTAAGCATATCCTAGTACAAAAAGTACCACTGGCATATGTCCTAAGGTCCAAGCTATTGGTGTCTAGCCTTTGTTTCTTTGCCAATTCTTGGCATTTCTTTTCTTTTTCTTTCTTACTTTTCTTCATTTTGCAGGGATGTTCATTAATGAAAGGTTTTCTAGCAGCAACCAAGTTAGCATTACAAGGAACATTCTATTATGCAGCTTTTATTATTGAGCTTATCATTAAATCAAATAATTACCACCACTAAACTTTATTCTAATTCCTACAACATTGAACAATGACTTTCTGTTTCAAATATTTTTCTTTTATTTATGCAGAAGGGAACAAAACAGAATTTAGCAGATGAGCAATAACAAGCATAATGCAAGCTAGAATACTTAGCAGACATCTATATTTACACCTAATTGAACACTTTAGCAAGGCATGTAGGAATTTCCAATTTAAAATACTTCTCAGCAAAAGGATTAAGTATCAATATAACCTGTTGGAATGTCTCTCAATTTTTCTTATGTCCTCATCATTTCTCTCTGTTGTCTCTCTTTTGGATGATGATGCAGATCCCTTCCAAAGGTTGAATGTTTTCCTGTATAATCCTTAGAAGTTGCTTGTTTTCCAAGCCCTTAGGCAATTGATTAGTATGCAGAAATTGTGTGTAGGCTTTTGAACTTAGTTTGGTGTGTGAACACCAAACTTAGTTTTTTGCCAATGTTTCTTATGCAACAAGTCAACCATATATGAAACCTTGTGCCTTTGCTAAAGGTAGTAGAACTAAAAACCAGAAAACAGACAATGGTTAAGTAAGTTTCCTGATTGTTTGAAGCTAGTAACCATTTATACAGAGGGTTGAAATGTGTTTTAGTTGATATTTTTGGTGGAACACCAAACTTAGCATCTTTCATTCACCCTTGAATTTTTTTGGTGTGCAACACCAAACTTAGCTCCTTACAATACAGATGACTTTACTTAACCTTTTTATTGAAATGGTTAAGAAAAGAGAACTACCTCTGGTTGGGTTGCCTCTCAACAAGAGCTCTTTTAATATCACTAGCTTGACATCCTTCATTCTTGCTCCACTTAGCTTCTGAACATCCTTCTCTTCATCCCAAGGGCCTCCCAAGTAATGCTTTGCCCTGTGACCGTTTACTGTGAAGTTGTTCTTTGTTGCTTCATCGAGCAATTCAAGGCTTCCATAAGGGAGAACCTTTGTCACCAAGTAGGGGCTAGTCCATTTAGATTTGAGCTTGCCTAGGAAAATCTTTAGCCTGGAATTATATAAGAGTACTTGTTGTCTTCGTTTGAACTCTCTTTTCAAGATCTTCTTGTCATGCCACTTTTTAGCTCTCTCCTTGTATATCTTTGCATTCTCATAAGCTTCCAATCTGAATTCCTCTAGCTCATTGAGTTGCAACAACCTTTTTTCTCCTGCTGCTTGAGGATCAAAATTTAGGAGCTTGGTAGCCCAGTAAGCTTTATGTTCTAGCTCCACAGGAAGGTGGCATGATTTTCCATAGATTAGTTGAAATGGAGATCTTCCTATAGGAGTTTTGAATGCTGTTCTATATGCTCAGAGAGCATCTTCTAATTTTCTGGCTCAATCCTTTCTTGTGCTTCCTACTGTTTTCTCTAAGATCTTCTTCAACTCCCTATTTTCCAATTCAGCCTGGCCATTAGTCTGAGGGTGATATGGTGTGGCTACTTTATGAATCATTCTATATTTATGAAGGAGTTTCTCCATCTGCTTGTTACAAAAATGACTACCACCATCACTGACAAGACCCTTAGGCACTCCATATCTAGTAAAAATATGCTTCTTAAGGAATTGAAGAACAATTTGTGCATCACATGTGGTTGTTGCTATGGCTTCCAACCACTTTGAGTCATATTCTACTACCACAAGGATGTATTTGAAGGAGTATGAAAGTGGAAAAGGGCCCATAAAGTCTATGCCCCAAAGATCAAAGAGTTCTACTTCCAGGATGTAGTTTTGAGGCATCTCATTCCTTCTTGTCAATCCTCCAGCTCTTTTGTATTCATTACATTGGTGGACAAACTCCCTAGCATCCTTGAATAAAGTTGGCCAATAAAATCTGCTTTGAAGCACTTTGGCTGCTGTTCTTTCTTGCCCAAAGTGACCACTGATGTGTGAAAAATGATCCAACACAAAACTCACCGGCAAGTGTACCGAGTCGCATCAAGTAATAATAACTCACATGAGTGAGGTCGATCCCACAGGGATTGAAGCATTGAGCAATTTTAGTTTAGTGGTTGATTTAGTCAAGCAAACAAGAGTTGATTTGAGTGATTTGTGATTGACAGAAGCTAAATTGCATGAATTGTAAAGGGAGAGGGAAAAATTGCAGTAAATTAAGGAGCTAAGAAATTAAAGTGTTGAATCTTAAAGAACAAGTAAATGACAGTAACTTAAAGTGCAAGAAATGTAAATTATAGAAACTTAAAGTGCAAGAAATGTAAATTTGCTTGAATGTAAAAAGGGAATTGGGAGTTGTGATTGCAGAATTTAAACAAGAACAAATGAATTGCAATAAACAGAAGAGTAAAAGATGAATTGAAGTAAAGTGGATCTTGAACAAAAAAGTAACAATGATTGAAGATTTAGAAATAGAAAGTAAATGTAGCTCAATTACAGAAATTAAAAGAGAGATTGCAGATCTCAGGAGTGGAGGAGACTAGAAACTAAGTCTAGATCACAAATCCTTCCTTGATCCAGCAAGAACAATTGCAACAGAAAATAGAAAAATGAATTGCAGAAGAAATAAAAGGATGAAAGCAGTAAACAGAAATTGAATTATGCAACAAGAGTAAACAAGAGATCTCAAGGTGAGATTAAAACAGAACTTCTTCAATTCTCCACCCAAGATCCAAAGTAAGAAGTCAAGAGTGCTCAAGCAAGAACAAGGAAGAAGAGAGATTAATTCTCTTCCCCAATTCTCTAAGATCTAGAACCAGAATGAAAACTCTCCCAAAACTACCAAAAAGAAAAGTTCAAAAGTAAGGTAAAAATCTAAAAGTAAAGAAAAAGGTAAAAGGTAAAAGGTCCTCTCTAAATCAAACTAACTTCTATTTATACACCTTCTATTTTTGGATTTTAGAATTTGGAATGGGCTTTTTAATTTGGTGAAGAATTGAATTATATTGGATTTTTAATTGAATTTCCAGCCCAAATATTGCTCCCAGTAGAGTGCTCTGCTCTTGTGGAGAGCGCAGCATTGGGCTTCACTTCTTGGTTCCTTTGTAGCGTGCCAAACCTTGGGTGCATCAGGATAGCGCTTCGCTCTTGTGGAGAGCACAGCATTGCTGCCTTGGTGCTGTCCTGTGCGTGCAATTCCTCCCTGGCCGTGTTAAGTTGTTGCTTGAAGAGTAGCGCTCAGCTCTTGGTGAGAGCCCAACACTCCCTTTGCTTTGGTGAGGTCCCAAGTTCAAATCCTTGGGGAAGCATTGCTGGCCAATTTCTTTTGTGAAGGAAAGCAAGCTAGCGCATGCTTTGAGTGAGGAGTCCTTGGTTCAAATCCTTGTGAGTGCACTTAAGCCAATTTTGGCTTATTTTCTTGCAAGGGGAGCACCTCTTCCCCCTTTTTGGTCATGGGTTCAACCCTTGTGGCTTTCACTAGCAAAACTTTTCCTTGAATTAATTTTTGGGAGGAGCCCGATAATGCTCTTGACAAGAGCGCAGCACTATATCTCTCCCCCTCTTTCTTGGTTCAAAAATAGTGCTCAGCTCTCAAGGAGAGCGCAGCATCCAAGCCTTGCTTCCTTGGTTCATTATTGTGCTCCCTTGGAGAGCATTGTGCTCTTGGGGAGAGCGCTGTAGCTTCCTCCCTTGATATGCCACGCTTCTTTGTTGCTTTTGCCACACTTTTCTCTTCCTTGGGCCACGCTTCTTAGGCCATGCTTTCTTGTTTTTTTTTTCTTTTCTTCACCTATAAGTAATCAAAACAACCAATCAAAGTATCACAAAATTCACAAAGCCTAAAATTCATTTAAAAACCATTTAATTTTAGCTTAAACTTCATGATTTTGTGTCAATTAAAGGGTGGTTGATTGATTCAAATAAACCATGTAATTCCACTCCAAATTACTTACTTATAATGCAAGAAAGTGCATAAAAACTAGTGAAACAAGTGAAATTAGCTTGGAAAATAAACATATGATGACTTGTCATCACAACACCAAACTTAAATCTTGCTTGTTCCCAAGCAAGGATCAAACATAAGAGGGAATGAAATGAAAAAGAGAAGCATGCATATCCTTATTAGGCATATAGTTTGAACTTGGTTTGTGGAGTTTTTATGCAGACAATGATAACTCAGTTATTGTTTGCTGTTACATAAGAGGTGTTCCCTTAAAGGCTTACTAAACTTGCTGCTACAAGGCCTCATTTATGCTTGTTCCCTTGCTAACTTTTCTTTCTTTGTTTTTTCATTAAAGAGATTATTATTCATTGAAGGCTCGGTGGCAAATGTTGCAGCAGCCTTTGGCTTTATTTTTTTTTTGCTCAACATTTCTTCACCACAGGCATATGGCTCACCCTTTTCCTCCTAGGATCATTGATGCCCAGTATCTCTTTGGATAACTAAGTGCTTTGTAACTAGGTTTCTCTTTATTGTGGACTTTCAGTTAGCAATCCCAAATCAGTTGATCTAAGTGGCCAAGTTTTGAAATACTCCTTAGAACTTACTTGTCCAAGCATATCCTAGCACAAAAGCACCACATGCATATGTCCTAGGGTCCAAGCTATTGGTGCCTAGCCTTATTATTTTTTTCTTTTCTTTGCCACTTTTGGCTTTTTCTTCTTCCTTTTCTTTCTATTTTATTTTGTTATCAAAGGATCCTTACTAATATGAACACCTATGACAGCAAGCTAGTTCACACTTCAATGAAAATGACATTATGCAGCATTTATTTTATGAGTTATGCATTTAATCAAACACATACCACCACTAGCTTCCATTCTCACTTATGCAACATTGGACATTTACTTTCTAATTCAAACATTTCTCTTTTATTCAAGCATATGGGAAACAAAACAGAATTCAAAGCTAAGTAATGGATGACAAACATTATGCAGATTATTTATTCTAGCTAATTATTCCACTTATAACCAAATAAACACTTTAGCAAGACATATAAGAGTTTCCAAATTAAAATGCTTCTTCAACAACAAGGATTAAGTGCAGACACAACCTGTTGGGTTGCAGCTTTTCATTCCTCTTCCTGTTGTATCCTTTTTTGATCATTATACAGATTATCTTCCAATATTAGCTAATTTCCTGCATAATCTTCAAAAGTTTCTTGCTTCTCAAGCCCTTAAATGAATGGTTAATATGTATGAATTCAGTGTGTCTTTTGGATTTATTTTGGTGTGGGAACACCAAACTTAATTCTTTGCCACTGCCTCTGATGCAACAAGTTAACCATATGTGAAATCCTTGTGTCTGTGCTAAAGGTTATGAAATTCAAAGCTAGAAAACAGTTAAATAGTTGAATGATTTGTCTGATTTCTTGGAGCTAGCATTGTGCAGGAAGTGAGAATGTGCTTTTAAATGAGATTTTGGTGGAACACCAAACTTAGAATCCTTCATTCTCCCTTAAATTGTTTTGGTGTGCAACACCAAACTTGGCTCCTTGCAATACATACCAATTATTCAACAGTTTTATTGAAAAATCTATGAAAAGAAAACTACCTCAGGTTGGGTTGCCTCCCAACAAGCGCTTCTTTATTGTCACTAGCTTAACATTCTTAATTTTTGCTTCATGAAAGCTGTAGGTTATGTTGCCTTGAACTTTCTCTTCTCATTGTGGGCTTCCCTTCCGCTATCTCTTCTTATGGGATTTATTTGTGGTGTTTTCCCTGGATGATGGCTTCCAGTTCCATAATCTTCTCACTATCTTCTCTGATTTCCTTCTTTTTTCCCCACCTTGCAGCTTTTTCTTTTTCGTTGTCTTTTGATTTGTCTTCAGCGGTGTTGGGGAGGGTAATTTCCTTCTTCTTACTTGCTTTTGAGAATTGCTCAGCCAATATCATAATGCTTTCTTCAAATTTCTTAAATGCTTCCATTTGATATTTGATTTCCAGGGTTTGAGCTTCTATAAGTTTCTCCGTCATCGTCTCTATGTTAGAGATTCTCTGAGATTGTTGTAAGTATGTGAGATGGGCTGGCTATTGTGGGGAATCTCGTGAATTAATAGCATAGGCATTGTGTGGGTAAAATGTGGGTATGGAGGGGATATTCTGGTGATGTTGTGAGTTGTTATGAGGTTGGGGATGTGTGTTTTGTGAGTGTTGGAAATGGTTGACATTATGTGTTTGGTAGCCTTGGTTGTTGCTGAAGTTGTTATGACTGAAGTTCTTTTGTCCTTGATTTTGGTATTCCTCCATTCTTAAATTAGACTGAGGCCTCCAGCATGGGTTATGTGCATTTACTACAGCAACTTGTAGCCAATCAATTTTTCTGGCTATCAACTCCAGTTGTTGCAGAGTTTGTTGGTGCATCTGCTTATTTTGGTTCATAACTGCATTTACTCCTTCAAGATCTACCACTCCCTTTTCTAAGCTTGCACTATGGAGCCTCTCATACGAGTGTTGCTTGTTGGCTCCCATATTATTGAGATCTACTGCTCCTTGGGCAGTTTTCATCGCTTGGAGCAGGCCTTCTAAGAAGTAATCCAATGCCTTTCTTGTTTGAGGGGTCAGTCCTTCATAGAAAGTTCGGAAGTTCACTTTACCACTGATGACCTTGTATCTTTCCCACGCCTTAAAGAGGGGCTCTTCTTCTTCTTGTGTGAAAGGTTGCATCACTTTTTTCGACTTAGTATTCCTCGGTGAAAAGGCATTGTTGGGCACTTCTTTCGACAGATTAGAGGGATTTCCTTCCATCTCTTGCTTCCCCTCTCTGTTTTCAAAACATTTCAAAGTCAAAAAGTGTGGATCCATTGCTTATGTCTCCTGGTATAAAAGTCAGAAACACTAAAAGAGGGTTTTGTAATGTGAGTGAATTCAGGGTTAGTTCAAGCAAAACTTCAAACAGTTAGTGTGTTAGTAGAGACAAAGTCTCGAACAGTTAATGAATTAGTCAAAAATGAAAAAAAAGTGCTTGATCTAGACCACCACTTCACTTAATCATTGTCAATCTATTTCAATCCCCGGAAATGGCGCCAAAAACTTGATGTGTGGAAAATGATCCAACACAAAACTCACCGGCAAGTGTACCGGGTCGCATCAAGTAATAATAACTCCCATGAGTGAGGTCAATCCCACAGGGATTGAAGGATTGAGCAATTTTAGTTTAGTGGTTGATTTAGTCAAGCAAACAAGAGTTGATTTGAGTGATTTATGATTGACAGAAGCTAAATTGCATGAATTGTAAAGGGAGAGGGAAAAATTGCAGTAAATTAAGGAGCTAAGAAATTAAAGTGCTGAATCTTAAAGAACAAGTAAAGTAAATGACAGTAACTTAAAGTGCAAGAAATGTAAATTGCAGAAACTTAAAGTGCAAGAAATGTAAATTTGCTTGAATGTAAAAAGGGAATTGGGAGTTGTGATTGCAGAATTTAAACAAGAATAAGTGAATTGCAATAAACAGAAGAGTAAAAGATGAATTGAAGTAAAGTGGATCTTGAACAGAAAAGTAACAGTGATTGAAGATTTAGAAACAGAAAGTAAATGTAGCTCAATTGCAGAAATTAAAAGAGAGATTGCAGATCTCAGAAGTGGAGGAGACTAGAAAACAAGTCTAGATCACAAATCCTTCCTTGATCCAGCAAGAACAATTGCAAAAGAAAATAGAAAAATGAATTGCAGAAGAAATAAAAGGATGAAAGCAATAAACAGAAATTGAATTATGCAGCAAGAGTAAACAAGAGATCTCAAGGTGAGATTGAAACAGAACTTCTTCAATTCTCCACCCAAGATCCAAAGTAAGAAGTCAAGAGTGCTCAAGCAAGAACAAGGAAGAAGAGAGATCAATTCTCCTCCCCAATTCTCTAAGATCTAGAATCAGAATGAAAACTCTCCCAAAACTACCAAAAAGAAAAGTTCAAAAGTAAGGTAAAAATCTAAAAGTAAAGAAAAAGGTAAAAGGTAAAAGGTCCTCTCTAAATCAAACTAACTTCTATTTATACACCTTCTATTTTTGGATTTTAGAATTTGGAATGGGCTTTTTAATTTGGTGAAGAATTGAATTATATTGGATTTTTAATTGAATTTCCAGCCCAAATGTTGCTCCCAGTAGAGTGCTCTGTTCTTGTGGAGAGCGCAGCATTGGGCTTCACTTCTTGGTTCTTTTGTAGCATGCCAAGCCTGGGGTGCATCAGGATACCGCTCCGCTCTTGTGGAGAGCACAGCATTGCTGCCTTGGTGCTGTCCTGCGCGCGCAATTCCTCCCTGGCCGTGTCAAGTTGTTGCTTGAAGAGTAGCACTCAGCTCTTGGTGAGAGCCCAGCACTCCCTTTGCTTTGGTGAGGTCCCAAGTTCAAATCCTTGGGGAAGCATTGCTGGCCAATTTCTTTTGTGAAGGAAAGCAAGCTAGCGCATGCTTTGAGTGGGGCGTCCTTCGTTCAAATCCTTGTGAGTGCACTTAAGCCAATTTTGGCTTATTTTCCTGCAAGGGTAGCACCTCTTCCCCCTTTTTGGTCATGGGTTCGACCCTTGTGGCTTACACTAGCAAAACTTTTCCTTGAATTAATTTTTGGGAGGAGCCCAATAATGCTCTTGACAAGAGCACAGCGCTATATCTCTCCCCCTCTTTCTTGGTTCAAAAATAGTGCTCAGCTCTCAAGGAGAGCGCAGCATCCAAGCCTTGCTTCCTTGGTTCATTGTTGTGCTCCCTTGGAGAGCATTGTGCTCTTGGGGAGAGCGCTGTAGCTTCCTCTCTTGATATGCCACGCTTCTTTGTTGCTTTTGCCACACTTTTCTCTTCCTTGGGCCACGCTTCTTAGGCCATGCTTTCTTGTTTTTTGTTTCTTTTATTCACCTACAAGTAATCAAAACAACCAATCAAAGTATCACAAAATTCACAAAGCCTAAAATTCATTTAAAAACCATTTAATTTTAGCTTAAACTTCATGATTTTGTGTCAGTTAAAGGGTGGTTGATTGATTCAAATAAACCATGCAATTCCACTCCAAATTACTTACTTATAATGCAAGAAAGTGCATAAAAACTAGTGAAACAAGTAAAATTAGCTTGGAAAATAAGCATATGATGACTTGTCATCAACCACCATAGGTGATGCAGGTGGAAACTGTCTCTCAACAAATTTCCTTCGGCAAGTGTACCGAATTTGTCGTCAAGTAAAAACTCACAATAGAGTGAGGTCGAATCCCACAGAAATTAACGGATTAAGCAATCAATGGTTAATTGATTATCCTAGTTAGACAAATCATATTGGAGTGATAAGTAGCAAGGAAATGTAAATGGCATAAAAGTAAAGAAAGCAATAAAGTGCAGAAAAGTAAAATGGCAAGAAAAGTAAATGTAAGAACTAAAAATAAAATGAACATTGGGATCAAGAGATATTGCAATCCTCCAGATCAAGTTCATTCTCATCTTCTTCCTCAATCAATGCATTCATTGATCTCCTTGGCAATCTTAAGTGATCGAATTACAATTACTTGTAATTCAATCTCTCAAATCTTGATCAATAGCTAATTCCTTGGTCAATTGCTCATGAGAAGAGATGAAGTATGGTCACTGATTATACCACATGCATTCCCAAATCAAGTGTTGGAGGATTATAGTCACATATCCTTCCAAACCTAATTTGGTACATGAGAAAGCATTTCTAGCATGATCTCTTCATTCCTCTTCCAAGGTTCTGAAGAGATCCAAGTATGAATAGCTTCTTTTCCAAGATAACTACCCAATTGGATAAAGATCGAAAGCTTTCAAGCAAAATTAAGAGAAAAGATAGAAGAAGAAGAATAAGAACTACACTTAATCCATTGAATCACAATAGAGCTCTCTAACCCAATGTAAAGAGTTAGTTGGTCATTGCTCTACCAAAATAGAAAAAGAAAGAAAGTGCAGAGAAGTAAAGATGAAGATTAAAACTGAAAATAAAACTTCAAAATTCATAAAGGAAAAGTACAAAGAAAGAAAAGGAAAAGTGTGTGAGGGGAGGGAGTTCGAAGACCCCTCTTCAATCCCTTAATTCCCGAATGCCCTCAATGTAAAGACTAAGGCCTTTATATAGGTTCTCCTAAATTACAAAATGAAATTAAAAGCAAATTACAATTAAATGAAAATTTCTATTCTAGATGCTTCTTGTGGTCTTGATTGGTTGACAATTGTGGGCTTGCTTGCTTGAGCTTTGAAGTGGGCTTGAGAGAGAAGTGAGTAAAGTTGAGGTCTAGGTGTCAATGTTAGTGCTACCGTTAGCCACACTAACGCTACAAGTGTGGCGTTAGTACTGAAGTTAGTGTGGCTAACGTCACACTTGCTACCAGTTGGTGTTTTTGGGGCTTAAAAGATGCCTCTGGTTTGTGCTCCAATTTCATGCCTACTATAGAGTATTATGTATCGTTGGAAAGCTCTGAATGTCAGCTTTCTAACGCAACTGGAATCACCTCAATTGGACCTTTGTAGCTCAAGTTATGCACCTTTAAAGTGGACATGGTCGCTGGCATCGTCGCTAGCGTTAATGAAAAACTTGAGTGCCAATAACGCTAGCGACCAGGGCTTCATTATTGCCAGTTTCTGAAGTTCAAACTTAGTGTCCACCCCATACTATTATATATTGTTGAAAAGCCCTGGATGTCTACTTTCCAATACCTTTAGAAGCGCATCATTTGGAGCTCTACAACTCGAGTTACACTTCTTGGAAGGTGAAGAGGTCAGTTGGCCTTAATACAGGTTGATGCCATGTTCATCACTGCACTTTCGGGGCAGGTTTTCTCCCTCAAATTTAGTGTCAACCATGTAGTACCATATATGCTTGGAAAGCTCTGGAATCTTACTTTCCAATGCCACTGGAATCACCTCATTTGGAGCTTTGTGGTTCAAGTTATGCGTGTTTAAAGAAGGCATGGTCAAGCTGCCAAGTGGGACTTTTTGCCCATGTTAACTTCCACGTTAACTAAGTTAACGTGGGAGTTAACGTGGCTCATTGTGGCTTGTGTGGGCTCCTTCCAACGTTAGTGATAATGTTGGGTGTCACTAACGTTGGCGATCACCTTTCTTCTTCACGTTAACTTCCACGTTAACTAAGTTAACGTGGGAGTTAACGTGGCTTCTTGGGGATAGTGTGGGTTTCTTCCAACGTTAGTGACAATGTTTGGTGTCACTAACGTTGTCGACAACCTTGTTTCTTCACGTTAGCTTCTACGTTAACTAGGTTAACGTGGGAGTTAACGTGGCTTCTTGTGACTTGGCCAACGTTAGTGATAAAGTTGAATGTCACTAACGTTGGCGTCCCCTTTTCTTCTTAACGTTAGAGGCCACGTTAACTAAGTTAATGTGGCAACTAACGTGGCCACTTATGAGCTTGGTCCAACGTTAGTGATAATGTTAAGTGTCGCTAACGTTGGCTCCATTTCCTTTCTTCAAAGTTAATGCCACTAACTTTTCTCACTAACGTTGGGGCTTTCCTTCCTTCCACGTTAGTGCCCACGTTAGTGTAACTAACGTAGCCACTAACATGGCTCTTCTCTTCTTCTTTTGGCCTGAAGTCAATCAAACAAAGTGCATCAAAGTCTTGCTCTTAATCATGGGATCATGCATCATCCAATTTATCATATAATTCATGCATAATTCTCATGAAATCATTCAAAATTCACAATGTTTGTTTGAATCATGGTATGATTGCATTTTCAACTAAATACTTGCTTATTTCCTAAGAAAATGCATGAAACTATCCTAAAAACAGTAAAGAAAAGGTCAGTGAAACTGGCCAAAATGCCCTGGCATCAATAGGCTAAACCATGACAATGCCACACCTCCTAATCATTCCATTCGGACATCTTTTGAACAAAAATGGTTCATCCCACAAAAACTTCTTGGCTTCATTGAGTAGTTTTTCACTTGTTTCTTGGAGAGTTCTTGAGTAATTTGCTATGTCAGCAAACCAAGGTGCTTGCTGGACTTGGAAAAGATGTTCATCAGGAAATTTTTCATTCACTTGCTCTGGCACATCTTGATTGGCCTCTTGTGGCACTCTGGACAAATGATCTGCCACTTGATTCTCACTCCCCTTCCTATGAGTCTGCTTCTCCAACAACTCCTTTCCCTCTTGATTCTCTTCTCAACCTCCAAAGTGTTCTCTCTGACTCAGAATCAAAAGATGTGGACTCACCTCTTCTTCCTCCTGGCATAAAACACACAGAACCAAAAACCAAAAACAATTAACTCTACTGCTAGAGTGAGGTGAGTGTTAGTTTAAACAAAATTCAAACAGTTAGTGTGCTTAACAGAAATAAAAGAAAAATAAAAAAAAGTGCTTAATCTAAATAATCACCTTACTTAATCATTGTCAATCTAAATCAAACCCCGACAACGTCGCCAAAAACTTGATGAGGGAAAAATGATTCTATACAAACTCACCGGCAAGTGTACCGGGTCGCATCAAGTAGTAATAACTCACAAGAGTGAGGTCGATCCCACAGAGATTGAAGGATTGAGCAATTTTAGTTGGATGATGAATTTAGTTAAGAAAATATTTGATGATTTGAGTGAATTGTAATCAACAGAAACTAAATTTCATGAGAGTAAAAGGGAGAGGGGAAATTGACAGAAAAGTAAAGTGCAGAAGAGATAAATTGCAGAAACTTAAAATGCATGAAAGTAAAAGAGCTGAAACTTAAGTTACAAGAAAAGTAAATTGCATAAACATAAAGTACAAAAAATATAAATTGCTGAATCTAAACTGCTGAGAAATGTAAATTGCTTGAAGAATAAAGGGAACTGGGTGCTGGGATTCAAACAAAGCTGAAAATCTAAAGTACAGTAAATCAGAGAATTAAGATGAAGAGAATTATAGAAAAGCTGAAACAGAAATAAAAATTTGCAGAAGAAACAAACAGCAAGAAGACTTAGCTCAATTATGAAAAATCTAAAAGAGAAGTTGAAGATCAAAGAAGAGCAATAAGACCAGGAAGTAGATCTAGATCTCAATTACTCCCTTGACCAAACAGAAAATGAAAATGAAAACAGCAAAGGAAATTCAGATCCAACTTTCAATTCTCATAACTATATAAAAGAAAAGAAAATATGACTTTCAGATCAAGAAATTCAATGGAGTTCTTCAATCTCAATCCAAAAATCCAAAACAGAAAATAGAAGTTTCGGAAGAAAGAAAATGGAAAACAGAAAGCTTAGATATAATCCCAATTTCCAAATTCCAAAATGAAAGCTAAAAGTGAAAAACTAACAATGAACTAAGGGTCCTTAGTTCGAAAAGTAAAAAAAAAGGTCCTCTCTAAATCAAATCTACTCCTATTTATACACTTTCTATTTTTGCTCTTCATGGTTTGGAGTGGGCTTTTCCAATTTGGCCTTAAATGGATGGACCAGGAGTGGCTTGGTTCAAGTGAGGTGGGGTGCATGGGTTGGCTCCCAGGGTAGTGCTCTGCTTGGTTGTGTGAGCATAGCGCTCATTTTCCCTTGGCCTAACATGCTTTTAGTGTAGCACTCACTAAGTGAGTGTTGTGCTCAATAATTGAGCGCTATGTCTTGTGTTAAGTGCATCCCCCTCTTCGAGCCTTGGTGAACTCTTCTTCCATGCTGCGCTTCCTTCATTTACTTGGTTGAGAGCTCGAAAATGCTCACTTCTTTTTAGCATAGTGCTCACTTCTTTTAGCGCTATTTGAGCGCCCCTTGCCCTCCTTGCTTTGATGCACGCCCAGCTCTCTTGGTTGATTCATGAAAGTGCTCACTTTAGTGAGCGTTGTGCTCACTTATTTGAGCGTTATTTGAGTGCTCCTTACCCCTCCTTGGTTTGACGCGCGACAATGCTCACTCTTGTGAGCGTAGCGCTTGAATTTCTTAGCGCTACCCTTTCTTGGCCTTGCTTCATTTCTTCTCCTGCAAGCAACCACACAAACATGTCAAAGTATCACTAAATTCACAAGGTTTCTAATTCATTCATAAAATCAACTAATTCTAGCTTAAACCCTATGATTTTGTGTCAAATAAATTATGGTTGATTGATTTAACATAATCATGAAAATCCACTCCAAATCACTTACTTATTGTGCAAGAAAGTGCATAAAACCTAATGAAACAAGTGAAAAATTCTTGAAAAGCTAGCATAAGATGACTTGTCATCATTCATGAATAACTAGCCGTGCCATATGTGAGTACACATAGTTTGGTGGGCACCAAACTTGTTTTACATCAAATAATTCATGTGAAATTTTGGCTTTTGTCATTGTTAGTTTATCCATTTCAGGGAACATCTTATTTTCCACTTTTCACAAAATGATGCAAGATGTGGTTTATCTTTCCATGAATTTGAGTTTTAGAGTAACTATGACTTTCTTGAAACTTATAGCACATGTAGAACACCAAACTTAATTTTTGGCTATATACTTCAATAAAATGAATGAGTATATATCCTAAGATGGTTATATGATCACCATGTTTGGAAAGCCATTTTAAAGTGCCTTGAGGCACACCAAACTTAGGAATCAAACATATGCTTTAAAATAATGTATGCAGCCATCAAGCCTACCCATGAAAGCTCAAATTCATGTTAGAAAAACCATTAATTATTGATATTAAAATAAAAGAGTGCTCTTTTAGTGTCACTAGCTTGACATGAGTTCTTGTTAGGGTGGATGATGATTATAATGCCTCAACTTGTCTCCTCTTACTGTGAGCCTTTTTCCTGTATTTTGATGAACAATTTCTACATGCTCCATTAAGAGTATTTTGCTCACAGTATAATAATCATCATATCGTGGAGATGTGTCCTACTGTTGGTAGATTAGCCTCACTTTATTTCCCTCTGAGAACCCTTCAGTTGGAATTTTCTTGTTCTTCCACCATGTCAGGGCCTTTTTCTTGTTCTCCTTTCCTTTCCTTGGTGATCCTCCATTCTTGGCAGCAGATTTTATGTCAAGGGCCTTCTTCTTAGTGAGCAAACTTGTAACCTCTTCCTCAGCTTTCTTGTCCTCATAGCCCTTTTGTTTTTCTTCAATGTTTTCCTTCTATACTAAGGGTAAGCTGATGAATGATTCCTTGGACTTTTTCTACCAGTTTAAGTTTTCCTCCTCAATTCTCATGTAGCCTCTCTTTTCAGCCAGAGGTTGCATCTCCTTGAAGACATGTAAGGTGGTCTGCTCATCATGTACCCTCAAGGTCATTTCTCCTTTCTCCACATCAATAATGGCTCTTGCTGTGGCTAAGAAATGTCTTCCTAATATGATAGAATCACTTCCCTCTTTATCTAGATCCAGGATTACGAAATCCGCTGGAAATATGAACTTACCCACCTTGACTAAAAGATTTTCAACCACTCCATTGGGGATTACCATTGATCTATCAGCAAGTTGCAAGGACATCCTTGTGGGTTTAACTTCTTCTATAGACAACCTTCTTATCATAGATAAAGGCATCAGATTAATACTTGATCCTAGATCACATAATGCCTTATCAATGGACATGTTACCAATAGTGCAAGGCAAAAAGAAGCTCCCCGGATCTTTAAGTTTTGGTGGGAGACCTTTTTGAATTACTGCACTGTACTCTTGGGTCAAGTCCATTGTCTCCTTTTCATTCCAGCTTCTCTTCTTGTTACTGAGCTCCTTAAGGAATTTTGCATATAGAGACATCTGCTCCAATGCTTCAGCAAGTGGGGTATTGATTTCTAACTTCTTATAGACCTCCAGAAACTTAGGAAATTGTTGATCTTTGAGCTCCCTTTGCAACCTTTGAGGATATGGCAGAGGAGGGATGTAAGGTTTCACTACCTTTCCCCTGCTCTTGTGGATGCTCTTCCATGACTTGCTTTCCCTTCATTGATGCTTGTGGCTCTTCTTCCTTCTTCTTGGGACTTTCCTTGTCATGCTTGTCCTCCTCTACTTGCTTCTGGCCAGCACTTTTGTCATTCTCCAAAGTCCTTCCACTCCTTAATTGGATTACTTTGCATTCTTCTTTGGGGTTTGGAATGGTATCACTTGGGAAGGCATTGGTTGGTCTCTCAGCTACTATTTGCTTGGACAATTGTCCAATTTGTCTTTCCAAGTTCCTCAGTGAAGCTTCATGGTTCTTGTTAGCCAAATTTTGGTGCTTGATCATTTTTTCCATCATCATCTCCAAATTGGAGATTCTTTGAGATTCTTGGGGTGGTTGTAGTTGAGTGTGGGATGTTGAGGGTAGATGGAAGTTATTTTGGTTAGCTGAGGGGTTATTGGGTGGATAGAAATTGGATGTAAGGTGGTTATTTTATGGTTTTCTGTATGAATTTTGGTTAGTATTTTGATGGGTTTGATGGTTTGTGTTTCTAGAGTTATTTTGGTTTGAGTTTCTCTGCCAAGAATGCTGGTTTTAGTTCTCTCCCCATTTCAAATTGGGGTGGTTCCTCCAAGATGAGTTGTAGGTGTCTCCATGGAAATTATTTGATCCAGCTCCTTAAGTGTGCATGTATTACACTTGTTCTGGCTGTTGCTCCTCATAGCTCTCTTCTTGTTGTTTCCACACCACTGAGTCATCCCAATTGGTGATGCTCTCTTTTGAGAATGTCTCTAACCAATGTGTGGCTTTATCTCTCAATGAAAATGGGAATAATAAGAGCTTGTAGATGTTAGGGTGGACTCCATTGGTTTTAACAGTGTCACAAATCTATTGGATCTTCAGCAGCACTTCCTCCATACTGACAATTATTCTGGACCAGGGTGATCAATTGAGGTTTGAATTCGAAGTTATTTGCATGGACATTGGGGGTTAAGATACTGCTCCCACAATTCCTTGGGTTGGGGATTGTGTAGGAAGCTAAAACTCTTTTCTGAGGTTGGCCATTATTGTTAGCCACATCCTCATATGGATTAGGGATGTTACTCTTCTTCTGATTCTTCTCCAACAACTCCCTTCTCTCTTGCTTCTCTTCTCAATCTCTAAAATGTTCTCTCTGGTTCAAAATCAAAAGAGGTAGATTCACCTCTTCTACCACCTGGCATACAAACAAAATCAAACCAAAAACACAAAAGCAGGGTGGTGCACGAAAATTACACTCACACTATGTAATTCCGCACAACTAACCAGTAATCCCTGAATCCTACTCAAAATACCACAGACAAGGTTTAGACTTTTCGGATTCTCAAGAATGCTGCCAATGGATTCTAGCTTATACCACGAAGATTCTGATTAAGGAATCCAAGAGATACTCATTCAATCGAAGGTAGAACGGAGGTTGTTGTCAAGCACGCGTTCATAGATTATGAATAGTGATGAGTGTCACGGATCATCACATTCATCATATTGAAGTGCGAATGAACATTTTAGATAAAAACAAGCGTGTTTGAATAGAAAACAGAAATAATTGCATTAATTCATCGAGATGCTGCAGAGCTCCTCACCTCTAACAATGGAGTTTAGAGACTCATGCCGTCAAAGAGTACAAAGTTCAGATCTAAAAATGTCATGAGATACAAAATAAATCTCTAAAAGTTCTTTAAATACTAAACTAGTAACCTAGGTTTACAGAAAATGAGTAAACTAAGATAGATAGTGTAGAAATCCACTTCTGGGGCACACTTGGTGTGTGCTGGGGCTGAGACTTGAGCTTTTCACGTGCCTGGGCTGTTTCTGGTGTTAAACAACAGGTTGTAACCTGTATTGAGCATTGAACTCCAACTGGTAACCTGTTTCTGGCGTTTAACGCCAGAATGGAACATAAAACTGGCGTTAAATGCTAGTTTACGTCATTTATCTTTGAGAAAAGTATGGACTATTATATGTTGCTAGAAATTCCGGGCAATCGGAAAGTAAAGAAATGGTTAATATATTCAAGATAATTATGTATTTACAAAATACTGTCTCAATTCATCCTATTTCATCAGATCCGGGATGTGATATGGTTCCGAAGGATGAACTGGACAGTTCCAATAAGATTTCATTCTTGAACAAAAATCCGATAGACTTATTTGAGGGAGGGTCCCATTGGCGTGCATCCAGTAGGAATTGAACCTACGAATTCCCCTGGATATCTACTTTCCAACCCAATTAAGAGCGCGCCAATTGGACTTCTATAGCTCCAAAAAATCCATTCCGAGTGTAGAGAGGTCAGAATCCAACAACATCAGCAGTCCTTTTTCAGCCTGAATCAGATTTTTTCTCAGATCCCTCAATTTCAGCGAGAAAATACCTAAAATCACAGAAAAATACACAAACTCGTAATAAAGTCTAGAAATATGAATTTTGCCTAAAAACTAATAAAAATATACTAAAAACTAACTAAAACATACTAAAAACTACATGAAATTACCCCCAAAAGCGTATAAAATATCTGCTCATCACAGGGCACTCTATTGCTAGAGTGGGGTTATGGTTAATAGGAACAAAAATTCAAACAGTTAGTGTGCTTAACAAAAACAAAACAAAATGCTTAATCTAGATTATCACCTTACTTAATCATTGTTAATCTAAATCAATCCCCAGCAATGGTGCCAAAAACTTGATGAGGGAAAAATGATTCCACACAAACTCACCGGCAAGTATACCGGGTTGCATCAAGTAGTAAAACTCACAAAAGTGAGGTCGATCCCACGAGGATTGATTGGATTAAGCAACTTTAGTTGGGTGATAAATTTAGTTAAGCTAATAAGTAATAATTTGAGTGATTTGTGATTGACCGAAAGTAAAGTGCAAGAAATTTGAATACTGGAATTAAAATAGCAAAAACTTAAATGGCAAGTAAGGTAAATTTCTGAAACTTAAATTACAAGAAAGTAAAAGAACTGAATCTTAAATTGCAAGTAATGTAAATAGCTGAATCGTAAAGTGCAGGAAATTCAAATGTTAGAACTTAACTTGCAAGGGAAATTAAATTGCATGAAAATTAAAAGGAATTGGGTAGTGGGATTTACAACAGAACTAAACAATTGTAAATTGGAGCAAGTGCAGAAAATTCACAGCGAAAGAAATTCAAAGAAAATGAATCATCAGGGATTGGAGATACTATAATCCTTCATGAATTAATTGAGTCTCAACTCCTTTCTCAATCATATGCATAGATCTATGGCGGATTGAAATTGATTGGATCCCAATTCCTTGGCAATCCAATCTCTCTAATCACAATCAATCTTGCCAATTTCTTGATGTAATTGTCATAAGAAGAGTTAGAGAACATTTTTCTCATCCATAAGTCACACTAACTCTCAAGATCTCAGATCCTCCCGAATGGTGTTGATCAAGAGAGTAGTGAAGGATAGAGCTTCTAATTTATACACTTTCTAATTTGGTCATCCAAGTACTTGGAGTGGGCTTATTGGCCTTTGATGAAACAGATCAGAATGGGTCCTCTGTTGGTATGGTTGGAAGCTTGCTTCAGGAGAACGTAGTGATCTCAAAGTGAACACTGCATTCATTCACCAATGCGTGCGCATCCAATGTGCATGCGCGTCCCTTGCGTTGTTGCACCATCGACGCGTACGTGTACTGCATGCGTGCGCGTCGATATGATCCTCAGCTTCAACCATGCTTGCGCGTACCATGTGTGCGTGCGCGTCCCTTGGTAGCATTCATTGAATGAACGCTACGTTCACACCATGAACGCTCCTCACGCGTTCGCGTCCTGTGCGCGTGCGCATGGATGGTAAAATATCACTTCTGCGTTCTAGCATCATGTGCGCGTTCGCGCCAACCTCCACTTTTGTCAAATCGACGCGTGTGCGTCATGCACGCGTGCGCGTCGGTGACCAATTTCAAATTCCAATTCTGAAAGTATCGCAGGCGTTTATTCAGAGTGAACGTTGCGTTCTTGGCTTGAGAATGCTGATCCTCCATCCACGCGTGCGCGCCATGCACGCGCATGCGTCACTTGTGAGCGTAGTGGTGCACGAAATTGCAATCACACTTTTGTAATTCCGCACAACTAACCAGCAAGTGCACTGGGTCGTCCAAGTAATACCTTACGTGAGTAAGGGTCAATCCCACAGAGATTGTCGGCTTGAAGCAAGCTATGGTTATCTTGTAACTCTTAGTCATGATATCAATAATTCTCAGGTTTAATTGTGATGAGTAAAAGAACATGAAATAAATACTTGTTTTGCAGTAATGGAGAACAGGCTGAGGTTTTGGAGATGCTCTATCTTCTGAATCTCTGCTTTCCTACTATCTTCTTCTTCAAGCACGCAAGGCTCCTTCCATGGCAAGCTGTATGTAGGGTTTTACCGTTGTCAATGGCTACCTCCCATCCTCTCAGTGAAAATGTTCAACGCGCTCTGTCATAGCACGGCTATTCATCTGTCGGTTCTCAATCAGGTCGGATTAGAATCTAGTGATTCTTTTGCGTCTGTCACTAACGCCCAGCCTTTAGGAGTTTGAAGCTCGTCACAGTCATTCAATCCTTGAATCCTACTCAGAATACCACAGACAAGGTTTAGACCTTCCGGATTCTCTTGAATGCCGCCATCAATTCTAGCTTATACCACGAAGATTCTGATTAAGGAATCCAAGAGATATCTACTCAATCTAAGTTAGAACGGAGGTGGTTGTCAGGCACACGTTCATAGGTGAGAATGATGATGAGTGTCACGGATCATCACATTAATCAGGTTTAGGAACAAGTGATATCTTAGAATAGAAGCAAGCATGATTGAATGAAAAATAGTAGTAATTGCATTAATCCATCAAGACACAGCAGAGCTCCTCACCCCCAACCATGGGGTTTAGAGACTCATGCCGTAGAAGATACAAGAAGAAACGTGTAAAGTGTCATGAGGTAGAGATACAATGTCAAAAGGTCCTATTAATAGTGAACTAGTAACCTAGGATATACAGAAATGAGTAAATGACGTAAAAATCCACGTCCGGGGTCCACTTGGTGTGTGCTTGGGCTGAGCATTGAAGCTTTTATGTGTAGAGACTTTTTCTGGAGTTAAACGCCAGCTTTTATGCCAGTTTGGGCGTTTAACTCCAATTTTTGTGCCAGTTCCGGCGTTAAACGCCGGGAATTCTGAAGCTGATTTGCAACGCCGGTTTGGGCCATCAAATCTCGAGAAAAGTATGAACTATTATACATTGCTAGAAAGCCCAGGATGTCTACTTTCCAACGCAATTGAGAGCGCGCCAATTGGGCTTCTGTAGCTCCAAAAAATTCACTTCGAGTTCAGGGAGGTCAGAATCCAACAGCATCTGCAGTCCTTTTCAGCCTCTAAATCAGATTTTTGCTCAGGTCCCTCAATTTCGCCAGAAAATACCTTAAATCACAGAAAAACACACAAACTCATAGTAAAGCCCAGAAAAGTAAATTTTAACTAAAAACTAATAAAAATATAATAAAAACTAACTAAAATATACTAAAAACATACTAAAAACAATGCCAAAAAGCGTATAAATTATTCGCTCATCACAACACCAAACTTAAATTGTTGCTTGTCCCCAAGTAACTGAAAATCAAATAGAATAAAAAGAAGAGAATATACTATAGACTCCAAAATATCAAAGAAACTTAGCTTCAATTAGATGAGCGGAACTAGTAGCTTTTTGCTTCTGAACAGTTTTGGCATCTCACTTTATCCTTTGAAGTTTAGAATGATTGGCATCTATAGGAACTTAGAATTCAGATAGTGTTTATTGATTCTCCTAGTTAAGTATGATGATTCTTGAACATAGCTACTTTATGAGTCTTGGTTGTGGCCCAAAGCACTCTGTCTTCCAGTATTACCACCGGATACATATATGCCACAGACACATAACTGGGTGAACCTTTTCAGGTTGTGACTTAGCTTTGCTAGAGTCCCCAATTAGAGGTGTCCAGGGTTCTTAAGCACACTCTTTTTGCCTTGGATCACTTTTAAAAAATATTTTTTTTTTGCTTCAAGAATCAAAATTGATGATTTTTCATATCCTCAATAACATTTCTCCTTTTCCATTATTCTTTCAAGAGCCAACAAGTTTAACATTCTTTACTCAACAAATTCAAAAGACATATGCTCTGTTCAAGCATTCATTCAGAAAACAAAAAGTATTGTCACCACATCAAACTAATTCAACTAGTTTCAGAGATGAATTCGAAATCTTGTACTTCTTGTTCTTTTGTGATTGAATCATTTTTTCATTTAAGAGAGGTGATGGATTCATAGGACATTCATAGCTTTAAGACATGAACCTTAAATTTTATTAATCATGAAATAAGAACAAGACTCAAGATAATTATAAAAGAAGACTAATAATAATAGAAAATAGAAAATTAAAAACGAAAATTTAAATGACTCTAAAATTGATTCCTAATGATAGAGGTTATCACAGAGTTAGGACTCAACAACCTTGATTTTGAGAAGTGGATGCTCCCTCAACTTGTGGGGTGTTTGATCCTTTAAGGGAGAGCTTCTGGCGCTTCAGCTCCTGTAGCTCACGCCCCTGCTTCTCTTGTTCCTTCAGCAATTTGCAGAGCATGCAGTTTTGATTCTGCTGTTCTTCCTTAATTTGTTCCATAGCTTCTTACAGCTTAGCAACAGATGCTTCTAGGCGAGTCTAGTAGTCAATTTCAGGAAGTTCAGGGAGGAACTCATGCGCCCTCCTTTTGATAGAGTTATCTTGCATTTGCCCTTCCATTGACTTCTTGGTGATTGGGTGTTCAATTGGAATGAATTCATCTACTCCCATCCTCATCCCAGCATCTTTACATAGCAAAGAGATTAAGCTTGG
Source organism: Arachis stenosperma (assembly GCF_014773155.1). Classification (NCBI taxonomy): domain Eukaryota; kingdom Viridiplantae; phylum Streptophyta; class Magnoliopsida; order Fabales; family Fabaceae; genus Arachis; species Arachis stenosperma. Next base: position 88,329,602 of record NC_080380.1, read on the forward strand.
GTAAGCCAGTTTGGCTTCAGTGGAGTTCTTGTTTGCAATTGTGTAAATCTCACAAGCAATCAGATGATGAATCTCCACTTCTTTTTCTAGCATAATGCAATGAATCATCGCTGCTCTTTTGATAGTGACCTCAGAACGGTTACTAGTGGGCAAAATAGAACGCCCAATGAAGTCTAACCAACCTCTTGCAATTGGTTTGAGATTCCCCCACTTGAGTTGGTTTGGGACACCTTTTGAATTAGTCATCCACTTGGTTCCAGGGAGGCATATGTCCTCTAGAACTTGATCCAACCCTTTATCTACTCTCACCATTCTCTTATTAAAGGATTCAGGATCATCCTGTAGTTGAGGCAATTTGAAGACCTCTCTTATTTTGTCCAGATGGAAGTAAATAATTCTACCTCTGACCATGGTTCTGTAGGTATGAAAAGCAGTTCCAGTCATTCTCTGCTTATCTGTCAGCCACAGATTTGAGTAGAATTCCTGAACCATGTTTCTTCCAACCTTTGTCTCAGGGTTGGTTAGAACTTCCCATCCTCTGTTTCGAATTTGCTCTTGGATCTCCGGATATTCATCTTCTTTTAGATCAAATTTAACTTCCGGGATCACTGACCTTAGACCCATTATTTTGTGGAAATGGTCTACATGTTCTTTGGTTAAGAACCTCTCTTGACTCCAAAGATCCTTTGGAGCATTCTCTTTCTTGCCTCTTGAATTGGTTTGTTTTCCTTTGGGAGCGGTTTGTTTTCCTTTGGGAGCCATGATCTTGATGAGCCTTAGCTTAGTGATCATGAAAAAACACACCAAACTTAGAGGTTTGCTTGTCCTCAAGCAAAAGAAAGGAAAGAGGAAAGAGAGGAGGATAGCAAATTCGAATGGTGGAGAAAGGGGGATGGCCGAACGTATATTTATAAGGGAGGGGGAGAGATTTCGAAAATTTTGAGGGAGATTTGAGAAGATATGGAAAAAATTTGAGAAGATATTCGAGTTTTTGAAGAAGATTTGGAAAGGATTTGAAAGAGATTTGAAGAATGATTTTAATTTTTTTTGAAAATTGAAGGTGAATGATGAAAGTTTGAAATGTGTTTATGCAGAAAATTATGGATCAAAACAAGAAAGTTTGAAAAAATTTGAAGTGGAAAGCGAAATCTCTGTCCCCCACCCATCTGGCGTTAAATGCCCAGAATGGTATCCATTCTGGCGTTTAATGCCCAAATGTTGGCCATTATGGGCGTTTAACGCCCAGCCAGGTACCCTGGCTGGCGTTAAATGCCAGAAACCCCTTCATCACTGGGCGTTTTGCTAAACGCCCAGGATGCTGCACACCTGGCGTTAAACGCCCAGAATGGTGCCCATTCTGGCATTTAACGCCCAAAATGGTACCTTTAGTGGCGTTAAACGCCCAGAATGGTATCCTGGCTCAAAGACTCTGGATGACAACTTCTTGTCATGCCACTTCTTTGCCTTTTCCTTATAAATTTTTGCATTTTCAAAGGCACTGAGTCTAAATTCATCTAGCTCATTTAGCTGGAGTAATCTTTTTTCACCAGCTAACTTAGCATCCAGGTTTAGGAATCTGGTTGCCCAGTAGGCTTTATGTTCCAGTTCCACGGGCAGATGACAGGCCTTGCCATACACAATTTGGTATGGAGAGGTTCCTATAGGAGTGTTGAATGTTGTTCTGTATGCCCACAGAGCATCATCCAAGCTCTTTGCCCAATCCTTTCTACGGACAATCACAGTCCATTCTAGGATTCTTTTTAGCTCTCTGTTAGAGACTTCAGCTTGCCCATTTGTCTGTGGATGATACGGAGTTGCTACTTTGTGGCTAATTCCATATCGGACCATAGCAGAGTACAGCTGTTTATTGCAAAAATGAGTGCCCCCATCACTGATTAGTACTCTAGGAACACCAAATCTGCTGAATATGTGTTTCTGGAGGAATTTCAGCACGGTCTTAGTATCATTATTGGGTGTGGCAATTGCTTCTACCCATTTAGATACATAGTCTACTGCCACCAGAATATAAGTGTTTGAGTATGATGGTGGGAACGGACCCATGAAGTCAATACCCCATACATCAAACAATTCAATCTCTAAAATCCCTTGTTGAGGCATGGCATAACCATGAGGCAAGTTACCAACTCTTTGGCAACTGTCACAATTACGCACAAACTCTCGGGCATCCCTATAGAGAGTAGGCCAGTAGAAGCCGCATTGGAGGACTTTAGTGGCTGTTCGCTCACTTCCGAAATGTCTCCCATACTATGATCCATGGCAATGCCATAGGATCCTTTGTGCTTCCTCTCTAGGTACACATCTGCGGATCATTCCGTCTGCACAACTCTTAAAGAGATATGGCTCATCCCATAGGTAGTACTTGGCATCTGAAATTAATTTTTTTCTTTACACCCTGCTGTACTCCTGGGGTATGAACCTCACAGCTTTATAGTTTGCAATATCTGCAAACCATGGTTCTTCCTGAATGGCAAAGAGTTGCTCATCTGGAAAGGTCTCAGAGATCTCAGTAGAGGGGAGGGACGCCCCAGCTACTGGTTCTATCCGGGACAAGTGATCAGCTACCTAGTTCTCTGTCCCTTTTCTATCTCTTATTTCTATATCAAACTCTTGCAGAAGCAACACCCATCTTATGAGCCTGGGTTTCGAATCCTGCTTTGTGAGTAAATACTTAAGAGCAGCATGGTCAGTGTACACAATTACTTTTGATCCTACTAAATAGGATCTAAACTTGTCAATGGCATAGACCACTGCAAGTAACTCTTTTTCTGTGGTTGTGTAATTCTTCTGTGCATCATTTAGAACACGACTGGCATAATAAATGACGTGCAGAAGCTTGTTATGCCTCTGTCCCAATACTGCACCAATGGCATGGTCACTCGCATCACACATTAGTTCGAATGGCAATGTCCAGTCCAGTCTGGTGCAGAAATGACTGGTGCTGTGACCAGCTTGGCTTTCAAGGTCTCAAACGCCTGCAGACACTGTGTGTCAAACACAAATAGTGTGTCAGCAGCTAGCAGGTTGCTTAGAGATTTTGTAATTTTTGAAAAATCCTTTATAAACCTTCTGTAGAATCCTGCATGCCCCAGAAAGCTTCTGATTGCCTTAACATTGGCAGGTGGTGGTAATTTTTCAATTACCTCTACCTTTGCTTTATCCACCTCTATTCCCTTGCTTGAAATTTTGTGTCCAAGGACAATTCCTTCAGTCACCATAAAGTGACATTTCTCCCAATTTAAGACCAGGTTAGTCTCTTGGTACCTTTTTAGGACAAGTGCTAGATGGTTAAGACAGGAGCTGAATGAGTCTCCATATACTGAGAAGTCATCCATGAAGACTTCCAGGAACTTCTCCACCATATCAGAGAAGATAGATAGCATGCATCTCTGAAAAGTTGCAGGTGTATTACACAGACCAAAAGGTATTTTTCTGTAGGCAAACACGCCAGAAGGGCAAGTTAATGCTGTTTTCTCTTGGTCCTGAGGATCTACTGCAATTTGGTTGTAACCTGAATAGCCATCAAAAAAGCAGTAATAATCATGACCAGCTAGTCTTTCTAGCATTTGGTCTATGAATGGTAAAGGAAAATGATCCTTTCTGGTGGCTGTATTGAGCCTTCTGTAGTCAATACACATACGCCACCCTGTAACTGTTCTTGTAGGAACCAGTTCATTCTTTTCATTATGAACCACTGTCATGCCTCCCTTCTTGGGGACAACTTGGACAGGACTCACCCAGGGGCTATCAGAAATAGGATAAATAATCCCAGCCTCTAGTAATTTAGTGACCTCTTTCTGCACCACCTCCTTCATGGCTGGATTTAGCCGCCTTTGTGGTTGAACCACTGGTTTGGCATTATCCTCCAATAGGATCTTGTGCATGCATCTTGCTGGGCTAATACCCTTAAGATCACTTATGGACCATCCAACAGCTGTCTTGTGTGTCCTTAGCACTTGAATTAGTGCTCTCTCTTCCTGTGAATTTAAAGCAGAGCTTATGATCACTGGAAAAGTGTCACCCTCTCCCAGAAATGCATACTTCAGGGATGGTGGTAGTGGTTTGAGATAGGTTTGGGAGGCTTATCCTCTTCCTGAGGAATTTTCAAAAATTCTTTTATTTCCTTTGGTTCTTCCTGATCAGGCTGAACATCCTTGAAGATATCCTCTAGCTCTGATTCTAGACTTTCTGTCATATTGATCTCTTCCACCAAAGAGTCAATAATGTCAGCGCTCATGCAGTCATTTGATGTGTCTGGATGCTGCATAGCTTTGACAGCATTCAACTTGAACTCATCCTCATTGACTCTCAGGGTTACTTCCCCTTTTTGTACATCAATAAGAGTTCGTCCAGTTGCTAGGAAGGGTCTTCCTAGGATGAGAGTTGCACTCTTGTGCTCCTCTATTTCCAGCACTACAAAGTCAGTTGGAAAGGCGAATGGCCCAACCTTGACAATCATGTCCTCAATTATGCCTGATGGATATTTAATGGAGCCATCAGCAAGTTGGAGACATATCCGGGTCGGTTTGACTTCTTCAGTCAACCCAAGCTTTCTGATAGTGGATGCAGGTATTAGATTGATACTTGCTCTAAGGTCACATAGGGCTGTCTTGGTGCAAGCACCTTCTAATGTGCATGGTATCATAAAGCTTCCTGGATCTTGAAGCTTTTCTGGTAAGCTTTTCAGAATGACTGCACTGCATTCTTCAGTGAGAAACACTTTTTCAGTCTCTTTCCAATCCTTCTTATGACTTAAGATCTCTTTCATGAACTTGGCATAAGAAGGTATTTGCTCAAGTGCCTCTGCAAACGGAATCTTTATTTCAAGAGTCCTTAGATAGTCTGCAAAGCGGGCAAATTATTTATCCTGTTTCGCTTGGCGGAGTTTCTGAGGATAAGGCATCTTGGCTTTATATTCTTCAACCTTAGTTGCTGCAGGTTTGTTCCCTACAGAGGTGGTTGGAGAAGCCTTTTTAGAGGGGTTACTATCAGCACTCTCAGGTGTATGATTCCTCAGTGGCGTTTGAGCGCCAGGACTGGGTGAGAAATGGGCGTTTAACGCTAACTTTTCCCCCTTTTCTGGCGTTTGAACGCCAGAACTGGGCAAGGAATGGGCGTTTAACGCCAGCTTTTTCCCCTTTTCTGGCGTTTCAACGCCAGGAGTATTCCTCTCTGGGCTCTTACTGTCCTCAGAGGGATTTTGGGCAGTGGTTTGGTTATCCTCTGTCAATTGTTCCTTTCTTGGCTTTTTGCTACTTTGAGCAGTGTTATTCAATGTCTTCTCACTCCTCAGTTGAACTGCTTGGCATTCTTCTGTTATTTGTTTAGATAGCTGTTGTTTTGTCTGATTCAACTGTGATTCTATATTCTTGTTAGCAATTTTGGTTTTTTGGAGCATCTCTTTAAATTCTGCTAACTGTTTTGCCATCAGGTGTAATTGCTGATTAAGCTCAACAATCTGTTCTTGAGGATTAGGATCAGTAGCTACTGCCATAGCTTCTTCTTTTGTAGAGGACTCATTGCTAGAGTATAGATGTTGATTTCTAGCAATAGTATCTATAAGCTCTTGAGCCTCTTCAATTGTCTTCCTCATATGTATAGATCCACCGACTAAGTGGTCTAGAGACATTTGAGCTTTTTTTGTAAGCCCATAGTAGAAGATGTCTAACTGTACCCACTCTGAAAATATTTCAGAGGGGCATTTTCTTAGCATACCTCTTGTTCCGAGGGTTACCTGAAACGTGTAGCTCGGTCGTCTGGAGAGACCCGAGGTGGGGGGTCAGTGGCCCGAGCTTGATATGCAGAGCGGTTGGTGGTTGTACCTGCAATGACACTCCGATGCTTAAGTTAGCATGGGTCCAAGCAGATATGTGTAGAACGTGAATGAATGCCATACCTGGGTGCTCCAGTGTATTTATAGTAGTTGGCCGTGATCTTCCCTAGATAAGATATTCTTATCTTATCTTATCTTTTTGGGAGTTTTATCTCTATCTTTGTGGAACCGCCTTTTCTAGGCCTTTTTGGCCTTTAGGCTTTGGGCTGCGTTCCTTTTGATGGGCCTTCCTTGCTTTATTGTCCGAGGTCCGACCTTGAGGCGTGAGCCTTTAGGACGAGGTCAGACCTTTTATGGATTCTCCGAGTTGGAGGAGCCCGGTCAGGGTATGAACACCTCTGTACCTCTCCCAGACATTATAAAGGGATTCATTATCCTCTTGTTTAAAGCCTTGGATGTCCAGCCTTAGCTGTGTCATCCTTTTTGGAGGGTAAAATTGATTCAGGAATTTGTCTGTTAACTGTCTCCATGTTTTTATGCTTGCTGTGGGTTGGTTATTCAACCACCTCTTAGCTTGATCTTTTACAGCAAATGGAAACAGTAAAAATCTGTAGACATCCTGATCCACCTCTTTATCACGTACTGTGTCAGCAATTTGTAAGAATTGTGCCAGAAACTCAGTAGGTTCTTCCTGTAGAAGACCGGAATACTGGCAATTTTGCTGCACCATGATAATGAGTTGAGGATTTAGCTCAAAGCTGCTTGCTTTAATGGGAGGTATACAGATGCTACTCCCATATGCAGCTGTAATGGGGTTAGCATATGACCCCAGAGTCCTTCTAAACTGCTCAATTCCACTTAGGTCCATGATGGAGAAAGGGAGATGATGCGGATATTATTTTATTTTTATTTTTTTATTTTAATTAAATGTGACCGAAAATAATAAAATAGAATAAATGAAAAATAAAATAAAATTTCGAAAACTAAAAGAAATTAAAATCAACGCAAATTGAAAACTAAATTAATTAATTAATTAAAAAGATTTTGGAATTAGCAATTAAAAAGATATGATTGAAAATTATTTTGAAAAAGATATGATTGAGAAGATATGATTGCAAATAAAAAAAATGATTGAAAAGATATGATTGAAGAAATTAAAAAGATTTGATTTTTGAAAAAGATTTGAAAAGATCAATTTTTGAAATTAGAATGTTGACTTGACTAAAAAAAGATATGATTTTAAAAAAGATTTGATTTTTTGAAGTGAGGAAAGAGAAAAATAACAAAATGACACCAAACTTAAAATTTTTAGAAAATCAAACACAAATTTTCGAAAATTTAAAGGAAAATTTAAAGTAAAAGCAAGCAATTGACACCAAACTTAAAATATGAAACTAGACTCAAATAAAAGACTCTAAACCAACAAAATAAAATACTCCTAATCTAAGCAACAAGATAAACCGTCAGTTGTCCAAACTTGAACAATCCCCGGCAACAGCGCCAAAAACTTGGTGCACGAAATTGCAATCACACTTTTGCAATTCCGCACAACTAACCAGCAAGTGCACTGGGTCATCCAAGTAATACCTTACGTGAGTAAGGGTCGATCCCATGGAGATTGTCGGCTTGAAGCAAGCTATGGTTATCTTGTAACTCTTAGTCAGGATATCAATAATTCTCAGGTTTAATTGTGATGAGTAAAAGAACATGAAATAAATACTTGTTTTGCAGTAATAGAGAACAGGCTGAGGTTTTGGAGATGCTCTATCTTCTGAATCTCTGCTTTCCTACTGTCTTCTTCTTCAAGCACGCAAGGCTCCTTCCATGGCAAGTTGTATGTAGGGTTTCACCGTTGTCAATGGCTACCTCCCATCCTCTCAGCGAAAATGTTCAACGCGCTCTGTCACAGCACGGCTATTCATCTGTCGGTTCTCAATCAGGTCGGAATAGAATCCAGTGATTCTTTTGCGTCTGTCACTAACGCCCAGCCTTCAGGAGTTTGTAGCTCATCACAGTCATTCAATCCTTGAATCCTACTCAGAATACCACAGACAAGGTTTAGACCTTCCGGATTCTCTTGAATGCCGCCATCAATTCTAGCTTATACCACGAAGATTCTGATTAAGGAATCCAAGAGATATCTACTCAATCTAAGGTAGAATGGAGGTGGTTGTCAGGCACACGTTCATAGGTGAGAATGATGATGAGTGTCACGGATCATCACATTCATCAGGTTTAAGAACAAGTGATATCTTAGAATAGAAGCAAGCATGATTGAATGAAAAACAGTAGTAATTGCATTAATCCATCAAGACACAGCAGAGCTCCTCACCCCCAACCATGGGGTTTAGAGACTCATGCCGTAGAAGATACAAGAAGAAAACGTGTAAAGTGTCATGAGGTAGAGATACAATGTCAAAAGGTCCTATTAATAGAGAACTAGTAACCTAGGATATACAGAAATGAGTAAATGACGTAAAAATCCACGTCCGGGGTCCACTTGGTGTGTGCTTGGGCTGAGCATTGAAGCTTTTATGTGTAGAGACTTTTTCTGGAGTTAAACGCCAGCTTTTATGCCAGTTTGGGCTTTTAACTCCAATTTTTGTGCCAGTTCCGGCGTTAAACGCCGGGAATTCTGAAGCTGATTTACAACGCCGGTTTGGGCCATCAAATCTCGGGAAAAGTATGGACTATTATACATTGCTGGAAAGCCCAGGATGTCTACTTTTCAACGCAATTAAGAGCGCACCAATTGGGCTTCTGTAGCTCCAAAAAATCCACTTTGAGTGCAGGGAGGTAAGAATCCAACAGCATCTACAGTCATTTTCAGCCTCTGAATCAGATTTTTGCTCAGGTCCCTCAATTTCAGCCAGAAAATACCTGAAATCACAGAAAAACACACAAACTCATAGTAAAGCCCAGAAAAGTGAATTTTAACTAAAAACTAATAAAAAATATAATAAAAACTAACTAAAATATATTAAAAACATACTAAAAATAATGCCAAAAAGCGTATAAATTATCCGCTCATCACGTAGCGTTCGTCAAATAAATGCTGCGTTCGTCTGCACCTTGTGTTTCTCTGTTCTTAAATCTTCATATTTTCACCTGTCATCAACCAAACAAGCAATTAAAGTCTCACCAAAATCACAAGATTTTGCATCATTCATAATAATCATCTAAATTGTGCATAAATCCCATGATTTTCTATAAAATCAACCATGATTGATTGAGTCAAGATAAACATGAAATTCTACTCTAATCACTTACTTATTGGGCAAGAAAGTGCATAAAACCTAATAAAAGCAAGCAAAAATGCTAGTAAAACTAGCATAAGATGACTTTTCATCACTTCTCCATTACAGAGAGTGGCATGAGATTTATACTTGACCCTAGGTCACACAGAGCCCAAAGGTCATGGTGCCTATACTACAAAGAATTAGGAAGAATCCAAGATCCGGAAGCGTCTGAGGTAGCTTTTGCTATACCAAAACATTGAGTTCTTTGGTAAGCACTGGAGGTTCTTCCTCCAAAGGTTTTATACTAATTAATTTAGCATTCAACTTTATCAGAGCTCCTTGGTACCGGGCAACTTGCTCTTTCCTAGTGCCCTCATCCTCATCAGAGGATGAGTATTCATCAGAACTCATGCACTGCAGGAGTGCATGCAAGAAAACCTCTATGGTCTCTACATGAGCCTGGGCTTTCTTTAATTCTTAGATAGGAATTTCTTCAGTGGGTGTTGAACACTCAGTAGGTATGTCATTACTGGCGTTTAATGCCAGTTCTGGTGGTTCTTTGGGCGTTGAACACCCATCATGCATCCCTTCACTGGCATTCAACGCCAGTTCTTTGCCAAGTTGGGTGTTGAATGCCAGTAAGACCTTGCTTACTGGAGTTCAATGCCAGATTCCCTGCCAGTTTGGGCGTTGAACGCCCAGTGAAGGCTTCTTCACTAGCGTTCAATGCCAGCTTCTGCGCCAGCTTGGGCGTTAAACGCCGACTGAGGACTTTCTCACTGGCATTCAATGCCATCTCATTTTCTCCAGATTTGGCCTCATCCTCAGTGGTGACGGCCTTGTACTCTTTTCTTGGGTTTACTTCAGTGTTACTAGGAAAAGTGTCAGGAGGGGTCTCAGGGATTCTCTTGCTCAGTTGACCAACTTGTACCTCCAAATTTCTAATGGAGGATCTTTTTTCAATTATGAAACTATGAGTGGTCTTAGAGAGGTTGGAGACCATAGTGACTAAGTTAGAAAGGCTCTGCTTAGGGGTTTCCATGTGTCCTTGAGAAGATGGGAATGGTGGCTTGTTATTGAACCTAGACTCTTCCACCTTGATTATTATTGAAGCCCTTCTGAGGCTTCTATTGATCCTTCCATGAAAGGTTAGGATGATTCTTCTATGAGGGGTTGTAGATGTTTACATAGGGTTCTCCCATGTAATTCACCTCCTCCATCATAGGTTGGTCAGGATCATAAGCTTTTTCTTCAGAGGAAGCTTCTTGAGCGTTGCAAGCTGTAGCTTGTATTCCAATTAAATGCTGAGAGATTATATTGACCTACTCAGTCAAGATCTTATTCTGAGCCAATATGGCATTCAAAGTGTTAACTTCAAGAACTCCTTTCTTCTAAGCTACCCCATTATTCACAGGGTTTCTCTTAGAAGTGTACATGAATTGGTTGTTTGCAACCATCTCATTGAGTTCTCTTGCTTCTGCAGGCATTTTCTTCAAGTGGAGTGATTCACCTACAGAGTTGTCCAATGATATTTTGGACATCTCAGATAGACTATCATAGAAGATACATAGGATAGACCATTCTCCTGATCAGTTGCTTGTATCTTTTCTAAGCTTCATATAGGGATTCACCTTCTTTTTGTCTGAAAGTTTGAACTTCCACTCTGATTTTCCTCAATTTTTGAGGAGGAAAGAATTTGGCCAAGAAAGCATTGACCAATTTTTTCCAAGAGTCTAAGCTTTCTTTAGGTTGAAAATCCAAAGATATTTTAGCTCTGTCTCTAACAGCAAAGGGAAAGAGCATAAGTCTGTAGACCTCAGGATCCACTCCATTGGTCTTAACAGTGTCACAAATTTGCGAGAATTTCGACAGGAATTGGTGTGGATCTTCCAGTGGAAGTCCATAGAACTTACAATTTTGTTGCAGAAGAGACACTAACTGAGGGTTAAGCTCAAAGTTGTTAGCTCTAATGGAAGGTATGGAGATACTTCTTCCATAGAAATCAGAGGTAGGTATGGTGTAGTCACCAAGAACCTTTCTTGCATCTCCTCCATTATTAGCATTGTCTGCCATTTCTTTAGCTTCTTGTTCGAGAATTTCTGAGGTTTCATCCAGAGTGTTCTACTTTAACTTGTTGTAAATAGCTCCTTAGAGTTTTTTCAGGTTAAGGATCAGGTTTAAAGAGAGACGCTTTATCTTTGTTCTTGGTCATTGTTCATACCCTGGGTCGAGTAGTCCGATCCGGGATGTTCTACTGATGAGATGACCGCCCTCTTCAGGTTAGGACAATCCGACCTCTCCTCAAAGAGCTCGGCCAAATCACCAGGAAAAACCCAAAAAGGGCCCAAATGGAGGAACACGACCTAAATCCAAAGGCAGCCCAAGCTTATAGAGATAAGGGCGGTTCTCTTGAACACAAGATGACCTCACTCAAAGATAAGATAAGATAAAGATAAAGATAACTAACTTATCTTATCTAAGAAGGTCGCTCTACACCATTATAAATACACTGGAGCACCCAGGTATAACTCATACTCTGATTCTACCAAAAACCTGCTTAATACCCTTGCTAACTTAAGCATCGGAGTCCCTTGCAGGTACCACTACCCTCCGGTGATGAAGGATCAGCAACATTGTCGGTCCAACCAGTCGGACACGGTAGCTCTAGCCACCATGCACAAGCCGGATACGTCATCTCCGATCAGTACAAAAGATCTCATCCGAGATCGACCTACAGTTTCAGGTAACCCTCGGAACATTGGCACCGTTACCGGGGAACCTAAAAATCATCCCACCACCATGGCAGACGACCATGACAACGACCACGATTCGGATCTAGAAGATAGAACGCCGTACAAAAATGCAGATGCTACACCAAAAGATATCCCGCAACCTAACGGAGACAAGAATTCACCAAACCCGGGAGCCCTTGAGACGCTTCAAAATCGTTTAAAACAACTTGAGGATGAAGCCCAGCATCAGCGAGAAGCTGGGAAGGACCTACAAAGGGAGATAAGGCGATACCGGGAATCGGAGGACAAACTCCTAAAATTCGAAGCCGATCTCACAGCCAAAGCGACTCGATCCACTCACGAGGACAGCTCCCGCAAGGACCAAGATCCATTTACCAAGGAGATCATGAAGACCAAAATCCCAAAAGACTTTAAAATACCGGATATGGCTTTATACGATGGCATGGCAGATCCCAGCCATCACCTTAGTAATTTCAGGAGTCGAATGTACCTCACTGATGCCTCAGACGCAGTCCGCTGCAAAGCCTTCCCGACTACCTTAACAAAAATGGTGATTAAGTGGTTCGATAATCTACCCCCCAGGTCCATCTCAAGCTTCGACGACCTAGCCAAAAAGTTTCTAGCCAGATTCTCTATCCAGAAAGGCAAAACCAAGCACGCCCCAAGTGTATTAGGAATCAACCAAGAAGATCGAGAAAGTCTCCACAGCTACATGGAAAGATTCAACAAGGCATGTCTTGATATACAAAGTCTGCCCACAGAGCTGTCCAACCCGGGATGTTCTACAGACAAAGCGACCGAACTCTTCAGGTCAGGACGACTCGACCTCTTCTCAAAGAGCTCGGCCAAGTCACAGGAAAGCCCAATAAAGGGCCCAAACAAAGGGACACGTCCCGAATCCAAAGGCAGCCCAAGCCTGTAGAGATAAAGGCGGTTCCCTTGAAGATAAGATGACCTCACTCAAAGATAAAATAAGATAAGATAAGATAACTATCTTATCTCTAAAGAAGGTCACTCTACGCCATTATAAATACACTGGAGCACCCAGGTATAACTCATACTCTGATTCTACTCAATACCTGCTTAATATCCTTGCTAACTTAAGCATCGGAGTCCCTTGCAGGTACCCCCCACCCTCCGGGGACGAAGGAATCAACACCACCATCAAGTTCAACAAATCAGATACAATTGTTCCGACCAGCACAGAAGATCTCATCCGAGATCGACCTACAGTTTCAGGTAACCCTCAAAACATTGGCGCCGTTGCCGGGGAACCCTGAAGTCATCCTATCAGATCTAGAGGAAAAAATGCCACATAAAAATGCGAACACTACCCCAAAAGATACTTCCCAAAACAACAACAAGAAGAACTCCCCAAACGAGGGAGCCATGGATGCATTTCAAGACCGGTTGAAACAACTTGAGGAAGAAGCCCTACGCCAACGAGAGGCCAAGAAGGACCTACAAAGGGAAATAAGGCAACACCGGGAATTAGAGAATAAACTCCTAAAACTTGAGGTCGGTGTCAAGACGAAAGCCAGCCGATCCACTCCTGAAGGTAGCAACCGCAAGGAGCAAGATCCATTCACCAAGGAGATCATAAAGACGAAAATACAAAAGGACTTTAAACTCCCAGACATGACCTTATACGACGGCAATACAGATCCCAGCCATTATCTCAGCAACTTCAGAAGCAGAATGTATCTCACCGATACCTCAGATGCGGTTCGTTGCAAAGCCTTTCCAACTACTTTAACAAAAACAGCAATTAGATGGTTCAACAACCTCCTTCCTAGGTCCATCTCAAGCTTCGACGACATGGCTAAGAAATTTCTGGCCAGATTTTCCATCCAAAAGGACAAAGCTAAACATGCTCTGAGCTTACTGGAAATCAGGCAAGGAGAACGGGAAACCCTGCGTAACTACATGGAAAGATTCAACAAGACATGCATGGATATATAGAACCTGCCAACAGAAGCCGCTATCATGGGCCTCATTAATGGCTTGCGAGAAGGGCCCTTTAGTTAATTTATATCAAAGAAGTACCCCACATCTCTGAATGAGGTGCAGGAACGAGCGGAAAAATACATCAACATGGAGGAAAACTCCCGATTAGGAGAGACCTCGAAGGCCGGGTTCACCCCCCGGGATAAAGATAAAGATTCCAAAAAGAAGGAAGATCGACATGGAGAGAAAATCAAAAAATATAACAATTACACCCCTCTTTGGGTGTCTCTTGTGGATATATACAGAGAGGTTTGCAACATGGAAAAAATACCACCAGCTCGACCACTCAAAGGCAAAAAAGGAGGAGGAAACCGGGCTGAATATTGCAAATACCATCGGATCCGCGGATACTCCACCAATGAGTGTTTCGACTTAAAAAATGTCATAGAAAAGCTCATACGAGAAGGAAAGCTAGATCGATATCTGGCCACCCATGATGATAAACAAAGAAAAAGAAGAAGAGCAGAAGATGTCGAACCAACCGCGCGATCATCTTGAACGCCAGAAAGACATGTCCACATGATACATGGCAGATTTACCGGGGGGATCTCCAAATCATCTCGCAAAAGACATCTCAAAGACGTATATCATGTCGCAGGAAAGGAGGAAGCACCTGACATCCCGGCGATCACTTTTACCAAGGAAGACGCATCCGGCGTCGCATCAGGGCATGACGATCCCATGGTCATCACTATTATACTGGCAAACGCAAATCTTCACTGCACGTTGATAGACCAGGGGAGCTCCGCTGATATCTTATTCAAAACTACTTTCGACAAACTCGGCCTGGAAGAAAAAGAACTCAGAGCATATCCGGACAGCCTGTTCGGGCTAGGAGATACCCCAGTTCAACCGATGGGATACATCTCGCTCCACACAACTTTCGGAAAAGGAAGTCAGTCAAGAACACTCAAAATAGATTATATCATAGTCGACGTAAGTTCAGCCTATAATGCCCTACTAGGTATTAAATCAGCTCGTTGCAATAGTCTCGACTCCGCATCTATGCATGAAGTTTCCAACTGCAGGAGGAATAGCCACGATAAAGGCAGATCAGAAGATGGCACGCCGCTGTTACAACGAAAGTCTAAACCTCAGAGGCAGAGGAGAAGAATTCCACACAATTGAGCTCGGTGGAGTTCAGAGGCAGGAAGAGCACCGCCCACAACCTGAAGGAGAAATAGAGAAAATCCAAATCGGGGATACTCCGTACCAAATAACCAATATCGGCACACTCCTAAAAGGAGACATAAAAGAATCACTCATACAGTTTTTACGAGACAACGCCGACCTCTTTGCGTGGAAGGCCACAGACATGCCAGGCATAGATCCCAAATTAATGTGCCATAAGCTAGCAGTCTACCCAAGATCTCGGCCGGTATAACAAAGGCGTAGAAAGCTAGGACCAGAACGCTCTCAAGCTGTGGAAGAATAGGTACGAGCTCTACTGGAGGTAGGTTTCATAAGAGAAGTCAAATACCCGCTATGGCTTGCTAATGCCGTATTGGTAAAAAAGTCAAACGGAAAATGGAGAATGTGCACTGATTATACCGATCTCAACAAAGCCTGCCCGAAAGATCCTTATCCGCTCCCAAACATCGACGCTCTGGTAGATGCCTCTTCCGGATATAAATACCTCTCCTTCATAGATGCATACTCAGGATATAACCAAATCCCAATGTACCCACCCGACCAAGAAAAAACCTCATTCTTAACCCCAAAGGCAAATTACTGCTACATTGTTATGCCCTTCGGTCTTCAAAACGCGGGAGCCACTTACCAAAGATTAATGAACAAGGTTTTTTCGGATCACATCAGAAAAATCATGGAGGTCTACGTAGACGACATGTTAGTGAAGACGCAAAATGAAGAGATGCTATTATCCGATCTGACACAAATATTCAACACCATAAGACGACATGGCATGCGACTCAATCCCGTAAAATGTACCTTCGCAGTAGAAGCTGGTAAATTCTTGGGTTTTATGATCACACAGAGAGGAATCGAGGCAAACCCGGACAAGTGCAAGGCCGTACTCGACATGAAAAGTCCGACTTGTGTCAAAGAGGTACAACAACTCAACGGGAGGTTGGCAGCTTTGTCCAGATTCCTGGCCAGATCAGCAATAAGATCTCTCCCCTTCTACGCCACTCTAAGGAATGGAAAGGAGTTTGAATGGACGGCAGAATACGAGCAAGCCTTCCAAGACTTCAAAAGATTCCTAGGACGACCACTTATACTAAGTCGGCCACAGGAAGGAGAACCGCTCATATTGTACCTCGCAGTGGGAAATCAGGCAATAGCCTCAGCACTGGTCCGAGAAGACAACAACGGGCAACAACCCATATACTTTATCAACAAAGCATTACAAGGATCCGAGCTGAACTACCAGAAAATAGAAAAGTTCGCTTGTGCTCTCATAATAACATCTTGACGACTTCACCCATATTTTCAGTCTCACACCATTAAAGTTCGGACCAACTAGCCCATAAAAGGGATCTTACAGAAAACAGACTTGGTAGGCAGAATCTTGCAATGGGCAGTCGAGTTGTCCGAATTTGACCTTCAATACGAAGCTTGGACGACCGTCAAATCTCAATATCTGGCCGACTTCATTGCGGAATTTACAAACACACCGAAAATCCCCACAGAATGGAATCTATATGTGGATGGCTCCTAAAATAAAACGGGAAGAGGCGCGGGTGTAATAATTGAAAGTGACCAGGGAACCCAAATCGAAGTCTCCCTCAAATTCGGGTTCCCTGCCTCAAACAATCAAGCGGAATATGAGGCACTACTAGCTGATATGAAGCTGGCTAGGGAGGTTGAGCTCAAAAACTTATCATCTTCAGCGATTCACAGGTAGTTACTTCACAAATAGTAGGAAGCTACCAAGCCAAAGATCCCACTATGAAAAAGTACTTGGGCAAAACTAGGGAACAGCTTGGACAACTCGGAGAGTATGAGATTCGTCACATACCCCGAGAATAAAATGTCGGGGCCAATGCACTCTCAAAACTAGCCAGCACCAAACCAGGAGGCAACAATAGAAGCCTTATCCAAGAAATTCTACAGAATTCATCAATCTCAGAAGAAGAAAAAGTCCTAGCCATAACAGGTCGCGATCAGGGATGGATGACTCCCATAATTAATTACCTCAAAACAGAAGCCCTCCCTACAGATGAGAAAGAGGCAAAGAGGTTAAAACAGGAAGCACAATACTATACCATCATAAATAACACTCTATACAAAAGAGGGAATTCAATACCATTACTAAAATGCGTGCCGACTTCCAACACAAAAGATGTCCTAGAAGAAGTACACAGTGGCATTTGTGGGAATCACCTCGGAGTGCAGGCACTCGCCAAAAAAGTACTTCGGACAGGATTTTATTGGCCAACTCTACAAAAAAAAGCCACAGAATTTGTAAGGACATGTTCACCATGTCAAAAACATGCCAACTTTCACACCGCTCCACCAGAGGAACTCATCAGCGTAACCTCACCTTGGCCATTCGCAAAATGGGGACTCGATCTCCTCGGACCTTTTCCTCAAGGATCAGGACAAGTCAAATTCCTCATAGTAGGAATAGACTACTTCACAAAATAGATTGAGGCAGAACCCCTAGCCAACGCCACAGCTCAAAGAAGTCGGAAATTCCTATATAGAAATATCGTCACAAGGTTCGGAGTTCCATACTCCATCACCACACACAATGGTACCCAATTCACAGACGCAGGCTTCAGAAAACTAGCAGTCGACTTGAATATAAAACAACAATTTGCCTTTGTTGAGCACCCCCAAGCCAATGGACAAGCTGAAACTGCTAACAAAGTTATATTAGCAGGGTTAAAACGGAGATTACAGGACCGGAAAGCAAACTCTATCACAGAATCGGGTGCTACTAACTCGTAATTGCTCTCCTGATCCTCACTGCTACAGACACGATGATGCCTTCTAAGCGTCACACAAAATTCAGAATCGGCTAAAGAAACACACAGCAAGACAAGAGAGTCCAGCCAATCGGACATCCCTTCAAGAACCACAGGAGATGCCTCGATAATATTTTTTCGGGAAGACATGGCCAACAAGTCCTGCAAACAAGAAAAAGATTGGATTACTAAAAAAGGTAGAAACATCCCAGATCAAATTAAAACCACTCGGACAGCACAATCCAGTGCCAGTATAACAGATAAAAAGGAAAATTCCTCGACACAACCCAAGGTCCAGGGGCATCCTTTGGAGGCAATGATAGAGTAAGGTTTCAGAAAAATACTACAAAGACAAAAGTCTCTCCCAAGCAAACAACATCCCGAGGAGAAAAAGGCGAAAGTCAAGGAAAAGTCATCAAACAAAAACAAAATCATCAATGGAGCAAACAAAGTTATCAAAGGAGCAACCTTTTTTAAAACAGCAGTACAAAAACCAACGACAGACACACGAAACCCCAAAAAGAAGCCAAAACCAAGAAAATCACTCAAAGTATACATAAGGACGAAAGAAGACCAAGAAACAGGCGTCACAGCAGTAAACCAAGCACAAAAACAAGAAAAAGGTTCAAACTTTCCAACATACAAAATCAGAGCATCATCAAAAATAAAAAACAAAGCACCAGAAATAAACAGTGAAGAGAAAGCAAAGACCAACCTGGAAGAAAGAAGAAAAGCTTTGAAAGAAAAGGAGCAGCGAAGAATCGACCACGAAGCGGAAGCACCAAGCGAATGCCAAAACGTCACAGAAAGAAAACGAGAAATGCAGGACAGGAAACGGCGAGAAAGAAAGGAAGTTACAGGAAAAAGAAAACCGTCTCTTGGATACAAAATTTGAATAAAAGAAACCAAGAGAAAATGGGGCATTAAAAATAATTAATGAAGGCATTAAAACCCTCGCACATTCCCAAGGCTAGGACGCTAATACAAAAGCGCACGCTCTCAGAGGAAGCGAAACGATCCGCATTCAAAAAGGAACTCTACAAAGATAAAGTCGACAAAATTCTCGAGTTCGGCTCCACCCGAGAAGGTTCAAAGTCCTAAAAACTAAGCCTCTGCCTCCAAAAGAAGACCGAGCTCGAGCAGGGGCACTGTTCATACCCTGGGTTGAGCTGTCCGACCCGGGATGTTCTACAGACAAAGCGACTGACCTCTTCAGGTCAGGACGACCCGACCTCTTCTCAAAGAGCTCGGCCAAGTCACAGGAAAGCCCAATAAAGGGCCCAAACAGAGGAACACATCCCGAATCCAAGGGCAGCCCAAGCCTGTAGAGATAAAGGCGGTTCCCTTGAAGATAAGATGACCTCACTCAAAGATAAAATAAGATAAGATAAGATAACTATCTTATCTCTAAAGAAGGTCACTCTATGCCATTATAAATACACTGGAGCACCCAGGTATAACTCATACTCTGATTATACTCAATACCTGCTTAATACCCTTGCTAACTTAAGCATCGGAGTCCCTTGCAGGTACCCCCCACCCTCCGGAGACGAAGGAATCAGCACCACCAACAAGTCCAACAAATCGGATACAACCGTTCCGACCAGCATAGAAGATCTCATCCGAGATCGACCTACAGTTTCAGGTAACCCTCGGAACAAGACTCAAATCTAATGTTAGATAATAACTTGGAACAATATTATAAGGGTTAACCACCAAAAATGCTCCTGAATTATTCAAACGCGGACAGAAATGCATCCGAATTTTACTATCGACAAAAATACCTTTAAATAATTTAAAAACATAACAAAAATACCCAATAGTAAATATATATTTTAAAAAAATACTTTAGAGATTGAATTTTGATGTAATATTTTACAAGAATAATTAAAAAATGAGATATTATTATTCTTAAAATTTAATATTTTTTCTAAGTATATTTTTTTGTGATTTTTTAAAAGTATTATTAGTTGTTAACAAAAAAATTACAAAAAAATATATATACTCAACGAAAAATTACCAAATTTTAAGGATACTAATATCTCATTTTTTTAATCATGCTTGCAAAAATTTGTATCAAAATTCAATCTCTAATATATTTTTTGAGAAATACATATTTAATGTTAGATAATCTTACAAAAAAACTAATATTAAATATGTATTTCTCAAAAAATACATTAGAGATTGAATTTTGATGCAATTTTTTGCAAGCATAATTAGAAATAAGATATTATTATTCTTAAAATTTGGTGATTTTTTGTTAAGTATATATTTTTTTGTGATTTTTTAAAAGTATTATTGGTTGTTAACAAAAACAATTTTAAAAAAGTTATACACTTAACAAAAAATCACCAATTTTGTGTATAATAATATATTATTTTTATAATTATGCTTGTAAAAAATTGTATCAAAATTCAATTTCTAAGGTATTTTTTGAAAATATATATTTTCTGTTGGGTATTATTGCTGTGTTTTTAAATTATTTGTAAGTATTTTTATTAATAGTAAAATTCAGAAGCGTTTTTTGGTGATTAACCCATAATATAAATATATAGATTATTATTATTGTTATTTTCTCGGACAGCAAGAATATGTTGATGCCAAGATAACAAATATGAACATATTTTCCTTAAGAGGAATTCTCCACATACAACCGTTTTTTATACAAGTCATACAAGTCATTTATTTCTTCTTCTTTTTCTTTCTCTATGCCTTCTCTTTTTCTTCCCCTTCTTTTTCTTTTTCCGTGGCTCCTCCTCTTCTTCTTCTTCTTCTTCTTCATTTTTGAAGTGTTTCATCTTCATCGTTGTGTTTCTCCTCGTTATTCTTTTGATTTTGCAACATTATGTATTTTTTCTTCTTTGTTTGATTTTTTCTTCCCAAAAAGAATTATGAGAATATGAAATAAGAAAATGAAGAAGAAGAAGAAGCAGTAGAAGATGAAGAGGAGAAAGAGGAAGAGTTCTGAATTATGCATAAGGTGTACTTCAACAAATTTTGGGTGTATTTTTTAAATCCTTTGGGTGTATTTTTGTAATCCTTTGGGTGTATTTCTATAATCCTTTGGGTGAATTCATGTTTGGGTGTATTTCTGTAATCGGTTGGGTGTATTTCTGAAGTTCTATTATCTTCAAAACGATTTCAAAACTTGATTTCAAAAACCATGAAAATTGAAAAAAAAACGAAGCAAGAATACCAATGATAAACGCAGATAAAACAACGAATGAAAAGGTAAAAAGAGAACGCACGAAGGAGATCAAACAAATTTGACAAGAAACTCGTTTTCATGGAGGAAGAAGAAGAAGAGTAGGAGAAGAAGAAGGAGAAGAAGAAGGAAGAGGAAGAGAAAAAAGAAGAACACAAAGCACACCGTAAAAGTCGTATATAAACCAGCGTTTTCTCCCAACTTGTATACATGTATGACTTGTAAATCAAATGACTTGTACGTGTAACACTCCTCTTTTCTTGCCTGATACTTATCGAGACAATAAAATTAAAATAAGTTTTTCTTGAATTGCAATTTTTAAAATAATAAAAAATGAAACAAAATTCCCACGAGTGATGGTGTGCGATCTCTATTCTCTAGTAAGGGTTTCCTTTCTAATAAAGACTGTGGCACCGTTTGGACTCACCATTCAGGTATAGGAACGTATGGATGGCTGCAGGCACAAATTCCGGAGGTAGAGCGCCTCAACAAAACAAGCGGCAACTCTAAAACCCAAAACTGCCTTTCTCTCTCTCTCTAAAAACCACCAAACCAACCTCTGTCTCTGTCTCTCTCTTCACTTCATTTGTTTTTTGCTTAGTGAGAAAACGGAAAACCATCATTTGAACTTATCTAAGAAAGAGAAAAGTCGATAAATTTAATTCAATTTAATTTAATTTAAATAAAAAAGAAAAGGTTTGGACAATATTAAAAGTGAAACTTCCCAGAACAAACCAGAATACACACATCGGTGGTGGAATCATCATAAGGGTTATTAAAGGTTTCAAGAGTCAATTTAAAGCATGTGCCTTGTCTCAGAAAAAAATGGTCATGTTCTTATTAACCCTTTTTTGATTGGCTTCCTGGGTTTGTTGAAGAAACTCTCCTACTCTCTCTCTCTCACTCTTTTGTAACATTCATCACTCACATACGTCTCTTTTTTTTGTTGAATTTAACGTGTTTTCTTTCATCTTGTAATAAGTTGTATCCACCATAAATAGATATAGAAGTTCTTTTTCAAGTTTTTTGTGTTTTCTGCTATACTATTCCTTCATTTTCTCTGCGATGTGAGTTTGAGTTGCATGTGTATGTGTTCTTCTGCTGTTGTAGAAGAATTTTACTTAGTTGTTAAAGAGTTCTGATAGCGAAACACACAATTGAGAATAAATATTAATTAAGAAGATATTTTTACAAAGAAAGTCGCTTTCTTTGAAGGTAACAGAAAGGGTTCGTTTTTGTGATGGTCTTCAATTACTATATTATTTCTTTTTATGTTATATATAGCCAACTTGATATCCCACCTTGTGGATTGTGTTGATGTATAGAAATAGAAGAACCAGATGCTTTATGTTGCTTCTCTTCATAGGATTTTGAAAGCAAAAGCGGGCCCTTATCTTCTTTGCTTCCTTAACTAGAAACAACACTATACTACACCAGATCTCTTCCCATATCTTGCACTTATCCGTACACAGAGGCAAAGAAAAAAAAGAGAGAAAGAATTAAATAAATAAAAATATCAATCTCTCTCCCTCCCTTCATACCATACCATACACCTTTTTTATCCATTTTTTTCTTTGTCTTTCTCTCTCCCTATATATATATAATATATATATATATTATATTTCCCTTTCCCTAAGCATACACCACACAATAACAAGCCATCATAACTCAAAGATCTTCAAGTTTAACCTTTTTTTGTGTAGTTTAAATTTCTTCTTAGTCCTTTTCTTTTTTCCCCCTTTTTTTTCTCCTTCACAAAGATCTAGTTTTCTTGAAGTGCTCTCTTTTAATGAAATGGAGTGTGAAGTGGGAGTTCAAGGTTTGGATCTGCATGCAAAGGTGGCAAAAACGGAAACAGTAGACCCTATTCTTGGTTTTGGAGCCATGGATCATCATCACCACAACAATCATCATCATCATGATGCAGAGATTTATGCAGATGCTGATGATGCAGATAAAGATTTGTGGCTCAACACAACAACAGAACAAGAAGATTTACTTGTTGGGGATGTGAAAACAGATGCATCTATGTTCTACGACGAATTCCCTCCTCTCCCTGATTTCCCATGCATGTCTTCGTCATCGTCTTCGTCTTCAACTCCAACACTTCCATTGAAGAATCTAGCATGCTCAACCACCTCGACCACAACGGCTACCGCAGCAACCTCTTCGTCTTCGTCGTCTGCTTCTTCTTGGGCAGTTCTGAAGCCAGAAGCGGAGGATAATAACAACGGAGAGTGGAACTGCAGTAATAAACAGCAACTTTACATGCAACATCATGATCCACTGGACGCAACGGGAGCGTTGTCCTCAACAGCTTCCATGGAGATTTCACAGCCAAAGTTTCCGGATCAAGGTGGATTTGACGGTGTTGTTGGTGACGTTGATTGCATGGATGATGTGATGGACACTTTTGGGTACATGGAGCTTCTAGAAGCCAACGAGTTCTTTGACCCTTCGTCTATCTTCCAAGGCGAAGAGAATCCCTTAGCGGAATTCACACAAGAGGATCAGGTTTTGCCACAGCAAGAAGAACAACAGAAGCAAGAAAAACCTGCAGTAGTTCATAATCAAAATGATCTTGTTGTTCTTAGACCACAGCAAGAAGCAGTAGTGGAAGGTATTAGTAACAATAATTATGAACAGCTTCTTGGGTTGTGCGAAGCCAGTAACAATAACGATGCAGAGATCCAAGCAGATGCTGGTGGTGGTGGTGCAATTGCGGATGATGAAATGAGTATGGTGTTCCTGGAATGGCTGAAGTCGAACAAGGATAGCGTATCCGCGAGCGATTTGAGGAGCGTGAAGCTTAAGAAATCCACAATAGAGAGTGCTGCTAAGCGATTGGGCGGTGGAAAAGAAGCTATGAAGCAATTGTTGAAGCTAATTCTTGAATGGGTTCAAACCAGCCACCTTCAGAGTAAAAGGCGCAAGGAAAATAATAACGATAACGCAGTGGCAAACCCTTTCACGGAACAGTTTCAAAATCCAATTCATCAAAACCAGAACAACGCAAATGCTTCGAGTCCTTTTGTCATTGAACCAAACACATGTTTCACCCAGCAGCAACCATGGATGGATCAAGCACCTCTAATGGCAGCCGCTCCTCCGCCTCAGTCTCAGCCTCAGCCGCAATTTCAACAACCCATGGTTGGGTATGTTGGCGACCCTTACACAAACGCTGCTTCTGCAAACACCATGAATGGCAGCAATAATTTTCAGGCTGGTAATGAATACCATATGCTGGAATCGGCGAACTCATGGCCTCCTTCTCAATACACTGTTACTGCTTACTATACCCAGCCATTTGGGGACCATTGTTTTCAACCTCCGGCGGCGGGTGGCTTCGGCAACCAGTACCCTTATCAGTTTTTCCATGGACATGGTGATGGATTGATGAGATTAGGACCCTCAGCTACAAAAGAAGCGAGGAAGAAGCGGATGGCGAGGCAGAGAAGGCTTTCCTCTCATTGTAGGCATCATGTTAATCTACAGAGTCAGGGTTCTGATCCAAATGCAAGATTGGGTGTTGGTGGTGAAAATTGCACTGGTGTTGTATCTGCAGCTCCGGCTAATTGGGTGTATTGGCCAACTATGGCTGGTGCTGTTGCTTCCGTTGCGCCCGTGGCTCCCGCCGAACCGTCGGCTGTGGTGGATAAACCTGCCATGCAGACACAGAATTATCATCATCAGGGTCGGCTCTCATCTGATAGGAGACAGGTTGGTGGATCTTATTAGTCCTTACTAATATTTTGATTTGCATTGGTAAGTTAATCTTATATGTTTTGTGTGGTTAATGTACCACCTATGAGTGTGTGTAAGAATGTCGTTTGATGCCTATGATATATATCATATTAATGTTGACTAGTTTTTTCAATTTGGTTAATGAGTGATTAATGATGATGTAGCTTGTTTTGGTTTTGTATCATTTTCGGTGTATTTTTTAGAAGACCAGGGGGATTTAGTGTTTTGATTTACAAAATGTCTGGGAAAGAATAGAAATCAGCTAAAAGTTACTATATTTTGCTTTATTAATTATCACAGAAATAAATGAGTAATATTAAATATCATAAGTCTGAATTATAGATGATATAGGCATGAAATTGTAGATGTTAATTTTAATTTTGGATTATTTTCTCTCTAGCATTGCTGATTGATTATAGATGTTACATGTTTCATTGGTAGGGTTGGAAGTCGGAGAAGAACTTACGATTCCTTTTACAAAAGGTGTTGAAGCAAAGCGATGTTGGAAGTCTGGGAAGAATTGTTCTACCAAAAGTAATCATTCATTCCTTTTTTTTACCCTGGAGTGTTTAGTAACGAGAGAACTATTAGTAATAAATTTTGTTACTTTTGGTTTTATTTAATGTACTCTACAAAAAATAAGTGTTAAATAAGGTAACTTTAGGCTGTTTGGATGAATTGTTTCTTTTTTCTCACCAGCATTATTGTTTTTATCCTTTTAGATTTCTTTTATTAAATCCTTTCTCTTTGATCATTATACTCCAATTCACAAATAGTGCAAGGTATTTTGTTAAAAATAAATACAAATATTGAGAAATCCATAATTATACAAATAAATAAATTGTTTAGACTAATTTAGCCTTTGATTTTGTTAGATGAAAATATTTGGTAACAAAAAAAATTTAGCCAAAATCAATAAGAACTTGCCTTATTTAACATTCTTAAAAGAAAATACTAAAACATTCTTAAACAAATCAAATGACTTGTATTATTGGACAAAGTTTTGGGTAAGTTATTTATATTATTGGATCGAAGAAACATACTGTTTATCTTAAAGAAAAATCCCATTCATATGTAATAATTTCATGTGCAATCTGATTGTGTAAACAAATTTAAATATCCCATATGTATGATGTAATAATTTGATTTCTCATTTGGTTGTGTGAAAAATGTAATCAGAAAGAGGCAGAAACACATCTACCAGAACTAGAGGCAAGGGATGGAATCACCATAACAATGGAAGATATTGGCACCTCTCGTGTTTGGAATATGCGCTATAGGTATTCCGAGACTTCATTGTCTAATTTTGACATTTCATTTGTCTTAGTTTACGGATTTTCCTTTCTGCTTGCTTGTTTTTATCTTTATGATTCATTGAAACTAAATTTTCTCTTTTCTTGAATTGTTTCTTCTTGGAGCATCAGATACTGGCCAAACAATAAAAGCAGGATGTATTTGCTAGAGAACACAGGTTGGTTCCATTTCTATGATTTTGACTTATACTTGCTAATATTCTTTTTTTTTTTTATTGGCTTTCAGTTTTCATCCTTTTTGTTTGGTAATTAGAAACTTTATTTTTAACATTGCTGGGTGTTTGAATTTATAGAGAGAAAAAAAAGGTAAATATAGTGAAAATAATAAAATTTACTTTTAATAAAAAATTCAAAAAACAGAATATTAAACAAGTATAAAGTAAATTTACAACGAGAAAGTATAGGGAACAAATGGAATATTTGTACGATGTGTACAATGGAGGTTTAGGGAGTATTAGAGATGTAACCATTAGTATTACCTTTTCCCATCAATGTAGGATTTTGGGATGAGTGGTATCATGACATGGTATTAGACGAATTTTTTTCGTAGGATCTTGGATGTTACGTAGCTTCGAATGTATATATATAGTATATATGAATGTTTATATGATGAGTTAATGAAATTTCTACCAATAAATACTTAGCTCCCTAATTAAATTGTTTTGTCATTATCATTGATGGTGGTGTTGCCCAAGCAAAGGCAGTCCTAATGATTTATATACATGTTTTCTCCGAGTCAACTTTTAATTAGTCAATATTAGGATTTAGGTTTAAGGATTTATATTTGGTAGAAACTCAGGTGTAGTCGGATTTTAATACCTGAGAGTCATTAGATGATTTGACTTATTTGATTAAATTTTTATTTAACGATTCTCAGATATTAACCTGTGAAGATATCAACTTCAGGTGAAGTCGATTTCACATAAGTTTTCACCTTCATATTTTGGAGTCTAGAATTTAACATAACTGATGGAATAAGAAAGTCTCGCAACATTTTGTTTTTCTACTTTTCTCTTCTTGGTTTTCCCTTAGTTTTCACATTGTCAGGATAGTTCCCACGATTTTCACACTTTAAAGCAAGTCCTCGTTACTAGCTATTAGGGTTTTAATGTATTCATTAAATTTTTCAGGTGACTTTGTTAAAGCCAATGGACTCCAAGAGGGAGATTTCATAGTGATATATTCAGATGTGAAGTGTGGAAAATTTGTAAGACCCTCCTGTTGGTCAATAATTTTTATAGATTTTGTTTCTAATTCAATTGCGTAGATTGATGTCTGAAATATATATATATATATATATATATATATATATATATATATATATATATTGAATCATTGTGCCAATAATTATTTTCTTGAAGAAAGCTGATATATAATTTAATTGATGGGGAATATCAATGATAATAAATAGTTTTGCTAACAGATGATAAGAGGAGTTAAAGTAAGGCAACAAGAAGGGGCGAAAGCAGAGGGCAAGAAAACAGGAAAATCTCATAAAAACCAGCTTGGGAACAATGCGGTGCCTACAGCTGGTGCACCTTATACGAATGCCACGTCATCATCCACTCAGCAAGAAAATGAAAAAGAGAGTATATAATAATAATAATATAATAATAATATTATAATTATTAGTGTAGTAGAATAAAAGGGACTACTCTGAATACCATGCACATCATCAGTTCAGTTTTCCTTCATGCACGAACGAAGCTTGGATAGCCAAAGCAACGGTTGAGATTCTTTTGTGGTTGATTTTTGTGGATTTTTTACCCTAAGATGTCTCTGGCCCTAGTAGTTTTTTCCTGTCCTATTTCTCGAGTGCATAAATGAAAACCGCTGCACAGTGCCCACAGATTTGTTCTGGATTTTGGGCATATATGTATGTGCTATGTGGTGTCCATTTACTATGTGAAGTTGTATTTTGTTTTGGTGTGATGGTGATGTATATGTATCGAATTCGAGAAGATTGTATGACTTCCATTTATTTATAACTTTTATTGGGATAATTTACAATTTAAGTTGCATACAAAATGAATAGTGCTTTTTGTATATGATTGTGTCATTTAAACGGGGAAATTAAATTTGTATAAGATTTTTTTTTATATATTTTTTAAATTAAATATTAATATTAACTTTTTGAAACAGCTTAGGTACCAAAGCAATTACCCTTCTTGGTTTTATGTGGAATAATACAGGCAGTGTTCTACTTTAGGCCGTGTTTGGTTGTGTCTCTTTAAGACATGGATGGACATGGCCACACGATACAGGCTATAGAGACACTAAATATGTGTACCATTAAGTATGTGCCTATTTATGAGATATTAATTTTTTATACTTTTATCTCTCACTTATAATTTTAAATTTATCCTCCCAAATTCATGTTCACTACAAAAAAAAAAGGTCTATTGTCACCACAATAAAAAAATTGTGACCATAGCTAGTAAAAATGGTGACTATAGATCTATGGTCATATTTTGGACCTATGGTCAAGATTTTTTACCGTGGCCTATTTTCTCGTGGTCATAGGTCTATGGTTACGGTTGTTTGATCTATGGTTATGGTTTTTATGGTCATGGTTTCAATTTTTAAAATCTGACACTTTAGGCCATGTTTTTTTACCGTAACCATAGGTTAATCTATGGTCACGCGTAAAAACCGTGACCATAGCCTTATCTATGGTCATAGTTTCCACCATGACCATAACTTCTATGGTCACCCATCTTTAAAATTATGACCACAGCCTTATCTATGGTCACGGTAAAAAACTGTGACCATAGGTTATCTGTGGTCACCCTATTTTAAAAACGGTGACTATAGCCTGTTGTTGTTTATGTGATTTAATTTATTTTTAAATTATAATCACATCCCAAAACGATGATAATCACAAAATAAATATAAAAATAAGAAACTCAAGAAATCTAAAACATAAAAGTTTCATTATAAGATAGATATGTTTAATTTTTATTCTAAACAACACAAATCAAAATAGAGTGTAATTTATCCAATTACATGTAATACCTCAAAAAGTACAGAACACATCAAAATATTACATTTACATAACTAAAGTCATTGTAAGACTCATCCCATGTCATATATGTATGGAACATATTTTCTTCATCACATCATGTCTTCCTGCTAGCAAAATAAATAAACATGTTAGAACAGAGCAAAACTAAGGCTATAAGATAAACTATGCTTATTTAGTTTCTTGCTTTTGGAACTTTGCAAGTTATACTTGCTGCAGTAACTTATTGAGTTTCTTCATTGGTCAAAATAAATAAATAATAAAAAAGAATTCATTTCCATTATTAATACGGGGGGAAGATAAAATAAAAGGAGTTTTAAACTTTTTTCTTACTTGATTTTGCGTTCAGTTAGCAAGTAAGCTGCTGAAATAAGGTTTTCATATATGACTAATTCGTGTATTGAAACTAAGTTACTAGTAGTATAAATGAACAAATTAAGAAACATAAGCAATATGATTTGAATTGAAGAACATAGGAATTAGAAGGTGAATGAAAATTCTTGAATGAATTTTTTCAGCACTTAAACATAACATCTGCACTTTCCAAAAAAAAAAAAATGCATCACTTGTGAGACATCCACGTACGTCACAAATTGAGAGGCCAAGCAATTGTTTTCACTATGAAAGGCCTAGTCTTGTCTTGTGCATATATTTGTTTCAGTTTTGCAGCCAGTTTTCATGTATAAATATAAATTATTCACAATCCTAAAACCTTAACTTTAACTCAAATTCATGATATATCATTTACCAAAAGCATACTATTAATTTAACTACTAATTTTGAACAGTACTTACTTCCATATCCTTTGATACATGGTTCGATCCAAGTGAAGGAGGAATGCTTCGCCGCACATCATTTGGTGCACTACTCGCGTCAGGCGGAGATTGTTGGGTGGCTTCTATCATTACTTGCACTTGTTCTGCACTCATACCAGGATTGACTTGTTGCAACACCGTTTTAATCAAGTTTGTTAAACCATCCAACTTGGAAGTTAAGCTATTTTGATTTTCCTCCATAGTTGAAACCACTTCATTATGTTGTTGTTGCATTTGTCGGATTTCCTTATCCTTTTCAAGAGAGGATTTTGTGACTGATCGACCATAGAAACGAACTCTACCATGTCTCTCCTTTTCAAAAACTGTTTGAACTATTTCATCATCATTGTATCCTGATTATTTCAAATTTTGAAGAGGATCCTATTACACACAAATAGGATCAAAATAAGTGCATGCACCTAAATGCTTCAGAATAAAAAAATAGCTAACACATTTCTTGTTTGGTGTACTTTTCTAAGAAACTAGACAACTTACAATCGTCTCTTGTGTTCATGAATCAGTTTCTCCCTTTTTGTTCGTGCGAGTTACAACAAACATCTCAGATTGTGATGGATCTTCATTGTCCTCCTTCTTTGCATGCTACAAAGAAACCACCAACATGTGACTAAGTAAACACATATAACATGAAAGATGCAAAAATACTTAAATAAAAAGCACAAAAAAATACCAATTCAGCGCGTACTAATTCAAAACTAACTAGACCCATTTGATGATTTCATTTTTGCTTGGATCTATTTTCACGATTTTTTTCAGAAATAACCTACATTTTGTTGCAATATAAAATTACATAGAGTTAGTTAAATACACGATACCATCACTAAAGCCAAGAGAGTTGTGAAAATAACTTACTTTGATGATATCGAGCCTCCAAAATTGAACTAATTTTTAAAAATACAGTTCAGGTACAGTCATTGGACGATTTTTCATCATCTCTCTAAATGAGCTGTACAGTATATATTGAAATTTTTTTATGCATTTCTTAAATTGCTTCCATGCCTCTCCAATGGTATCTATCACCCAAGGTTCAGCATCACTAGGAATGTTATATTTAGACTACGAATAAATAAAAGAATTATGTTATTTTACCATACATGCTAAGCCTATTTGTAAAGAATTTAAAAAGAAGAATGATCAATTCACCTTTGCATAATCCAACATTGAAGTTTTAGTCTCACTGGACACAGCTTGCCAATTAGTATATAATAACGTGACCAACTTAGAGTTTCTTGCAAGTGTACCCAAGAACTGACTAAACAATTGAACCTGTGTCTTTGTTGGGCCTATGGGTTTGCCGTTGTACCATGTTAACTCTATCTGTGTTTCCATAGCATGAATATGCTTGAGTTGGGTGGGACCACGAACTTTTCTCTTTTTGGTACCTATTTCCAATGTTATTACTAGAGAATATTAACAAGAATACTAATCTAATGCATAAAAGAGTAATCTACTAAATACAAGAGTTAGGTTGGCATCTTTCACTATTTGCTATTGAAAAAAGGGATAAAGGAATTACCGAGTTGACTGTCACTACTATCACCAACACTTGAATTGTGATAATCATAATCATATTCATATTCTTCATCATTTTCATCTAATGATATCCCATATTTTTCGAAGAATTCATCTAAAGTCATAGCTGGAATGAGAGAATCAATATTATGTTCTTCTTCATTGGTATCTTCTTGATTCGATTCCTTCATCTGCATCTTCTTATTAGTCGGCTTCTTGCTTTGACCATCAGCATCATTGGTATTCATTTTGGCTTTATTATCTTCCACGTTTGATTTCTTCATTGGCACCTTCTTCCTAGACGGCTTCTTCCCACTTTGACCCTCATGTTCATTGGCTTTCATCTTGACTAGATGATTTTCTTCGTTGGAATTCTTTGTTAGCATCTTGATTTGATCCTCACTGTCTTTGATGTTTGTTATCTTCTTGGTTGCCATTTTGCTTTGACCTTCATCGTCAACTATTGTCAACTGCTTTTTTGGCATCTTGCTCTTTTCCCTTGTCTCATGTTTACTACTTGATGATTGGATTTTTGACGGTCTAGAATTTTACAAATGAAATCTCGTCGAAGTATAGTTTCTAAACCAAGCAATAGTCCTTTCATACAAAAGATTGTTTGTCACAAGTACAAACCCCTAAAATTATAAACCGAAGTATTGAACCTCAGGTCATTCTCCCTAGGAATTGTAATAAAGTGTCTTGTTATTGGTTATGAGTTATCTTTTAGGGTTTTTGATAAGAGACATAAAAAAGTAAATGGCAAGGAAGTAAACTGATGGCTAAAAAGGTCTTGGCAAGGGTTGGTGGTCAAGGATCTCTATCCTAATTACTAACCACAACTTGAGAATTGGCAAGGATCAATCCCATTAAGTCATCATCTAACTAGTAGTAAAGGAAAGTCAAATGAGCTAGATCAATCCTAATCCATAAGTCCTAACTCTCCACTAATTCAATTAGTGAGAACTAGAGTCAATGGATCCCAATCATCAATTACTTGGACATTAGTAACTCAAGAGTTCCTAAGTTACCTCTCCAAGCCAAGAGCACTAAAATTCTACTCTAACATCCTTCCAATCATTTCATCAAACATTTAGAAGGCATAAAAGGAAAGCATAGTAAAATTGCAAGAAAAGTAAATCTACACTACTCAATTGAAAGGAATTAAACAACAACAAATCAAATGAACAAGATCTACATGAATTACCTCAAATTGCATAAAAGGAAAATAGAAGAAACAAAAGTGCATCAACGTAAAAGTAGAGAATTACAAGAATTAAATACTAAACTAGAGAGAAGAGATGTAGGAGAAGAATGATTACAAAAGGAAAAGTAAATCAAAGCATGAATTAAACCTAGATCTAAGAACTAAACCTAATCCTAGAGAGAAGTGAGAGCGTCTCTCTCTAAAACTAACTCTAAACTAATCCTAATGAGTGTGAATGATGGAATCCCTCTTTGCTCTTCAATCCTTGGCTTTAAATAGCAGTCTAGGCGCCAAAGTTGGTTGGGATTGGGCCCCACAACCCTTGAGAATTTGTTGGGTGCAAATTCACTTAAAAATCAAGTATCAGCATCGACGCGTACGCGCACAGCACGCGTACACGTCCATGGGCCATTTCGCAAGGTGCGCGTAAGCGCTTGGTGCGCACGCGTGTCCATAGGCGAGTTCAATTCTTTGGCTTTTTCATGATCTTCTCCACTTTGTATGCTTTCCTCTCACTCCTTTGATTCATTCCTAGCCTTTTCAACCTGAAATCACTTAACAAATAAATCAAGGCATCTAGTAAAATCAAATGTGAATTGAAATTAACTAATTTAAGATCTAGAAAGCATGTTTTCACACTTAAGCAGAAATTGGGAGACAATCACAAAATGATGCTAATTCATTGAATAAATGTGAGTAAAAGGTGTTAAAATCCCCTAAAATCAATACAAGATAAACCCTAAAAATAGGTTTATCATTACTATCCCCACATGCAGCTAAATCATGTTCCCTTTTGATTTAAAATTGTTTTAGAAATGCATAGGCACTGGTGAATTGAATTTTTTCTGAAATTTTTACTGGACTCCTCATCTTCAAGGGACTTCTTTGTGACTCTATTTGTGATAGGGTCCTTAACCTTTTTCTTTTGGAATTTCTTTATTGTTCATCCTGTATATAAAAAAAGAAGTCAAATAAAGCATCAACATAATTCATTTGCAGCAAATATAAAAAAAAGAAGGAAACTGTGATGCAGCAACAGCAGATCAGCTTCCCAATTTATCATTGATCTAATTCCTAATTATCATTTTTTTTAATAAAGACATGGTCATATGCAATGATCATACGGCAGGCACATAATAAAGTAATCATGCATTAATATTTGATATATATATATATATATATATATATATATATATATATATATATATATATATAAGCACCACACTTTTTTTGTGTAGAGGGCTATGGTAATGCATTTGAAAATAAGTTAAAAAATAAAGCATCATGGACAATTTGTGTACTACCTCAATTTCAGCATCACTGGAAAAATCATCAGACTCTATTTCTTTGTCTTTGGGTTTGATCTTGTTCGGTGTCACATCAACAATAGTAGGTCGCACACCCTGTCTAACCAAGTCTACCTCACCAATATCACTTAAGGGTATCGAACTATTTGCCGATTCATGTGGCTCTCTTATGTTAGGGTCAAACTGTAATTGGACACCAATGTTAAACAAGTCTCTTGGAACCGTTTTTATCACATAATGCTTTTGGAGAATATATGGATCTTTCACATAAAAGTACTGGTGTGCTTGGCTTGCCAACACAAATGGTTTGTCTTAGTAACATCTTTTGTTGAAATGAACATATGTCAAATCATAATCATCTTCCTCAGCCATAAACAACTCACACTTAAATAACACAACTTTAAATTGGCTTTAATAGTCTAACTCGATAATATCCATGATTCTACCATAATATCTTATATTGGCCTTGATTGGTTTTTTGTCCTTAACACTCGCAAAGCTTGTAGTTTCAGCCACCACAGTGACACCACTATTTTGTATTTTTCGCATCACTTCTCACCGCTTAGTATGAAATCTGTACTCATTGACGACATAAGCAGAAAATGATTTTGCAACTTTATTTGGACCCTTAGTCAACTGTCGTATCCAACCGGGAACATCATCCTTCATAGCACGTCCTGTAAACCATTCTATAAAGTCTTCATTCTGATCTTTAACGACGTTCCACTTCTGCTTCCTATTGTCTTGCTTTTGTTGCTCACCATGTTCTCTACAAGGGATGTATATTATCATGTAATACTACCAAAATTAGTCTAAAGAATAGAACTAATGTGAAGTGCAAATTTACCTTATGTAAGGCTCCACGTTAACGCAATTGTTCAATACATATGCATTAGCTTGAAGGAGTGACTTCTCGTCCAAAATAATTAGTTGTCCTTTTTTTCCACCCACTGGACTTCCCTTGTTTGTGAACAAATTTGAATCAACATCTTTAGTTGAAGTGCCTTCATCATTATTCCGAGATACTCTGTTGAATTTTATTTTCACTCCCTTATGCAAATATCTTGAACAAAAAGTTAAACACTCTTCAGCCAAATAACCCTCCGCAATTTATCCTTCTGGATGACTTCTATTACGTACTTACCCTTTTAGTGTGCACATGTATCTCTCAATCGGATACATCCATCGAAACTGGACGAGACCACCTAATCTTAATTCATTAGCTAAATGAATAGGCAAATGAACCATTATATCAAAAAAGGTAAGGGAAAAAATCCTCTCTAACTGACACAAAGTCTCTACAATCTCTGACTCCAAATCATTAATCTCTTCTAAAGAGATTTCCTTTTGACATAGCCGACGAAAAAAGGAACACAAGCGAACTAGAGGAACAACAACATGATCTAGAAGAATGCTCTTGATTGGTATTTGCAATAGGTAATACAACATGAAGTGAGCATCATGAGTCTTGTAACCGTAAAGCATTCTCTCTTCTTGTTGTACACAACGAGAAATGTTTGAAGCACTTCCATCAGGCAATTTTGTTTTCTTCAAAACACCACAAAAATGGATTTCTCCCCTTTGGTCATGGAGAAGCATGCTCTAGCAAGTTTAGTTCTTTTTCCATCCTTCGTATTTATTGGGTGGAGATTCTTTTGAATGCTCATCTCCTTAAGATCATAACAAGCTTTCGCATGATGCTTTGTCTTTCCAGAAACATCCAATAAGGTACTAATTATACTGTCGACTATGTTTTTTTCGATTTGTATTACATCAAGGTTGTGCCTGATCATACAATGCTGCCAAAAAAGATTGATCTTTTTTTTCATTGGCCTTTACTTTTGCTTTGTGTCTTTCCAAAGGCATTATCTACTGACTTTACAATATCTAGAACCTTTTCACCTGTTAACATTCGTGGTGGACCCTTGAATTCTATTTTTCTATTAAAAGATCTCTTGTTAGACCTCCATGCATGATCAACTGGAAAAAATCTCCTATAGTCCATGTAAACTGTCTTTTGG
The DNA here is from genome assembly GCF_014773155.1 of Arachis stenosperma. Classification (NCBI taxonomy): domain Eukaryota; kingdom Viridiplantae; phylum Streptophyta; class Magnoliopsida; order Fabales; family Fabaceae; genus Arachis; species Arachis stenosperma. Next base: position 88,365,485 of record NC_080380.1, read on the forward strand.
CTATTTTTCAAGTAACAAAAAGAAGTATCATGGTTACAACAAGGGCAAGCTAACTTCCCTTTTGTATTCCAACCGGACAACATCGCATACGCTGGAAAATCATTGATTGTCCAAAGAAGTGCAGCATGCATTTGAAAAGTTTCATTCTTAAAAGAATCATATGTATCTATCCCTGACACCCATAGCTCCTTCAGCTCTTAGATCAATGGTTGCAAAAAAATATCAATATTATTTCCTGGTAAACAAGGTCCAGGTATGAGTAAAGAGAGCATGAAATATTCTGAATTCATGGACATCCAAGGGGAAAAGTTGTACTCTATTAAGACAACTGGCCATGTGCTATATGACACGTTCATAGTTCGAAAAGGATTAAAATCGTCACTTGCCAAACCAAGCCTCAAGTTGCGAAGTTCTTTTGAAAAGTTTGGGTACCAACTATCCAAGTTCTTCCATGCTTGTCCATCAGCAGGGTGCCTTATGCAACCATCTTTCAAACGCTGCTCATCATGCCACCTCAATGCCTCTGCTGTGTTTGGGCACATAAAAATCCTTTTAAGCCTTGGTATTAAAGGAAAGTATCTTAAGGTTTTCGTAGCAACCTTATGAACTTTATTCGGAAGCGCAAAGTCATCTTTGTTGCCGTCCGTAGTCGGAGTCTGATTATATCGAGATTCTCCACAGATATGGCAAACTGAGTCATTTATGTACTCATTCCGATACAGCATGCAGTCATTAGGACATGCATCAATCTTTTCATAGTCGAGACCTAAGTCTTTAACCATATTCTTAGTTATATTAAAAGAAGTGGGAATGTTCAAATCAGGTATAGCTTCTTTTAATAACTCCAAGAGGGAGGTAAAATATGTCTTACTCCAACCATGCAAACACTTCAAGTGATAAAGACGAATGATAAACGATAATCTCAAAAATCTAGTAGTACAATTCGGGTATAATTCTAGACCTGCTTCGTCTACTAGCTTATAAAATCTCTTCGCATCTTCATTTAACCTAATGTTCCCTTATTCAAGATTTGCCATATTTCCAAATGCATCATGCAGCAACCCGTCAATATCATCAAGGCCGCCTCGATCATCCATGTCACTATCTACAACTGTTGGGATTACTGATTCCCCATGATTAATCCATCTTTTATAACCTTCGACAAACCCATAGCAACTAAGATGCTCATATACGTCGTCTCGTTCATGCCAATAAGTGTTTCCATACTTTGCATACGGACATTGGATTTCTTTTCCAACTGGTTTTCCAATTACGAAGGCAAACTCTAAAAAACTATTTACACCGTCTATGTACCCGTTCTCAAATCTTGGTGAATCCATCCAATCTTTTGACAAAACATGATTAAACCTAATAATGCAAATATCTGAACTTACTAAATATGGTCTAATAAGTCAATTATAGTGACAATTTAGCTACCATATACACACTTACTACCTAAATAAATAGAAGATCAAATTATTTTATATGACAAGAATGATATAAACTTACTGTTTAGTTCCTTTATTTTGAGATGCCATTTGAAGTTGTTATACACTGTGCCACAACAACTAGTCAACTCCTTTTGTCTTTACCAGTCCAAAAAAAAATAATCCTGTATGCAAAACAAAATAAAAAACAAAGGAAGGTAAAGAACATTCAAGAGTAGGTAAACAAAATAATCAATTAATAAATATTAATCCTGAATTAATATAAAATACAAGATAATTTTTATTTTAAACTTCCTGAAAATAATCAGTCTAAAAATGAGACATAATCAAGCATGTTCTGGAAAATATATGCAATTTAACAATTGAAGATTTTACATATCAATAATTAGAAAATATCTTGGGAAACACAGACCTATTTGAAAAATCAAACAAAATAGATACAAAAATCCTTAAATAATCTGAAATTATTATGTTAACGAAATTGAAGTATATAAATAATCTTACTATAATAATTGATAGCTAATATGTTGAGATATCTGATGAGCGGATAATTTATACGCTTTTTGGCATTGTTTTTAGGTAGTTTTTAGTAAGTTCAAGCTACTTTTAGGGATATTTTCATTTGTTTTTATGTTAAATTTACATTTCTGGACTTTACTATGAGTTTGTGTGTTTTTCTGTGATTTCAGGTAATTTCTGGCTGAAATTGAGGGACTTGAGCAAAACTCTGAAAAAGGCTGACAAAAGGACTGCTGATGCTGTTGGAATCTGACCTCCCTGCACTCAAAATGGATTTTCAGGAGCTACGGAACTCCAAATGGCGCACTCTCAACGGCGTTGGAAATTAGACATCTAGAGCTTTCCAGCAATATATAATAATCCATATTTTATTCGGAAATTGACGACGTAAAGTGGCGCTCAACGCCAAGTACATGCTGCTGTCTGGAGTTAAACGCCAGAAACACGTCATAACCCAGAGTTGAACGCCAGAAACACGCTATAACTCGGCGTTCAACTCCAAGAAAAGCCTCAGCTCATGGATAGATCAAGCTCAGCCCAAGCATACACCAAGTGGGCCCCAGAAGTGGATTTATGCATCAGTTACCTACTCATGTAAACCCTAGTAGCTAGTCTAGTATATATAGGACATTTAACTATTGTATTAGACGTCTTTTGACCACGTTTCATCTTTGGTCTCAGTTTTGTTTACTCTTCATCTTAAGAGGCTATTGATCACGTTTTGGGGGGGCTGGCCATTCGGCCATGCCTGAACCTTTCACTTATGTATTTTCAACGGTGGAGTTTCTGCACACCATAGATTAAGGGTGTGGAGCTCTGCTGTACCTCAAGTTTCAATACAATTACCATTACTTTATATTCAATTCTCCTTTATTCTTATTCCAAGATATACGCTGCACTTCAACTTGATGAATGTGATGATCCGTGACACTCATCATCATTCTCACCTATGAACGTGCGTGACTGACAACCACTTCCGTTCTACCTTAGGCCGGGCGCATATCTCTTAGATTCCCCAACAGAATCTTCGTGGTATAAGCTAGATAGATGGCGGCATTCATGGGGATCCAGAAAGTCTAATCTTGTCTGTGGTATTTCGAGTAGGATCCCGGGAATCCGAAAAGTCTAACCTTGTCTGTGGTATTCCGAGTAGGATTCCGGTATTGAATGACTGTGACGAGCTTCAAACTCCTGAAGGCTGGGCGTTAGTGATAGACGCAAAAGAATCTAGGGATTCTATTCCAATCTGATTGAGAACCGACAGATGATTAGCCGTGCTGTGACAGAGCATTTGGACCATTTTCACTGAGAGGATGGGATGTAGCCATCAACAAGGGTGATGCCTCCAGACGATTAGCCATGCAGTGATAGCGCATAGGACCATTTTCCCGAGAGATGAAAAGTAGCCATTGAAGACGGTGATGCCCTACATACAGCTTGCCATGGAAAAGAGTAAGAAGAATTGGATGAATGTAATAAGAAAGTAGAGATTCGAGAGGAGCACAGCATCTCCATACGCCTATCTGAAATTCCCACTATTGATTTACATAAGTATTTCTATCCCTTTTTATTTTCTGTTTATTATTAATTTTCGAACTCATCATAAACCAATTAAATCTGCCTAACTGAGATTTACAAGGTGACCATAGCTTGCTTCATACCAACAATCTCTGTGGGATCGACCCTTACTCACGTAAGGTATTACTTGGATGACCCAGTACACTTGCTGGTTAAGTTGAACAGAGTTATGATCATACCAGGGATTATTAAGATCCCAATTCATCATACCATGATCTCTTTGGGGTATTTTTGATTTCATACAAATACAAAGAGACCAAATTTGAGGATCACAATTTCGTCCACCAAGTTTTTGGCGCCATTGCCGGGGATTGTTCGAGTTTGGACAACTGACGGTTCATCTTGTTGCTCAGATTAGAGGATTCCTCTTCTTTTCTTGTTTTCTTCTCTTTCATATGAGCAGGAACAAGGAAAAAGGCACTCTTGTTGAAATTGATCCTGAACCTGAAAGGACTCTGAAGAGAAAACTCAGAGAAGCTAGACTACAACAATCTAAAGGTATCCTTTCAGAAACATTAGAACAAGAGAAAGAGATGGCAGCTGCACCCAACAACAATAATGCAAGGAGAATGCTTGGTGACTTCACAAAGCCAACGTCCAAATTTGATGGAAGAAGCATCTCCATTCCTGCCATTGGAGCAAACAATTTTGAGCTGAAACCTCAGCTAGTTGCCTTAATGCAACAAAACTGTAAGTTCTATGGACTTCCATCAGAAGATCCTTATCAGTTTTTAACTGAGTTCTTGCAGATCTGTGAGACTGTTAAGACAAATGGAGTAGATCCTGAAGTCTACAGGCTCATGCTTTTCCCTTTTGCTGTAAGAGACAGGGCTAGAATATGGTTGGATTCACAACCTAAGGATAGCCTGGACTCCTGGGATAAGCTGGTCACGGCCTTCTTGGATAAATTCTTTCTTCCTCAAAAGCTGAGCAAGCTTAGAGTGGATGTTCAGACCTTCAAACAAAAAGATGGTGAATCCCTCTATGAAGCTTGGGAAAGATACAAGCAGCTGACCAAAAGGTGTCCATCTGACATGTTTTCAGAATGGACCATATTAGATATATTCTATTATGGTCTATCTGAATTTTCGAAAATGTCATTGGACCATTCTGCAGGTGGATCCATTCACCTAAAGAAAACGCCTGAAGAGGCTCAAGAACTCATTGACATGGTTGCAAATAACCAATTCATGTACACTTCTGAGAGGAATTCCGTGAATAATGGGACGCCTCAGAGGAAGGGAGTTCTTGAAATTGATGCTCTGAATGCCATATTGGCTCAGAACAAAGTGTTGACTCAGCAAGTCAACATGATCTCTCAAAGTCTGAATGGATGGCAAAATGCATCCAACAGTACTAAAGAGGCAGCTTCTGAAGAAGCTTATGATCCTGAGAACCCTGCAATGGCAGAGGTTAATTATATGGGTGAACCTTATGGAAACACCTATAATTCATCATGGAGAAATCATCCAAATTTCTCATGGAAGGATCAACAAAAGCCTCAACAAGGCTTTAACAATGGTGGACGCAATAGGCTGAGCAATAGCAAGCCTTTTCCATCATCTTCTCAGCAACAGACAGAGAATTCTGAACAAAACACTTCTAATTTAGCCAATCTAGTCTCTGATCTATCAAAGGCCACTTTCAGTTTCATGAGTGAAACAAGATCTTCCATCAGAAATCTGGAGGCACAAGTGGGCCAGCTGAGTAAGAAAGTCATTGAAACTCCTCCCAGTATTCTCCCAAGCAATACAGAAGAGAATTCAAAAGGAGAGTGCAAGGCCATTGATGTAATCAACATGGCCGAATGCACAAGGGAGGAGGAGGACGAAAATCCTAGTGAGGAAGACCTCCTGGGACGTCCCTCAAGCAAGAAGGAGTTTCCTATTGATGAGCGGATAATTTGTACGCTTTTTGGCATTGTTTTTAGTATGTTTCTAGTAGGATTTAGTTGAGTTTTTAGTATATTTTTATTAGTTTTTAGTTAAAATTCACTTTTCTGGACTTTACTATGAGTTTGTGTGTTTTTCTGTAATTTCAGGTATTTTCTGGCTGAAATTGAGGGACCTGAGCAAAAATCTGATTCAGAGACTGAAAAGGACTGCAGATGCTGTTGGATTCTGACCTCCCTGCACTCAAAGTGGATTTTCTGGAGCTACCGAAGCCCAATTGGCGCGCTTTCAACGGCGTTGGAAAGTAGACATCCTGGGCTTTCCAGCAATATATGATAGTCCATACTTTGCTCAAGATTTGATGGCCCAAACCGGCGTTCAAAGTCACCTTCAGATTTTCCAGCGTTAAATGCCGGAACTGGCACCAAAGTGGGAGTTAAACGCCCAAACTGGCACAAAAGCTGGCGTTTAACTCCAAGAAGAGTCTCTACACGAAAATGCTTCATTGCTCAGCCCAAGCACACACCAAGTGGGCCCGGAAGTGGATTTTTATGTCTTTTACTCATCTTTGTAATTCTTAAGCTACTAGTTCTCTATAAATAGGACCTTTTACTATTGTATTTTTTTATCTTTTGATCACTTTAGATCTCTAGATCATCTTTTGATCATGTTTTTATGATTGAACCCTCTTTGGGAGGCTGGCCTCACGGCCATGCCTAGACCTTGTTCTTATGTATTTTCAACGGTGGAGTTTCTACACACCATAGATTAAGGTGTGGAGCTCTGCTGTACCTCGAGTATTAATGCAATTACTATTGTTCTTCTATTCAATTCCGCTTGTTCTTGTTCCAAGATATCACTTGTTCTTCAACTTGATGAATGTGATGATCCGTGACACTCATCATCATTCTCACCTATGAATGTGTGACTGACAACCACCTCCGTTCTACCTTAGATTGGGTGAATATCTCTTGGATTCCTGATACATGACGCATGGTTGATCGCCTGACAACCGAGCGCTCGCCTGACAACCGAGCCAGCCATTCCGTGAGATCAGAGTCTTCGTGGTATAGGCAAGAACTGATGGCGGTATTCAAGAGAATCCGGAAGGTCTAACCTTGTCTGTGGTATTCTGAGTAGGATTCAATGATTGAATGACTGTGACGTGCTTCAAACTCCTGAGGGCGGGGCGTTAATGACAGACGCAAAAGAATCACTGGATTCTATTCCGGCCTGATTGAGAACCGACAGATGGATAGCCGTGCCGTGACAGGGTGCGTTGAACATTTCCACTGAGAGGATGGGAGGTAGCCACTGACAACGGTGAAACCCTTGCATAAGCTTGCCATGGAAAGGAGTAAGAAGGATTGGATGAAGACAGTAGGAAAGCAGAGAGACAGAAGGGACAAAGCATCTCCATTCGCTTATCTGAAGTTCTTACCAATGAATTGCATAAGTATCTCTATCTTTATCTTTTATTCATATTTCATCTATAACCATCTGAGTCTGCCTGACTAAGATTTACAAGGTGACCATAGCTTGCTTCATGCCAACAATCTCCGTGGGATCGACCCTTACTCGCGTAAGGTTTATTACTTGGACGACCCAGTGCACTTGCTGGTTAGTTGTGCGGAGTTGTGATAGAGAGTTGAGATTGCAATGAGCGTACCATGTTGATGGCGCCATTGATGATCACAATTTCGTGCACCACCTATTAAGGATCCAAAGGAATCTGAGGCTCATATAGAGACCATAGAGATTCCATTAAATCTTTTTCTGCCATTCATGAGCTCTGAAGACTATTCTTCCTCTGAGGAGGATGAAGATGTGACTGGAGAGCAAGTTGCTCAATATTTAGGAGCTATCATGAAGTTGAATGCCAAGTTGTTTGGTAATGAGACTTGGGAAAGTGAACCTCCCTTGCTCATTAATGAACTAGATACCTGGATTCAGCAAATTTTACCTCAAAAGAGACAAGATCCTGGCAAGTTCTTAATACCTTGTACCATAGGCACCATGACCTTTGAAAAAGCTTTATGTGATCTGGGGTCAGGGATAAATCTTATGCCACTCTCTGTAATGGAGAAGCTGGGGATCATTGAGGTACAACCTGCCTTGTTCTCATTACAATTGGCAGACAAGTCATTGAGACAAGCTTATGGAATAGTAGAGGACGTGTTAGTAAAGGTTGAAGGCCTTTACATCCCTGCTGATTTCATAATCTTAGACACTAGGAAGGAAGAGGATGAATGTATCATCCTTGAAGACCTTTCCTAGCTACAGCAGGAGCTGTGATAGATGTCAACAGAGGTGAATTAGTCCTTCAATTGAATGGGAACTACCTTGTGTTTAAAGCACATGGCCATCCCTCTGTGACAAAAGAGAGTAAGCATGAAGAGCTTCTCTCAGTTCAGAGTCAAGAAGAGCCCCCACAGTCAAACTCTAAGTTTGGTGTTGTGAGGCCACAACCAAACTCTAAGTTTGGTGTTAAGACCCCATATCCAAACTCTAAGTTTGGTGTTGGGACTATACAACATTGACCTGATCACCTTGTGGCTCTATGAGAGCCCACTGTCAAGCTATTGACATTAAAGAAGCGCTTGTTGGGAGGCAACACAATTCTATCTAATTTTTATTTTATTTTATTTTATTGTTATTTTGTGTTTTATTAGGTACATGATCATGTGGAGTCACGAAAAAAATATAAAAATTAAAAACAGAATCAAAAATAGCAGAAGAAAAATCACACCCCGGAGGAAGGGCAGACTGGCGTTCAACGCTAGTAAGGAGCATCTGGCTGGCGTTCAACGCCAGAACAGAGCATGAATATGGCGCTAAACGCCAGAAACAAGCAACATTCTGGCGTTTGAACGCCAGGAATGTGCCTTAAGAAAAGCTGGCGCTGAACGCCAGTAACAAGCATGAAACTGGCATTCAATGCCAGAAACATGCTACATATGGGCGTTGAACGCCCAGAACATGCTTTACATGGGCGTTGAACGCCCAGAACATGCATCACCTCGGCGTTTAAATGCCAGAATGGTATGCAAAGGCATTTTACATGCCTATTTGGTGCAGGGATGGAATTTCTTGACACCTCAGGATCTGTGGACCCCACAGGATCACCTCAGGATCTGTGGACCCCACAGAATCCCCACCTAACATATTCCCACCTTACCTCCTTATCCTATTTACACTCTCCCCCATATCACACTTCCCAAAACCCTTCACCAATCACCTCAATCTCTCTTCCCCATCACCTCTTCACCACTCACATCCATCCACTCTTCCCCATAAACCCCACCTACCTCCAAAATTCAAAAATCTTTCCCACCCAAACCCACCCTAAAATGGCCGAACCTACCCTCTCCCCTTTCCCTATATAAACCCCTCCATTCTACTTCATTTTCACACAACACAAATCCCCTCTTCTTCCCCTTGGCCGAAACACCATCTCTCCCTCTCCTCTATATTTTCTTCTTCTTCTTCTTCTCTTCTTCCTTCTCTTGCTCGAGGGCGAGCAATATTTCAAGTTTGGTGTGGTAAAAGCATAAGCTTTTTGTTCTTCCATTACCATCAAATGGCACCTAAGGCCGGAGAATCCTCTAGAAAAGGAAAAGGGAAGACAAAAGCTTCCACCTCCGAGTCATGGGAGATGGAAAGATTCATCTCCGAAAGCCATCAAGACCACTTCTATGATCTTGTGGCAAAGAAGAAGGTGATCCCTGAGGTCCCTTTCAAGCTCAAGAAAAATGAGTATCCGAAAATCCGACATGAGATCCGAAGAAGAGGTTGGGAAGTCTTAACCAACCCCATGCAACAAGTCAGAATCTTAATGGTTCAAGAGTTCTATGCCAATGCATGGATCACTAGGAACCATGATCAAAGTATGAACCCGAGTCCAAAGAATTATCTCACAATGGTTCGGGGGAAATACTTAGATTTTAGTCCGGAGAATGTGAGATTGGCGTTCCACTTGCCCATGATGCAAGAAGATGTACGCCCCTACACTAGAAGGGTCAACTTTAATCAAAGGTTGGACCAAGTCCTTATGGACATATGTGTGGAAGGAGCTCAATGAAAGAGAGACTCCAAAGGCAAGCCAGTCTAACTAAGAAGACTGGACTTCAAGCCTGTGGCTAAAGGATGGTTGGAGTTCATTCAATGCTCCATCATTCCCACTAGCAACCGATCTGAAGTTACTGTGGATCGGGCCATCATGATTCATAGCATCATGATTGGAGAGGAAGTAGAAGTTCATGAAGTCATCTCCAATGAATTCTACAAAATAGCCGAAAAGCCCTCCACCATGGCAAGGCTAGCTTTTCCTCACCTTATTTGCCATCTATGTTACTCAGCTGGAGTTATCATAGAAGGAGACATCTCCATTGAAGAGGATAAGCCCATCACCAAGAAGAGGATGGAGCAAGCAAGAGAGACCCTCCACGGTTCTCAAGAGATGCATGAGGAAGCTCATCATCAAGAAATCCCTGAGATGCCTCAAGGGATGCACTTTCCTCCCAACAACTATTGGGAACAACTCAACACTTCCTTAGAAGATTTGAGCCACAATGTGGAACAATTAAGGGTGGAACATCATGAGCACTCCATCATTATCCATGAAATAAGAGAAGACCAAAGAGCAATGAGGGAGGAGCAACAAAGGCAAGGAAGGGACATAGAAGAGCTTAAGGACATTGTTGGTCCTTCAAGAAGAAGACGCCACTAAGGTGGACTCATTCCTTGTTCTTATTTCTTTCTGTTTTTCGGTTTCTATGTTATGTTTATCCATGTTTTGTGTCTCTACTTCATGATCATTAGTATGTAGTAACCATGTCTTAAAGCTATGAATAAAATCCATTAATCCTTCACCTCTCTTAAATGAAATATGCTTTAATTCAAAAGAACAAGAAGTACATGAATTTCGAATTTATCCTTGAATTTAGTTTAATTATATTGATGTGGTGACAATACTTTTTGTTTTCTGAATGAATGCTTAAACAGTGCATATTTTTGATCTTGTTGTTTATGAATGTTAAAATTGTTGGCTCTTGAATGAATTATGAACAAAGAGAAATGTTATTGATGATCTGAAAAAATCATATAATTGATTCTTGAAGCAAGAAAAAGCAGTGAAAAAGCAAAGGCTTGCGAAAAAAAAACTGGCGAAAAAAAATAGAAAGAAAAAGAAAAAGCAAGCAGAAAAAGCCAATAGCCCTTAAAACCAAAAGGCAAGGGTAAAAAGGATCCAAGGCTTTGAGCATCAATGGATAGGAGGGCCCAAGGAAATAAAATCCAGGTCTAAGCGGCTAAATCAAGCTGTCCCTAACCATGTGTTTGTGGCATGCAGGTCCAAGTGAAAAGCTTGAGACTGAGTGGTTAAAGTCGTGATCTAGAGCAAGAAGAGTGTGCTTAAGAGCTCTGGACACCACTAACTGGGGACTCTAGCAAAGCTAAGTCACAATCTGAAAAGGTTCACCCAGTTTTGTGTCTGTGGCATTTATGTATCCGGTGGTAATACTGGAAAACAAAGTGCTTAGGGCCACGGCCAAGACTCATAAGTAGCTGTGTTCAAGAATCAACATGCTTAACTAGGAAAGTCAATAACACTATCCAAAATTCTAAGTTCCTAGAGAAGCCAATCATTCTAAACTTCAAAGGAAAAAGTGAGATGCCAAAACTGTTCAGAAGAAAAAAGCTACAAGTCCCGCTCATCTAATTATAATTAATATTCATTGATATTCTGGAATTTATAGTACATTCTCTGCTTTTTATCCTAATTGATTTTCATTTGCTTGGGGACAAGCAACAATTTAAGTTTGGTGTTGTGATGAGCGGATAATTTATACGCTTTTTGGCATTGTTTTTAGGTAGTTTTTAGTAAGTTCAAGCTACTTTTAGGGATATTTTCATTAGTTTTTATGTTAAATTCACATTTTTGGACTTTACTATGAGTTTGTGTGTTTTTCTGTGATTTCAGGTAATTTCTGGCTGAAATTGAGGGACTTGAGCAAAACTCTGAAAAAGGCTGACAAAAGGACTGCTGATGCTGTTGGAACCTGACCTCCCTGCACTCAAAATGGATTTTCTGAAGCTACAGAACTCTAAAGGGCGCGCTCTCAACGGCGTTGAAAAGTAGACATCCAGATCTTTCCAACAATATATAATAGTCTATACTTTATTCGGAAATTGATGACGTAAAGTGGCGCTCAACGCCAAGTACATGCTGTTGTCTGGAGTTAAACGCCAGAAACACGTCATAACCCGGAGTTGAACGCCAGAAACACGCTATAACTCGGCGTTCAACTCCAAGAAAATCCTCAGCTCGTGGATAGATCAAGCTCAGCCCAAGCATACACGAAGTGGGCCCTGGAAGTGGATTTATGCATCAGTTACCTACTCATGTAAACCCTAGTAGCTATTCTAGTATATATAGGACATTTAACTATTGTATTAGACGTCTTTTGACCACGTTTCATCTTTGGTCTCAGTTTTGTTTACTCTTCATCTTAAGAGGCTATTGATCACGTTTTGGGGGGGGCTGGCCATTCGGCCATGCCTGAACCTTTCACTTATGTATTTTCAACGGTGGAGTTTCTGCACACCATAGATTAAGGGTGTGGAGCTCTGCTGTATCTCAAGTTTCAATACAATTACCATGACTTTATATTCAATTCTCCTTTATTATTATTCCAAGATATATGCTGCACTTCAACTTGATGAATGTGATGATCCGTGACACTCATCATCATTCTCACCTATGAACGCGCGTGACTGACAACCACTTCCGTTCTACCTTAGGCCGGGCGCATATCTCTTAGATTCCCCAACAGAATCTTCATGGTATAAGCTAGATAGATGGCGGCATTCATGGGGATCTGGAAAGTCTAACCTTGTCTGTGGTATTCCGAGTAGGATCCCGGGAATCCGGAAAGTCTAACCTTGTCTGTGGTATTCCGAGTAGGATTCCGGTATTGAATGACTGTGACGAGCTTCAAACTCCTGAAGGCTGGGTGTTAGTGACAGACGCAAAAGAATCAATGGATTCTATTCCAACCTGATTGAGAACTGACAGATGATTAGCCGTGCTGTGACAGAGCATTTGGACCATTTTCACTGAGAGGATGGGATGTAGCCATCAACAAGGGTGATGCCTCCAGACGATTAGCCATACAGTGACAGCGCATAGGACCATTTTCCCGAGAGGATGAAAAGTAGCCATTGAAGATGGTGATTCCCTACATACAGCTTGCCATGGAAAAGAGTAAGAAGAATTGGATGAATGTAATAAGAAAGTAGAGATTCGAGAGGAGCACAACATCTCCATACGCCTATCTGAAATTCCCACTATTGATTTACATAAGTATTTCTATCCCTTTTTATTTTCTGTTTATTATTAATTTTCGAACTCATCATAAACCAATTAAATCTGCTTAACTGAGATTTACAAGGTGACCATAGCTTGCTTCATACCAACAATCTCTGTGGGATCGACCCTTACTCACGTAAGGTATTACTTGGATGACCCAGTACACTTGCTGGTTAAGTTGAACGGAGTTATGATCACACCAGGGATTATTAAGATCCCAATTCATCACACCATGATCTCTTTGGGGTATTTTTGATTTCATACAAATACAAAGAGACCAACTTTGAGGATCACAATTTCGTCCACCAATATCCTTGCTCCTTAGCTTATATATGAGCAGGATAAAAAAAAAGGTCTATACCCCCAAACACTATATATGAATATATTTCTTCTTTGAATAAATTATGTATATCATCATTATAGAATAAACCATATAATTGATTTTCATGACTAGGAAAAGTTTTCTCAATGTTAGTTCTGCAGTTTATATATACTTACTTAAGATGGAAGGTAACAATAATGCATGAAAAGTAAAATAAAAGAAGCTATCTGTTTTAAAATATATTTATATATGAAAAGACAATTTTATTAGAGTATTTAAGATCCTATAATAAGGGATATAGCTAGTTATTTTAACCCCCTTTTTTTCATTCTCAAAAGTCAAATTTAAGACTATTGATTAAAGAAAATGAGTATCTGATAAATACTAGTTAATTAAGATATTAGATCTCTTCTCTTTGCAGCTCTGTCTTTGGATGAATACAGCATAGGGCTTAGCTTTATTAAGCTTATAAAGCTTGTTAGAAGTTGTTAATTAGAAATGTAACAAGGCTATCGATATATAAAATTTTGGTCATGTATAATCATCAATAATATTATTATGATAAATCATGCACTAATTATCAGCTTAATAAGACTATATATATAACAATAAGCACATACAAATCAAGTATATATATATATATATATATATATATATATATATATATATATATATATATATATATACAAGGTTGTCAAACTCGCGAGTCTAAGTAAACTCGTGGAGTTGACCTAGACTCGACTCGCGAGTTAACTCGTAGACTCGGACGAGTTTACTAGCTATGAATTCTTTAAAATTTTATATATATTTAATCAAATTTAGACATTTAAAATTAACAATTTCAACATTAAAATACAAAATATACTAAAATAGTAGAACAAATTATAATTGGTAATTTAGAATACACATTTAAATACAACAAATCAACAATTAAATATTCTAATAAACTAAATCTGAAATCCTTCGACATCTTCGTCTTCCATGAGAAACACTCAAATTACTAAATCAACAATATCAAATACTAAAATTAATAAATCCTATTCAAGTAATCTGTAAAATCAAGTGCAATAAAATTAAAGCAATACAAAGTGATTAGAAAAGCTTGTAAAATTTATATGCCTAAATCCCAATCTTTCTGAAAAAACTTAAAGCAATAAAATTACTAAATAATCAAATTACTAAATCTTAGTCTACAAGAATACAATCATGAACCAATGATAATACAGAGTGATTAAAAAGATTGTAATATCTAAATGGCTAAATTCTAATCTATAAAAATTTTAAATAATATTTAAAAAAATACTTGAATACAGCGATTCAGATGAGGAGAACAAAGTCCAGGCAACCAATTACGATTGAGAACAATGATAGCGTGAAATAGAGAGAGAGCAAAAACGTCATGTAGAGAAAAGATGGACGGCTTGGTGGCACGAAGCAAAGTAGAGAGCTAGAAAGTTAAAAACTTGAGAGTTTAGATGACGGCGTGACAAACTGAGGAACAGTGGCAGTGCGGTAGAGTTGCGGACGATACAAGCACAAAGCAAAGAAGAGCAAAAGAGCAATAGAGACCAGGGATGATGGCGTGAAGAAGAGCAGAGGTAGGAGAAATAGGTGAACGATGGAGAACAACAATGAACAGCGGCAGCATAATGAATGGCGGCATCGCGACAAAAGGCGGCAGCGTGACACAATGAGAGAGTGAGAGTTGGGACTCGAGTGAAAAATGGTGCAATGAATGAGTGAGTCTGTGTTTTGAAACCCTAAAAGGAAAACGTTTTTTATTGGGCCATTTTGGGCCAAAAAATTGGGCACAAAGCAAACTCGCTAACTCGGCCATGGAATCGCGAGTTTGACCGAGTTTGACCGAGTCTAGCCGAGTCTACCCGAGTTTACTCAAGATCGAGTTTATATCCGAGTCAACTCGATTCCACTACCTAAACTCGTAAACTCGTACGAGTTTACGAGTTAACTCGCGAGTTTGACAACAATGTATATATATATATATATATATATATATATATATATATATATATATATATATATATAAAGGTTATTAATTAAGATGGAAATGAATTAGATGAAGTATGGTTGAAAGTTGAAACCTTGTGTTTGCATATTCATAAAGTTTTGCAGTGCTGGAGAATATAACAAGACCAACTTCTGCATCGCAGAAGATAGCAAGCTCCTTAGTTTTATTCTATTTTATAACTCAAAACATTCAAATAGATACTTACTATAGATGATAAAAAATACATGATCTACAAACTGATGCAAATTATTTAACTCTCATAATGTCGAAATTCCCTCAGATTAACTAGTAACTTTTTCAATCACTCCCATCCAAAGCATCCTAAACTAGAAGACATGCCCTGATTGTAATGGAAATTAAACTTTTCCCATATTTCTCAAAAGCTTTTTCACCCAACATCTGCAGCATAGCATTCATTTGAAGTAGTAAGAATAGGATAGCATATCATTCATTTGAAGCACTAAGAATAAAGTTGATGATACCAAGACACACATTTCACATGGAAAACATTAAACAATAACATGATCCTAAATAGAATTAAGTACTAAATTAGCAAATTAGAAAACTTATATACTAAATCTATAAAAATCAGCTGCATTTAAAAGGAGAATGTAATGAGAGACAAGGATGAATGCATCATACATAATATTCCTCTAAAATAACTAGACATATTAATAGAAGCAGCAGTGATGATTAGATTTTTGATGGTTTAGAATTTCACAAATGAATTCTCATTGCAAGTATAGTTCCTAAACCAAACAATAATCTTTTCATACAAAAAGTTGTTTGTCACTAAAACAAACCCCTAAATTTATAAACCGAAGTATTGGAACCTCGGATCATTCTCCCTAGGAATTATAATAAAGTGTCTTGTTATTGGTTGTGAGTTATTTTGGGGTTTTTGAGATTTTAGACAAGAAATATAAATGGCAAAGAAAATAAACTAACAACTAACAAAGCTTTTAGCAAGATATGAGAACTAGAAGTCCTATCCTAGTTATCCTCCTCAACTGTGATAACAAATTGTCCATTATTCCCACTTAGTTAACCTCTAACCATGGAGGAAAGTCAAGTGGATGAGTCAATTTGATTCCTCAAGTCCTAATCAACTCCTAAAGGAGAGACTAGCTTTAAAGGCATTCAAATCAATTAGCAACTTCTAATTATCAATCAACAAAGGAATTAGATAACTCAAGAGTCACTAATTACTCTACTAAGCCAAGAGGAACAAAATCTATACTAAAATCCAACCAAGCATTTCATCAAACACTTGGAAGGTACAAAAGAAAGGCATAGTAAATTGATAACAAGAATAGAATCTAACAATAATTATTAAAAAGAATTAACAACAACAATCAAAAGAAACACAATTATTATGGATTACTGATGCCAGGGCATCTAGGCCAGTTTCACTGACATTTTCTTTACTGTTTTAGGGTAGTTTCATGCATTTTCTTAGTGAATAAGACAAGTTTTGGATGAAAATACACTCACACCTTAATTCAAGCAACTAGTGTGAACTTTGCATGATTTCATGAGAATTTTGCTAGAATTTCATGATAAATTCATGATGCATAATCTCATGACTTTGGCTAGAGCTTTGATGCACTTTAATTGCTTGATTTCAGGGTAAAGAAAGCAAGGAAGAACCACGTTAGTATTCACGTTAACCTAGTTAAAGTGATCACTAACGTGGAATGGTAAAAAGCTTACAACGTTAATGAGAAAAGTGATCACCAATAACGCCTGCGAAGCCATCCATAGCTCACGTTAGTGGTAAAAGTGAACACCACTAACGTTGGAGAACTTGGCAATGATCCATGTTAAGAGTCACGTTAACTTAGTTAACGTGAACTCTAACGTGGAAGAGGAAAACAAAAGCCAACGTTAGTGACACTCACTTTTGTCACTAACGTTGGACCAACTAGCATTGCCTACGTTAACTTTCATGTTAAGACCATTAACGTGAAAGTTAACGTGGAGTTGAGATCAAATAGCCAACGTTAGTGACACTCACTTTTGTCACTAACGTTGGAAGATGGCATCACTACTACGTTAAGAGCCACGTTAACTTAGTTAACGTGAGTTCTAACGTAGAGAATTTGGGCATTTAGAGCGTTAGTGACAAAGGTGAGTGTCACTAACGCTCTCGAAGGTGAGACACACCCACGTTAAGAGTCACGTTAGCTACACTAACGTGAACTCTAACATAGGAACAAAAGGCACCAAGCAACGTTAATGGGAAAAGTGATTCCCAATAACGTTGGCCAAAAATTGAGAAGGCCACGTTAGTGGTCACCTTAAGACCACTAACGTTGGAGTTAACGTGGGTACATAAGGGCGGAACGTTAGTGGAAAAAGTGAATGCCACTAACGTTCTCGAACCCACAATTGCACTCAACGTTAATCTCACTAAATACCCAAGCCTAATTCATATTTCTCTACAAGCTGGGCCCACTAAAGATGAGAACTGCTTCAACTCAAGATCCAGAGCTCACATCTAAGACTTGAAGAACTCACTAGAAGATCAAGAGGAGTAGTATATATAGGAGTAGTTTTGAACTATAGAGGAGCTTGGCACTTTCGGGAACTACTCTCTATAGATTTACTTTTCTGCACTTTTAGCATGGATTCTTCTTTTCTGCCATTTTTCATTTCTAGAGCTATGAACAAGTAAACCCCTTTCATTGGGTTAGGGAGCTCTGTTGTAATTTGATGGATCAATTATAGTTTTCATTCTTCTTCTTTCTTTTCTCTTGATCTTACTAGAAAGCTTTCGATCTTAATTCAATTGGTTAGTTATCTTGGAAATGAAACTCTCCATAATTGGATCTCCTTTGAGCCTTGGAAAAGGGATAAGGAGATCATGCTAGAAATGCATTCTCATGTTGGACCAAATTGGGGTTTGGGCGGATATAGTGACATGTAATCCTCCTAACACTTTGATTTGGAAATACATGTGGTATAATCAGTGACCACACTTCATCTCTTCCCATGAGCGATTAAATCAAGGAATTGGGCAATTGTCAAGCTTAGAGAGATTGGATTGCCAAGGAATTGGGATCCAATCACTTAAGATTGCCAAGGAGATCAATGAATGCAATGATTGAGGAAGAGATGAGAATGAACTTGATCCGGAGAATGCAACATCTCCTGAACCCAATGATTACCCCATTTCTGATCTTACCCATTCTCTTAATTTCTGTCATTTATTTTCATGCTCATTACCCCAAATTCCCAATCAAGATTCTGCACTTTAATTTCTGTTATTTACTTTCCAGTCATTTAAATTTTTGCAAGTTCTCAATCTGAATTCTGTTTAGCTCAACTAGCATATTCTTCTAACTAAAGTTGCTTGACCAATCAATCCTTGTGGGATTCGACCTCACTCTATTGTGAGTTTTACTTGACGACAATTTGGTATACTTGCCGAAGGGAAATTTGTTGAGAGACAAGTTTTCATGAATCAAGTTTATGGCACTGTTGCCGGGGATTAATTTTGAATCAACAATGATTAAGTTTGAAGATCACTAGATTGAGCATTTTTCTTTTTGTTTATTTGATTCAGTCAATTTTCTTTAATTCGTTTTAATTTCTTCCTCATCCCCTGCACCCTCTTTAATTTTTCGTTCTTTCTTTCTTTGTTGATTACAATTCTGCTCACTAACCCACTAACTGTTTGATAAATTGCATCACTCACACTAACAATTACTCTAACAAGAATAGTTTCTTCATTTTATCTCCTGTTGTGCAATCTATCTGTTGTATGACAGGGAGAAGAGAAGGAGCTTCAACATCCTTCGATTCAGAACCTGAAAGGACCCTTTGGAGACTAAGAAGGGAAGCAAGAGGAAAAAGAATTATTGGTGCTGAGGAAGAAGAGGAAGAGTACTTTGAACCCAACATGGAAGAGAATTTGGAGAACAATCATGAAGAAGAAGCTCACAACCATGCTAGAGAAGGCCATGCAAACCGTGCTGGGCAAGAAAGGAGAGTTCTAGGCTCCTATATCAATCCTAATCCAAGAAACTGTGGAAGTAGCATTAAGAAGCCCACCATACATGCCAACAATTTCGAAATAAAACCCCAGCTCATCACTCTTGTTCAGAATAATTGTTCATTTGGAGGAAGTGCTCAAGAAGACCCCAATCAACATCTAACCACCTTCCTGAGAATTTGTGACACTGTGAAGTCCAATGGAATCCATCCAGATGTCTATAGGTTGCTCTTGTTCCCTTTTTCACTTAGGGACAAGGCATCCAAATGGCTTGAATCCTTTCCAAAGGAGAGCTTAACAAATTGGGAAGATGTGGTGAACAAGTTTTTGGCAAGATTTTACCCTCCTCAAAGGATCAACAGGCTGAGAGCTGAGGTGCAAACTTTTAGGCAACAAGATGGTGAGACTCTTTATGAAGCATGGGAGAGGTTCAAAGACCTAACAAGAAGATGCCCACCAGAGATGTTCAATGAATGGGTTCAACTTCACATCTTCTATGAAGGTCTTTCCTATGAGTCAAAGAAGGCTGTGGATCATTCATCAGGAGGCTCTCTAAACAAGAAGAAAACTATTGAAGAAGACATAGATGTCATTGAAACAGTTGCTGAAAATGACTACTTCTATGCCTCCGAAAGAAGTAACACCAGAGGAGTAATGGAGCTGAACCACATGGATGCATTGTTAGCTCAAAATAAGATGATCACCAAACAGCTGGCAGATCTCACCAAGAAGGTGGAGGAAAACCAAGTTGCAGTAGCCATCACCTCATCGTCGGCTCAAGAAGGAGTAAACATAGGAGAAGAAGGTGATTGGGAGCAAGCCAACTATGTTGGAAACTCACCTAGACAAAGTCCATGATCCATACTCCAAAACTTACAACTCTGGATGGAGAAATCACCCCAACTTTGGATGGGAAAACCAACAAGACCAAGGGCAAGATCAGAGACGCCACAACCTCAACTCCAATAACAATGCAACTCATCAACACACCTTACAGAGATCTTACCAACATCCATCTAACCAATCTTCTCAACTACCTAATCTCAACCCACCATCATTAACAGATGATAGGCTCTCAAAGATTGAGGCTCTACTTGAAAACTTATGCAGAGAAGTCCAAGACAACAAAGTGTTTAAGGAAGAAGTGCGAGCCAATATAAAGAACCAAGGAGAAAACATCAAGAGATTGGAGTCCCAAGTAGGGTATCTATCTTAACAAATTCCCAAACCCACTGATGGATTCCCCAGTGATACAGAGAAGAATCCAAGAGGAGAAACAAAGAAAGTGAGATGGGAAGAATGCAAAATGATAACCACAAGTGATGAGGGGAGTATGAATGGAGTAGAACACCTCCAAAATAATCAGAAGGAAAGCCAGGAGAAAGGAAGCTATACAACTCAACCTACATCCAAGAAAGAGCTAAAGAAGAAGGAGGTATTGAACCCATATGCACCTTTTCCCCACAGGCTTAAAGGTGGTGTAGCAAGGAGAATGTATTCAAGGTTCCTTGATATGTTTGCATCTCTTGATGTAAATATACCATTCATTAAAGCCCTCCAGCAAATGCCTTTCTACATCAAGTATATAAAGAAGCTACTAGCCAGAAAAAGTCCATTGAAGGGTGGACAAACAATAAAGATGAACAGGGATTGCAGTGCTCTCATTCAACCAGGGCCACCCACAAAGAAGGAGGATCCAGGGAGTTTCCACATTCCTTGTGCCATAGGAGAAACAATGATTGACAAAGGGCTTTGTGACTTGGGAGCAAGCATCAACTTAATGCCTCTCTCCCTCATGAAGAAGCTCCAAATCAATGAACTAACTCCTACTGATGTAATTATCAGATTGGCTGACAAAACTAAAAAACAAGCAATAGGAGTGGTTGAAAATGTCCTGGTGAAGGTTGGGAGCTACTATCTTCCCGCAGATTTTGTTGTTCTAGAAATGGATGAGAATCTTATTTACCCCATCATTTTGGGAAGACCATTCCTAGCCACAGTCAGAGCACTCATAGATGTAGAGCGAGGAGAGCTAGTACTGAGAATACATGATGAGCAGCTCACTTTCAATGTTTTCAACCTCTCACAAGAAGCAAGTCAAGAAAATAAAGAATCAAGAGAATAGCAGAATGAAGCACTGATACAAGAAACAAGCAGTGAAGCACAAACAACACAACTGGAAATCCCATGGGTTGGAAAGCCACATATTCAGGAAGAACCACATTCAAGGGTGATCCAAAGGGAACCAGAACCACCAGAGTCATGCAGAGTCAACAACAAGGATCCCTTAGAGAAAGAATCTATAGAAAGCAAGCGAGCATCAAGAGATACAAAGAAGAAAGTTCCAAGGGGATGGAGAAATAAGAAAATTCCTACAGAAACTTTCTCGCCAGGTGATGAAGTGATTTCTACATACTTTCCATCTATACCACCTCACCTCCCCACTATTCCATCTTAGCTGCCTCCTGTGTACACTATCAACAAAATCTTGTCCTTAGAGCATATGGAACTTATCAACAAAGCCAATGGACATAGGTTCACTGCAAGAGGAGAAGACTTCAAGCGCTATCAGCCACCTTGACAAGGACCAAACGTCAAGCTAATGACGCTAAAGAAGCGCTTCATGGGAGGTAACCCATGTTCTATACCCTCGCTCTTAAATCTCTAATAATAGTAATAAGGCAATTTTCATGGAATTTTAAATCAATTTTGACAACTAATAGAAAGCCCCTCTACATGCAACGTATAGTACATGATAAGTTTGGTGTTCAAAGCACACCAAGTGAGGTTTGGACACACCTTGTGAGGAGAATTTATTCCCCAAACTTGTTGCACCATGTGATCACAAACAAGTTTGGTGTACCAACGTGCATGCATGGGAAGCTTAATGGTTGATTGATCTGTATTCATGGAAACCATTTAGTCATGTAAAAACAAAAGAAAAAGAAATTTTTTTATTTCACACTTTTTTCCACCAAAAATTTCAAATAACGGATTGCACTTTTTCTTCGTGTATAGGGAATAAAAAAGGACATTGATGGTACTTGATAGGACAATTGAGGAAGGGAGATTCGGCCACTACACCAAGGGAATTTCACACTTGTCTTCATGGGGAATGTCCTTAGAAGTATTGCCATGCAACATTGGGAGTGGAAAAATTTGAAGACCGAACCAAGACCCCCATAAAGGAGGTGATCCTTGTGCTCATTCAATCCTAAAACCCCAACCATCCACTATCAAACAACACCATCAATCCACACCCTTCAATCAATTGCCATCTTTCTATATAAAGCCCTTCACATAACCTCTCCGTACACACTTCAAATTCTCACCCTTCCCACTCCCTTCTTTCGGGCATATACACATCATCCTCCACCAAAGGCTTCATATACACCCTCATAGCCATCTTGAGAATAGCCAACACATCAACAATCTTGCATGGCATCATCAAGCTCCAAGAGACAAAAGGGAAAGGAACCCATAGAGCATCCTCCTTTTGATGAAGGGCGATTTAGAACCTTTCATCATGCACTCCAGTATGGGTAGATGACTGAAAAAGAAATCATTTATGAACTAGGCTTTTAAGTCACAAAAGCCGAGTGTCCAGAAAT